>NW_028288557.1:2400000-3000000 GCF_059628265.1 Tinamus guttatus | reverse complement strand
CAAGCTACTTCCATCTGTAAACCACACTTTTCCCCCTTGCAGCGGCTCATCCTTTAAATCTTCCCGCACTGTCGCAGTTTCAGCTAACACCTCCTGACAATTATGCACAGGTGTTTCATATTCTGGGTTAGGTAGGAGAGTGGCTGGATTTAAAGTCGTTGGGGACGTATACATAATCCTTTCTGGGTTTAAAAGTAAGGCTTGGTAATGAGTCAGCCTAGCATTTGTTATCCATCTTTCAGGCGGCTGTTTGAGTAATGCCTCTACGTAATGAGGAGCCATTACATACAGTTTTTGCCCAAACGTGAGTTTGTCTGCGTCCTTAACCATCATTGCCACGGCTGCAATGATTTTAAGGCACGAGGGCCACCCTGCGGCGACTGGGTCTAATTTCTTTGATAAGTACGCCACTATCCTTTTCCAAGGTCCTTGTTTTTGAGTTAGCACTCCCTTAGCAATTCGCGCTCTTTCGCTCACATATAAATGGAAATCCTTGGCTGGGTCCGGGAGTGCAAGTGCAGGGGCCTCTAGCAGGGCTAATCTCAGTTCCTCAAAAGATTTTCCCATAGTTTCTGTCCACTGCCAGTCCGGTTTCTCTCGACTCGCCTCATACAGAGGTTTCGCTTTCTCTGCAAATCCAGGTATCCACAAACGGCAGTATCCTACTGTCCCCAAGAATTCTCGAACCTCCCTTGGAGATCTGGGCTCCTGAATCCGAAGAACAGTCTCTTTCATGGCATCAGTTAGCCATCTCCTACCATCTCGTATCTTATATCCCAGATATGTTACTTCAGGACTACATAGCTGAGCTTTCTTAGCACTTACTCGGTATCCTAGTTTATTCAATTCTTGCAACAACTTCCTCGTACCTTCCTCGCACTCCTCTTTCGTTCTTGCTGCTAGCAGCAGATCATCCACATACTGAAGCAATTTCACACTAGGATTCTGTCTCCTGAATTCACTCAAATTTTCCTGCAGTATTTCATTAAACAAAGTCGGTGAATTTTTGAACCCTTGTGGTAATCGGGTCCAAGTTAACTGACCCTTATATCCGCTCTCGGGATCTTCCCATTCAAAAGCAAACATTTCCTGGCTCTGTTTTGTCAGGGGGATGGTAAAGAAGGCATCCTTTAAGTCTAAAACTGTATACCATCCCATATCTGGTGGCATCGTACTTAACAGAGTGTATGGATTCGGGACTGTAGGATGCACATCCTCCACTCTTTTATTAACTTCTCTCAGATCTTGAACTGGCCTGAAATCTCCTCCGGGCTTCTTTACTGGCAGTAGAGGAGTATTCCAAGGAGATTTGCATTTACGCAGAATGCCAGCTTCCAGTAACCTTTTAATGTGCTTCGCTATCCCTTGTCGAGCTTCAGGGCTCATTGGGTACTGTTTAACCCTAATCGGGTGAGCTCCTGGTTTTAATTCCACGACCAGAGGAGTTTTCCCTTTAACCTCTCCTACCCCCGAATTCTCTGCCCATACTTCTGGGAGTTCCCTCATCCATTTTTGAGTTTCTGGTCCAATTTCTTCCTTCCTCTCTTCATACAGTCTATATTCGTCCTCTAATCTAACAGTCAGGACCTGTATCGGTTGTCCTTCCCGGTCATTGATCTTTACCCCATCGTCCTCGAAATATATCCTTACCCCCAATTTAGTTAGGAGATCCCAGCCCATTAAGGGTACCGGACTCTCCGGTATATACAAGAATGAATGCGTGATTTGTCTATTAGCTACATCTACCTTCCTTTCTGATGTCCACCGATATACCTTACTCCCATTTACCCCTCGTACTCGAGCTTTCCTTGTCGATAGTTTCCCCGCTGCTTTATTTATTACTGAGTATTCAGCCCCTGTGTCTACCAGAAATTTTACACGTTTCCCTTCCATTTCTAATTCTACCCAAGACTCGGGGAAGGGTTCCGAGTCCCGGCCCCTTCAGTCACTATCTTCTTTTGCCACCAGTACTCTAGGTGGCCTCCTTTCTCCTTTTTCTGGACACTCATTTTTCCAGTGTCCTTTCTTTTTGCAAATTGCACATTGATCCTTTCCTAACCGTACCCCTGTTCCTCTGGGGGGTGGTGGTCCCCTTCTTTGCTTCTCTGATTTTTCTCCTGCTTCAAAAAATCTCCTAGCCATTTCCCTCTGGTGTTTCCAATCCTCCCTTCTTATTCTCTCCTGTTTTTCGTCTGGAGTCTCCCTGTTGTTGTACACTTTCTCTGCTACCTTTAAAAGATCCTGTAAGGTTTGCTCCCCCAACCTCTCAATCTTTTGTAATTTCCTTCTTATATCCGGGGCAGCTTGATTTACAAATGCCAAGATGACAGCTGCCCGATTCTCCTCCTTCATAGGATCTAATTGTCTAAACGCCTCTAATATTCTCTCTAAGAAAGCGGCAGGGCTTTCCTCGGCTTCCTGCCTAACAGCATTTACTTTTGCTAAGTTAGTAGGTTTACGCGCCGCCGCCCGCAACCCAGCCATCAGCGTTTGCCGGTATGTTCGAAGACGCTCCCTACCTTCAGGTTGTTCAAAATCCCACGGTGGTCTTACCAATGGGAATCCTTCATCGATAAGGTTCTGCTGCCCGGTGGGTCTCCCGTCCTCTCCCGGCACCAACTTTCGCGCCTCGATCAGGATCCTCTCATGCTCTTCGGTCGTAAACAGCACTTTTAAAAGCTGCTGACAGTCATCCCAGGTAGGGTTGTGCGTAAACAAGATGGATTCTAATAAATCAATTAACGCCCCCGGTTTCTCGGAAAAGGAGGGGTTTTGACTTTTCCAATTATACAAATCGCTAGAAGAGAATGGCCAGTATTGATACGTACGCTGTCCCTGTGGCCCAGTTGTTCCAATCGTTCTAACTGGGAAGGCATGGGTGGTACTTGATATTCCTTCTTCATCTTCTCTTTGATGAGATCGTGTCCTATATGCGGGACCCCTATCTTCCCTTCTCTCCCTTCTCCCCCTTCTTTGATCACTACTACTCGCCTCCCTTTGTGCCTCGGGCAGAGGTACGTAAGGGGGGGGGTTATGCCTGCTTTCTTCGTCTAATATTTCTGGATATAAGGTCGAATCTGGTAGTACTGCTTTTTTCCCTTCCTTTCTCACTACGTAAATATCAACTTTTCCGTCTTTCCTACCCTCCCCCAAAAGAGGTTTCAGCCATGGGGGTGGATACAGAACCAAATCCTCCCATGTGATTATATATGGAAATTGATCTGGGTGTCCTTCTGACCCAGGTCTCATTATTACCTCTTTTACTCTCCTTATTAATTCTAAATCAAAACTTCCCTCTCTCGGCCAGCCTACATCAAAACTTGGCCACTCACTTTTACAAAATGCCTCCCATCGGTTTTTATACACTTCTACAGACAAATTATGTGCCCGACGTTTAACATATCCAAAATGATTTAACATAAATGACAAAGGGGTGGATTTCCCTTGTCCCATTGTATCAAGCTCGTCGCTTAAAACCAAAGTTAATACAACTGCCAGTAAACCAGTAAGGGCGATTATTAACAGAATTCTCCCTTCCCACACCGGTCTCCTTTCGTCAAGGAGATACGGTGTTCCCAAACAACCTAACCAACCACCCTTCCTTCTCGTGGGAGTCTGAGGGACGTCTCCCTCAGACTCCAGCCGACTATCCTTCGGTGCGTCCACCTGGATTTCTGTCGGCTCACTCTCACCCCCTGAGGCCTCCCTTGACTTATTATCTTTCTCTATCTCTTTCTCCTCCCCTGCATTCGGATCCCGGACGAGCCCCCAAATGTTAGGTCCGGTATCCGAACTGACAGGGAGAGAGACAACCACCATAGATATATTGTCTTTTATTAATAGAAGAAAGATAATAAGTATTACCAGCTAGCTGGGGTCCGTGGTGTGACCCCTGCGTGGGAAAGCCCGGACCCCAGCTAGCTGGTAATACTTATTATCTTTCTTCTATTAATAAAAGACAATATATCTATGGTGGTTGTCTCTCTCCCTGTCAGTTCGGATACCGGACCTAACATGGGGAGGAAGTTGCAAGCACCTCGTGTGTCCCAGGCCCCACGGCAGGTGCTCTGTGCGCTCCGGCCTCTGAGGGACTCAGCTATGCCCTGTCAGAGCGGTGTCATGCTGAAGGACAGCATGAGGCCCGCACGCCCAGCGGTCAGCACGGAGCCCCTGCCCAGAGGCGGCTCTGAGGTGGCCTGGACAAGGCCCGCAGTGCAGGCAGTGCAGTCCCTGCATGCCCAAGAGCAGCCCCAGGGAGGGCGAGTGACCAGGGCGGGTGCCCTAACCAGGGTGTGGCGGGTCACTCAGCCAGTCAGTTAGCGGCAGTTGGTGCAGACAGGTTGTGCAGGCAGGGAGGGAGAAGGTCTGCTCCCAGCTCAGCGGGGGAATCCTGCCCCCAGCCATTACCCTCAGGGAGGAACCAGCCCCAGCCCTGGTGCCTACTGGGCAGGGAGGCAGCACGAAGAGCGCTGTGGGCACACACACTGAGATGTCCCCCACACGTGCAGCGGTCCAGGTCTCTGCCTCCCCCGAGTGTCTGAGCTTGTCAATGTTGAAGATACAAGAGCTGCATTTTGTCACATGCCCCTTATCATCACAAACATTGCACCAGGGGAACGCTCTTAGTCCACCTGAGGATCGTGGCAATAAGATGTCAAGAGAAGTCTGAAGTCCATCAAAAGGGACTTCAGGGCATTGGGGACATCAGCTGCAGGAGCGGGTGCGTGGGTGCTTTTCTCCTCTATCCCCTCAGTGCTAGGGAAGGATGGTGAGAGGAAGAGGAAAACCCACCTGCTCAACACATGCCTAAGAGGCTGGTGTCAGTGGTCAAAATTGGGGATTTTGGACCAGGGGGAACTTTTTAAGGCACCGAGCCTCCGGGCGATAGATGGGGTTCACCTGTCTTTCCAGGGGAAAAGAATCTTCAGCCAGATTTGGCAGGGCTCACTGAGAGGGCTTTAAACTAGGTATGAAGGGGGAGGCGTCTAAGACTGGCATCACTAGGGATGAGCCCTGGGGCAGCATGCCGGGGTTGGAGGAGAGCTCACTAGCCACAGCAGAAGAGCATCTACACCAACGCATGCAGCATGGGCAACAAACAGGAGGAGCTAGAGGCCGTAACACGTCAGGAAACTTATAACATAGTTGCCATCACTGAAACATGGTGGGACCATTGTCATGAGGCTAACTCAGGCTGGAAGGGACCTCAGAAGGTCTCTTGTCGCACCTCCTGCTCCAAGCAGGGTGAGACCTTGCTGTGGGATCAGACTCCACGACATTTGTGAGAGACAGTTCCAAAAGCTGTGGCAAACCTAAGGCAAATGGCGTCTGCTGCTCCCCTGTTTCCCCCAGCCCTGTCTTTTCATCCTGGAAGATCCTCAGGTGGGTCCAATGATTGCTCCTGGGGGAACCACAGTGAGTCTCTCCAGGCAACTCCTTTTGCTCCATGTGCCTGCGCAGCCTGATTGCGGAGCATGCAACTGCTGCTCTGCTTTTGGTCTTTCCAGTGCCAGGCTAGAAGAAACAGCAATAAGTCTTTTTGTGAGAAATGTATGAGGTTTCTCAGAACTCCTGATGGAGAGTTACTCATTGAATCTGGAGGAACACATGTGATCCAATTCAGGTTCACAGAGAAGGACTTTTGTTGGTGTTTTTCTTCTCCTTTCCCCGGGCTCACCATCCGTCCAGCCACCAGAAAGGGTACAGAAGTCACCTGGTCTGCCAGAATGTTGCTTGGGAGCAATGGAAAGTGGCAAGGGAGCCTGCAGTCCTGCCCTGGAGATTAGTGGTTTGTTCAGAGCCCAGGTTTCACCTTGAAAGAGCCCCAGCATTGCTAGCTGCCTCCTGTGGCGCTTAGTGGGACTGAGGTCCACTGGCAGAAGTATGTTCTTCTGTAGCAAAATGTGAAGGGGAAATGATAGTCGAGTCAGTCCTGCAAGGTATTAATTGCCAAAGTGAGGTTTCCTTTCCACTCTGTAGAGCAGCTTCAAAAGGCCCTGGTCTGCTAATTCCTGCTGGCCTCCAAGTGATGCTCTTTTTTGTCTTTTAAGTAGCCTGGATAGCTCATTTGGGAGAGCATCAGACTTTAATCTGAGGGTCTGGGGTTCAAGCCCTTGTTCAGGTGACAGCCTTCCTCTTTATAAAAATATATATCACACTCTCTGCTTCCAACTGCTGCCTCCCACAAAAGAGGCAATCTCTCTCTCTCTCTCTCTCTCTCTCTTTTCAAGGAGGAAAGCAGCTCAGATGCAGAGCTACCTTTCTTCCCAGACTGTTCTGTTTCTCTTAGACAATCTTCTACTCATTGGGTTGACACCAGCTGCTCAGCTCTCCTAGGCAGTGTCTTAAGAGCCCCAGCACTCCTGGTCTTTGGTGTCATGGGACTTTGTTTCCACTGACCATCCTGATCCACTCCCATGCATATCCCACTCCAAAGGAGATGCCAGCCATGTGCTGATTTCAACCCCTACCCTTCCTCAATTGCACCACGCTCTGCCCTAAGTAAGGTTCCTTCCAGCTCCTCACAGATGCAGAAGCTCCCACATCCCCCTGCCCTTGCCCTTTGGACTGGACTCCTGGAGCTCAGTGAGCTCTCGCCATCACCTACCCACATTGCCACCCTGGCTGCCCTTTCCCTGCTGTGCAGAACGCTTAATCCTTACCCCACTCCAAGCCATCCCTCTGATGGATACCTGCTGCCCACCCGGGGCTAAAACCTTGCATCTTCTAACCCCTTCCAACTAGCAGTCCCTACCGTTCATATGGGCGACAGAGACTCTCCCATTGCTCCCTGTCTTTGGGGAGAAATCTTCCGCTCTTGGAAGGCTGAATTTCCTTCACACGCCATCATTTCTGCCTGTCAGTGCTGCTCCCAAGCTCCCTTGGCCTCCTTCGTACCCCATGGTAGGAGCGTGCTTGGTGTACCGAGTTCATGAGAACACAGAGTTGGAATCAACAGGAAGGACTTGATATAATTCAAGATCAGGTGTAAGGGGGGTGCTCTGCAAAGCAAGCACAACCTAAGGAATTACCTTCTTCTATTTATGTGGAGATGATTATGATATATTCTCTTTGCTCGTGTATGATTGATTTATTGATATGATTTCTTATATATATAACTGATGGGCTATACGTTAGCTCAGTTGTTCATCAAGATATTAACTGTTGATCTTGCATTCTCCTTCTCTGTCTCTCTACAGAGCTGCTTAGCGAGCCCCTTCTCTGCTAGTTAGGGCTGGCTCTGGAAAGAGGCTCTTCTTGGCTTCTCTGGGAGCCTGGAGAGCTCAGCCTGGAAAGCATCAGACTTTTAATCTGAGGGGCCAGGGTTCAAGCCCCTCTGCAGGCAACAGCCTTCCTCTTCACTCAGCGGTGGCACTGCCCAAACCGAAGGACTAAACTCTTCTTTGCTTCCATTACCTGCTTGGAACCAGCCGCAGAAGAGCCAGTCTTTCTCTCTCCTTCCTCAAGGATGAAACCAACAGAAGCAGCTTAGACACAGAGCTGCCTTTCTTCTTTGGCTGCTCCCTCTCTGTCTCACCCAGAGAGCTCTGAGCTGCTGCTCCCGGCAGGCGGGAGTGCCTGGAGGATGTCTCGCAGCTCCTGGGAGCACCTTTCTGGACAAGGTTGTTCCGTGGCAATGGCAGTGCTTGCAAAGTGCTGGAAACTTCTGGCTGGGTTGTCCAGGAGTATGTGGCACAACACCTCCTGGCATGCTGCGGTGCACAACGTGGCTGCCCAAGGCCCCAAAGAGAAGGCTGCACCTCCCACACCCGGCTTACAGGGAATGGGCCCTGATCCATGGGGGAGGAGGGGTGGGGGTCCAAGCCAGTCAAACCCATGTGGCAAGAAGCCAGAGGATGCTGTACCCAGCCCCATGGTTCTGGGCTTTGGAGCCTTGTCAGCGCTGAGGGGCACCACTCCTTGTGTGTCCCTGGCCTTTCCTGCAGCTGCAATACTCAGCACATGCTCAGCCTTTCCACTTTGCCCACTGCCCTTTTATTCTTTTGGCTGTTGCAGAACTGCAGAGTGGGATCTTTTTCTCCTCTGCTCATTTCTTCTTGCAGTGGAGACGTTTCTTGCTTGCCAGCTGTTCTTTCTGGCAGCTTCTCTTTGGACGGGCATCCCGAGGTGGGAACTGGTAGAAGTCAGGATCGATGTCTGGCAGCATTTCAGTACTTGGTTGAAGCTGAAGCACAAAGAACACAAAACATTGCGCATTGCCTCCAGCCTTCCTCCAACCCCTGGAAATGGAGTGCTAGAGAAGCCAGCACCACAGCCCCTCTGCAGCCCCACAGACGAGTTTGCTGCTCTGGCCTCAGGCCTGCCAGGGACAAGAGCGCCCCTGGGGCAGGAACTCTGCAGCCGTAGCTGGAGCACCGGGAAGAGCCTCAATGTCCACAGGGGAACGTGTGAGGCTGAGCAAGGCGTTGCAGCAGTCTCCCTCCAGCCCTTCCCTCTCAGACTGAGATCCCTGCAGGCCTCAGGAACAAGGGTAAGGAGCAGCCCTGCCAAGGGGAGGAGCAGCCCCTCTGCTGTGAGACCTTGCTGAGGATTCATCAGGTCAGGCTGAATGAGCCAAAGCGCCTCTTGTAGCCCTGGCCTTCACCCTCAACATCAGTTCCCAGGGCCACCCTTGCTGCTCCTCCAACAACTGCCATCCTAGAAATGGCTACTTCATCACACAGGGTCTTTTCTTGGCCAGGGACCCCATTCCTCACATTTTGCAGCCTGTTCCACACGCTGCTTGGAAGCAACTCCACTGCGCTGACAAAGACCTTTCCAGCTTGGGAAGTCCCTTTGCCTTTCTCAAAAAGAGTTCTTACCTCATCCACTCTGATCCATTTAAGGTTCTGCCATCTTTCCATTTCAAGAGCCACCAGTTCATTGGTATATCGCCCGTGCCATCTTGCCTCAGGTTTCAAGGGACCCTGTTAAAGAAGGGAACCCAAGAGAATGCATTTAGTCAGAGAGGCCACCAGGAGGAGGATGCTGAGCAGCCTGGAAGGCATCGGTTGACTGCAGATGGGGAAGAAGTCCAGTTAAATAACACACTTGTAGAAACAGACCTTAATGTTAAGGCTAATACCGCTGACCATGGCAGTAGAGCATGAGCTCAGACCTCTGTCCCTGCACTGGGTCTCAGCCCAGGTGGCTCTAGCCACTTGACTTGTGTCAGTCTCCTTGACGTGCCCCGAAGACAGAGGTTTCTCCAACTATTTCTCCCACATGTTCCCCCTTGCAGTACCTCCAGCCTTTTGACCCCTTCCTTCTGAGTTCGAGGTTTCACAGCTGGGATCTCTGGGAGCCCTTTCTGATGCCCCTTTTCCCGGAAGGAATCCCAGCGATTGCGTTGGTCCCTCTGCTGGCTCAGGTCCCGTATTGCCTGGAGGGCCACAGGAATCAAGAACAGGCAGTATTCGGTTGTTGGTTTGTTGAGGGGGAGGCTGTGCTACTTTTACCCCTTTTCCGGAGGCTTTTTGGTAGAAGGGGTTTTCTGTCAAACGCACCAGGGCATAGGTGAAAAGCCCCTTTCCCATTACCACTTTGAAGGACCTCCAGGCCATACTGCAGTGTTACAAAGAACACACATGACGGGCTCTTTTCCAAGCCAGTCTTCACCTAACTGGCCTTCTCTACTAGGACAAGGGACACAGTCATTGCACACCTCCACCCCGCGTACCTGTCTGTCTCTCTGATGCCTGTCACAAAGGACAGGTTTGGTTGAGTCCTTGGCTGGCAGAGATGGTTCCTGCTTGCCATTGCCTTTCTTCAAGGAGCCCTCTGGGATTGCAGGCAGCCGGCTGAAATGCACAGCAGCAGACTTGGCATGAGCTCCACAGTAGCTTGCTCTCCACATTGGGCTCACAAGCTCTGCCCATGCTGCTGCAGCAGAAGCCAATCGTGCAGCAGAGTTATGTGGAATGGAATAGTTGGGCTCAAATGAAAGCAGAAACAGAGGGAGAGTCCTGAGTTGTTCCACTGTGGGGTGGCGTGACCATGGTCAAAGGGAGGCCAGAATGTCCTCTGTCCCTTGATGGGATGGGGCAACCCATTCCCTTCTCCTGGCAATGGCCTTCAGCTCAGACAAGCACTAGCACCACTCAAGAGCTACTTGAGAGCCTTTGGATCCCTTGGAACTCTCATGAAAATGCCTATGGATCTGGATTCAAAAGATGGCTTGAGCTGCCCTCAAAAAGCTGTGTCCTGGAAGCAGAGCCCAAAGAGAAATGCAAGCAAGACAAGAGAGTGCCACAAAACGCAACAGTGTGTTCCTGCCCTGTGTTCATAACTCCTCAAAGCTGATGCAGACAGTTGTGCTCACAGGACACCTCTCCCTCAAACCACAACAGCACGGCCTCATCCGCATCCTTGCAACAAGAGACTCACCCCACAGTGGGCTTCTTCTTTGGCTCCATTGCTGCCTTTGCTGGCTCTGCAGGAAGATCTTTTGGGACTCCTTTAGCTGGTCCGTACTCTGAAAGAGACCCCTTGTTGGGAGGTATCCTAAGAAAGTCTCTTTGTGGGGAATCATTTCACAGCAGAGGATCAGCCAGTGTGCTCCCTGTAACTGCTCCCACAGGCAGGACTTTGTCACACACACCCTCAAGAGAGTCATTCTGGCATTGCCAGTCTTGAAAGGACAAGGAGCTTTTAGCACAGGTTGGCAGCCCTGCCCACCCGCACCACGGGAAAACCGACACAGCTCCGGAAGGAGTCACTGTTAAATTACCTTTCTTGACCATGCGATTGCCCACATCTTCCTTGGTCACTTTCTTTGCTTCAGTGGGCTTTGCGGTGCCCTTCACAGGAGGTATGACGGTGCTCCTGTGAGGCCCGACCTGAAGCTGAAAGCTGCAAAGAGGATGGAGAGAGCAGGTTGAAGGAGGAACGCAGGCAGTCCCGAGTACGGCAAAGCATGCGTGGGCTGCAGGCCCTTGGAAGAGTTTGTCTCCAGGGAATGCAGGACTCAAGAAGCTCTTGCAAGTCAGGCAGGGGCTGCTGAGGCAGAGCTACTCACTGTGGAAAGATGATGATGCGGCCAGACTGGGTGTGGGAGGCAGCAGTCTCGGTGCCCAAGAGCAAAGAGCCCTTCATCTCTGGCATCTGCAGCAGGGACAGGGACAAGTGAGAGGATGCCAAGGAAATGCCTGCCTTGCTCACAAGGGCCGCACACCTCACATCTGACCTTAGCGGCCACTGAAGGAAGGGAATGAGGGTAGGGAGTACCAGGGACGCCTGCCCATTTCTTGCCCAATTTCCCAAAGGGTGCAAGGAGAGAAGGCTGGAGCCAGGGAAAAATAGAAAACTTACACTGAGAAGAGCTGTTAGCAGCATCTCATTCCCATTGAGCCGTTTGAGAAAGCTTCTATGAAACTTCATTTTCACGGCTTTCCCTTGGATAAAGAGCATGCCAATGTCCTTGAGGACAAAGGCAACGTTCTCCTCTTTCCTTATGTAATGGTGGAAAAGATGCAGGGTCTCTTGCATGCTCTCTTGGGTTTTCTTCCTCGAGGCCACCTCCTCCAAGCCTAAGTCCGCATACTTGAGCGGCTCGATTTGTTTCTCATCTAGCAAACAAAAACAGACAACAAAACTCAGAGGACAATGAAGAAGCTGAAGCCAAGCTAGAGCTGCCCCCAAGCTCTCAGGCAATCCACAGCTTCCGAGCTGTCCTGTGGGAGCCTCAGGGAGGCACAAGGGCATTTCCCGCCTTTGGGGAATAAGTTGCAGGCACCCTGTGTGTCCCAGCCCCACGCAAGGCGCACTCTGGCCTGCGGAGGACTCAGTGGGGCCACGTCAGAGGGGCGTCATGCAGAAGGACAACGCAAGGCCTGCACCACAGGTCTTAGGGTTATTCCGCTTGCTCATTGCCCCACAGACCCTCAGAAGGCCCCAGCGGCAGCAGCTGCTGCCTGAGCACTTGGTGCCAGAGTGCTGTCCCTGGGCAGGGCCAGACTGTTGTTCCCAGTGAAAAGATGATGGGTTCATGAGAGGGAAACAACTCACGGCAAAGGCAGCCCCCAGCTGGCAGTGTGTCACCAAGGGCAGGAAAGGTCTGCGTATGTCCCCTTACCAAAATCAGGTGATTTGTCCTGCCTCAGGCCATAAAGCTCTGCAAATGCCTTTGCAAAGTGAAACCTGGGTCTCCGAAGAGTGAAAACGGTCTTTCCTCCGTTCTCAAAATCCGATAGGACGATATCAAATGTCCCAAAATTGGGAATTCGGACGCCCTGGAAACAAAGCAGAAGTCAAAGGAGCCCTAGAAAGAGTCCTGCAGAGGGAAGCATTAACTTATGTGTCACCAGAGCACAGAGAGAGGCCTTTCTGCCTGGGCCGCTCCTGCTGCACAGAGGCAAAGATGGGAACTATGGAAAGCTCCGGAGAAGACCTAGAGACTCCAGATCTCTCCCTTTCTCCTTACTCTCCCAGAGAGGAAGATGTGATGATGGAAAAGCCAAGCAAGCCTCCTCGGTGGCTAAGAAACAACGGGCTGCCAGCAATCGGACACCCCCAAAGAACGTCCCAGCTTCCTGTGCGGCCTTGACGCTCTAGCCGTGGGCCTGAGGGAAGGACCAGAAGGTTCCCACCGCTTTCCCCCATGGGGCCAGGCTTGAGAGTTTACCCGCCTGACAGAAGGGCTGCAGTGTCCTTCTAGGGTAGGATTTCTGCTTTTGGAGGAGGGAAGGAATAATCGCACTCCCTTGCACAGCAGTGCCAGAAGGCGCAAAAGCATCAGGGAGGAAGGGGAGGAGGAGCACCCAAGACCCACCTTGTTCCTCAGCAGCTGCTGGATGACGTACTCAGACACACATTCCCAGATCGTGAGCACGTCTGGAAGGAAAGGCAAGGAGACATCGTGCTCTAAGTCTACAAGCTCGCAATCACTCTGCCCTTTGCAAAGCAAGGAGACAGGGAGTGCAGATGCAATCGCCCCTTGCTTTCCTCCCATCCCAAAGCCAACATCCAGGAAAGGTGCCAGCATATTTAGGCTTTCACTCCAGACTCTAGCCTTTCCTTGGACACCAGGAGAGGTCAGAGCTGAAAGATCAGAGGCATGAGACAAGCAGGGCACGAGGACACGCTGCCGTTTCACATGCACAGCGGGAAGGTGCCTCCGAGCTCCAAGCCAATGCTGCCACCCAAGAAGGCAAGCCGAGCCAGGGACACGTCCAAGGACTCCTGCCTAACAAAGCTTTGCCAGCAGTCTCTGCAGTGCCTGGCCAGGGCTGCACAACCCCTCCGCCTTCTGCAACCACTCCGTGGGGAAACTTGGCAATGGATCCGCACCCTAGTGAGGGGATGGGGCTGGGCCCACGTGAGTCTCGGGGCACCTGCCAGTGCCTTTCCCACAGGGGCCACTTTCCCCCATGCTGGGTCCCTGCACACAGACTCTGCATGTGCATCTGAGCAGCTGCGACTCCTCCACTCGGCCACGAGCTCAGGGTGGGCCATCCCCACCAGCAACCGAGCAGCAACCTTCAAGGACAGGCCCTTCTGCCTGGGGCTGCCCCAGGAAGGCAGCGTCAGAGCCGGGAACAGCACCCAAGCCCTGCAACCCTGCATGACACTGGGACCTCAGCCCCACGGGACAGCCACGACTGCCCGTGCAAGCTCCAGTCTGCTCTCCTCTCCAGCACAGCAGGTCTGCCTGCTTTGCAGGGCTACATTCTGAGTTCCTTCTGCACGTGACAACCCGCAAGAAAGCGCTCCTGAAGGCCTTACCCTGTGTGTGTGTCCTGTATGTAGGACATGTGGCCTTCTGCTGACCGCTGTGGCAAAGCCTCCAGGAGTCCATCTCTGCTTCCCCCTCACTGTGGCTCAGCCCAGTCAGGGGGTAGGAGAGCAGGAATGTTCCTCTGCAATCTCCTGTTTGGCACTTGAGCACACAGCCTCCAGCACGATGCCACAAGCACCCCTCGCCTTCTCCTTGGCAGGACAAAGCAGCTCCTCCAAAGCACAGCAGAGGTGAGAGCAGCCTCCAGCACCTGCACTCACCGCAGCCTCGCAAGGGTGTGCGGGGAGAGGCCGGGCGCAGCAGGGGACGTGTCACCCTGCTGCTGACTGTGTCACAGAGGAGCTGCAGTGACCCCGGCCCTGCCAGCTGTTGCCCCACAAAGGGCAGGGTGGATGCACGGGGCCGCTCAGGGAGCTGACCCCAAGGGGAGCGTAGGGCTGGGAGATGCACAGGAGGGTTTGCAGAGCACCCTGGGGCACGGATGCCCCTCCTGTCCCCAGATATGGGGCCACTGGGCAACGATTGCTGTGGGGAAGGCAGGGACTTGGCCGCATTGCCCATCTCCTGGATTCCAGGAGAAAAGCCTGGGATAACTCTGGTCAGAAGGGACCTCAGGAGGTCTCTTGTCCCTCCGCCTGCTCCAAGCAGTATGAGACCAGCTGCCCCCAGGCTCTCAGGAAATCCACAGCTTCCGAGCTGTTCTGTGGGAGCCTCTGGCACACTGGAGGCACAGGGTGATTTCCTGCCTTTGGGGAGGAAGTTGCAAGCACCTCGTGTGTCCCAGGCCCCACGGCAGGTGCTCTGTGCGCTCCGGCCTCTGAGGGACTCAGCTGTCCCCTGTCAGAGCGGTGTCATGCTGAAGGACAGCATGAGGCCCGCACGCCGAGTGGTCAGCACAGAGCCCCTGCCCAGAGGCGGCTCTGAGGTGGCCTGGGCAGGGCCCGCAGTGCAGGCAGTGCAGTCCCTGCATGCCCAAGAGCAGCCCCAGGGAGGGCGAGTGACCAGGGCGGGTGTCCTAACCAGGGTGTGGCGGGTCACTCAGCCAGTCAGTTAGCGGCAGTTGGTGCAGACAGGTTGTGCAGGCAGGGAGGGAGCAGGTCTGCTCCCAGCTCAGCGGGGGAATCCTGCCCCCAGCCATTACCCTCAGGGAGGAACCAGCCCCAACCCTGGTGCCTACTGGGCAGGGAGGCAGCACGAAGAGCGCTGTGGGCACACACACTGAGATGTCCCCCACACGTGCAGCGGTCCAGGTCTCTGCCTCCCCCGAGTGTCTGAGCTTGTCAATGTTGAAGATACAAGAGCTGCATTTTGTCACATGCCCCTTATCATCACAAACATTGCAGCAGGGGAACGCTCTTAGTCCACCTGAGGATCGTGGCAATAAGATGTCAAGAGAAGTCTGAAGTCCATCAAAAGGGACTTCAGGGCATTGGGGACATCAGCTGCAGGAGCGGGTGCGCGGGTGTTTTTCTCCTCTATCCCCTCAGTGCTAGGGAAGGATGGTGAGAGGAAGAGGAAAACCCACCTGCTCAACACATGCCTAAGAGGCTGGTGTCAGTGGTCAAAATTGGGGATTTTGGACCAGGGGGAACTTTTTAAGGCACCGAGCCTCCGGGCGATAGATGGGGTTCACCTGTCTTTCCAGGGGAAAAGAATCTTCAGCCAGATTTGGCAGGGCTCACTGAGAGGGCTTTAAACTAGGTATGAAGGGGGAGGCGTCTAAGACTGGCATCACTAGGGATGAGCCCTGGGGCAGCATGCCGGGGTTGGAGGAGAGCTCACTAGCCACAGCAGAAGAGCATCTACACCAACGCATGCAGCATGGGCAACAAACAGGAGGAGCTAGAGGCCGTAACACGTCAGGAAACTTATAACATAGTTGCCATCACTGAAACATGGTGGGACCATTACCATGAGGCTAACTCAGGCTGGAAGGGACCTCAGAAGGTCTCTTGTCGCACCTCCTGCTCCAAGCAGGGTGAGACCTTGCTGTGGGATCAGACTCCACGACATTTGTGAGAGACAGTTCCAAAAGCTGTGGCAAACCTAAGGCAAATGGCGTCTGCTGCTCCCCTGTTTCCCCCAGCCCTGTCTTTTCATCCTGGAAGATCCTCAGGTGGGTCCAATGATTGCTCCTGGGGGAACCACAGTGAGTCTCTCCAGGCAACTCCTTTTGCTCCATGTGCCTGCGCAGCCTGATTGCGGAGCATGCGACTGCTGCTCCGCTTTTGGTCTTTCAGTGCCAGGCTAGAAGAAACAGCACTAGGTCTTTTTGTGAGAAATGTATGAGGTTTCTCAGAACTCCTGATGGAGAGTTACTCATTAAATCTGGAGGAGCACATGTGATCCAATTCAGGTTCACAGAGAAGGACTTTTGTTGGTGTTTTTCTTCTCCTTTCCCTGGGCTCACCATTCATCCAGCCACCAGAAAGGGTACAGAAGTCACCTGGTCTGCCAGAATGTTGCCTGGGAGCAATGCAAAGCGGCAAGGGAGCCTGCAGTCCTGCCCTGGAGATTAGTGGTTTGTTCAGAGCCCAGGTTTCACCTTGAAAGAGCCCCAGCATTGCTAGCTGCATCCTGTGATGCTTAGTGGGACTGAGGTCCACTGGCAGAAGGTTGTTCTTCTGTAGCAAAATGTGAAGGGGATATGTTAGTCGAGTCAGTCCTGCAAGGTATTAATTGCTGATGTGAGGTTTCCTTTTCTCTCTGTAGAGCAGCTTCAAAAGGCCCTGGTCTGCTAATTCCTGCTGGCCTCCAAGTGATGCTCTTTTTTGTCTTTTAAGTAGCCTGGATAGCTCAGTTGGGAGAGCATCAGACTTTAATCTGAGGGTCCGGGGCTCAAGCCCTTGTTCAGGTGACAGCCTTCCTCTTTACTCACTGTTTTGTCCCTTGCCCAGAAAGAGGAAAGAATTACCAAAACGGATGGGAAAAAAATATATATCACACTCTTTGCTTCCAACTGCTGCCTCCCACAAAAGAGGCAATCTCTCTGTCTCTCTCTCTCTCTTTTCAAGGAGAAAAGCAGCTCAAATGCAGAGCTACCTTTCTTCCCAGACTGTTCTGTTTCTCTTAGGCAATCTTCTACTCATTGGGTTGACACCAGCTGCTCAGCTCTCCTAGGCAGTGTCTTAAGAGCCCCAGCACTCCTGGTCTTTCGTGTCATGGGACTTAGTTTTCAGTGACGGTCCTGATCCACTCCCATGCACATCCCACTCTAAAGGAGATGCCAGCCATGTGCTGATTTCAACCCCTACCCTTCCTCAATTGCACTACGCTCTGGCCTAAGTAAGGTTCCTTCCAGCTCCTCACAGACGCAGAAGCTCCCACATCCCCCTGCCCTTGCCCTTTGGACTGGACTCCTGGAGCTCAGTGAGCTCTCGCCATCACCTAGCCACCTTGCCACCCTGGCTGTCCTTTCCCTGCTGTGCAGAACGCTTAATCCATACCTCACTCCAAGCCATCACTCTGATGGATACCTGCTGCCCACCCGGGGCTAAAACCTTGCATCTTCTAACCCCTTCCAACTAGCATTCCCTACCGTTCATATGGGCGAAAGAGACTCTCCCATTGCTCCCTGTCTTTGGGGAGAAATCTTCCGCTCTTGGAAGGCTGAATTTCCTTCACACGCCATCATTTCTGCCTGTCAGTGCTGCTCCCAAGCTCCCTTGGCCTCCTTCGTACCCCATGGTAGGAGCGTGCTTGGTGTACCGAGTTCATGAGAACACAGAGTTGGAATCAACAGGAAGGACTTGATATAATTCAAGATCAGGTGTAAGGGGGGTGCTCTGCAAAGCAAGCACAACCTAAGGAATAACCTTCTTCTATTTATGTGGAGATGATTGTGATATATTCTCTTTGCTCGTGTATGATTGATTGATTTATATAATTTCTTATATATATAACTGATGGGCTATATGTTAGCCCCGTTGTTCATCATGATATTAACTGTTGATCTTGCATTCTCCTTCTCTGTCTCTCTGTAGAGCTGCTTAGAGAGCCCCTTCTCTGATAGTTAGGGCTGGCTCTGGAAAGAGGCTCTTCTTGGCTTCTCTGGGAGCCTGGAGAGCTCAGCCTGGAAAGCATCAGACTTTTAATCTGAGGGGCCAGGGTTCAAGCCCCTCTGCAGGCAACAGCCTTCCTCTTCACTCAGCGGTGGCACTGCCCAAACCGAAGGACTAAACTCTTCTTTGCTTCCATTACCTGCTTGGAACCAGCCGCAGAAGAGCCAGTCTTTCTCTCTCCTTCCTCAAGGATGAAACCAAGAGAAGCAGATTAGACACAGAGCTGCCTTTCTTCTTTGGCTGCTCCCTCTCTGTCTCACCCAGAGAGCTCTGAGCTGCTGCTCCCGGCAGGCGGGAGTGCCTGGAGGATGTCTCGCAGCTCCTGGGAGCACCTTTCTGGACAAGGTTGTTCCGTGGCAATGGCAGTGCTTGCAAAGTGCTGGAAACTTCTGGCTGGGTTGTCCAGGAGTATGTGGCACAACACCTCCTGGCATGCTGCGGTGCACAACGTGGCTGCCCAAGGCCCCAAAGAGAAGGCTGCACCTCCCACACCCGGCTTACAGGGAATGGGCCCTGATCCACCTCCTGGCACCTCTCAGCTCCTCCCCATGACTTCCCATTTTGCAAGAGACCAAAGGAAGATCTCTGGGATGCAACTAAAGGAGGAAAACACAAACCATGGGAAGAAGACAAGGCAAGCAGGGGGCCAACAAGGACAATGCCGAGGAAGCAGACAGACTCCTTGGTGCCACACCTCGAGACCAAAGGAGGATGCTGTGTGGGACAAGGACCACCAGGAGTGAAATCAAGGGCTGTGGGAAACACCTAGAAGCCAAGTGGGCCATGTGAGAAGCCCAATGGCTTCCCCAAAGGGAGAACTTGGAGGCCTGTGTGACAGCTCCTAAGGGTAAACAGGGAGCCTGAAATATGGGATCTGCACTCTCCATTTAGCAATCCTCAGGGCAAATCACCTCAGACTCAACACTCTGAGGGAAGGAAAAGACTCTCTAGTTGGAAAAGGGAGAGCCAAACAGCAAAGATCTCCAGCTACTCTGGATGTCGATGCTGCTTCTCTCCATTTCTTTTTCAGTGTCCAACAGACACTCTGAAAACATGAGGAATGTGTGTCCAGTGGCCCTGGGGCTTGTTGGTGGTGAAGGGTGGCAGCAGCAGCAACGACAACTTCTCTGTCTGAGACCTGCCCAGGGCCTGCGTGCAGAGTCCCACTTGTGCCCGCAGCCTCTTCAATTCAGGCTGAGGTGAAGGCCCTTGCTTGGGGCATCAGAGAGGCCTCTGGCCTTGGGGTCCAAGCCAGTCAAACCCATGTGGCAAGAAGCCAGAGGATGCTGTACCCAGCCCCATGGTTCTGGGCTTTGGAGCCTTGTCAGCGCTGAGGGGCACCACTCCTTGTGTGTCCCTGGCCTTTCCTGCAGCTGCAATACTCAGCACATGCTCAGCCTTTCCACTTTGCCCACTGCCCTTTTATTCTTTTGGCTGTTGCAGAACTGCAGAGTGGGATCTTTTTCTCCTCTGCTCATTTCTTCTTGCAGTGGAGACGTTTCTTGCTTGCCAGCTGTTCTTTCTGGCAGCTTCTCTTTGGACGGGCATCCCGAGGTGGGAACTGGTAGAAGTCAGGATCGATGTCTGGCAGCATTTCAGTACTTGGTTGAAGCTGAAGCACAAAGAACACAAAACATTGCGCATTGCCTCCAGCCTTCCTCCAACCCCTGGAAATGGAGTGCTAGAGAAGCCAGCACCACAGCCCCTCTGCAGCCCCACAGACGAGTTTGCTGCTCTGGCCTCAGGCCTGCCAGGGACAAGAGCGCCCCTGGGGCAGGAACTCTGCAGCCGTAGCTGGAGCACCGGGAAGAGCCTCAATGTCCACAGGGGAACGTGTGAGGCTGAGCAAGGCGTTGCAGCAGTCTCCCTCCAGCCCTTCCCTCTCAGACCGAGATCCCTGCAGGCCTCAGGAACAAGGGTAAGGAGCAGCCCTGCCAAGGGGAGGAGCAGCCCCTCTGCTGTGAGACCTTGCTGAGGATTCATCAGGTCAGGCCAAATGAGCGAAAGCGCCTCTTCTAGCCCTGGCCTTCACCCTCAACATCAGTTCCCAGGGCCACCCTTGCTGCTCCTCCAACAACTGCCATCCTAGAAATGGCTACTTCATCACACAGGGTCTTTTCTTGGCCAGGGACCCCATTCCTCACATTTTGCAGCCTGTTCCACACGCTGCTTGGAAGCAACACCACTGCGCTGACAAAGACCTTTCCAGCTTGGGAAGTCCCTTTGCCTTTCCGAAAAAGAGTTCTTACCTCATCCACTCTGATCCATATAAGGTTCTGCCTTCTTTCCATTTCAAGAGCCACCAGTTCATTGATATATCTTCCCCGAGGTCTTGCCCAAGTTTTCAAGGGACCCTGTTAAAGAAGGGAACCCAAGAGCATGCATTTAGTCAGAGAGGCCACCAGGAGGAGGATGCTGAGCAGCCTGGAAGGCATCGGTTGACTGCAGATGGGGAAGAAGTCCAGTTAAATAACACACTTGTAGAAACAGACCTTATTGTTAAGGCTAATACCACTGACCATGCCAGTAGGGCATGAGCTCAGACCTAGGTCCCTGCACTGGGTCTCAGCCCAGGTGGCTCAAGCCACTTGGCTTCTGTCAGTCTCCATGACGTGCCCCAGAGCCAGAGGTTTCTCCAACAATTTCTCCCAAATGTTCCCCCTTGCAGTACCTCCAGCCTTTTGACCCCTTCCTTCTGAGTTCGAGGTTTCGCAGCTGGGATCTCTGGGAGCCCTTTCTGATGCCCCTTTTCCCGGAAGAAATCCCAGCGATTGCGTTGGTCCCTCTGCTGGCTCAGGTCCCGTATTGCCTGGAGGGCCGCAGGAATCAAGAACAAGCAGTATTCGGTTGTTGGTTTGTTGAGGGGGAGGCTGTGCTACTTTTACCCCTTTTCCGGAGGCTTTTTGGTAGCAGGGGTTTTCTGTCAAACGCACCAGGGCATAGGCGAAAAGCCCCTTTCCCATTACCACTTTGAAGAACCTCCAGGCCATACTGCAGTGTTACAAAGAACACACATGACGGGCTCTTTTCCAAGCCAGTCTTCACCTAACTGGCCTTCTCTACTAGGACATGGGACACAGTCATTGCACACATCCACACCCGCGTACCTGTCTGTCTCTCTGATGCCTGTCACAAAGGACAGGTTTGGTTGAGTCCTTGGCTGGCAGAGATGGTTCCTGCTTGCCATTGCCTTTCTTCAAGGAGCCCTTTGGGATTGCAGGCAGCCGGCTGAAATGCACAGCAGCAGACTTGGCATGAGCTCCACAGTAGCTTGCTCTCCACATTGGGCTCACAAGCTCTGCCCATGCTGCTGCAGCAGAAGGCAGTCGTGCAGCAGAGTTATGTGGAATGGATTACTTGGGCTCAAATGAAAGCAGAAACAGAGGGAGAGCCCTGAGCTGTTCCACTCCGGGATGGTGTGCGCATGGTCAAGGGGAAGACAGGATGTCCTCTGTCCCTTGATGGGATGGGGCAACCCATTCCCTTCCCTTGGCAATGGCCTTCAGCTCAGACAAGCACTAGCAGCACTCAAGAGCTACTTGAGAGCCTTTGGAATCCTCAGAACTCTCATGAACATGCCTATGGATCTGGATTCAAAAGATGCCTTGAGCTGCCCTCAAAAAGCTGTGTCCTGGAAGCAGAGCCCAAAGAGAAACGCAAGCAAGACAAGAGAGTGCCACAAAACGCAACAGTGTGTTCCTGCCCTGTGTTCATAACTCCTCAAAGCTGATGCAGACAGTTGTGCTCACAGGACACCTCTCCCTCAAACCACAACAGCACGGCCTCATCTGCATCCTTCCAACAAGAGACTCACCCCACAGTGGGCTTCTTCCTTGGCTCCATTGCTGCCTTTGCCTGCTCTGCAGGAAGATCTTTTGGGGCTCCTTTAGCTGGTCCGTACTCTGAAAGAGACCCCTTGTTGGGAGGTATCCTAAGAAAGTCTCTTTGTGGGGAATCATTTCGCAGCAGAGGAGCAGCCAGTGTGCTCCCTGTAACTGCTCCCACAGGCAGGACTTTGTCACACTCAGCCTCAAGAGGGTCATTCTGGCATTGCCACTCTTGAAAGGACAAGGAACTTTTAGCACAGGTTGGCAGCCGTGCCCACCCGCACAACGGGAAAACCGACACAGCTCCGGAAGGAGTCACTGTTACATTACCTTTCTTGACCATGCGATTGCCCACATCTTCCTTGGTCACTTTCTTTGCTTCAGTGGGCTTTGCAGTGCCCTTCACAGGAGGTATGACGGTGCTCCTGCGAGGCCCAACCTGAAGCTGAAAGCTGCAAAGAGGATGGAGAGAGCAGGTTGAGGGAGGAACACAGGCAGTTCCGAGTACGGCAAAGCATGCGTGGGCTGCAGGCCCTTGGAAGAGTTTGTCTCCAGGGAATGCAAGACTCAAGAAGCTCTTGCAAGTCAGGCAGGGGCTGCTGAGGCAGAGCTACTCACTGTGGAAAGATGATGATGTGGCCAGACTGGGTGTGGGAGGCAGCAGTCTCGGTGCCCAAGAGCAAAGAGCCCTTCATCTCTGGCATCTGCAGCAGGGACAGGGACAAGTGAGAGGATGCCAAGGAAATGCCTGCCTTGCCCACAAGGGCCATGAACCTCACTTCTCAATTCAGCGGGCAGTGAAGGAAGGGAATGAGGGTAGGGAGTACCAGGGACGCCTGACCATTTCTTGCCCAATTTCCCAAAGGGTGCAAGGAGGGAAATCCGGAGCCAGGGAAAAATGGAAAACTTACACTGAGAAGAGCTGTTAGCAGCATCTCATTCCCATTCAGCTTTTTGAGAAAGTCTATGTGAAACTTCATTTTCACGGCTTTCCCTTGGATAAGGAGCATGCCAATGTCCTTGAGGACAAAGGCAACGTTCTTCTCGTTCTTTATGTAATAGTGGAAAAGATGCAGGGTCTCTTGCATGCTCTCTTGGGTTTTCTTCCTCGAGGCCACCTCCTCCAAGCCTAAGTCCGCATACTTGAGCGGTTCGATTTGTTTCTCATCTAGCAAACAAAAACAGACAACAAAACTCAGAGGACAGTGAAGAAGCTGAAGCCAAGCTTGAGCTGCCCCCAAGCTCTCAGACGATCCACAGCTTCCGAGCTGTCCTGTGGGAGCCTCAGGGAGGCACAAGGGCATTTCCCGCCTTTGGGGAATAAGTTGCAGGCACCCTGTGTGTCCCAGCCCCACACAAGGCGCACTCTGGCCTGCGGGGGACTCAGCGGGGCCACATCAGAGGGGCGTCATGCTGAAGGACAACGCAAGGCCTGCACCACAGGTCTTAGGGTTATTCCGCTTGCTCATTGCCCCACAGACCCTCGGAAGGCCCCAGCGGCAGCAGCTGCTGCCTGAGCTCTTGGTGCCAGAGCGCTGTCCCTGGGCAGACCCGGACTGTTGTTCCCAGTGAAGAGATGATGGGTTCATGAGAGGGAAACAAATCACAGCAAAGGCAGCCCCCAGCTCCCAGTGTGTCACCAAGGGCAGGAAAGGTCTGCATCTGTCCCCTTACCAAAATCAGGTGATTTGTCCTGCCTCAGGCCATAAAGCTCTGCAAATGCCTTTGCAAAGTGAAACCTGGGTCTCCGAAGAGTGAAAACGGTCTTTCCTCCGTTCTCAAAATCCGATAGGATGATATCAAACGTCCCAAAATTGGGAATTCGGACACCCTGGAAACAAAGCAGAAGTCAAAGGAGCCCTAGAAAGAGTTCTGCAGAGGGAAGCATTAACTCATGTGTCACCAGAGCACAGAGAGAGGCCTTTGTGCCTGGGCTGCTCCTGCTGCACAGAGGCAAAGATGGGAACTATGGAAAGCTCCGGAGAAGACCTAGAGACTCCAGATCTCTCCCTTTCTCCTTACTCTCTCCCTGAAAGGAAGATGTGATGACGGAAAAGCCAAGCAAGCCTCCTCGGTGGCTAAGAAACAATGGGCTGCCAGCAATCGGACACCCCCAAAGCACGTCCCAGCTTCCTGTGTGGCCTCGGCGCTCTAGCCGTGGGCCTGAGGGAAGGACCAGAAGGTTCCCACCGCTTTCCCCCATGGGGCCAGGCTTGAGAGTTTACCCGCCTGACAGAAGGGCTGCAGTGTCCTTCTAGGGTAGGATTTCTGCTTTTGGAGGAGGGAAGGAATAATCACACTCCCTTGCACAGCAGTGCCAGAAGGCCCAAAAGCCTTGATTGAGGAAGGGGAAGGGGAGCACCCAAGACCCACCTTGTTCCTCAGCAGCTGCTGGATGACGTACTCAGACACACATTCCCAGATCGTGAGCACGTCTGGAAGGAAAGGCAAGGAGACATCGTGCTCTAAGTCAACAAGCTCGCAATCACTCTGCCCTTTGCAAAGCAAGGAGACAGGGAGTGCAGATGCAATCGCCCCTTGCTTTCCTCCCATCCCAAAGCCAACATCCAGGAAAGGTGCCAGCATATTTAGGCTTTCACTCCAGACTCTAGCCTTTCCTTGGACACCAGGAGAGGTCAGAGCTGAAAGATCAGAGGCATGAGACAAGCAGGGCACAAGGACACGCTGCCGTCTCACATGCACAGAGGGAAGATGCCTCCGAGCTCCAAGCCAGTGCTGCCACCCAAGAAGGCAAGCCGAGCCAGGGACACGTCCAAGGACTCCTGCCTAACAAAGCCTTGCCAGCAGTCTCTGCAGCGCCTGGCCAGGGCTGCACGACCCCTCCGCCTTCTGCAACCACTCCGTGGGGAAACTTGGCAATGGATCCGCACCCTAGAGGGGACGGGGCTGGGCCCACGTGAGTCTCGGGGCACCTGCCAGTGCCTTTCCCGCAGGGGCCACTTTCCCCCATGCTGGGTCCCTGCACACAGACTCTGCATGTGCATCTGAGCAGCTGCGACTCCTCCGCTCGGCCACGAGCTCAGGGTGGGCCATCCCCACCAGCAACCGAGGAGCAACCTTCAAGGACAGGCCCTTCTGCCTGGGGCTGCCCCAGGAAGGCAGCGTCAGAGCCGGGAACAGCACCCAAGCCCTGCAACCCTGCATGACACTGGGACCTCAGCCCCACGGGACAGCCACGACTGCCCGTGCAAGCTCCAGTCTGCTCTCCTCTCCAGCACAGCAGGTCTGCCTGCTTTGCAGGGCTACATTCTGAGTTCCTTCTGCACGTGACAACCCGCAAGAAAGAGCTCCTGAAGGCCTTACCCTGTGTGTGTGTCCTGTATGTAGGACATGTGGCCTTCTGCTGACTGCCGTGGCAAAGCCTCCAGGAGTCCATCTCTGCTTCCCCCTCGCTGTGGCTCAGCCCAGTCAGGGGGTAGGAGAGCAGGAATGTTCCTCTGCAATCTCCTGTTTGGCACTCCAGCACACAGCCTGCAGCACGATGCCACAAGCACCCCTCGCCTTCTCCTTGGCAGGACAAAGCAGCTCCTCCAAAGCACAGCAGAGGTGAGAGCAGCCTCCAGCACCTGCACTCACCGCAGCCTCGCAAAGGTGTGCGGGGAGAGGCCGGGCGCAGCGGGGGACGTGTCACCCTGCTGCCGACTGTGTCACAGAGGAGCTGCAGTGACCCCGGCCCTGCCAGCTGTTGCCCCACAAAGGGCAGGGTGGATGCATGGGGCCACTCAGGGAGCTGACGCCAAGGGGAGCGTAGGGCTGGGAGATGCACAGGAGGGTTTGCAGAGCACCCCGGAGCACGGATGCCCCTTCTCTCCCCAGATATGGGGCCACTGGGCAACGATCGCTGTGGGGAAGGCAGGGACTTGGCTGCATTGCCCATCTCCTGGATTCCAGGAGAAAAGCCTGGGATAACTCCAGTTGGGAGGGACCTCAGTAGGTCGCTTGTCCCTCCTCCTGCTCCAAGCAGGGTGACACCAGCTGCCCTCAGGCTCTCAGGAAATCCACAGCTTCCGAGGTGTCCTGTGGGAGCCTCTGGCACACTGGAGGCACAGGGTGATTTCCTGCCTTTGGGGAGGAAGTTGCAAGCACCTCGTGTGTCCCAGGCCCCACGGCAGGTGCTCTGTGCGCTCCGGCCTCTGAGGGACTCAGCTGTGCCCTGTCAGAGCGGTGTCATGCTGAAGGACAGCATGAGGCCTGCACACCGAGCGGTCAGCACGGAGCCCCTGCCCAGAGGCGGCTCTGAGGTGGCCTGGGCGGGGCCCGCAGTGCAGGCAGTGCAGTCCCTGCATGCCCAAGAGCAGCCCCAGGGAGGGCGAGTGACCAGGGCGGGTGCCCTAACCAGGGCGTGGCGGGTCACTCAGCCAGTCAGTTAGCGGCAGTTGGTGCAGACAGGTTGTGCAGGCAGGGAGGGAGCAGGTCTGCTCCCAGCTCAGCGGGGGAATCCTCCCCTCAGCCATTACCCTCAGGGAGGAACCAGCCCCAACGTTGGTGCCTACTGGGCAGAGAGGCAGCACGAGGAGGGCTGTGGGCACACACACTGAGATGTCCCCCACACATGCAGCGGTCCAGGTCTCTGGCTCCCCCGAGTGTCTGAGCTTGTCAATGTTGAAGATACAACAGCTGCATTATATCACATGCCCCTTATCATCACAAACAGTGCACCAGGGGAACGCTCTTAGTCCACCTGAGGATCTTGGCAATAAGATGTCAAGAGAAGTCTGAAGTCCATCAAAAGGGACTTCAGGGCATTGCGGACATCAGCTGCAGGAGCGGGTGCGTGGGTGCTTTTCTCCTCTATCCCCTCAGTGCTAGGGAAGGATGGTGAGAGGAAGAGGAAAACCCACCTGCTCAACACATGCCTAAGAGGCTGGTGTCAGTGGTCAAAATTGGAGATTTTGGACCAGGGGGAACTCTTCAGGGCACCAAGCCTCCGGGCGATAGATGGGGTTCACCTGTCTTTCCGGGAAAAAAGAATCTTCAGCCAGATTTGGCAGGGCTCACTGAGAGGGCTTTAAACTAGGTATGAAGGGGGAGGCGTCTAAGACTGGCATCACTAGGGATGAGCCCTAGGGCAGCATGCCGGGCTTGGAGGAGAGCTCACTAGCCCCAGCAGAAGAGCATCTACACCAACGCATGCAGCATGGGCAACAAACAGGAGGAGCTAGAAGCCATAATACATCAGGAAACCTATAACATAGTTACCATCACTGAAACATGGTGGGACCATTGCCATGAGGCTAACTCAGGCTGGAAGGGACCTCAGAAGGTCTCTTGTCGCACCTCCTGCTCCAAGCAGGGTGAGACCTTGCTGTGGGATCAGACTCCACGACATTTGTGAGAGACAGTTCCAGAAGCTGTGGCAAACGTAAGGCAAATGGCGTCTGCTGTCTTTTCATCCTGGAAGATCCTCAGATGGGTCCAATGATTGCTCCTGGGGGAACCACAGTGAGTCTCTCCAGGCAACTCCTTTTGCCCCATATGCCTGCGCAGCCTGATTGCGGAGCACGCGACTACTGCTCTGCTTTTGGTCTTTCCAGTGCCAGGCTAGAAGAAACAGCACTAGGTCTTTTTGCGAGAAATGTATGAGGTTTCTCAAAACTTCTGATGGAGAGTTACTCATTGAATCTGGAGGAGCACATGTGATCCAATTCAGGTTCACAGAGAAGGACTTATGTTGGTGTTTTTCTTCTCCTTTCCCCGGGCTCACCATCCATCCAGCCACCAGAAAGGGTACAGAAGTCACCTGGTCTGCCAGAATGTTGCCTGGGAGCAATGGAAAGTGGCAAGGGAGTCTGCAGTCCTGCCCTGGAGATTAGTGGTTTGTTCAGAGCTCAGGTTTCACCTTGAAAGAGCCCCAGCATTGCTAGCTGCCTCCTGTGGCGCTTAGTGGGACTGAGGTCCACTGGCAGAAGTATGTTCTTCTGTAGCAAAGTGTGAAGGGGAAATGATAGTCAAGTCAGTCCTGCAAGGTATTAATTGCCGATGTGAGGTTTCCTTTTCTCTCTGTAGAGCAGCTTCAAAAGGCCCTGGTCTGCTAATTCCTGCTGGGCTCCAAGTGATGCTCTTTTTTGTCTTTTAAGTAGCCTGGATAGCTCAGTTGGGAGAGCATCAAACTTTTAATCTGAGGGGGCCAGGGTTCAAGCTCCTCTTCAGGAGACGGCCTTCCTCTTTACTCATGGCTTTATCCTTTCCCCAGGAAGAGGAAGGAATTACCAAAAAGGACGGGGAAAAAAATATTACACTCTTTTCTTCCAACTCCTGCCTCCCACAAAAGAGGCAATCTCTCTCTCTCCCTTCTCAAGGAGGAAAGCAGCTCAGATGCAGAGCTACCTTTCTTCCCAGACTGTTCTGTCTCTCTTGGGCAATCTTCTACTCATTGGGCAGACACCAGCTGCTCAGCTCTCCTAGGCAGTGTCTTAAGAGAGTTGACTGTTTTGCACAGCACCAGCACTCCTGGTCTTTGGTATCCTTCAGGACTGCAGCTGTGGAGGAGAGCTGAAGGATACCAGGCATGGGACTTTGTTTTCACTGACGGTCCTGATCCACTCCCTTGCACATCCCACTCCAAAGGAGATCCCAGCCATGTGCTGATTTCAACCCCTACCCTTTCTCAATTGCACCACGCTCTGCCCTAAGTAAGGTTCCTTCCAGCTCCTCACAGATGCAGAAGCTCCCACATCCCCCTGCCCTTGCCCTTTGGACTGGACTCCTGGAGCTCAGTGAGCTCTCGCCATCACCTACCCACCTTGCCACCCTGGCTGCCCTTTCCCTGCTGTGCAGAACGCTTAATCCATACCCCACTCCAAGCCATCCCTCTGATGTATACCTGCTGCCCACCCGGGTCTAAAAACTTGCATCTTATAACCCCTTCCAATTAGCTGTCCCTACCGTTCATATGGGCGACATAGACACTCTCATTGCTCCCTGTCTTTGGGGAGAAATCTTCCGCTCTTGAAAGGCTGAATTTCCTTCACACGCCATCATTTCTGCCTGTCAGTGCTGCTCCCAAGCTCCCTTGGCCTCCTTGGTACCCCATGGTAGGAGCGTGCTCGGTGTACCGAGTTCATGAGAACACAGAGTTGGAATCAACAGGAAGGACTTGATATAATTCAAGATCAGGTGTAAGGGGGGTGCTCTGCAAAGCAAGCACAACCTAAGGAATTACCTTCTTCTATTTATGTGGAGATGATTGTGATATATTCTCTTTGCTCGTGTATGATTGATTTATTGATATGATTTCTTATATATATAACTGATGGGCTATATGTTAGCCCCGTTGTTCATCATGATATTAACTGTTGATCTTGCATTCTCCTTCTCTGTCTCTCTGTAGAGCTGCTTAGAGAGCCCCTTCTCTGATAGTTAGGGCTGGCTCTGGAAAGAGGCTCTTCTTGGCTTCTCTGGGAGCCTGGAGAGCTCAGCTGGGAAAGCATCAGACTTTTAATCTGAGGGGCCAGGGTTCAAGCCCCTCTGCAGGCAACAGCCTTCCTCTTCACTCAGCGGTGGCACTGCCCAAACCGAAGGACTAAAGTCTTCTTTGCTTCCATTACCTGCTTGGTACCAGGCGCAGAAGAGCCAGTCTTTCTCTCTCCTTCCTCAAGGATGAAACCAAGAGAAGCAGCTTAGACACAGAGCTGCCTTTCTTCTTCGGCTGCTCCCTCTCTGTCTCACCCAGAGAGCTCTGAGCTGCTGCTCCCGGCAGGCGGGAGTGCCTGGAGGATGTCTCGCAGCTCCTGGGAGCACCTTTCTGGACAAGGTTGTTCCGTGGCAATGGCAGTGCTTGCAAAGTGCTGGAAACTCCTGGCTGCGTTGTCCAGGAGTATCTGGCACGACACCTCCTGGCATGCTGCGGTGCACAACGTGGCTGCCCAAGGCCCAGAAGAGAAGCCTGCACCTCCCACACCCGTCTCTACAGGGAATGGGCCCTGATCTGCCTCCTGGCACCTCTCAGCTCCTCCCCATGACTTCCCGTTTTGCAAGAGACCAAAGGAAGATCTCTGGGATGCAACTAAAGGAGGAAAACACAAACCATGGGAAGAAGCCAAAGCCAGGTGGGGGCCAACAAGGACAATGCCGAGGAAGCAGACAGACTCCTTGGTGCCACACCTCAGGACCAAGGGAGGATGCTGTGTGGCACAAGGACCACCAGGAGTGAAATCAAGGGCTGTGGGAAAAACCTAAAAGCCAAGCGGGCCACCCGAGAAGCCAAACGGCTGCCCCAAACGGAGAATATGGAGGCTTGTGTGAGGGCTCCTGAGGGTAAACAGGGAGCCTGGAATATGGGACCTGGACTGTCCAGGTAGCAATCGTCAGGGCAAATCACCTCAGACTCAGCACTCTGAGGGAAGGAAAAGACTCTCTAGTTGGAAAAGGGAGAGCCAAACAGCAAAGATCTCCAGCTACACTGGATGTCGATGCTGCTTCTCTCCATTTCTTTCTCAGTGCCCAACAGACACTCTAAAAACATGAGGAATGTGTGTCCAGTGGCCCTGGGGCTTGTTGGTGGTGAAGGGTGGCAGCAGCAGCAACGACAACTTCTCTGTCTGAGACCTGCCCAGGGCCTGCGTGCAGAGTCCCACTTGTGCCCGCAGCCTCTTCAATTCAGGCTGAGGTGAAGGCCCTTGCTTGGGGCATCAGAGAGGCCTCTGGCCTTGGGGTCCAAGCCAGTAAATCCCATGTGTCAAGAAGCCAGAGGATGCTGTACCCAGCCCCATGGTTCTGGGCTTTGGAGCCTTGTCAGCGCTGAGGGGCACCACTCCTTGTGTGTCCCTGGCCTTTCCTGCAGCTGCAATACTCAGCACATGCTCAGCCTTTCCACTTTGCCCACTGCCTTTTTATTCCTTTGGCTGTTACAGAACTGCAGAGTGGGATCTTTTTCTCCTCTGCTCATTTCTTCTTGCAGTGGAGACGTTTCTTGCTTGCCAGCTGTTCTTTCTGGCAGCTTCTCTTTGGACGGGCATCCCGAGGTGGGAACTGGTAGAAGTCAGGATCGATGTCTGGCAGCATTTCAGGACTTGGTTGAAGCTGAAGCACAAAGAACACAAAACATTGCGCATTGCCTCCAGCCTTCCTCCAACCCCTGGAAATGGAGTGCTAGAGAAGCCAGCACCACAGCACCTCTGCAGCCCCACAGACGAGTTTGCTGCTCTGGCCTCAGGCCCGCCAGGGACAACAGCTCCCCCGGGGCAGGAACTCTGCAGCCGTAGCTGGAGCACCGGGGAAACGGCCTCAACGTCCACAGGGGAACGTGTGAGGCTGAGCAAGGCGTTGCAGCAGTCTCCCTCCAGCCCTTCCCTCTCAGTCTGAGATCCCTGCAGGCCTCAGGAACAAGGGTAAGGAGCAGCCCTGCCAAGGGGAGGAGCAGCCCCTCTGCTGTGAGACCTTGCTGAGGATTCATCAGGTCAGGCTGAATGAGCCAAAGCGCCTCTTGTAGCCCTGGCCTTCACCCTCAACATCAGTTCCCAGGGCCACCCTTGCTGCTCCTCCAACAACTGCCATCCTAGAAATGGCTACTTCATCACACAGGGTCTTTTCTTGGCCAGGGACCCCATTTCTCACATTTTGCAGCCTGTTCCACACGCTGCTTGCAAGCAACACCACTGCGCTGACAAAGACCTTTCCAGCTTGGGAAGTCCCTTTGCCTTTCGAAAAAGAGTTCTTACCTCATCCACTCTGATCCATTTAAGGTTCTGCCATCTTTCCATTTCAAGAGCCTCCAGTTCATTGGTATATCGCCCGTGCCATCTTGCCTCAGGTTTCAAGGGACCCTGTTAAAAAAGGGAAGCCAAGAGAATGCATTTAGTCAGAGAGGCCACCAGGAGGAGGATGCTGAGCAGCCTGGAAGGCATGGGTTGACTGCAGATGGGGAAGAAGTCCAGTTAAATAACACACTTGTAGAAACAGACCTTATTGTTAAGGCTAATACCACTCACCATGCCAGTAGAGCATGAGCTCAGACCTCTGTCCCTGCACTGGGTCTCAGCCCAGGTGGCTCTAGCCACTTGACTTTTGTCAGTCTCCTTGACGTGCCCCGAAGACAGAGGTTTCTCCAACTATTTCTCCCACATGTTCCCCCTTGCAGTACCTCCAGCCTTTTGACCCCTTCCTTCTGAGTTCGAGGTTTCACAGCTGGGATCTCTGGGAGCCCTTTCTGATGCCCCTTTTCCCGGAAGGAATCCCAGCGATTGCGTTGGTGCCTCTGCTGGCTCAGGTCCCGTATTGCCTGGAGGGCCACAGGAATCAAGAACAAGCAGTATTCGGTTGTTGGTTTGTTGAGGGGGAGGCTGTGCTACTTTTACCCCTTTTCCGGAGGCTTTTTGGTAGAAGGGGTTTTCTGTCAAACGCATCAGGGCATAGGTGAAAAGCCCCTTTCCCATTACCACTTTGAAGGACCTCCAGGCCATACTGCAGTGTTACAAAGAACACACATGACGGGCTCTTTTCCAAGCCAGTCTTCACCTAACTGGCCTTCTCTACTAGGACAAGGGACACAGTCATTGCACACCTCCACCCCGCGTACCTGTCTGTCTCTCTGATGCCTGTCACAAAGGACAGGTTTGGTTGAGTCCTTGGCTGGCAGAGATGGTTCCTGCTTGCCATTGCCTTTCTTCAAGGAGCCCTCTGGGATTGCAGGCAGCCGGCTGAAATGCACAGCAGCAGACTTGGCATGAGCTCCACAGTAGCTTGCTCTCCACATTGGGCTCACAAGCTCTGCCCATGCTGCTGCAGCAGAAGCCAATCGTGCAGCAGAGTTATGTGGAATGGAATAGTTGGGCTCAAATGAAAGCAGAAACAGAGGGAGAGTCCTGAGTTGTTCCACTCTGGGGTGGCGTGACCATGGTCAAAGGGAGGCCAGAATGTCCTCTGTCCCTTGATGGGATGGGGCAACCCATTCCCTTCTCCTGGCAATGGCCTTCAGCTCAGACAAGCACTAGCACCACTCAAGAGCTACTTGAGAGCCTTTGGATCCCTTGGAACTCTCATGAAAATGCCTATGGATCTGGATTCAAAAGATGGCTTGAGCTGCCCTCAAAAAGCTGTGTCCTGGAAGCAGAGCCCAAAGAGAAACGCAAGCAAGACAAGAGAGTGCCACAAAACGCAACAGTGTGTTCCTGCCCTGTGTTCATAACTCCTCAAAGCTGATGCAGACAGTTGTGCTCACAGGACACCTCTCCCTCAAACCACAACAGCACGGCCTCATCCGCATCCTTGCAACAAGAGACTCACCCCACAGTGGGCTTCTTCTTTGGCTCCATTGCTGCCTTTGCTGGCTCTGCAGGAAGATCTTTTGGGACTCCTTTAGCTGGTCCGTACTCTGAAAGAGACCCCTTGTTGGGAGGTATCCTAAGAAAGTCTCTTTGTGGGGAATCATTTCACAGCAGAGGAGCAGCCAGTGTGCTCCCTGTAACTGCTCCCACAGGCAGGACTTTGTCACACACACCCTCAAGAGAGTCATTCTGGCATTGCCAGTCTTGAAAGGACAAGGAGCTTTTAGCACAGGTTGGCAGCCCTGCCCACCCGCACCACGGGAAAACCGACACAGCTCCGGAAGGAGTCACTGTTAAATTACCTTTCTGGACCATGCGATTGCCCACATCTTCCTTGGTCACTTTCTTTGCTTCAGTGGGCTTTGCGGTGCCCTTCACAGGAGGTATGACGGTGCTCCTGTGAGGCCCGACCTGAAGCTGAAAGCTGCAAAGAGGATGGAGAGAGCAGGTTGAAGGAGGAACGCAGGCAGTCCCGAGTACGGCAAAGCATGCATGGGCTGCAGGCCCTTGGAAGAGTTTGTCTCCAGGGAATGCAGGACTCAAGAAGCTCTTGCAAGTCAGGCAGGGGCTGCTGAGGCAGAGCTACTCACTGTGGAAAGATGATGATGCGGCCAGACTGGGTGTGGGAGGCAGCAGTCTCGGTGCCCAAGAGCAAAGAGCCCTTCATCTCTGGCATCTGCAGCAGGGACAGGGACAAGTGAGAGGATGCCAAGGAAATGCCTGCCTTGCTCACAAGGGCCGCACACCTCACATCTGACCTTAGCGGCCACTGAAGGAAGGGAATGAGGGTAGGGAGTACCAGGGACGCCTGCCCATTTCTTGCCCAATTTCCCAAAGGGTGCGAGGAGAGAAGGCTGGAGCCAGGGAAAAATAGAAAACTTACACTGAGAAGAGCTGTTAGCAGCATCTCATTCCCATTGAGCCGTTTGAGAAAGCTTCTATGAAACTTCATTTTCACGGCTTTCCCTTGGATAAAGAGCATGCAAATGTCCTTGAGGACAAAGGCAACGTTCTCCTCTTTCCTTATGTAATGGTGGAAAAGATGCAGGGTCTCTTGCATGCTCTCTTGGGTTTTCTTCCTCGAGGCCACCTCCTCCAAGCCTAAGTCCGCATACTTCAGCGGCTCGATTTGTTTCTCATCTAGCAAACAAAAACAGACAACAAAACTCAGAGGACAATGAAGAAGCTGAAGCCAAGCTTGAGCTGCCCCCAAGCTCTCAGGCAATCCACAGCTTCCGAGCTGTCCTGTGGGAGCCTCAGGGAGGCACAAGGGCATTTCGCGCCTTTGGGGAATAAGTTGCAGGCACCCTGTGTGTCCCAGCCCCATGCAAGGTGCACTCTGGCCTGCGGGGGACTCAGCAGGGCCACGTCAGAGGGGCGTCATGCTGAAGGACAATGCAAGGCCTGCACCACAGGTCTTAGGGTTATTCCGCTTGCTCATTGCCCCACAGACCCTCAGAAGGCCCCAGCGGCAGCAGCTGCTGCCTGAGCACTTGGTGCCAGAGCGCTGTCCCTGGGCAGGGCCAGACTGTTGTTCCCAGTGAAGAGATGATGGGTTCATGAGAGGGAAACAACTCACGGCAAAGGCAGCCCCCAGCTCGCAGTGTGTCACCAAGGGCAGGAAAGGTCTGCATCTGACCCCTTACCAAAATCAGGTGATTTGTCCTGCCTCAGGCCATAAAGCTCTGCAAATGCCTTTGCAAAGTGAAACCTGGGTCTCTGAAGAGTGAAAACGGTCTTTCCTCCGTTCTCAAAATCCGATAGGACGATATCAAATGTCCCAAAATTGGGAATTCGGACGCCCTGGAAACAAAGCAGAAGTCAAAGGAGCCCTAGAAAGAGTCCTGCAGAGGGAAGCATTAACTTATGTGTCACCAGAGCACAGAGAGAGGCCTTTGTGCCTGGGCTGCTCCTGCTGCACAGAGGCAAAGATGGGAACTATGGAAAGCTCCAGAGAAGACCTAGACACTCCAGATCTCTCCCTTTCTCCTTACTCTCCCAGAGAGGAAGATGTGATGACGGAAAAGCCAAGCAAGCCTCCTCGGTGGCTAAGAAACAATGGGCTGCCAGCAATCGGACACCCCCAAAGCACGTCCCAGCTTCCTGTGCGGCCTTGACGCTCTAGCCGTGGGCCTGAGGGAAGGACCAGAAGGTTCGCACCGCTTTCCCCCATGGGGCCAGGCTTGAGAGTTTACCTGCCTGACAGAAGGGCTGCAGTGTCCCTCTAGGGTAGGATTTCTGCTTTTGGAGGAGGGAAGGAATAATCACACTCCCTTGCACAGCAGTGCCAGAAGGCGCAAAAGCATCAGGGAGGAAGGGGAGGAGGAGCACCCAAGACCCACCTTGTTCCTCAGCAGCTGCTGGATGACGTACTCAGACACACATTCCCAGATCGTGAGCACGTCTGGAAGGAAAGGCAAGGAGACATCGTGCTCTAAGTCAACAAGCTCGCAATCACTCTGCCCTTTGCAAAGCAAGGAGACAGGCAGTGCAGATGCAATCGCCCCTTGCTTTCCTCCCATCCCAAAGCCAACATCCAGGAAAGGTGCCAGCATATTTAGGCTTTCACTCCAGACTCTAGCCTTTCCTTGGACACCAGGAGAGGTGAGAGCTGAAAGATCAGAGGCATGAGACAAGCAGGGCACGAGGACACGCTGCCGTTTCACATGCACAGCGGGAAGGTGCCTCCGAGCTCCAAGCCAATGCTGCCACCCAAGAAGGCAAGCCGAGCCAGGGACACGTCCAAGGACTCCTGCCTAACAAAGCTTTGACAGCAGTCTCTGCAGCGCCTGGCCAGGGCTGCACGACCCCTCCGCCTTCTGCAACCACTCTGTGGGAAAACTTGCAATGGATCCGCACCCTAGTGAGGGGATGGGGCTGGGCCCACGTGAGTCTCGGGGCACCTGCCAGTGCCTTTCCCGCAGGGGCCACTTTCCCCCATGCTGGGTCCCTGCACACAGACTCTGCATGTGCATCTGAGCAGCTGCGACTCCTCCGCTCGGCCACGAGCTCAGGGTGGGCCATCCCCACCAGCAACCGAGGAGCAACCTTCAAGGACAGGCCCTTCTGCCTGGGGCTGCCCCAGGAAGGCAGCGTCAGAGCCGGGAACAGCACCCAAGCCCTGCAACCCTGCATGACACTGGGACCTCAGCCCCACGGGACAGCCACGACTGCCCGTGCAAGCTCCAGTCTGCTCTCCTCTCCAGCACAGCAGGTCTGCCTGCTTTGCAGGGCTACATTCTGAGTTCCTTCTGCACGTGACAACCCGCAAGAAAGCGCTCCTGAAGGCCTTACCCTGTGTGTGTGTCCTGTATGTAGGACATGTGGCCTTCTGCTGACCGCTGTGGCAAAGCCTCCAGGAGTCCATCTCTGCTTCCCCCTCACTGTGGCTCAGCCCAGTCAGGGGGTAGGAGAGCAGGAATGTTCCTCTGCAATCTCCTGTTTGGCACTTGAGCACACAGCCTGCAGCACGATGCCACAAGCACCCCTCGCCTTCTCCTTGGCAGGACAAAGCAGCTCCTCCAAAGCACAGCAGAGGTGAGAGCAGCCTCCAGCACCTGCACTCACCGCAGCCTCGCAAGGGTGTGCGGGGAGAGGCCGGGCGCAGCGGGGGACGTGTCACCCTGCTGCTGACTGTGTCACAGAGGAGCTGCAGTGACCCCGGCCCTGCCAGCTGTTGCCCCACAAAGGGCAGGGTGGATGCATGGGGCCGCTCAGGGAGCTGACCCCAAGGGGAGCGTAGGGCTGGGAGATGCACAAGAGGGTGTGCAGAGCAGCCTGGGGCACAGATGCCCCTCCTGTCCCCAGATATGGGGCCGCTGGGCAACGATTGCTGTGGGGAAGGCAGGGACTTGGCCGCATTGCCCATCTCCTGGATTCCAGGGGAAAAGTCTGGGATAACTCCAGTCAGAAGGGACCTCAGGAGGTCTCTTGTCCCTCCTCCTGCTCCAAGCAGGATGAGACCAGCTGCCCCCAGCCTCTCAGGAAATCCACAGCTTCCGAGGTGTCCTGTGGGAGCCTCTGGCACACTGGAGGCACAGGGTGATTTCCTGCCTTTGGGGAGGAAGTTGCAAGCACCTCGTGTGTCCCAGGCCCCACGGCAGGTGCTCTCTGCGCTCCGGCCTCTGAGGGACTCAGCTATGCCCTGTCAGAGCGGTGTCATGCTGAAGGACAGCATGAGGCCCGCACGCCCAGCGGTCAGCACGGAGCCCCTGCCCAGAGGCGGCTCTGAGGTGGCCTGGGCGGGGCCCGCAGTGCAGGCAGTGCAGTCCCTGCATGCCCAAGAGCAGCCCCAGGGAGGGCGAGTGACCAGGGCGGGTGCCCTAACCAGGGTGTGGCGGGTCACTCAGCCAGTCAGTTAGCGGCAGTTGGTGCAGACAGGTTGTGCAGGCAGGGAGGGAGCAGGTCTGCTCCCAGCTCAGCGGGGGAATCCTGCTCCCAGCCATTACCCTCAGGAAGGAACCAGCCCCAACGTTGGTGCCTACTGGGCAGGGAGGCAGCACGAAGAGCGCTTGGGCACACACACTGAGATGTCCCCCACACGTGCAGCGGTCCAGGTCTCTGCCTCCCCCGAGTGTCTGAGCTTGTCAATGTTGAAGATACAAGAGCTGCATTTTGTCACATGCCCCTTATCATCACAAACAGTGCACCAGGGGAACGCTCTTAGTCCACCTGAGGATCGTGGCAATAAGATGTCAAGAGAAGTCTGAAGTCCATCAAAAGGGACTTCAGGGCATTGGGGACATCAGCTGCAGGAGCGGGTGCGTGGGTGCTTTTCTCCTCTATCCCCTCAGTGCTAGGGAAGGATGGTGAGAGGAAGAGGAAAACCCACCTGCTCAACACATGCCTAAGAGGCTGGTGTCAGTGGTCAAAATTGGGGATTTTGGACCAGGGGGAACTTTTTAAGGCACCGAGCCTCCGGGCGATAGATGGGGTTCACCTGTCTTTCCAGGGGAAAAGAATCTTCACCCAGATTTGGCAGGGCTCACTGAGAGGGCTTTAAACTAGGTATGAAGGGGGAGGCGTCTAAGACTGGCATCACTAGGGATGAGCCCTGGGGCAGCATGCCGGGGTTGGAGGAGAGCTCACTAGCCACAGCAGAAGAGCATCTACACCAACGCATGCAGCATGGGCAACAAACAGGAGGAGCTAGAGGCCGTAACACGTCAGGAAACTTATAACATAGTTGCCATCCCTGAAACATGGTGGGACCATTGTCATGAGGCTAACTCAGGCTGGAAGGGACCTCAGAAGGTCTCTTGTCGCACCTCCTGCTCCAAGCAGGGTGAGACCTTGCTGTGGGATCAGACTCATAGAATCATAGAATCATAGAATCATAGAATGCTTAGGGTTGGAAGGGACCTCTGGAGATCATCTAGTCCAACCCCCCTGCATACGCAGGGACACCTAAAGCACGTGGCACAGGACTGCATCCAAGCGGGTTTTGAAGATCTCCAGAGAAGGAGACTCCACAACCTCTCTGGGCAGCCTGTTCCAGTGCTCTGTCACCCTCACTGTTAAGAAATTTTTCCTTAAGTTCCTATGGAATTTTTGATGTTTCAGTTTCCGGCCATTTCCTCTAGTCCTATCCGTGGCCACCACTGAAAAGAGACCATCCCCGTCCTCCGCACTCCCTCCCTTGAGGTATTTATATACACTGATTAGATCCCCTCTCAGCCTTCTCTTCTCCAGGCTGAACAGGCCCAGCTCTCTCAGTCTTTCCTCATAGGGCAGATGTTCCAGGCCCCTGATCATTCTTGTAGCCCTGCGCTGGACTCTCTCCAGCAGCTCCACATCCCTCTTGTACTGTGGAGCCCAGAACTGGACACAGTACTCCAGATGCGGCCTCACCAGGGCTGAGTAGAGGGGCAGGATCACCTCCCTCGACCTGCTAGAGATGCTCTTCTTAATGCAGCCCAGGATCCCATTGGCCTTCTTGGCCACGAGGGCACACTGCTGCCTCATGGTCAACTTGTCGTCCACCATGACACCCAGGTCTTTCTCCGCAGAGCTGCTCTCCACAAGCTCGGTCCCCAGCCTGTACTGGTGTCTGGGGTTATTCCTCCCCAGGTGCAGGACCTTGCACTTGGCCTTGTTGAATTGCATGAGGTTTTTCACCGCCCAGTTGTCCAGTCTGTCCAGGTCCCTCTGGATGGCAGCGCAGCCCTCTGGGGTATCGGCTACTCCTCCCAGTTTGGTATCATCAGCAAACTTGCTGAGGGAGCACTCTGTGCCTTCATCCAGGTCATTGATGAATAAATTGAACAGGACTGGACCAAGGACTGACCCCTGGGGGACCCCACTAGCCACAGGCCTCCAACTAGACTCTGCACCACTGATCACCACTCTCTGGGCCCTGCCATCCAGCCAGTTCCTAATCCATCTCACTGTCCACTCATCTATCCCACACTTCCGGAGCTTGCCCAGGAGGATGTTGTGAGGGACGGTGTCAAAAGCCTTGGTGAAGTCGAGATAGACGACATCCACCGCTCTCCCCTCGTCTATCCAGCCGGTCATTTCATCATAGAAGGCTATCAGGTTAGTCAGGCAAGATTTTCCCTTGGTGAATCCATGCTGACTACTCTTGAGCACCTTCTTGTCCTCCATGTGCTTGGAGACAACGGCCAGTATGAGCCGTTCCATCACTTTTCCGGGGACGGAGGTGAGGCTGACTGGCCTGTAGTTGCCTGGGTCCTCCTTCTTGCCTTTTTTGAAGACTGGCGTGACATTGGCCTTCTTCCAGTCTTCCGGCACCTCCCCCGTTCTCCAGGATCTTTCAAAGATGATGGAGAGCGGCTTAGCTATGGCATCTGCCAGCTCCCGCAGCACTCTGGGGTGCATCCCATCAGGGCCCATGGATTTGTGGGTATCGAGGTTCCTTAGGTGCTCTCTGACCCAATCTTCCTCTACCCAGGGCAAGTCTTCCTCTCCACCAGCTTCTTCTCTTGCCTCTAGGGCCTGGGGCTCTAAAGGGCTGCCCTTGGTAAACACCGAAGCAAAGAAGGCATTGAGCAACTCTGCTTTTTCTGTGTTATTTGTAACCAAGGTGCCCATCCCGTCCTCCAGCGGACCCACGTTTTCCCTGATCTTCCTTTTGCTGTTAATGTATTTGAAGAATTTTTTTTTGTTATTTTTAACGTCCCTTGCCAGCTTGCCTTCCAGACGTGCCTTAGCTTTCCTTGTCGCATCTCTGCACTCCCTGACTACGTTCCTGTATTTCTCCCAGGGGGCCTGTCCTTTTTTCCACATTCTGTATACCGCTGCCTTCTGCTTGAGCATTGCCACAAGCTCCCGGCTCATCCACGCAGGTCGCCTGCCCCCTCTGCCTCCCTTCCTACACACAGGGATGCACTGTTGCTGGACGTGGAGAAAGTGCCGCGACTCCACGACATTTGTGAGAGACAGTTCCAAAAGCTGTGGCAAACCTAAGGCAAATGGCGTCTGCTGCTCCCCTGTTTCCCCCAGCCCTGTCTTTTCATCCTGGAAGATCCTCAGGTGGGTCCAATGATTGCTCCTGGGGGAACCACAGTGAGTCTCTCCAGGCAACTCCTTTTGCTCCATGTGCCTGCGCAGCCTGATTGCGGAGCATGCAACTGCTGCTCTGCTTTTGGTCTTTCCAGTGCCAGGCTAGAAGAAACAGCAATAAGTCTTTTTGTGAGAAATGTATGAGGTTTCTCAAAACTTCTGATGGAGAGTTACTCATTGAATCTGGAGGAACACATGTGATCCAATTCAGGTTCACAGAGAAGGACTTTTGTTGGTGTTTTTCTTCTCCTTTCCCCGGGCTCACCATCCGTCCAGCCACCAGAAAGGGTACAGAAGTCACCTGGTCTGCCAGAATGTTGCTTGGGAGCAATGGAAAGTGGCAAGGGAGCCTGCAGTCCTGCCCTGGAGATTAGTGGTTTGTTCAGAGCCCAGGTTTCACCTTGAAAGAGCCCCAGCATTGCTAGCTGCCTCCTGTGGCGCTTAGTGGGACTGAAGTCCACTGGCAGAAGTATGTTCTTCTGTAGCAAAATGTGAAGGGGAAATGATAGTCGAGTCAGTCCTGCAAGGTATTAATTGCTGATGTGAGGTTTCCTTTTCTCTCTGTAGAGCAGCTTCAAAAGGCCCTGGTCTGCTAATTCCTGCTGGCCTCCAAGTGATGCTCTTTTTTGTCTTTTAAGTAGCCTGGATAGCTCATTTGGGAGAGCATCAGACTTTAATCTGAGGGTCTGGGGTTCAAGCCCTTGTTCAGGTGACAGCCTTCCTCTTTACTCACTGTTTTGTCCCTTGCCCAGAAAGAGGAAAGTATTACCAAAACGGATGGGAAAAAAATATATATCACACTCTCTGCTTCCAACTGCTGCCTCCCACAAAAGAGGCAATCTCTCTCTCTCTCTCTCTCTCTCTCTCTCTCTCTTTTCAAGGAGGAAAGCAGCTCAGATGCAGAGCTACCTTTCTTCCCAGACTGTTCTGTTTCTCTTAGGCAATCTTCTACTCATTGGGTTGACACCAGCTGCTCAGCTCTCCTAGGCAGTGTCTTAAGAGCCCCAGCACTCCTGGTCTTTGGTGTCATGGGACTTTGTTTCCACTGACCATCCTGATCCACTCCCATGCATATCCCACTCCAAAGGAGATCCCAGCCATGTGCTGATTTCAACCCCTACCCTTTCTCAATTGCACCACGCTCTGCCCTAAGTAAGGTTCCTTCCAGCTTCTCACAGATGCAGAAGCTCCCACATCCCCCTGCCCTTGCCCTTTGGACTGGACTCCTGGAGCTCAGTGAGCTCTCGCCATCACCTACCCACCTTGCCACCCTGGCTGCCCTTTCCCCACTGTGCAGAACGCTTAATCCATACCTCACTCCAAGCCATCCCTCTGATGGATACCTGCTGCCCACCCGGGGCTTAAACCTTGCATCTTCTAACCCCTTCCAACTAGCAGTCCCTATCGTTCATATGGGCGACAGAGACTCTCCCATTGCTCCCTGTCTTTGGGGAGAAATCTTCCGCTCTTGGAAGGCTGAATTTCCTTCACACGCCATCATTTCTGCCTGTCAGTGCTGCTCCCAAGCTCCCTTGGCCTCCTTCGTACCCCATGGTAGGAGCGTGCTTGGTGTACCGAGTTCATGAGAACACAGAGTTGGAATCAACAGGAAGGACTTGATATAATTCAAGATCAGGTGTAAGGGGGGTGCTCTGCAAAGCAAGCACAACCTAAGGAATTACCTTCTTCTATTTATGTGGAGATGATTATGATATATTCTCTTTGCTCGTGTATGATTGATTTATTGATATGATTTCTTATATATATAACTGATGGGCTATATGTTAGCTCCGTTGTTCATCAAGATATTAACTGCTGATCTTGCATTCTCCTTCTCTGTCTCTCTGTAGAGCTGCTTAGAGAGCCCCTTCTCTGCTAGTTAGGGCTGGCTCTGGAAAGAGGCTCTTCTTGGCTTCTCTGGGAGCCTGGAGAGCTCAGCCTGGAAAACATCAGACTTTTAATCTGAGGGGCCAGGGTTCAAGCCCCTCTGCGGCAACAGCCTTCCTCTTCACTCAGCGGTGGCACTGCCCAAACCGAAGGACTAAACTCTTCTTTGCTTCCATTACCTGCTTGGAACCAGCCGCAGAAGAGCCAGTCTTTCTCTCTCCTTCCTCAAGGATGAAACCAACAGAGGCAGCTTAGACACAGAGCTGCCTTTCTTCTTTGGCTGCTCCCTCTCTGTCTCACCCAGAGAGCTCTGAGCTGCTGCTCCCGGCAGGCGGGAGTGCCTGGAGGATGTCTCGCAGCTCCTGGGAGCACCTTTCTGGACAAGGTTGTTCCGTGGCAATGGCAGTGCTTGCAAAGTGCTGGAAACTCCTGGCTGGGTTGGCCAGGAGTATCTGGCACAACACCTCCTGGCATGCTGCAGTGCACAACGTGGCTGCCCAAGGCCCAGAAGAGAAGCCTACACCTCCCACACCCGGCTTACAGGGCCTCTTTGGGAATGGGCCCTGGTTGGCCTCCCAGCACCTCTTAGCTCCTCCCCATGACTTCCCGTTTTGCAAGAGACTAAAGGAAGATCTCTGGGATGCAACTAAAGGAGGAAAACACAAACCATGGGAAGAAGACAAAGTCAGGTGGGGGCCAACAAGGACAATGCCGATGAAGCAGACAGACTCCTTGGTGCCACACCTGGGGACCAAAGGAGGATGCTGTGTGGAATGAGGACCACCAGGAGTGAAATCAAGGGCTGTGGGAAACACCTAGAAGCCAAGTGGGCCACCCGAGAAGCCAAACGGCTGTCCCAAACGGAGAATATGGAGGCTTGTGTGAGGGCTCCTGAGGGTAAACAGGCAGCCTGGAATATGGGACCTGGACTGTCCAGGTAGCAATCGTCAGGGCAAATCACCTCAGACTCAGCACTCTGAGGGAAGGAAAAGACTCTCTAGTTGGAAAAGGGAGAGCCAAACAGCAAAGATCTCCAGCTACACTGGATGTCGATGCTGCTTCTCTCCATTTCTTTCTCAGTGTCCAACAGACACTCTGAACACATGAGGAATGTGTGTCCAGTGGCCCTGGGGCTTGTTGGTGGTGAAGGGTGGCAGCAGCAGCAACGACAACTTCTCTGTCTGAGACCTGCCCAGGGCCTGCGTGCAGAGTCCCGCTTGTGCCCGCAGCCTCTTCAATTCAGGCTGAGGTGAAGGCCCTTGCTTGGGGCATCAGAGAGGCCTCTGGCCTTGGGGTCCAAGCCAGTAAATCCCATGTGTCAAGAAGCCAGAGGATGCTGTACCCAGCCCCATGGTTCTGGGCTTTGGAGCCTTGTCAGCGCTGAGGGGCACCACTCCTTGTGTGTCCCTGGCCTTTCCTGCAGCTGCAATACTCAGCACATGCTCAGCCTTTCCACTTTGCCCACTGCCTTTTTATTCCTTTGGCTGTTACAGAACTGCAGAGTGGGATCTTTTTCTCCTCTGCTCATTTCTTCTTGCAGTGGAGACGTTTCTTGCTTGCCAGCTGTTCTTTCTGGCAGCTTCTCTTTGGACGGGCATCCCGAGGTGGGAACTGGTAGAAGTCAGGATCGATGTCTGGCAGCATTTCAGTACTTGGTTGAAGCTGAAGCACAAAGAACACAAAACATTGCGCATTGCCTCCAGCCTTCCTCCAACCCCTGGAAATGGAGTGCTAGAGAAGCCAGCACCACAGCCCCTCTGCAGCCCCACAGACGAGTTTGCTGCTCTGGCCTCAGGCCCGCCAGGGACAACAGCTCCCCCGGGGCAGGAACTCTGCAGCCGTAGCTGGAGCACCGGGGAAACGGCCTCAACGTCCACAGGGGAACGTGTGAGGCTGAGCAAGGCGTTGCAGCAGTCTCCCTCCAGCCCTTCCCTCTCAGTCTGAGATCCCTGCAGGCCTCAGGAACAAGGGTAAGGAGCAGCCCTGCCAAGGGGAGGAGCAGCCCCTCTGCTGTGAGACCTTGCTGAGGATTCATCAGGTCAGGCTGAATGAGCCAAAGCGCCTCTTGTAGCCCTGGCCTTCACCCTCAACATCAGTTCCCAGGGCCACCCTTGCTGCTCCTCCAACAACTGCCATCCTAGAAATGGCTACTTCATCACACAAGGTCTTTTCTTGGCCAGGGACCCCATTTCTCACATTTTGCAGCCTGTTCCACACGCTACTTGGAAGCAACACCACTGCGCTGCAAAGACCTTTCCAGCTTGGGAAGTGCCTTTGCCTTTCTGAAAAAGAGTTCTTACCTCATCCACTCTGATCCATATAAGGTTCTGCCATCTTTCCATTTCAAGAGCCTCCAGTTCATTGGTATATCGCCCGTGCCGTCTTGCCTCAGGTTTCAAGGGACCCTGTTAAAAAAGGGAAGCCAAGAGAATGCATTTAGTCAGAGAGGCCACCAGGAGGAGGATGCTGAGCAGCCTGGAAGGCATGGGTTGACTGCAGATGGGGAAGAAGTCCAGTTAAATAACACACTTGTGGAAACAGACCTTATTGTTAAGGCTAATACCGCTCACCATGCCAGTAGAGCATGAGCTCAGACCTCTGTCCCTGCACTGGGTCTCAGCCCAGGTGGCTCTAGCCACTTGACTTGTGTCAGTCTCCTTGACGTGCCCCGAAGACAGAGGTTTCTCCAACTATTTATCCCAAATGTTCCCCCTTTCAGTACCTCCAGCCTTTTGACCCCTTCCTTCTGAGTTCGAGGTTTCACAGCTGGGATCTCTGGGAGCCCTTTCTGATGCCCCTTTTCCCGGAAGGAATCCCAGTGATTGCGTTGGTGCCTCTGCTGGGTCAGGTCCCGTATTGCCTGGAGAGCCGCAGGAATCAAGAACAGGCAGTATTCGGTTGTTGGTTTGTTGAGGGGGAGATTGTGCTACTTTTACCCCTTTACTGTAGGCTTTTTGGTGGCAGGGGTTTGCTCTCAAATTCATCAGGGCATAGGTGAAAAGTCCCTTTCCATTTACCCCTTTGAAGGACCCCCAAGCCATTTTGCAGTGTTACAAAGAACACACATGACGGGCTCTTTTCCAAGCCAGTCTTCACCTAACTGGCCTTCTCTACTAGGACAAGGGACACAGTCATTGCACACCTCCACCCCGCGTACCTGTCTGTCTCTCTGATGCCTGTCACAAAGGACAGGTTTGGTTGAGTCCTTGGCTGGCAGAGATGGTTCCTGCTTGCCATTGCCTTTCTTCAAGGAGCCCTCTGGGATTGCAGGCAGCCGGCTGAAATGCACAGCAGCAGACTTGGCATGAGCTCCACAGTAGCTTGCTCTCCACATTGGGCTCACAAGCTCTGCCCATGCTGCTGCAGCAGAAGCCAATCGTGCAGCAGAGTTATGTGGAATGGATTAGTTGGGCTCAAATGAAAGCAGAAACAGAGGGAGAGCCCTGAGCTGTTCCACTCTGGGGTAGCGTGACCATGGTCAAAGGGAGGCCAGAATGTCCTCTGTCCCTTGATGGGATGGGGCAACCCATTCCCTTCTCCTGGCAATGGCCTTGAGCTCAGACAAGCACTAGCACCACTCAAGAGCTACTTGAGAGCCTTTGGAACCCTCAGAACTCTCATGAACATGCCTATGGATCTGGATTCAAAAGATGCCTTGAGCTGCCCTCAAAAAGCTGTGTCCTGGAAGCAGAGCCCAAAGAGAAACGCAAGCAAGACAAGAGAGTGCCACAAAGAGCAACTACACACTTGCCATGCAGCAAGTGTGTTCCTGCCCTGTGTTCGTAGCTCCTCAAAGCTGATGGAGACAGTTGTGCTCACAGGACACCTCTCCCTCAAACCACAACAGCACGGCCTCATCCGCATCCTTGCAACAAGAGACTCACCCCACAGTGGGCTTCTTCCTTGGCTCCGTTGCTGCCTTTGCCGCCTGTGCAGGAAGACCTTTTGGGGCTCCTTTAGCTGGTCCGTACTCTGAAAGAGAACCCTTGTTGTGAGGTATCCTAAGAAAGTCTCTTTGTGAGGAATCATTTCGCAGCAGAGGAGCAGCCAGTGTGCTCCCTGTAACTGCTCCCACAGGCAGGACTTTGTCACACACACCCTCAAGAGGGTCATTCTGGCATTGCCAGTCTTGAAAGGACAAGGAACTTTTAGCGCAGGTTGGCAGCCCTGCCCACCTGCACAACGGGAAAACCGACACAGCTCCGGAAGGAGTCACTGTTACATTACCTTTCTTGACCATGCAATTGCCCACATCTTCCTTGGTCACTTTCTTTGCTTCAGTGGGCTTTGCAGTGCCCTTCACAGGAGGTATGACGGTGCTCCTGCGAGGCCCGACCTGAAGCTGAAAGCTGCAAAGAGGATGGAGAGAGCAGGTTGAAGGGCAATCACAGGCAGTCCCGAGTACGGCAAAGCACGCGTGGGCTGCAGGCCCTTGGAAGAGTTGGTCTCCAGGGAATGCAGGACTCAAGAAGCTCTTGCAAGTCAGGCAGGGGCTGCTGAGGCAGAGCTACTCACTGTGGAAAGATGATGATGCGGCCAGACTGGGTGTGGGAGGCAGCAGTCTCGGTGCCCAAGAGCAAAGAGCCCTTCATCTCTGGCATCTGCAGCAGGGACAGGGACAAGTGAGAGGATGCCTGCCTTGCCCACAAGGGCCGCAAACCTCACTTCTGACCTTTGCAGGCAGTGAAGGAAGGGAAGGAGGGTAGGGAGTACCAGGGACGCCTGCCCATTTCTTGCCCAATTTCCCAAAGGGTGCAAGAAGAGAAGGCTGGAGCCAGGGAAAAATGGAAAACTTACACTGAGAAGAGCTGTTAGCAGCATCTCATTCCCATTGAGCCGTTTGAGAAAGCTTCTATGAAACTTCATTTTCACGGCTTTCCCTTGGATAAAGAGCATGCCAATGTCCTTGAGGACAAAGGCAACGTTCTCCTCTTTCCTTATGTAATGGTGGAAAAGATGCAGGGTCTCTTGCATGCTCTCTTGGGTTTTCTTCCTCGAGGCCACCTCCTCCAAGCCTAAGTCCGCATACTTCAGCGGCTCGATTTGTTTCTCATCTAGCAAACAAAAACAGACAACAAAACTCAGAGGACAATGAAGAAGCTGAAGCCAAGCTTGAGCTGCCCCCAAGCTCTCAGGCAATCCACAGCTTCCGAGCTGTCCTGTGGGAGCGTCAGGGAGGCACAAGGGCATTTCCTGCCTTTGGGGAATAAGTTGCAGGCACCCTGTGTGCCCCAGGCCCCACGCAAGGCGCACTCTGGCCTGCGGGGCACTCAGCGGGGCCACGTCAGAGGGGCGTCATGCAGAAGGACAACGCAATGCCTGCACCACAGGTCTTAGGGTTATTCCGCTTGCTCATTGCCCCACAGACCCTCAGAAGGCCCCAGCGGCAGCAGCTGCTGCCTGAGCTCTTGGTGCCAGAGCGCTGTCCCTGGGCAGGCCCAGACTGTTGTTCCCAGTGAAGAGATGATGGGTTCATGAGAGGGAAACAAATCATGGCAAAGACAGCCCCCAGCTCGCAGTGTGTCACCAAGGGCAGGAAAGGTCTGCGTCTGTCCCCTTACCAAAATCAGGTGATTTGTCCTGCCTCAGGCCATAAAGCTCTGCAAATGCCTTTGCAAAGTGAAACCTGGGTCTCCGAAGAGTGAAAACGGTCTTTCCTCCGTTCTCAAAATCCGATAGGACGATATCAAACGTCCCAAAATTGGGAATTCGGACGCCCTGGAAACAAAGCAGAAGTCAAAGGAGCCCTAGAAAGAGTTCTGCAGAGGGAAGCATTAACTCATGTGTCACCAGAGCACAGAGAGAGGCCTTTGTGCCTGGGCCGCTCCTGCTGCACAGAGGCAAATATGGGAACTATGGAAAGCTCCAGAGAAGACCTAGAGACTCCAGATCTCTCCCTTTCTCCTTACTCTCTCCCTGAAAGTAAGATGTGATGATGGAAAAACCAAGCAAGCCTCCTCGGTGGCTAAGAAACAACGGCTGCCAGCAATCGGACAACCCCAAGGCACGTCCCAGCTTCCTCTGCGGCCTCGGCACTCTAGCCGTGCGCCCCAGGGAAGGACCAGAAGGTTCCCACCGCTTTCCCCCATGGGGCCAAGCTTGAGAGTTTACCCGCCTGACAGAAGGGCTGCAGTGTCCTTCTAGGGTAGGATTTCTGCTTTTGGAGGAGGGAAGGAATAATCGCACTCCCTTGCACAGTGGTGCCAGAAGGCCCAAAAGCATCAGGGAGGAAGGGGAGGAGGAGCACCCAAGACCCACCTTGTTCCTCAGCAGCTGCTGGATGACGTACTCAGACACACATTCCCAGATCGTGAGCACGTCTGGAAGGAAAGGCAAGGAGACATCGTGCTCTAAGTCAACAAGCTCGCAATCACTCTGCCCTTTGCAAAGCAAGGAGACAGGGAGTGCAGATGCAATCGCCCCTTGCTTTCCTCCCATCCCAAAGCCAACATCCAGGAAAGGTGCCAGCATATTTAGGCTTTCACTCCAGACTCTAGCCTTTCCTTGGACACCAGGAGAGGTGAGAGCTGAAAGATCAGAGGCATGAGACAAGCAGGTCACGAGGACACGCTGCCGTCTCACATGCACAGCGGGAAGGTGCCTCCGAGCTCCAAGCCAGTGCTGCCACCCAAGAAGGCAAGCCGAGCCAGGGACACATCCAAAGACTCCTGCCTAACAAAGCCTTGCCAGCAGTCTCTGCAGCGCCTGGCCAGGGCTGCACAACCCCTCCGCCTTCTGCAACCACTCCGTGGGAAAACTTGGCAATGGATCCGCACCCTAGTGAGGGGACGGAGCTGGGCCCACGTGAGTCTCGGGGCACCTGCCAGTGCCTTTCCCGCAGGGGCCACTTTCCCCCATGCTGGGTCCCTGCACACAGACTCTGCATGTGCATCTGAGCAGCTGCAACTCCTCCACTCGGCCACGAGCTCAGGGTGGGCCACCCCCACCAGCAGCCAAGCAGCAACCTTCAAGGACAGGCCCTTCTGCCTGGGGCTGCCCCAGGAAGGAAGCGCCAGAGACAGGAACAGCACCCAGAGCCCTGCAGCCCCGCACGACACGTTGGGATCTCAGCCCCACGGGACAGCCACAACTGCCCGTGCAAGCTCCAGTCTGCTCTCCTCTCCAGCACAGCAGGTCTGCCTGCATTGCAGGGCTACATTCTGAGTTCCTTCTGCACGTGACAACCCGCAAGAAAGAGCTCCTGAAGGCCTTACCCTGTGTGTGTGTCCTGTATGTAGGACATGTGGCCTTCTGCTGACCGCCGTGGCAAAGCCTCCAGGAGTCCATCTCTGCTTCCCCCTTGCTGTGGCTCAGCCCAGTCAGGGGGTAGGAGAGGAGGAATGTTCCTCTGCAATCTCCTGTTTGGCACTTGAGCACACAGCCTGCAGCACGATGCCACAAGCACCCCTCGCCTTCTCCTTGGGAGGACAAAGCAGCTCCTCCAAACCACAGCAGAGGTGAGAGCAGCCTCCAGCACCTGCACTCACCGCAGCCTCGCAAGGGTGTGCGGGGAGAGGCCGGGCGCAGCGGGGGACGTGTCACCCTGCTGCTGACTGTGTCACAGAGGAGCTGCAGTGACCCCGGCCCTGCCAGCTGTTGCCCCACAAAGGGCAGGGTGGATGCACAGGGCCGCTCAGGGAGCTGACCCCAAGGGGAGCGTAGGGCTGGGAGATGCACAGGAGGGTTTACAGAGCACCCTGGGGCATGGATGCCCCTCCTGTCCCCAGATATGGGGTCACTGGGCAATGATTGCTGTGGGGAAGGCAGGGACTTGGCCGCATTGCCCATCTCCTGGATTCCAGGAGAAAAGCCTGGGATAACTCAGGTTCAAAGGGACCTCAGGAGGTCTCTTGTCCCTCCTCCTGCTCCAAGCAGGGTGACACCAACTGCCCCCAGGCTCTCAGGAAATCCACAGCTTCCGAGCTGTTCTGTGGGAGCCTCTGGCACACTGGAGGCACAGGGTGATTTCCTGCCTTTGGGGAGGAAGTTGCAAGCACCTCGTGTGTCCCAGGCCCCACGGCAGGTGCTCTGTGCGCTCCGGCCTCTGAGGGACTCAGCTGTGCCCTGTCAGAGCGGTGTCATGCTGAAGGACAGCATGAGGCTCTGAGGTGGCCTGGGCGGGGCCCGCAGTGCAGGCAGTGCAGTCCCTGCATGCCCAAGAGCAGCCCCAGGGAGGGCGAGTGACCAGGGCGGGTGCCCTAACCAGGGTGTGGCGGGTCACTCAGCCAGTCGGTTAGCGGCAGTTGGTGCAGACAGGTTGTGCAGGCAGGGAGGGAGCAGGTCTGCTCCCAGCTCAGCGGGGGAATCCTCCCCTCAGCCATTACCCTCAGGGAGGAACCAGCCCCAGCCCTGGTGCCTACTGGGCAGAGAGGCAGCACGAGGAGGGCTGTGGGTACACACACTGAGATGTCCCCCACACGTGCAGTGGTCCAGGTCTCTGCCTCCCCCGAGTGTCTGAGCTTGTCAATGTTATCGAGGGGTTGAAGATACAAGAACTGCATTTTGTCACATGTCCCTTATCATCACAAACAGTGCACCAGGGGAACGCTCTTAGTCCACCTGAGGATCTTGGCAATAAGGTGCCAAGAGAAGTCTGAAGTCCATCAAAAGGGACTTCAAGGCATTGGGGACATCAGCTGCAGGCACGGGTGCGCGGGTGTTTTTCTCCTCTATCCCCTCAGTGCCGGGGGAGGACGGTGAGAGGAAGAGGAAAACCCACCTGCTCAACACATGCCTAAGAGGCTGGTGTCAGTGGTCAAAGTTGGGGATTTTTTGACCAGGGGGAACTCTTCAGGGCACCAAGCCTCCGGGCGATAGATGGGGTTCACCTGTCTTTCTGGGAGAAAAGAATCCTCACCCAGAACTGGCAGGGCTCACTGAGAGGGCTTTAAACTAGGTATGAAGGGGGAGGCGTCTAAGACTGGCATCACTAGGGATGAGCCCTGGGGCAGCATGCCGGGGTTGGAGGAGAGCTCACTAGCCACAGCAGAAGAGCATCTACACCAATGCACGCAGCATGGGCAACAAACAGGAGGAGCTAGAGGCCATAACACATCAGGAAACCTATAACATAGTTACCATCACTGAAACATGGTGGGACCATTACCATGAGGCTAACTCAGGCTGGAAGGGACCTCAGAAGGTCTCTTGTCGCACCTCCTGCTCCAAGCAGGGTGAGACCTTGCTGTGGGATCAGACTGCACGACAATTGTGAGAGACAGTTCCAAAAGCTGTGGCAAACCTAAGGCAAATGGCGTCTGCTGCTCCCCTGTTTCCCCCAGCCCTGTCTTTTCATCCTGGAAGATCCTCAGGTGGGTCCAATGATTGCTCCTGGGGGAACCACAGTGAGTCTCTCCAGGCAACTCCTTTTGCTCCATGTGCCTGCGCAGCCTGATTGCGGAGCATGCAACTGCTGCTCTGCTTTTGGTCTTTCCAGTGCCAGGCTAGAAGAAACAGCAATAGGTCATTTTGTGAGAAATGTATGAGGTTTCTCAGGACTCCTGATGGAGAGTTACTCATTAAATCTGGAGGAGCACATGTGATCCAATTCAGGTTCACAGAGAAGGACTGTTGTTGGTGTTTTTCTTCTCCTTTCACTGGGCTCACCATCCGTCCAGCCACCAGAAAGGGTACAGAAGTCACCTGGTCTGCCAGAATGTTGCCTGGGAGCAATGGAAAGTGGCAAGGGAGTCTGCAGTCATACCCTGGAGATTAGTGGTTTGTTCAGAGCCCAGGTTTCACCTTGAAAGAGCCCCAGCATTGCTAGCTGCCTCCTGTGGCGCTTAGTGCGACTGAAGTCGGCTGGCAGAAGGTTGTTCTTCTGAAGCAAAATGTGAAGGAGAAATGATAGTCGAGTCAGTCCTGCAAGGTATTAATTGCTGATGTGGAGTTTTCCTTCTCTCTGTCTCTGTAGAGCGGCTTCAAAAGGCCCTGGTCTGCTTATTTTTGCTGGACTCCACATGATGCTATTGTCTGATTTTTAAGTAGCCTGGATAGCTCAGTTGGGAGAGCATCAGACTTTTAATCTGAGGGTCCAGGGTTCAAGCCCCTGTTCAGGCGACAGTCTTCCTCTTTACTCACCAGTGGCACTGCCCAAAGTAAAGGAATTACCTCTTCTTTGCCTCTAAGTGCTGTTCCCCATAAAAGAAGCCAAGCTTAAGCAGCAAAGTAGAAGCAGTTCTGCTGCCTTTCTTCCTACGCTGCTTTCTGTCTCTCCTAAGCAGTCTGATGCTTACTGGCTAAACTCACACGGCCAAATTTGCTTCGGCAGGGCCTTAGTAAACTTGTCTTTTGCACAGCCCTATGCACTTGTGGTCTTTGGTGTCCTTTAGACCTGCAGCTGTTGTGACAGAGCAGGCATTTGCAGTATTGTAAAAAGGGGAGTACTGCACCCCAGTCATCTAAGATGAAATTTTCGCTCAGGAGAGGAGGAGATTTGATTTGAAGAGTCCCATAACCCAAATCAAGGCCTCTTGAATCGCCCAAAATGGAACCGTGAATCCTGGAGCCCTGTCAAATGCGAATTGAGGCTATTGAGGGCAATTCAGAGTGCTGCGGAGCTTACTGAAAAGGCACTTGAAACCTTCAGATAGGATCACAAGGCCTGGGGTCTCAGTAAAGTAGGCCCAGTGAACAGTACTGGAGATCTTCGGGGAACCCTCTTGGATTCCAAAGCAGGCCAAGAAATCCTGGGATAGGCCCTAGCACCCCTGATATCCTCTGTGCAAACTCCCCTGGTGGTTGCTGCATGCGGGCCTCCTTCTCTTTGTGTGAGGACTGCAAGAACCATGGGTATGAGGGCAGAGAACACACTGATTGCTTATTAGTTAATGCTTATAGATGCCTGCTGGGAATGGATCTGCCTTGGTGCTCAGAGCCACTCTTTCACCTCCCGCTGGTATACAGTTCAGCAATACCATGGGGGAGCGTTGTTTGCCATTTCCCTTGATGGGGCAAGTCACTGAGTAGCTCTCAGCATCTCCCAGAGTTTTTTTCAGCTCCTGTATCGGCAAAGAAAACCCCCGATTGCCCCTGTTGGCAGTCCTGCGCCGTGGCCCCTGAACTTGCACAGCTCTCAGGCCTCTTCAACGGCCTCAGTGCCATGTGGCTACGTCGTGACCCACCCAGAGCTCAGATACGAGCTCAGGGCTGAATGTGAGTGGTGCAGAGGAAGATTACAAACGCTGAAGGGGTTCAGAAATGCTTCTGTTATCCCGTCGTGGAAGCGTGCCTCGTGTGCCCATAAGTACACAGCGTTTGAACCCACACGGAGGTCCTGTGCAGAATCAGGTGCTTGGAGATCCTTCGCAAAGCAAGCACACCCAAAGGGCTTCACTTGTTCTAGTTACTTGGAGCTGCCTATGTAAAATTTGTACTTGTCACTGCATTATTGGCTAGTTTGCATATATATTTTCTTATCTACATAAGCATGCACATTACATAGGCTCCCACATTTCAGGCCCTGGAGGGGGTGCAGTCGTTATCTCATTATCATGTTCATAGATTTTTTTTTTTAATTACTGTGTTAACGAAGTTTAAACAGGCTTGTGTTACTTTAGGTTGCTTGCTGCTCAGTTCTGTTTTGTCCGTGGGTATGTGCAGGCCCTATCTCCTACATGCAGTTACTAGGTGACATGTTCCATTTTTTTGATCTCAAGGCTACAAAATCCTCAGATTTAAATAAAGCACCAAAGCACAGATGATCAGAAAAGCAGTGGACAGAAATGACATAGATTTTCCCCTTCATTTGGAAGTGAAGCAGAACAGGCAGACAGACACCAGGAATACTGGTGGGTGTCAAGGGACCCTAAAGCATCCAGGGAGACCCTGTGACTCTCTCCCAATTCCCCTGTCTATACCTTGTACCCTCCTGGCTATGTCAGGCCACAGCCCATAGAGGGGAGGCTTGGAGCCCTGGTACTGGGGACTCTGGGGAGACAAGAGCGGTCCCTCTGCTTCCTGTGCAGGCGAAATGTTGCTCAAAAGGAAATGTGGTTTCCCCTCCCCACCCAGGCCAGCAGTGACATGTGGATCCATCTCCCCACTGCATGTAGTACCTGCCTCAAAAGTGTTGCTCAGAAGAGGCTCCTCTGCTCTCCTCTGCTGACTGCAAGTGAGAATATTTGGAGCTCCCTTCAGCCCCATGATTTCCCTCTTCCCCATGCCTCAACCCTGCACCATGCAAATTTCTCTGGAGAAGCCTGTGATGCTCTTCTGTCTGCTGGTCTTCATGTTTACTGCAGCCCCCAAAGGTGAGATCCAATCATCTCCTAGGAAGAGGACATGGGCATGGGTGGTCTTAGCCTTTCTGCAAGGGTTTTGCATACTCCTCTTCCAAGGGTTCATATTCTCTCGGGGGCCTGTACCTTCCTGATTTACTCCAGGACTTCTCCTGCTCTCCTATAGGACGTATGAAGGTTGGAGGACAGGGATGTGACACTGTCCTACTGTATCTCTGCACCTAACTACCATGAAGAGCTGTTCACTAACCACAGTGAACTGTGCCCAGTTATTTCCATCCCTGCACTGTGCTGCCCACCCCATGCCTTCCTACTCTATCTCATCCCACTTATCCACATACTAGGGTACACTGCCTGTGGAGAGAGAAAGGATATGGAGCAGAGAGGGATCAGGGGCTACTTTGGAGTTTTGTCTTCCCACCAAAGAGAGAATGGAGTTGTGGCTCCCTAGCACTCCTCCCTGTCCCCTGCACCAAATGCTGTGCCCCAGCAGAACCAACAGTCTGTCAGTGATAGGAAGCAACCTTGAGTGAGGAGTAAAACAGATAAAAGACAGTGATAGGAGGGCAGTTGGCTTCTTACATCCATCCTCATGAGTCCAGGCAAAAGCCTACCTACGGCAGTGGGCACTGTCAGTCAAGGTCATACACCCTCCCCTGCAGAATGGGCAGAGCCCAGCCCAGCTGGACTAGGCTCCTCTCTGCCTCCCTTTAAGTTCCTTTCACTCCAGCTAAGGAGGAAATGCTCTACCCAATGAGATAGAGAGAGTCTAACGCTCCATTTTCCTCTGGGGCTTATGCACAACTGGCACACCACTTCTCTATGGGTCTGTGCCCAGCCTGCTCCTTTTGCTCTCTGTGTGCAGGAGAACAGGTTTAGGGGCAGCTGTTGGAGGCAAGAGGAGGACTGAAAGGAGCTGGGGACTCCATATGCTTCTCCTGCCAAGCCTCTGGATTCAGCTTTAAAGATATAACATGAGTTGCTCAGACTCTAGTGGGTCTCCTGCCTTAGCATTCTTTGCAACCATGGAGCTCGGGATGCTAATACTACCAGGGACAACTTTGGAAACTGAAGGTCTCTAGTCCTGTACAGCCTGACCAGTCCTCAATGCTGCACTCACGAGCTTTCCAATGTCCCCTTAAAACCTCACATGTCTTTCCAGGTGCCCTTTGTGACATAAAGATGGTGGCATCTGGTCCCACGGAGAGGAAGGTCTCTGGATTGCTCCCACTTAACTGCACTATAACAGGAGCACCTCTGGATAGCCATCGCTATGACTGGAACTATGTCCGTCAGACTGCGAGTGGAGAGCTACAATTCGTTGCCTGGATCTATCCTTTTGGGAATAACACAGGCCATGCCCCACGCTTTCAAGACCGAGTCACTATCACCGCAGATAAAGCCAAAAAGCAGGTCTCCCTCCAGCTGCATGCCCTGACAGCCACAGATACAGCGACCTATTTCTGTGCCAGGCAGCACACTGTGACACCAATGGAAGGAAGGACTGCACAAATAGTGGGAGGGCTGCTGTAGTGACAGGGCCCTTGGTGACAGAGTATTGCAGGCATGACTGAAACAGTGATAAGCAAAGTAGATTAATTACGTCTTGTTATCTGCTGACTGTGTCCTCACTGATGCAGCCCAGGATATGATCTGCTGTCACTGCTGCAAAAACACATGGGTGACTCATGGTCAACTCACTGTCCATCAGGACCCCTGGGTCCCTTATGGGAGACCTATTGGCCAACCAGTCACCCCATCCTGTATTACCACTCAGGATTATCCTGTCCCAGGCATGGGTCTTCTTTCCCTACCTCACATGCTCACCTTATGTTAACAGGTGTCCTTTTCCAACTTCAGACAATGGCCTTTTTGAATGGAAGAAGCTCTGTGAATCTTCTCCTCTCATCTGTATTGATAACGCGGATCCTATCTCCAGGATCAGTCATGAATAGCATCAGGGCTCACAGGCTTCAGAGCAACAAACAGGAGAGGCAGAAGATCTACCGATATAGAGGGGATACAATTTACTCCTTGGAAAACTTGGAGAATGTGCAATCACCTCTCTAGGTCTGCTGGGCAGACATCACTTGAATGATCAGTCTGATGTCAGAGGCCCACAGTTTAACTTTTGATATATTAATATATAACTGTTAGGGATGTAACTCATGTTAGATAAAGCATAATTAGGCAGGTGTTATATATATAAAAAAAGCACGTAACTGACAGAGAAAACAGAATTAAACTTAAAACAAGTATATTTGCCTGGTGACTTGATACACTAGTCAATGAGCAACAGCTCAAACTGATACACTGATCAATAAAGGTTAAATAATCTGGAAGAGGCTATACACCTTGTAAAAATCATCTGCCTCAGTCTGAAGGTGGAGTGGAAAGACTCTACCTCTGGAAACACTGGACCATGGAGGTCTTCATGGTGTCATGGCCTTCATGGAGGACACCTGGACCACATTTTCATAGCCAGGATCACCATGTTCAACATCCTGCTCTACCAGACCGCAGCTCCTGTATGCAAGGAAAAGGGAAGCAGAATAAATGTTTTTCTGTAACTTCGTAGTATTATTTGCAATATTAATCATTATTTCACAGAGACAATAAATATTCAAACTTCTTTGCAAGGATCCAATTATTGTGTAGTAGGTAATGTGTGCATTTAACCTGTACTAGCCTAAACTGCATCAGCACCTGCCTTTCTATATTTGCAGAAAAGCAACAAATCACATACCATAATTACAACATAAAAGAGAAGAAAAAGTGAGCAGTGCAGTTGAGCTGTATAAAAGCTTCTTTTACATGCATTCTGCATCACCTTTAATCCACTTGCAAATGTATCTGTAAATTCAAGCATGAAAACTTACAGCAAACACAGGAAATTACAATCTGCTCACATTTGCAGTGAAAAAGTGATTTCTACAGGCTACCAGGTGACCATGTGTTAGGTTATATGACAAAAAAAAAAAAGGATCGACTGCACACACACAAAGGAGGACAGAGGAGCAGGGCCAGGGGAGGGAGCTCAGTAACCTAGTCAAAGAAAGGAGCCTCAGCCCCAAAACCCAAGGGCTGTCACAGGACACCCATCTGCCCCATGAACTTGAGGGTACCCACCACAATAGGAGCAGCTCTTCAGAATGCCTTAGGGACTGATGGAGGTTACTGCCTAGGGGTATGGGACACATTACAGAACGCAGGGAAAGAGTACCTTTGGGATCATCCAAGATTTATTTTAGGAAGTTTAGGGGAAGAACCAAAAGTTCGGAAAGGGAAAAATAAGAGTGGCTAGGGAAGAAAAAGCCTGGGAAAATACATGGGAAAAGGAATAAAAGGGGCCAGCTGCATGTTAACTGCTCATCAGTACATTTGTCTGACCAAGCCCTGCACCCGATCTGCACCATGTAGCCCGTTTTCCTATTAAACTCCATTTCTAATGATTTTCCAGAGGGATTCTCTACTTCAGGTACATGTGTGTGTGTATGGAGGTCTAAATGCCAGCAACCTGAGTGGGGCCATGGGTTACAAGGACCTGTGTGTCTGTAGTGTCAGCTCCTGGAGGGACCAGAGTGAATGAAATCAAGTCAGTGTGTGATTGCTAGCAGATTTCAAGCCAGGCTAAACAGCAAGTGGATTAGGTGATTTGGGAACCAGATTTGTGTGTGTCTCTGGGGTAGAGGCAACTGGGAGGCGACTAATGGAGTGATCAATAGGTCGAGACCAACTGCCAGAGACACCATGGAGTTGGAGATTGACTGAGAGACTGTCTGCATATGTGTGCAAATGTCCACGTGGGAGGCACGGGCATAGCAATGACCCAGAGCATTTACTATCTGGACTGTGTGCCCAACGCCGGCTGCCAAGGGACCCATAATGTTTGTATTCACAGCTATAGTTGGTCTGCAGGCCTTCATATGTTCACATGACAATAAATAGGGAGACTGGGGATCCAAGGGACAGCTACTGGATGGACTATGTGTTTAAGGCCAACTGCTGGAGGGATACACGCTCTATATATGTATGTATTTTGCACTAACAGTCCTTTATCTTGATCAGCCAGAGTGGGGAACCAGAGGAGGCTGTTGGTGCTGTTTTTTTCTGCTGAATGTTGTCCTCTGTGAGCAGCTGTGTGTATATGTTTATGGTATACACGAGATTATCTGTGTGTCTAGACATCTCCTATATTTCCTTCAAGTCCACCCCCATGTTCCTGGAGGGGAAGTCCTCTCCTCTTCTCTTCCTTTCCCTCCTTCCTTCTTTCACCATCAAAACAAGTCAAGGAGAGGTCTTCAGTACCAATCAGTGGAAGGCACATCATCCAACCACCATCCTTAGCAGTCTGATAGCAATTCCTATGTGCCTTCTGCCATTTTATTTTATTTTATTTTATTTTATTTTATTTTATTTTATTTTATTTTAGGAATGCAGCACATATATACAGAGAAACCACAGACAAAAGGACTCAGAGTAAAGGAGGAAAGAAGAAAGAAGTTTGTGGTTTGCAGAAGGACTCTGAACACCAGGGTGTTCCTAAAGCCAGGTGAAGACCCGATGTAGCAGAAGGGAGACTGATGGAATTCAGGCTGATTCAGGCAACTACAGGCCAGTCAGCCTCACCTCCGTCCCCGGAAAAGTGATGGAACGGCTCATACTGGCCGTTGTCTCCAGGCACATGGAGGACAAGAAGGTGCTCAAGAGTAGTCAGCATGGATTCACCAAGGGGAAATCTTGCCTGACTAACCTGATAGCCTTCTATGATGAAATGACCGGCTGGATAGACGAGGGGAGAGTGGTGGATGTCGTCTATCTCGACTTCACCAAGGCTTTTGACACCATCCCTCACAACATCCTCCTGGGCAAGCTCCGGAAGTGTGGGATAGATGAGTGGACAGTGAGATGGATTAGGAACTGGCTGGATGGCAGGGCCCAGAGAGTGGTGATCAGCGGTGCAGAGTCTAGTTGGAGGCCTGTGGCTAGTGGGGTCCCCCAGGGGTCAGTCCTTGGTCCAGTCCTGTTCAATTTATTCATCAATGACCTGGATGAAGGCACAGAGTGCTCCCTCAGCAAGTTTGCTGATGATACCAAACTGGGAGGAGTAGCCGATACCCCAGAGGGCTGTGCTGCCATCCAGAGGGACCTGGACAGACTGGACAACTGGGCGGTAAAAAACCTCATGCAATTCAACAAGGCCAAGTGCAAGGTCCTGCACCTGGGGAGGAATAACCCCAGACACCAGTACAGGCTGGGGACCGACCTTCTGGAGGGCAGCTCTGCGGAGAAAGACCTGGGTGTCATGGTGGATGATAAGTTGACCATGAGGCAGCAGTGTGCCCTCGTGGCCAAGAAGGCCAATGGGATCCTGGGCTGCATTAAGAAGAGCGTCTCCAGCAGGTCGAGGGAGGTGATCCTGCCCCTCTACTCAGCCCTGGTGAGGCCGCATCTGGAGTATTGTGTCCAGTTCTGGGCTCCACAGTACAAGAGGGATGTGGAGCTGCTGGAGAGAGTCCAGCGCAGGGCTACAAGGATGATCAGGGGCCTGGAACATCTGCCCTATGAGGAGAGGCTGAGGGAGCTGGGCCTGTTCAGCCTGGAGAAGAGAAGGCTGAGAGGGGATCTAATCAGTGTATATAAATACCTCAAGGGAGGGAGTGCAGAGGACGGGGATGGTCTCTTTTCAGTGGTGACCACTGATAGGACTAGAGGAAATGGCCGGAAACTGAAACATCAAAAATTCCATAGGAACTTAAGGAAAAATTTCTTAACAGTGAGGGTGACAGAGCACTGGAACAGGCTGCCCAGAGAGGTTGTGGAGTCTCCTTCTCTGGAGATCTTCAAAACCCGCTTGGATGCAGTCCTGTGCCACGTGCTTTAGGTGTCCCTGCGTATGCAGGGGGGTTGGACTAGATGATCTCTAGAGGTCCCTTCCAACCCTAAGCATTCTATGATTCTATGATTCTATGATTCTATGAATCTCAGATATATGAAGAAGAGAAGGCTCAGGAGGCATCTTGCTGATGTGTATAAATATATATTGGAGTACAGAGGGGAGGGAAGAAGGTAGAGCCAGATTTTTCTCTGCGATTTCCAGTGCTAGGACAAGGATCAATGGGCACAATTTGAAATACAAGAAATTCACTTTAAATACAAAACTATTCAAATTAAATATAAGAGGGGTTTTGGTTTTTTGGGGTTTTTTTATTATTTTTTTTTACAGTAAGAGCAGTCAAACACTGGGAAAGGTTACCTAGAGAAGTTATGTAACTTTATCCTTGGACATGTTCAAAACCTGATGGACAAGATTCTGAGCAACATGCTCTCGTTGACCCTGTTCTGAGCATAGGAGTTGGACTAGATGTACATGTACTATTCTGTGATTTGGAGGTTCCCTCTCCCTCCCTACCAAGAATTTAACTCATCCACACAAACAAAAGGCAATTAAACAAAGCAAAAGGGTATCTCTGAAGAATTAGTGTATCACAGACTCATCTTGATGTGGCAAGAAAATACTGTATAAATAGTAGAAATAGTTTGAAATATAAACATTTTGAGGCCTAGAGAAGTCCTATGAATGTAAGACAAATAAAACTGACTGCAGTTGGGACAGCTACAGATACTGTTCAAACAAACAACAAAAAAGAAAAACAAAACAGATAAACAGCTCAATTCTCTGCAAGTGTATTAAGAATAAATTTGGAATCCAGTTTTCAAAGTGAAAAGGGCTCTGATAATGAAAATTGATCCATGCTCATGATTTATGGACAAGTTTTAACAAGATAAGAGTGTTTTTACATCGCCTACTAGAAAAGCCGTGCTGTTTACAATTTCTGGTAACTACTCTGTGGTTTGCTTATTCAGTGGTAACCGAGCAGAGAAAAAGCGGAAGACAAAATCCAAAGACAGGAAAGAGGAGTATCACCTGGCACTGAAATATAGGCACAAATGTTTTTGTATAACTGCTGATCACTGTGTGGAGTAGGTATCACAGTGATTGAAAGGAACTAAACCACCCTACACAAATCGACTCCTTGAAAAGTCTAAAGGTGCAGCATGATCTACTTCCTCACAGCTTCTTCTTGCCACAGAAAACTGCAGTCTCAGGAACAGATTTGATTCTGAGCATGATTCAAGCAATAGGACAATTTAACTACGCCAGGCCGGTTTTTCTTGCACATAAATGCAGATGTTGTGTCATCTTACCAGCTATTTGATTTGGAACATCCAGTTGTCCACTCAAGTTCAACCAGTGGGGTTTTGCTGTAGCTTCCATCTGAACTACTCATTGTGTCCCCTTTGAATCCATTAGAGAGAAACAGATGCTTGTAGGGAGAAATTTGTTTCTTCCCGAGCTGTTTTATACAGATAAAGTAGCTCATTCAATTACACTTGGGGCATTACTCTCCTCCCTCCACAATACACAGTTTACTGTCACAAATGCAACTCCTGGAAGCTAGAAGAGTAAGAAGAGCACCACACCATGTGGTTGAAAGGCAGCTCCAATTTTCCCCTAGCAGACCATTACCTACACAGACCATTACCTATACTCTGCCATTGAATGGCATTCTTGAAACGAAATCTTCTCCCTTCATCTCAGCTTGCAACAAAGCATCCCTGTCTGTCCACTATCTCAATCCACTTTTACAGTTATCCTGCCCTCCTCCCTTTTCCATAGCTCTTTCTTCTCGAGCTCAAAGACCTTAGAGACCAATCACTATTTTCTCCTTCAATCATATGGTTAGAATTCTTCTCCATAGCCCAGGGCTTTTGACTGATGATGCCTTTGTCTTTGGCCCTAAAAACTGCAGTTTCTTCCCGTTCATTTCCTCCTCAAAGACCATTTCATGGAGGCTTTTCTACGCTTCTGACTTGGAGAACACGAATTCTCCTCACCATCATAGGAAGCCTAACTGATGCATTCATTTCGAAGGTAAGCACTAAATGGACTACAGATTGCTAAGGGAGATGAGGGCTGCAGAGTGTCTACTGCAAGAAAGCTTCAGAGCTTTAGGCCCTGAAAAGGGCCAGATAACCAATGTCTCCAGGAAAGGAGGAAGGACTGGTCTGCCTCTTTATGCCACCGTCAGCAGCTGGATGCCTTCCCATCTCCTGTCACTCCCAATTCCTATTATTTTTAACCTTCAGTGCCCATCTGCAGTATCATTTAGTTAGACGACCAAAGTAGCAGTTTTGTACCTTTTTCTGTGCTGTTCCTTATGCAGTCCTATGGTGTCTTATAACTGTATTATTGTCTCCCCATGAGTGTCAAGTTTCTTTTACCAGGATGTTAATAAACTTCCTCTCCTTTGCAACCTCCTCCAGCTTGGAGCCGCAATGAGTCATATTACTTTGGTACACCACCTACCCCTGCCTATACTCATCTTTTTTCCTCCTTCCCTATAAGACTGTTTTCATGGAATAAGCATAGAGATACTATCTCAGAGCCATTGCATTCGCAGACTACTCTATTAAAAACTGCTCTGTGAGGGGAAGCACTCACTCACCTCAATGCGAATGCTTGGTTAATATTTCCATTAAATTAAATGAAAATGGTTAGTGCTCAATTAAAGTGGTTAATATGTCAATTAAAGATAATTCGCCTGTGCCCCATGGCTGTGTTCACACCACTGCATTGCAAAGCTGTTCTTTATATCATCTTCAGCAAAAGGCAGAAGCCACACCTAGCCACCACACCTCTGACTCCTGGAATTGTCAGGTGCTATAATGTCCATCATGCATAAGAAAAGTGCATTCACGAGATCATCTTCCCCCACATACTACATTCCACTCAACTCTTTAGGTGCAAGGTGCACTAAGGTGCAGAAAATGAAGAGTGTTTTTCACTTTGCAGCATACACTGACAGGCCAGTAAAGGTTTCCTTGGGAATTGCTAGGGGGAATCTTGTCTCCAGTGGATCTTAAGAGTCAGAAGATGTGAGGCTTACTCACGTTTTAAGTGCAAAAAGCAATATGGTAGGTCAACAGCAGATCTTATAGAGTAATTTGCTAAGAGATAAATACCAGTAACATGGATAGCTGGAAGACCAGGATCCCAGACCCCATTCAGCTCACCCTGGGACTGTTAATCCCTAACCCTGTCCCCTATCCTACAGCAACGTCATTCTCCACCATAACCCTGCCTCAGCCTGGTGGTGGGACCTGCTGATCCAGACCCCAACCCATAGGCCTGGTCTTGGGGAGCCAGGAGGAAAAGGGGATCCCACAGCTGGCAAGGCAGGGGCTTTGCCCTCAGCTCCAGCAACCAAACCTGCAGTATGGGTGATGAACACAAACAAATATATCCATACGATACATCTCTATTTAATGAAGAGCAACCCTTTTCCCTTTTTAAGTTACCAAAAGCAAGATTTGGACTCCCTGAGGCATTGAATGATCCTCAACCCTGGCCCTTCCAGAGAGATAATGATTTTAAAAGACGAAGCTTCTCCAGTCCTCATCTTTCTGAGCAATGAAAAAATAATTCAAAGTATAAAACTAGACTGCTTTTGCAACCTAGAAGACCTTTGCTATCGCTGTAGGATAACATTCAAACACTGAACAACTTCTGGCTTTCCAATAGGCTAAAACCCATGAGCCTTCCCAGAGTTGCACTACAATCCTGCAAGTTCCCATGGGATAAAATTCCCACCTTTTGCCTAGCCTTTGTTTGAAAGTCTACCCAATTTCTTCATGCGTTTTATTGAGCACGGACTGCCTATCTCATCTGAATAGTGTGTGGTAAAAAGGAAGGAAGAGGCACTTTTTATAAGAAGGTAAAACACGGTGTTGAGAACTTGGAGTGACAACAGACAAGCTGGTATTTGGAAGTGGAGTCACCATCTCTGTTGAGCCAAGTAAGTTCCACTTTTTTTACTCCTAAAAATGTATTAAAAGTTGGGGATGGAGGTGGTGCAAAGGGATTGTGTGATTTTGCAGCACAATGAGATTTTTTTCTCCTTCTTGGCATCTCCGGAGCATGCATGCTCCAACAGTTGTTCATTTTTAGTTCTCAGCTCGTATCTATTTAATAAAGTTTCACAGGAAGAGCAGGGCTAGTTTTCTGGTTTTCATCATCATTATTTCACAGATCTTGCACCACAAAATTTAGCACTGTATTTTTTATGCCCAATTAAGATAGCGTCTTAGCCCAGCTTATAACTATATGATACCCTATCCCCTTTGGTGCTCTTTCTATATATAGAAATGGAATATGCTCAGTGGTATTTAAAGCAGCTAAGAGGACACATACCTTATTTCTTGAATATCTGAGGATTTCACAAACATAAAAGACATAGAAAACATCCATTAATAGTCACTACATTGCATCTGCTCCTAAAGGGGAGACCTCAGGGGGGATCAGTGCTGAGCCCTGATTTCCAGCAGCCAAAACTTCAGATAGCCCTGACTGGACTACCTCTGATCTGTAGGTGATTTGACTCTCAGAAAAGAGAGCAGCAAATAAAGTCATCCCCCGATGATGCTTCTTTTTCAGAGAATCAAGCAGAGTCTGCCCTGGAAGTCATTGCACTTAAATCAAGGAAAAGCAACCAGTACAGTAGTAAAGTGAATGTGGCTTGTTTGGCAAGGAATTTCTACTCGAAGAACATCAGCCTTGATGCACCCAAAGGTGACACTGTATATGACCTGAAGGAACCTCTTGTCACATCAGAGGGGACATACAGTCTCATGAAGATAGTTGTGGTGGAACCAGATACAGAGGTGACCTGCAAGGCTCTGCGTGAGGGGAGCAAGATTGCAGCCAGCACAACCCTTCCAGGTACAGTGCTGCACTCCAGATACAAGCTGTTTCTGGAAAATGCATCTTACAGCACGCTTTCTTGCTCATGCTAGGAAGTATTCCCTTTGAGCTATATATAGCAGTAAGAAGTACAATAATCAGCAAGGTATGTAGGTTCTTAATTGGGTGGTGCTAAGATATATTAAAAGGCACCTAACACACTCAGAGCTTTCTTGAACCCTTCCTTACCTAGTATTTGTGAGTCTAGCCTTATGCAAGGCGAAAAATTTCCAGGCACAGAAGTATAAGTGTCTGCATGAAGAAAGCATGAAATAGCTTTCATGAAAACAAAAATAAAAAAGAAAATATGATTTCCACTCTCTCCTGGTCCCCCCCTCCAAAAAAAAAAATTTGGGGGGGGCTTATTTTTTAATCACTTTTAATAGAGAAAATTTTCTATGTTAAAGATCATTTTAAAAGATCAGGAAAACTCAGTAGTCTCATTTTTTGCTTGTTTGCCTGCTTTTCACTGTAATCACATGCAGGAAGCTAAGTTTTCCCTTCAAATTAAACTCCAATGCTGCTTATTCATTGCTGGGGAAGGGGGTTATAAATAGACCTTGTGTACTTCCAGTTTTATATATCTTAGATATGTTTTAAAGTTTCTTTTTTCAACCATACTACAGCAAAGAAAGCTGAAGAACTGCTAACAGTGGATGCTTGCAACATTATAAACTTCTCTTCAAAAGGTTAGTTCCTGAAACCGTGGACTTAAGTCACTTCATTGGGGATTCAAATCGGTGCAAGAAAAGCGTGTTTTCTTTGGTGCTGAAGTGTCAGAACTGCAAATGCATACCTGCTGTTTCAGGTTAAGTAGTTACATAGATGACAGTTTTCCATGAGATATGTAACAGAAGATAAAATCCTAACCAGTCAGTTATCTCCTCCCCTCCCTGCACTGGCCACATTCCCTTATTATTTTTTCCCTTTGTCCCTGCTTCCCTCATTGGCCTACAAGCTGCAATTTTTCTTTTTCTGCTAACACCAAGGCCACAGTCTTTTCCTTCTTTTCCAAACCCTTTTCCCTCGTTTCCTTCTTTTTCAAACCAGGTGCCAAAATGGAGAAGGGGAATATGCTGTTCATGACTGTATTGGGTTTGAGAGTCCTGCTGACCAAAAGCATCGCCTTTAATGTGCTCATGACTCTCCGGCTGTTGCTCTTCTGAGGCAGGTAACATGCCACACAGTCCCTGGGCAAGTAAGAGGCAAGTGCAGGGAGTCACTGCTTGACTTCATGTTCTTCTTTAATCTCACATAGAGCCAGATCATCGCAGCTATCCTTGTTTCCACCGAATATGTCCCTGTTTCCAGTGACTACCACACTGGCAGCACTGACAGCCCCAAATTACCTTTGTACCTATCTACTCCAGAGGAGCCCAGGCTGTACCACATATCTTCTGCTTTTCTGTTCCAAGTGGTGGAGCACAAAGTCTAGAGAAATGTAAGAATCAATAGGAAATGTAAAGAGAGCAACTCAAAAGACAAATACATGAAAAGAGGAAACAAAAGGAAACAAGGAGAATTTAAAAGTTAATGTATCTCAAATAGCACAAATATTTGTCCCGGTCATTCTCAGTTAACAGAAGCTAGGCACAACTCCATTAAATGTCAACAAGAATTTAAGATGAATACTGCTGTTTCAGATACTGGGGAACTGAGACAGCAGTGAGCTAAAGAAGAACAGGAGACAACTCATACCAGCATAATTTCAACATCATGTGTCAACTTTGCTGGCAATAAACATCTAAAGCATCACAGAAATCTCCACTTCATCAATGTCCTTTTCAGTTAACACCATTAGGAAGTTTTCTTAGACATTTAATACTGTTGAAACCTTGTCCTCTTGAGCTAGTTTCATTAATTGTGAGAACATTTTTGGCTATTTCTTGTTCCTAATGAACCACAAGAGTTTTTCTTTATCCCTCAGCTTAGCAGGAATAGTTAGATTTCCTACTTCTCTATGCCCTGCATGAAGACATCCAAGTTTATTAGTTTAATTTTTCAAATTAAAACTTAATTTTAAACTCGATATTCTTTAAATATTGCATATGCTGTCATATTACATTTTCATCTCCAAAAGTAATGTTTTAGTGCTTAGGGATGCCATCCCAGGTATAGTTTTGAGTTTTTTTAGAAGCTCTTGTTAGTGGTAATTTTCTGGAGGAGGTGATTAGATCTTCACTAGAACTGAAGTGATTCACTTCAGCCAGGGATATTACACTGTTTCTATTTGCATCGCTTCTTTATAAAATGTATCTCTTTTGTTAAGTATATGGTATCTGTATTTCAGATGTCTGTAGTAGTAAGTACCAAAATAAAGTTTTATCATCAGGTTTCATGGTTTCTGCTGTGCCCTTTCTTCTGAAATCTCAGTGGGAACTGCTGAAATCCAGCTATCTTATCCAGTGGCCATTGAGATCTAGAAACCCACCTCTTTCAGCTTAGATTTCGCCACGTGTGTGAGTGAGCACACATTTTTATTTTATTTATTTTTCTCATTGAACTTTCCACCAGGAAAGAAAAGGGCTTTTTGGCATATTTAAGAGACCACAAATTCTGACTCCATTGGGTTCAAATGAATTTTAACAAATTGCGCCCTTTGCATGTGGCACAAGCTCAAACTGGGGATCATAGCAGAGACAGAGATGCATCCATAGAAAAATCAGTTGAGATGGGTCGATAAGAGCATGAGGAATGAAAGCACACACCTCAGAAGATGAGAGGACAGGGTGTCTGTTTTCTACTCACTGATACTAGGAAGAGGCCAAGAGGAAATACTGTGGTATAGTTTGATAGGCTGATAACACAGCATTTTGTCTGGCAGCCAAGAAGACCTAACACATGCACTCCCCCACTGACTTCTCTCTCACAAGCTGCGAGATGCCGCCCACTTCAAGCAGGAAACGGTGGTTAAAACAAACGCCTGACTAAATCACTCTCCTCAAGACAAATCCCCCCTTGCTTAAAAAAAAAAAAAAAAAAGCTAACCACATCCTGAAGGGAAGGACACAAGTTTTTTTAGATACTGACTGAGACATTGCTGGCTTCAGGAAAGCCTCCAGAGTGTGCATGGAAAAAAAAAATCTATTCAACTAGCATTGGCAAGTTTAGTTCTTCAGACCCAATTCAGAAGATTTGACATTTATACGGACGATACTAAGACGGATTTTTTTTTAATCCACTACTCCACCATGAAGAAGATTGGAGGATTTTGCTCAGTGACAGACTTATGATGACTTATTGATAAAACCAAAGAACTTTTTTCATTGCGCTCTACCCCATAACATTTCCCAGTTGCATTAGTAAGGTACAGAGGGGGAATTTGATTTGTGGGCCTCAGGACCCCTCAAGGGATGAGTGTTTCCCGAGTTTTTTCTTGACTCATTTGAGATAAGTACTGGCACTGCTGCAAAAGGAATGCTGGGATGGCTTTTTCATAGGCTGGAATGTCACGGAACTATTCACTGCATTGTGTGATCGATCTAAAACTCCTCGGATATTCTTTCCTCACAACTTTGCAGGAAGAAGGTCTCCAGCACTTTGTGCTGCCTCATATTGGGTCAATGAAATACAGTCAATAAAAATATCTCCCAGGATGGCCAGAGAATGTGAATCCCTGGCGGGGCGGCCTTATCCTCATATTCCTGGGGGCGGCAGCAGCAAGCCCGCTCAGCCAGCGCGCCCGGGCTGCCCGCTCGGCAGAGCATGCGGGGTGCGCGGGTCCCTGCGCCAGCCGCGGCAGAGAGCGCCCGTGGGCTCACAGAGGGGCATCCGTGGGCTCACAGAGGGTGCCCGTGGGCTCACAGAGGGCGTCCGTGGGCTCACAGAGGGCGTCCGTGGGCTCACAGAGGGCGCCCACGGGCTCACAGAGGGGACTCCGTGGGCTCACAGAGGGCGTCCGTGGGCTCACAGAGGGCGCCCGCGGGCTCACAGAGGGGCGCCTGTGGGCTCACAGAGGGGCATCCGTGGGCTCACAGAGGGGACCCCGTGGGCTCACAGAGGGCGCCCGTGGGCTCACAGAGGGGCCCCCGTGGGCTCACAGAGGGGCGCCCGTGGGCTCACAGAGGGGCCCCCGCGCTGCGCTCTGTTGCGCAGCCACGCGCTGTTGCGTTGCGCCGCGGAGTCGCGCGCTGGGCTGAGCTGTGCGGAGCGCCCCGATCTCGCGTCGCAGAGCGGTGCGCTGAGCGGTGCGGAGCGCCGCGTTGGGCGCAGCTGGCCCGGCGCGTTGTTGCAGGGCCGGGGACGGGCAGCATGGTGCGAGCGCGGGGGGCGGCCGCCCCCGGGCACCCACTGCTGCCGCTCCTCAGCCTCCTGGCGGCCCTGCGAGCCGGGGACCTCCGGGCCGCCCCACGGGCAGCACCGGACCCAGGTAGGGCGGGCGGGTCCACATGGCGGGAGGTGCCTGCCGGGCTGCGGCCAGGACCAGGCCCCTCGTGGGGCCGTTGGGAGACAGGAAAGGAGAGGAGATGGGATGCGTGGGATGGGGTCGGTGGTTGGTTCTGGCGGTGAGAGCTTTGCCTGGAGCAGCGCCTGGCGTCTTGTGCCGGGAGCTCTTGTCCCCGTGCGTGGTTCCAGCGGTGCCTGGTGGCAATGCTGATTTGGGGCGGAATGCCAGCGCTGAGCTGCCCCCAGAGCTTGGGGGTGAGCGGTCTGGGGACCTTCCCTGGAAAGCCTAGAGTTAGGATTAGGTCGTGCTGCTTTTGCCATTTGCCAGACGGGGAGCCGCTAACAGGAGACCCTGTCCCCACCTTTGCTTTATTACAGATTTTGTTTTCGTTGATCATCCAGCTGCTCAGCTGGATCCTGAAGCTGAGCCTCCAGATCTTCCTCAGGGTATGTCGTCCACTTTTGCTTTTCGGAAGGAGTAAGAGCTTTCTTTGCACTCTTTTCCTAACATGAAATTGTACTTCATATTTCCTCTTTAGGGCCGCAGGGAGACCTGAGGGGTGAGTTGCAAAGCAACAACTTTACAAACTTGATTTTGGGAGCTGCCTGCCAAGTGGCAGATATATATCCTTCCTGCCCCTCCCCAGCTTTGCAAACTTTGACCTACATATATTTGTCATCATGCCCGCCCCTTCCATTCGCTACAACTGCTTTGTGATGAAGTTGTAGCCTCTCCTATGGAAAACTCTTTTCTGCTTCCAAAACGTGCTGTAAAGTCAGCAGTCTTGGTGTGATTGAGTTTAAGGCTTGTGTGAAATCTGGGGTGTCCTTTCAGCTGGCAGCTCCACGTCTGCTGAAATTTCGACCCACACGGTGTGAACACCAGGGCCTCCTTTCACAGCATGCTTACATTTGTAGCCATTTGTACATGTGGCACCATCACAGGTGTCCACAGAAGACGCAGGAGCAGAAGGGCGAGACAAGTGCTTTGGTGTGATGAGACACTCCATGCTTCCTCACTGGAATCTGCAGAAGCGTATGGTCGTAGGCGATGACAACTCTGCTCATCCCTTTGGTTACAGATGCAGATGCAGATGCAGATGCAGATGATGATAATGCAGATTCTCAGATGGAGGCTGGATTAGAGTCTCCAGGGAATCGCAGAGGTGAGGCGTGATTACTGGCCTTCTGTTTTGGTTGACTTGAAAGCAGCAGCATTTACTGGTGCCTATCTTGTTCATGGGAAATCTAACTTAACGCTTTCTCTTTAGCTCCTCAGTCCCCCAAAGGAAAATCCTTTCAGGAGACTTTGCAAGTCCTAAAGAAGATCCTGAAGGACCTGGAGACAGCAGCTAGTGGGTAGATTTCACTGTGCATTAAGACACAACCATTGCAAAACTGAGCTTTTAGAAACATTGTTCTTCTTTCCTCCAGGTCTTCGTAGTGACAAAGATCCAGAGGCTACAGCTCAAAAAGCCCTTCAAAGGCACCGTTTACTCTTCATTGTCCCAATCTTGGGCTCCATTTTGTTTATGGTAGTAATGATTTATAAAGTCCATTCCCTGCTGAGGAAAAGAAAACGGTGAGTTGTTCTTTGCTGACATTCCTTTTATTTTCTATCTTTTACCAACCATGCCTTTGTAGTGATAGTGCAGTGTAGTGGTATTACGGAGTGCCTGGTGAGCTGTTGAGAGTATTCTGTGGAGAGGTTTGCTGTAAGCCTTCTTAGGTGGACTCTTTCTTGTGAGCAGTGAGGACTCTGTCCTAAAAGCCATTCTTGTTGTTGCAGTGAAGCGTTGTCAGCTAATCCTGCAGCTGCCTGCAACGAAGAACGGCTCAAAAGAGAGGAAGGCAGTGCAAAAGCAGGAGGCAAAAGAAAAAAGGATGAGCTTGCTCTGGAAAATGAACGCATCAGCACCAGCTCCACTCGCCTTCCAGTGTCTCTCCCGAAGTGAATATATAATAAGTCGGACTAAACTGGTGAGAATCCTTAGCAGTTTTGATCCGTTGTGTCTGGGTACATGTTGCAGTTTAAAGTGGGGGCAAATGTGATAAGAGATGAATCCTCCTGCATTCCAGGCGATCCTCTGAGGTTAGAGCACCTGAGGGTGGCTAGACTCATCTCTTCATAGGGATACCAAATACTGTGGCAGCTACAGGCCTGACTCTGGAAGCACCAGCATCATGAACAGTCTGTTGAGTATGGGTCAAACCACATTCAAAGCAATTAGTTGAGTTCCCGAATAGTATGATTTATTTAAATGCAACATTTACAGCTTTCGGATGTCAGTACAGACAACTCTCAACTGCAGTGTGGGGTTCTTGGCTAGCTGTAATGTTCAGTAATCACTCACCGAAGAAGATGGGAGAGGGCTCTCAACCTGGAGGAGTCTCCTCAGGCAGCATCCTGACCCGAGGACAGAAAGACAGGTTCAGCCCATTGACCGATCCCGAAAGTTTTGATGGGGTCTTCTCTGAATTTCTTCCCTCCTTAGTCCACATCTTTTATTTATTTTTACATTTAGGTGGAGCTTGAGTGACTCTAGTCCTACTTACTTTTGTTATTGCTTCGTGTAAAAGTCTCTCCTTTTCATTTAAAGATACAGTCAATCAAAAATCAGTGAGGAGTGGTCATACCTTGGAGGTGGGTAACTTCTGGGATGAAGGTGTGCATTGGTATTAAAATGAGGTTATAATGAGTAAAAATTCAAGCAAGTCCATCTGAAGGGATTGATCTGCCACCATTGTTGCCCAGCACTGGACTTCTTATTGTACTAAGTGCATCAACTGCATGACACCATCAGGTTGCCACCTCTGTAGGGAATGCAACAGAGTTTGGCGTGGTGTCTCCACTCTGCTCTACTATATGTTGGGCTGCGGTGTCTCCACTCTGCTCCACTCTTTGATTACTCTTACTAGCATGTGCTAGGAGGCCAGATTGTGTTGCCTAGAGGAAGTAAGCCCCTGTAATGTCCTGACTTCTGTTAGGTCCTACTTTTTCTAATTTTCCCCTTCTCAAGCAATTTTCCCACAGTGCAATGCACAAAGCACATTTTGCTTACAAATTTAAGCCAAAAAAAAAAAAAAGGGATAAAGTTCCTTGTAGGATCCAAGAGGAAGGCCAAGGCAGGATGCAGCCCAAGAAACCTTCCGTTTCCCTTTGCACGCTCACATGACCTCAGAAACCTGGTGAAGGAATGCCTTTGGAGGGGAAAGGCCCGGCCGTTCTTGATCTAGTGCACTATTCGTGTTATTCCAAAGGCCTTGGGCAGGTTTCTAGCGTTTGGTTCCTAGTGGACCTTATCTGAGAGTATGATCTGGTACGTATGTTACTTGGTAGATTAGAGTTTGAGCTCCCTCCTTTGGGGCTTGAGGGGATTTTAGTTTTAATTTTAGCATAATCTCAGGCCTTGCTATGGATAATTTGGAACGGGTCATCCCAGTAGTAAGTAAGCTTCTGAGCAGCTTTATCAATTTGGTAATTTCAATAGAATCATTAGTTGGCTGATAATAATAATGCACATATTTTAGCATCTATATCCCAGGGTTGACATAATGGGCAGGAAGCAGGAACAACTGCAGTTAATATGCCCTGGTCTACTTCTATTTCCCCATCTCCAAACATGCTGGTTATTTATCCCCTAGTCTGGGGAACACTACTCACACCAACGAGGTTCTGAAGGGCTGCAACTCCTACATGTCACCCAGAGCCACCTGTGTTGGTGGCTTCCCTCAATGCTTCCCGCCTTGGAGCAGCATTCAAGAGGACACTCATGTAAGCATGGGGAAGACACCAGTGAGGTCAATGTTTTTTGTTTACACTCTAAAACGGTGGTTTAAGACATGGTTTGGACTAAAGCTCCAGCCTAAAAATGAGAACTCTGCCACATTAATAGTTCTCGGTACTTCAGATGGAAGAATATCCACCAAGAACAATCGTGAGCCTGGCACTGCCCTAACAGGCACCGAGGCACAATGGGTTTCATCTCCACCACAAGCAGCAATGCCCCTAGAACTGAACCATCAGGGCCTCAGATACATGTGACCACACATCCACTAAGAGGATTCTCTTGCTCGGCACAGGCCTAGCAGGATATCAGACACAAGTGATCACAGACACAAAACTCATGTTTTGTGACATGAAACTCATAGGTTATGTCACTGACCTATCAGACGTTGAGGAACAAGTCATGTCACAACCCCCAAGAACATCTATGAAGCTTTTAGAGGCCTATGAGGGCCTTAGGCACAAGTGACCCCCCAGTCCCATGCACCAACTGCATGTCCAACAAAGGCACTAAGGCACCACGGATGTCAGAACTACCAAGGGCAGCCATGAGCCTTGGACTGGCCTATCAATGACTCAGGGACAAATGACCTCGCAGGGAATAACAGCAATGGCATAGCCAGTTGAGGCCGATCAGGCACTGAGACACAAGCGATGTCACAAGCAGAAAGAGCATCCATGACCTTAGCAGTGGTCTATAAGGCCAAAATCACTGACACCAAACACCTATCTAGCACTGGCCTATCAGGCAGTGAGGTACAAGCAATGACACAACTACCAAAAGCAGCCTTGAGCATAGCCTTTTTCTGTCAGGGCCTCAGGCACAAATGACCAGGCACTTCCTAAGGGGAGTCTCCTCCTTGGCACTGGCCTATCAGGGTATCAGACACAAGTAATCTCATAAGTACTTTTGCAATTGTGAGGTCACTTGTGTCCCCTAATCCCAACTGGGGAAGAGCTAAGTATCCATATCTCAAGTTCATGTACACCAGTGCACACAGCATGGGCAATAAACAGGAAGGCCTAGAGGTCACGTCACGTCAGGAATACTATGACATAGTTGCCATCACTGAAATGTGGTGGGACCACTATCATGACTGGAGTGCTGCAATGGATAACTGTAGACTCTTCAGGAGGGACAGGGAGGGAGGGAAGGAGGGAAGGAAGGAAGGAGGGAAGGAAGGGAGGGAGGAAGGGAGGAAGGGAGGAGGGAAGGAAGGGAGGGAGGGAGGGAGGGAGGGAGGGAGGGAGGGAGGAAGGGAGGAAGGGAGGAAGGGAGGAAGGGAGGAAGGGAGGAAGGAAGGAAGGAAGGAAGGAAGGAAGGAAGGAAGGAAGGAAGGAAGGAAGGAAGGAAGGAAGGAAGGAAGGAAGGAAGGAAGGAAGGAAGGAAGGAAGGAAGGAAGGAAGGAAGGAAGGAAGGAAGGAAGGAAGGAAGGAAGGAAGGAAGGAAGGAAGGAAGGAAGGAAGGAAGGAAGGAAGGAAGGAAGGGCTGTGTGTTAGGTAGTGCTTTGACTGCATGGAGCTCCAAGAGTGTGATGGAAAAGTCAAGTGCCTATGAATCAGGATCAGTGGGAAGATCAACAAGACTGATATCCTGGTGGGAGTCTGCAATAGACCACCCATCCAGGATGAAGGTCCAGATGAGGCATTCTGCAAGCAGCTGGCAGAAGTCTCACCATCATCAACTCTTGTCCTTGTGGGGGACTTCAATCTACCAGGCTTGTGGAATGTGTGGAAGATAACTTCCTGTGAACCCCTGGTAAGTGAGCGTACAGGGGAGGTGGCCTGCTGGACCTGCTCTTTGGAAACAGAGGAGGATTGATGAGAGATGTGGTGGTCGTAAGCTGTCCTGGGCACAGTGACCATGAACTGATAGTTGGTGAAGTCAGGAGGGGCATCAACTGGTACATTGAAATTCTGGGGGGCAGACTTCGGACTGATTAGGACATTGGGAGAGTCCCTTGTGAGACAGTCCTATAGAGCAAGGACTGGATATTTCTCAAGGAGGAAATCTTAGAGGCATAGGAGCAGGCTGTCCCCAGCTGCTGAAAGAGAGCTGGAGGGGAAGAAGACCGGCCTGGCTGAAGTACAGGGGTTCTGGGCAGCCATGTTGTTTTCCTAGAATCATTGAATCCTTAGGGCTGGAAAAGACCCCTCAACACCATCCCTCTTAAACCTTGTCCCTAAGCGCCTCATCTACGCATTTCTTGAACACTGCCAGCGTGGGGACTCCACCTGGGCAGCCTGTTCCAATGCTTGACTACTCTTTCCATGGAGATATTTTTCCTAACATCTAACCTGAACCTCCCCTAGCTCAACTTCAGGCCATTTCCCCCTTGTTCCTTGTTTTGCACGGTTTGCTGGAAGCAGGAATCTTCCGGCACAGGCCTTACCTGCGTGGCCTCTTAGCTCGCAGGGCATGCCAAGAGGGGTTGTCTCCTGGCAGTGGTTTCCCAGGGGGATCATGCAGGCAACCAGAGAAGGCCTGCTCTTAGCTGTACCGTGGTCTCCTGTTTGCTCTACGTTTTTCCGAGAGACCACAAGTCACAGTGAGTTAGAGGGAGGGCTGTGGTGCAGCTGGGAGTGCTCTTAAGCCCCAGGGTATCTGTGCAGAAAGGGCCCTACAGGTTACTGCCAGGGCAAGGCTTTTGCAAGGTTCCCTCTCCTTAGGTTTTCCCCTAAAACACTCCGCCTGTGCTTGGAGTGGTGGCGAACAGGTCCTTGGAGGCTTGTTGCATGTCAAATGGTTATTGCACCTTCTGAAGCAGATGCATGTTCTGTTCCTGTTGCCGTGTTCTTTGAGGCAGGATATCCCCACTACTGACCTCTCTGGGGCTGCAAACCACAGGGCATTTAAGGCAACTGCTTTTCCTTGCCAAAATGAATGTTTCCAGGAGGAACTCCCTGTCTGTAGTCCATTCAGCAGCCAAAAATACAGTTCAGTACTGGAGGGAGAAGAGTGTCAATCAATTTCCTTCCCTCCCCTGGAGCTTTTAATTCCTGTGTAAACTAGGAGGAGGCTGCGCTTTCTTTTTCCTGGGCTACTTTTTCTCTTGAGGAGGATGTGCCAGCTCATACCTTGGGCTGGAAGGACCTCTAGTGTCTCCCTACTCCATGCTTTGGCCTCACAGCTGTAGCTTACTATTTCTCTGTCTGATGTTTCCCTGGGAAGGCAGCTGTGTGCTCCTGCTCTCAGTTATAAATGGTGTATAAAGGTGTATAAATTGAACACTGGTCAAAACGTTACCACTATGTTACGAAGTCAAGTTCATAGATGTTAGGAAATTGCTCCGATGAAGGGCTGTATGTCGTGTTACACTTTTAATTCACATGCCACCAAGTCCTTGCCACTCTCAGGGACCCAAGGCAGGAATTGCTGGTGGTTGGAGGTTGCTTGGGGAACGGAAGGGATTTTGTTCAGAGTGGAAAAGGCGGAGAACACCACTCATGTGCCCCTTGCTTAAATGGCAGATCCTTCTGTAATTTCTGGAGGGTATTTTCCTCTAGAGCTGCAGTTGCCTTGTCTTCTGTTTTGTCTATGTAGGCAAGTGGTCATGGAGATGACAGCTTGCATCTTCTTCCTGTTTGTCCAAAACGAGTAACCATGTCCCTCTAGGGAGATGCGTGAGATTGAGAAGGATGATTTTTAACATGTCATTAGCACGCTGCATGAGCAGAGGTCCATTTTTTCCCCTCTTTTTAGCACTATGCTCCTCAGTGTCCCAGGTTCTGTATTAGTAAAAATAATAGCACTTACTAATAGGCAAGGCTCAAGATGAGAGAATTCCTGGTTACCCAGAGGGGTGATGGCCTCTCCATCCGTGGAGCCATTCGGAAGGTGCCTGGACAAGGCCCTGTGCAATGTGTTGTCAGTGAGCCTGCTTAAGCAGGGGCATCGAAGCAGAAGGTCTCCAGAGGTCCCAACCTCGACTCTCTGTGATTTGGTGACCTTGGCTGTTTCCCTCTTTCCTTCCCCAGCTGTGTGGTGGGCACTGGGAGAGGGTGCAGCAGCCAAGCCTGCACCCCAGCGCTGCGGGACAAGTGGGGAGGGAACAGGAGCACCCAGCAGCAAGTTCTCACAGACTTTGGGATCTTGAGGTTCATCCCTTGCTCTTTTATTGCCCTGGGGTGATTCCCTTGGGAGGGGATCAGTGCCTGGCTCCAGGAAGGAGCACTGGTGCAGCGTGCTGCCACTAAGCCCGCTCGGGAAGCAGAGGTTTCCTGCTGCTCCCTCCCCAGTCCCCTCTGTGCCCAGGGAGCTCAGCGTGCTGGGAGGTGACCCATGGCAGGTCCGCACTCGCAGCAGCATTCACTTGCCTGGGATGACCGTCCCGTGTGCGGGCCTTGTCCCGGCCCTGCGGTGCTGGCAGGGATGTGAGCGCTGGGGACAGGGCAACACTGGCCTCTGTGGGGGACCAAGTGCCACATGCCTTGGGGAGGGGGACTTCTGGCAGGGGTGAATGGGAGCTGCCAGGCAGCAGGGACACCTGCACCAATGCCGGGACCAAGCCGGCTTCTCCCTTTCAGGCTCCAAAGAGGGCCAGGAGGGCCAAGGCGGACGCTGACCCAGAGCAGGTCCAAGGGAGCGGTGGCATCGGTGCACAGGTATCACCAAACACACGAGCCAAGCCATGGCCTTCGACAGGGCTCCTCTTCCTCACGCTCTGACGCTGGGCGCAGGCCTGGGCTCGCGGGGAGGGCAGTGCCAGGCTCGGCTCCCGCTCCAGGGGACAGGGATTAGGCTGACGTGCGGCACCGCTGCAGCCCGCACAGAGCAGGAGAGCCTCTTGCCTGCCCTGCGTCAGCCCCACCAAGCCCTGCTCCTTTCCCCGCTCCACACGGCCTCACGCTGACCACACTGACACCCTTGGTCCTTGCAGGGCTTTGCAGCCCCCCTCCCCTGGGCTCCTCCTGCTGAGGCTGAGGACTGCCGTCCCCGAGCAGGATGGAAGATGCAGAGCGCAGGAGGCCACTACCAGGCCAAGGAGGACAAGCAGGTGAAAGCCTCTGTGTGGCAGCCCCTGGGCACCCATGGGGGTCCCGGCCTCCCCTGCCCCTTCCCCGAGCTTGGCAGAGCACCATGCCGCTTGTGGGCAGGGCACAGCCCGCCTTTGCCGCAGGGATGATGTGGCTGTGCTGCCCGTGCCCCTCCAGCGCCACGTGCTGAGGCACACAGGGGATCGCTCTTGGCCCCCAAGACACTTTCTCCGTGTGTGTCCCCAGGAGCCGCTGCTCCCCGACCTGGCCCACATCCGCCTGGAGATCAGCTCGCTGCCCGCCTTCCTGTGAGCGCAGCCAAGTCAGCCAAGGCGCCTCGTGCTCCATCAGGATTCTCCATCAGGACCTCGTGCTTTGGAGCATCTCCACAACCTGTCCAGGGGCTCGGTCACCCTCTCAGTAAAGTTTTTTCTTGATGTTCAGGTGCAGCTTCCTCTCTTTCCATTTGTGCCTCTTGCCTCATCCTGCCACTGGGCAACACTGAGAAGCCGCTCTTGACAGCCTCCCTTCAGAAATCTGAATGCCTCAGGAGGCACCAAGGCCCTTCCTCTGCATTTGTCTTTGCCCTAGAGCCCTGCGTTTTCAATCACCGCACTCAGGTCCTCAGGACCCATCAATTCACTCTTTGTGTGTCCCCAACGCCTCTGTTTACATTGTGCTGGGCCCTGGGTTTGCCAGGTCTATAGCAGGGGGCACCTCCCAGAGCGTGTCTGTCCACTCAGTGCACCTTTAAACACAGCATAAGAGTCAGGATAGATATGGAGAGAAGCAGCAGAATGAGCCTCATGTTGGAAAAGGCTCCACGCAGCGATTAGTTCTCCTGCTTGTGCACTACCTTCCCCTTCAGCAACAACCTGTTCCTTGGTATCTATCCGAAGCACCACAGCTCGGTATTTCCAAATTTTTCCCTCTCGCTTCGACGAGGCATCCGTAAACCAGACGTTTTGTAATTGTCCAGAAAACAATTGGAGAAGCTACTTGTATTACAGATTAATTACCCAGGTGTTTCTCTATCCAAGTGTACTTCATCTTGTATATTTAACACTTTTGTGGTTCCTTCAGATACAAAAAAAAAATCACAATAGTGTTCTATTTGTGCGTACCATTTTCGCACAGACGCTCCCCAAGCCACCCCATCAGGGGATGGGCTCCTGCCAAAGCTGCTTTAATCACTTTAAAGGGGCCTCTGAGCACTATAGGTTGTTGCCGGATGGTCCGTTCGGCTTCCCTCAGAGCTAGACTAACTACAAATAGATCTTTTTCCCAAGTTGTATGTATTTTTTCAGCGTCTTTAAAGCTACAAGAATAAAAAACAATGGGCCGAATAGGCCCCTCTGGACGCTTTTGCCACAGATGGATTGACCGTCCAGTCTTGGCAAATCCTGGTTCAATTTGAAGCGGATCTGTTGGGTGAATGGGAGCAAGGGCCTGATCGGCGGTCGCTTCAAATAGCGAGTCGTGTAAAACTGTTGTCCCTCCCAGGTGAAGGCAAAACCATCCTGGTCCTCAGGCTGTAAAGGGACCATGGAAAACATGTCGTTGACATCGCTGCTTGCCATAACAGGGTGGCTATCAATTCAGCAAGGTTTGGTACAGTGGCTGTTAGTGGACCCGTGTTGGCATTCGGTTTCCAGTAATCTATCGTCAATCTCCATCTGCCGTTTGGTTTTTTGACCAGCCATGGTGGGGAGTTAAAGGGGGAGCGAGCGGAAACTACAGCCCCTTCTTTTTTAAAATCCTCCAGAACTGGCTCTCTCTCTGGCTCCTAACGGCAACGGAGAGGGTTTCACATTTGTCAGTTTGGAAAGTGGGAGGATAAGGGCCGCTTGCAGCAAACACACCCTCAACAAAACTGTGATGTTTGGAAACTTCTGTATTACGAACCAGAAAATTTCAAATTGCATACTCTTTTAACACGATGTTCCCCGAACATGTCTTTTAACACAAATGTTCCCCGTAAACCACAGATGCTACAGTTTGGATTCTTCTTCACGAAGCAAGAAAGCTTTATGAGCTCTACATCTCAGAAGTGCAGCCATGTTAGGAAGCACGGGGATAGACAACCTGAATGTGATCCTGGTAGCAGGGAGGTTTAACTTGCACTGATGTTGCCATGTCACACTACAGGCATTGTCATCTCTCCTCTCCTTGCAGACCAAGACTAAGAAAATCCTTTATAAAGGCTTTCAGTCATAATTACAATGACAAGACACTATCTGGCTTGCTCACAGGTGCCAGCAGGATGTGTATGTCATCTGAATGAGTGGCTTCTGCCTCCTTTAGTATGGTACATACTGTCTGTAAGTGCCTTTAGTGTGGCATATGCTGCCTGTAACTGCACAATCTCTTTTTTTTTCCAAGTTCTTGAAAATGCACTCTGTGGGAAAAAATGTTAATATGAAACAGTATTTCAAATGGTAGCATATATAAAAACTGCAACTGTTAATCTGAGTAGGAACTACTCATAAAAACTGGCAAAAAAATGTTATAGTGAGGGAGAAAATATACCTTTTTATAATAACATCACATGGTCTCAAGAACAAAATCTGGTATTAAGCTACTTGAGTTCCCATAAGAAAAGCATCATCTTGAGAAATCAGTATAGGAAGGAATGGATCACATGCTGGAGTATTAAAAAGAAATACTGGGCCCTTTTTCCTTGCACTGGGGACACAGCTTCTGACTGCGAAAGCTTTTAGTGCCCATTTGAGTTTATTATCCTCAATGTGGATGCCTGAAATCTTCTGGACACTCTTTAGCGACAAATTCAAAAGAATATTGTGACTGTTGCTACTTACCATGCCCATGATATTAGAAGCTAAGCCAACTCTGTTTATGTCTAGAACACAGAGTCTGACATCTAATAATCCTGCTATTTTAGACAGACTGAAGACAAAGCTTCCTGCAAAATTTTGAAAGCATAAATAGTAATGCCAAGGGTGGATGGCCATTTGCATTCCTCTGCACCTGCTCTTTCCACAACCAACGGCTTGGGCTCCTTCATTAACTTGGTTACTGAAACGGTCTCTGGCTCTTCTTTTGACTTAGGACTAATGAGAGTTGAGCCCTGCCAGCAGCAGTAAGGAGGCAGGGATGTCTAAAACGCGCGGTCACAAGCGGCGACGCAACGGGCCGTGAGGAGAAAGGAGAAGCCGCGGCTGCGGCTCCCGGCGGCCCCGGGAGCGGCTGCCGCCCGCTCCGGCCCCGGCGGCACCGCGGGCTGCCCCGGCGGCCGCGCGGCGCTGCGGGATGGCGGCCGCGCGCATCATGGCGGCCGCCTCAGCGGGCAGGCGCCGCGCGCGGGGCACGCCGGGCCGCGCCGCCATTGGCGGGCGCCCCGCCCCTCCGCGCGTTGCCGGGGCGGGCGCCGGGTGCGGCGCTGTCACGCGGCGGCGGCGGCGGCGATGCCCGAGGCCACCCGGTCCTGCGCCGGCAGCGGCGGCGACTCCGAGAGCCCTATGGAGAGCGAGGCGGCGCTGGACAGCGGCCGCCGGCGGCGCAAGGTAGCGGCGGCGCCTCCGCCGGCGCGGCGCGGCCCGGCCGTTGCGGTGCTTGCGGCCGCCGGGCCCACGTGCGGCCTCCTCGCGGCCCGGCGGGGCCTGGGCGCGGCGCGGGCAGGGCGGCGGGGACAGCCCGCGATGCGGCCGGCCCCCGTGAGGAGAGAGGGGTCGGAGGCCCCTCTCGGCCCCTCTCCTGACGCACGCGTGTCCTCGTTTTGCCGCGCGGCGACAGAAGGAGAGGAAGGAGAAGCGATCGCGGCGCCACGAGCGCTCGCGCAGGAGGAGGTCGCCCAGCTCGGAGAGCGAGCAGTCCGAGGAGGAGCTCGCGGCGCCCAAGGCCAAGCGAGCGCGGAGCGGCGACAGGGAGAACGGCGGCAGCCCCGAGACGGGCGCCAGGGCGGCCCGCAGGCAGCGCCACAGCCACTCCAGCGAGACGTCCAGCGCCGACGGCGACAGCGAGCCCGAGCAGGTGAGTCCGGGCCCGCCGGCCGCCCCTCGGGCCCGCCGGCCGCCCCAGCTGGCTCCTGTGCCCATTATCTGTGGAACTCGCGCGTTCCGAGAAGGCCCAAGGTCCCGGCGCCGCGCGGTAACCGCTGGCGGCCGGGCACGCTGCGGAGAGCGGGTGCTTTAATATGATTCAGCACCGTCAGGTGGGGTTGGAACGGCCAGAAACGTGCCTTAGCTGACGTGTTTTTGTTATGGGGAGCTCGTTTCCGAGCAGATGATAATTAGCTGTTTCTACCTAGTGCAAAATGAAAACATGGCATCTTTGCCTACGTCTATGCCTGAGCTTGCTTAGTAGTAGTTAGGTGTGATAAGATGCTTCCTAGTACAGTAAAATGTGTTGTCATGTCAAGCTTTGAGCTTGTCAAGCATGTCAAGCCTTTAAACCTTTTAGTAAGAAGAGTTTTTAATTTTTATTTTGGCTGATTATTTTTGCTTGATTTTGGTTCTTTGAAATTGCTTTTGATGAACTGTCTTTAAAGAAGGAAAACATATCCTATCATACCTGGGATTTACCCTGGGAGTAGGACATAGGCTAAATGCTAAGCTTGGTTCTTACCTGCTACAAGACAGTATTTGTGGCCACTGGGAATTGCTTAAACATGTTGTTATAAAGTTTAATGGGGTATTCGGCAGCTAGAGAGTTATGCCATAAGATATGAAGTGAGGTCTTATTGCAGATCACCTTCGTGCAACTCTGAAATATAATATTAAGTAAAATAAAGAAGGATCTGCGTCCGTATGTGCGATACTGTCACTGCATAGTGACTTTTGCCTATGACGTTAGTGACATTAATGCATCTATCGTTATCCTGAATTTTCTGAATGATTATACAATACTCATATGCTCTCTGAATTGTTCTTTACCAAGCAGGAGTTGACTGAAGAACAGAAAGAAGGTGCTTTCTCCAATTTTTGTATTTCCAAGGGGACCATTCAGCTACTTCAAGGTAAGTTTACTGGCGTCACATGATCACAGAAAATATATTATTTCTGTCTTTTTTTTTCTCTGAGCGTATCCAGTCAACACTGGAGATGTGCTTTCTTGTGTGTTGCAAGCACAGATATTACACAGAAAGCAAAAGTTACTTCTGTGAGAGTAAAAGATATATTAAGTATCTTGATAAACGAAGCATCTCAGACATTAGAATGGCTGATTTAATTGAAACTCAGATCAGAGCAGAAACGTTCTGGCTTGAAAGTAACAGATCTGCATAGATGGGCGTTATCACATAAATAAAGCCACAGTATTTTAAGACCCTTATATTGAAGGAGAGCAACTCAGTTTGCCCAAGCTAGCAGTATCTCTAGTGATACGGAAGTGGGGAGTGGGTTGGGGAATCCCAGGGCTCTCTAAGTTGAGTTCAGTGATGAAATGTAGCACTGAAAGAGCTGCTGGAGTCCTCACTTACTCTAGAGTTGGCGAGTGTGCTGCCTGGGATGACTTTCTCTGTAACAGGGTTGTACTAAAGAAGTCTCTTTGAATTGCCACAGCTCGAGGAGTAACGTACCTGTTCCCTGTGCAAGTAAAGACCTTCCACCCGGTGTATTCTGGCAAAGATGTAATTGCCCAGGCACGAACTGGAACTGGGAAAACATTCTCCTTTGCAATTCCCTTAATTGAAAAGCTTCAGGCTGATACACAGGAAAGAAGAAGAGGCCGTTCACCAAAGGTAACTACCAGCGAGGATGGGTGGCTTTGCTGTGAGATTCGATGTTTAGGACATCTCTGGATGCCTGCCTTTTTTCTCCAGGTTAGCAACAGATTAGAGACCTTTTTAACTGATAAAGGACTATCTGCTTAAGCAGTTTGTTTAAGTAGTAAGTAGTGGAATATTTCCAGAATAGGCTTATTTTTCATCAGGACCAGCACCAGGTTTCGAGGCTTTTTCTGCAGAGGATGAAGACTAATAAGTAGCTTCCTGCATTCTGCAAGGGAATGCAGATGTGCTGTGCATCTCCTGTCACAAAATTCTTGAGGTGACCTCCAAAACTAGACATGGCAAAGCTGATCATATCCTCATTTATGGGAGAAAACTTGTTTAATTTGTCTTTTCACCTGTCTCATAGATTACCTGAAACTCATATTGCAGAGCTAAATCCAGATGATTTGTCCTTTACACCTGCCAATCTCGATAGAGGGTGACTGTCTGAGGGTGCTGGTTGCAGTTTTAGCACAGTGCAGAAAAGGAAAGCTTTCTTCAAAGAAGTCCGGTCTTAAAATAGGAAAGTTTTCAGGCCTCACTCTACCGTAGTGCACCGCTTCTCACTTTAATGTATCCATGTTGGAAGCAATTATAGCTCTAGTATTTCAAGGTTCCAGGTTTGCAACCACTATTAAACTGAAGTATGTGCACATCTAGAAGAAAATTCTTACAGCTGATATGCTCTAGAGATGAAGTTAGTAAGATTTAAGTACCTCCTGTATATTGCATTTAAAAAAAACCAGATTGTCTTATATGAATGTGTGCTGAGGGTGATTAATGATTTTCTGAGAATCTTAAGCAATGTATTTTCCTTGACTTTGCTTAGATAACTTTATTTCAACCTGAATTGCTTTTAAATATTGTAATGTTTAAATGGTTTAACTGAGGTGCAGTTCACTGAGTCCAGTGAATTTTTGGCAAAATTCACACTGAGAGAATCTCTCTCTTTTGTTTTCCTTCTACCTAGGTATTAGTTCTTGCTCCAACAAGAGAGCTGGCAAACCAGGTTGCCAAAGACTTCAAGGACATCACAAGAAAACTCACAGTAGCTTGTTTTTATGGAGGAACTCCATATAATGGGCAAAGTGAGTGACCAGTAATTGAAAACGGGATTGGTTGGCGTGTTTGATAAATGCAATTGGCCCTTTCCAAACACGCACTTGCGTTCAGGACCTGGAGGGTATTCATGGGGAGTTTAGTAGCTCAGTGTATATAGTTTTCCACTGTATCCTTACTATTCTTTGTCTGTTTTGTACTGTAAACCAAAATAAAAGAGATTGCGCTCTGTGTGTGTTTACGGAGTATTTCCTATAGGTTCTTGTAAACATTTACACTTTGTTTTTTTTTTTTTCTTAAATCACATCTTAGAGCTGCGGGTGGGTATGGTTTTGGGTATGAATGCGATAATGGGATTGTAAGGCTAGAAAACCTGTATGTTTGACAAGTTCTAATGAGAAGTTACGGATGTTTAAGGAGCTGTTGCCTCATTACTCAGTTAATAAGTCTTTCTAATGCACAGAATGCTCACTAGCTGGTTGCTAACTTCTTTTTCCTTTTTTTTTTTTTTTATCAGTTGATCTCATTAGAAGTGGCATTGATATTTTGGTGGGCACACCTGGTCGAATCAAAGACCACCTTCAGAATGGCAAGCTGGACCTCAGCAAGGTGAAACACGTTGTCCTTGATGAAGTGGACCAGATGTTGGACATGGGGTTTGCTGAGCAAGTGGAGGACATATTACGAGTTGCGTACAAGAAGGGTAATCGCAATATTTAAACAAATAGTAAGGAATATTAGTAGTCATTAGTCTACTGAAACGCAGGTATGGTTTTTGTAGCTTACGAGGTGGTTTTGTTTTGGAAAGACTGAACAGGATATTTCAGAAAATGTGCTGTGAAGGTAATATGTAAGGAAAGGATGTGAAATTGGAAATTGTTTATGGGACCTTTGAAAAATTACAGTCCAGTAACTAGGGATTTTTATAGACTGTTTAGAAATCTATCTATAAATTGTACTTGAATCTCTTCTAATGGAAAGGATTTAAAAGCTTTTTGCCCTTTGCATCATTTGAAAGCAGACTGGATTTTTGTTCATAGCTTTTTTTTTTTTTTTTTTTTTCTTCCCTGAACTTGAAGAGAGTTTGACTTTGTAGAGAGTTTTATTTTTCTTTTCCTCTCTATGCTGGTAATTATTCTACTTTTTATGTATTTTGGATAGTGAGATTTGATTGATATTTTTAACTTGCTTTGTGCTAAGCTAATATGCCTCTATAAGCCACAAGAAACCAAGGTTTTGAAACATTCTTCTGTGTTTCAAGATTCTGAAGACAATCCCCAGACGCTACTGTTTTCTGCAACTTGCCCACATTGGGTGTATGATGTAGCTAAGAAATACATGAAGTCTAAGTATGAGCAGATTGACCTTATTGGGAGAAGAACTCAGAAGGCTGCTACAACAGTAGAAGTGAGTAACCTATCTCATGTGGAATTCTCAGTTGTTTTCCTTTCTGCCTGAAATCACAAGCTATACTGTCAAAAAGTTGCTTTGAGAAATACTTTTTAGGCACGTGACACATTACAGCTATTCAGACTGTTGCTGGATTTAGGATTGGTTTCTTACATCACTCAGTAACCGTGTAGGCTTTCAGCCCACCGTGTTTCAGTTGTTTGTTGTTTCTGCTTTCAGAGAAAAGCAGGAGCTGAGTGTATGTATCAGAGTTGTAAATGAAAGGAGACGAATATACAGTTAGCGTAGTTTGTCCCTCGAGAAGCACTTTGGAATTTGTGGATTTTACAGTTTAAAACGTACTGAAAGGTACTCTTGTGTTTTTACGCAAGCTAAACATTGGGATTCTTTTCCACAGCATTTGGCTATAGAGTGTCACTGGTCTCAGAGAGCTGCGGTTATTGGGGACGTCATTCAGGTCTACAGCGGCAGCCACGGGCGGACCATAGTCTTTTGTGAGACCAAAAAGGAGGCGAATGAACTGGCCCTAAATGCTTCAATCAAGCAGGTATTTTTGTCTCCTATATTGGGTAACAAACCTGTCACAGATATAACAACCACCACCCTGTGTTGCTATCCTGGCAGCTTCTCTTGCTGTGTTTTCACGGAGGAGCTGGGTTACCATGTGTCTAGCAAGCAGTGTAGCATTATGTTTCCAGGGAAAGGAGAAGCTTTTTCATCTGCCACGACTGGGTTCAGGAGTGTTTCTCCCGCACTCCTAGATGACCTCACTAACAGCTAACCCCGAGCGTGGAGCCTTGTCCTGCGTTACTGGTGGTGTTAGTGGTATCAAATCTTGCATAGGCAATGCAGAACTCTGAGCCTGGCAGGTAAGAGAAGGAAATTACTTAGATGTTTCTGATTCAGCATTTTAATGCTCGCTAACAGAATATTACGTCTCTCACGTGGCATTAATCTAAAGTCTCAATCATTAATCTGAAAATGATTTTTTGGACTCTGTAGTGATCCTAACATTGTGTTAGGTTTTTTTTTTTTTTTTTTTTTTTAAATCTCTTCTGGTTTTGACCTTTAATCGGTAGAGGGAAAACAGATTGTATTTAGAGGAGTAAGAGGTAACACTGTTTTGGAAAAAGGTGTAAAATGGAGTACTGTGAAGACCTGAGGGCACTGTGTTGGAGATGCCTATTTGGAAACAACCTCAGTCTCGCACATGGACGTGGACTGTAAGTTGGGGCACAGATGTTATATCCATCTCTAATTGTGGCCTTTGCTAGGGCGTGCACTGCTGTTCTGCTTTCCCTTCATTGTTAAAGGTCCTTGGGGTATGTGAGTAAGAAGCACTGAGTAAACATTGCAAGACTCCTAAAATACAAGTTCTCCTAATTCACTTCTTTGATAGCTTAGGATAGCTATTGTATATCATGATATTGTAGCCAGAAGTGACCATAAAATGAAGTTTCATTCTGCAGTTAATTTAATGGATTGACTTTGGTATTTGTTATCCTGTTTTTCAGGACTGCCAGTCATTGCATGGAGACATTCCTCAAAAGCAAAGGGAGATAACACTGAAGGGTTTTAGAAATGGCACGTTTAAAGTTCTGGTTGCAACTAATGTGGCTGCCCGTGGTTTGGACATCCCAGAAGTTGACCTGGTTGTGCAAGGTTCACCTCCAAAGGTAGGAAGGAGACCCACTTCCTCTAGCTTCTCCGGTGCAATTACTGAGTATTGCCCGGACTTACCAGGAACAGCTTCTATTATGTTATGAGCCTAACTCTTAATGAACCGATTTAATAGGATAAAGCATAAGGTTATTTATTTTGAAGGACGTGGAATCCTACATCCACCGTTCCGGACGCACAGGTCGAGCTGGCCGGACTGGGATCTGTATTTGTTTTTATCAGCGAAAGGAAGAAAACCAGCTAAGATACGTGGAGCAAAAAGCGGTAAAGTTCAGTTTTCTTCTAGACATGGGCACTCAAACAGAATGTTATAGGGTAGCAGCTAAAATCTCCAGGTCTTACTTTGTTCAGTTATTTCTGTATGGAACATAATACCTTATAAATGTGCACCTGAAGTTCAATTCATCTTGGAGATTTGGGGTCGTTCACTGTGGAGCAGGCAGTGTGCTGCTGATTCTCACATCCACAGTTTTCAGCAAATGCCAGCGAGATCATACGTGTGGAAATAAAAAAGAAGCTAGCCTGGATTTCAGCTTCCTGTTCACCTGGGCTTATCACAGGATCAGTAAATCTGTGTATTTGTAGCTTTACTGAGAATTGTTACACCAATTTATACTCTTTGTGCTATGCCATACACAGCTTTCTCACCGATTAAGCATTCATCTTAGGCATGTAAAATTCAGGAGACTTTGATTTAGAAAGGCTTTGTGATATGCTTAAATTTAATTGGATTTGCTTGGATTTATAATTTCGTGTAGAGTATATAGGGGTTTTTGTCTGGAATAGTCAACATGGTTTCTATTCATCTGAGTTAAAGCTACTGGATAATTTAAACTGGCTTCTGTACACAGCCATTTTTTCCTGTGAGCTTAACCTGTAAATTTCAGAAGCAAAAGTAGGGAGTTAAATGGTGAAAAACACACAAAAAGTCAGGTGTAAATGCTTGTTTCATTGAAAACCAACAATATTTCTTTTAGAACTCAGTTATTTATGGCCTGTAACATTCATCTGCATTTCACTATAAATTTCAGGGCATTACATTTAAGCGTGTTGGTGTTCCTACTGCTACAGATATAATAAAAGCTTCCAGCAAAGATGCCATCAGGTATGTTCAGTGGCTGAAGCCCTTGGATATCTTCATATCTTTCTAATTCAAAACGACCCTTTGAATGGTTTTTTGCCATCTCTCTGCAAGAGTGGTGATACCAGTCAATAACTGATCTCTGTTAAAAGTCTTTTTCTGGTGTTTTTTCCCTCTGTTCTAGAGTCCACTAAATATCCCTGCCTATTTTTTCTTTGTCTAACAATCTTTTTGCTTTAAATACCTACCTAGGTGTCTGGATTCTGTTCCTCAGACTGCTATTGAGTATTTCAAAGAATCTGCTCGGTGGCTAATACAAGAGAAGGGGCCAGTGAATGCCCTGGCTGCAGCTCTAGCCCACATTTCAGGGGCCACTTCCATTGAACAGCGCTCCCTGCTCAACTCAGATGCTGTAAGTGTGGTTATCAGCTCATCATTTGCCTGCAATTTGGAAAAACAAAACCTCCGAGTGCATATTTATCTCCTTATGATTTTGTGTATGGCACGTACAATGAAGCCACAATGAACTACTTTTTTAGTTAAAATATTGGAGCAGAAATGTGGGAGAACAAGGGTATTTATAACCACTGTAATGGTGGCAGTCTTAAAGACTAGGTTTATAGTGTGTGAATAAGCAGGTTTCTCATGTTTGGTGGATGGACTGAAGCTCTGACTGAATGAAACGTAAGCCCATGTCTTCTCTTTAGGGATTTGTTACAATGATACTACGCTGCTCTGAAGAAATAAACAATATGAGTTATGCTTGGCGAAGTTTGCGAGAGCAGTTGGGGGATGATATTGACAGGAAGGTGAGCAGAATGTGCTTCATCAAGGGAAGAATGGTAAGTTTTTGGTATCTTTGCTGCTCTGTGCTGCTGTGGTAGCCTTTTCTCAGCAAATATGAGATATTTGGGGTGCCTTGTGTATATTCTTCTACATACCTACATTCCTGCTACCTTTGTAGAAGCTGACCCACACACCTCACACCTTGCTTTATGGTGGGGTTTTTTTTTTATGAAACCTACCAGATTTCTTGTTCAGAACATTTCTGAATTAAAAATTGCCTTAAAGGATATTGTTTATGCCATTGAACCACTTCTTCTATCACAGTTTCGTTTTAGAATGTGCCCTTCTCATTTGCTATTTGATACTGGCTTAATTGATACTACTTCTCTTATTACCCTTGCTTCTGTCTCAGTTCAAAGCATTTTCCTGTATTTGATGTGGGGAACACTACAGACAATTTTTCATACCACAAATTTGCAAATTTTTGTATCCAAGCTTCTGATTTTGGAAGAATTTACAAAATGAGTAATGCACAAGTCAGTGGACCACAGTCCAGGATGGAAAGGCTTATAAGCTTGTTAAAAGAGCAAGGGATATAAACTGGAATTGCTATCTATGCACAATAAGGAAAATATACATCTTTTTTAGTTTCTGTTGCGTGTTTTTTTTCCTAATTGTAATCAGTTAGAAAGTTGACATTTGAATCAATTAAAATTATTCTCTCTTTTTAGGGTGTGTGCTTTGATATTCCTGCAGCAGACCAAAAGGAAATAGAGGTACTTATTTGAGTTTCTAGTTATGGCAGACTAGGTCAAATGGTCTTGACAGGACCAAGTTGAAGATTTTTATCTACCCTGTATCCTGATTTTTTGTAGTGTCTGAAAGGGATGCCAAATGAAGGAAGAGCAGAGCAGAACAAGCATACACTGATAATTTCTTTAAAATATTCCCCCAGTGAGCTCCCCACCCTTCTTAATGCTATGGGATTGGGTTTTGTCGACATGTGTTTCATTGTGCTTAGGAGACCTTTTCTCCATGTTGCCAATCTCTTCACCCAGAATTTCCTGCACAAAATTAATATTTTTTAAAATTTTTGACAGAGCTAATATTTGCATGCCCGAAGTCCCTAGACTTCCAATCTTTCCTTCGGGTATTCCTCCCCTAGCACAGCCCCTTGTCCTCATTTCCCAGCATTTGCTCCCTCCTGAAACGACATTTTGCTCCAAGTTGGGTGGCATGAGGTGGGTGTCGGGGGATCAGTGGGATTTCTAGCAGCACTGCCATCAATGAGAAAGTGTGGAGAGGGTTTACTCATGAGGCTGCTCTCGGACACGTGCAGCTTTTATTCTGAAAATCTTGAGAACTCTGTCGACCAGATCACTTTGAAAGTTGAATACCCTGTGTTTGCCAGCACCTTTTCCTTGCTTGTTCGGTCAGGCTCGTTTAACAATGATGCAATAGACTGTGTTCCTGGAGATTAACTGGACACGTGTGACTTTCCTCTACCAGGGACAATGGGAGGACTCGAAGCAGTGGCGCCTGTGTGTGGCCACCGAGTTACCCGAGCTGCTGGAGTCGCAGCGAGGCGGAGGCGGTGGTGGAAGCGGCCGGAGTTTCTCCAGCTCCCGGAATGGAAGGCGGGGGGGCTCCGGGAGAAACCGCTTCCGAAGCCGAGGCCAGAAGCGAAGTTTCGACAGGGCCTTTGATCGTTAACTTCGGCAAGCCGGGAGTAGTAAAGCAGGACTGAAGTATTTTATACCACATTCAGCTAGGCTGTTCCTCTATGTTTGTACCACTTCGGAAAAAAAAAAAAAAAACTGTCCCTCAGATTTTTTTTTTTCTTCTTCTTCAGTACTACTTTGGTCATAAGGTTCTGTTCACTTCAAAAAAAAAAAAAGAGGAGAGAAAAAAAAAAAAAAAGCAACTTTGCCCTTCTTCCATGTCTCGTCATCAGGGCTGTGTGTAAAGGCCAAACCTTTAGTGCAAGAACGTGGCTGTCGCCTCCGTGCCCGTAGCCTGGCTCCCTGTATAATGTATAGCCCTTAACCGCCACTCGCGCCCTGTACATTTCCCAGACGAAAACAAAGAAAATAAAATATTATTTTACAAGCGGAGCGGTGCGCACGCAGCCTCGTGGGGGGCGGAAGGGGCGGCGCGGCCGCGGGCGCTGCCGGGGCCGGTGCCGGTGCGTCGCGGTGGGGGCGGCCATGGGCGCCGCGTGGGGCAGCGCGGCGCGGCTGGCCCCGGCGTGGGGGCTCGCGGCGCGGCGGCTGCCGCTGCCCCGGCCGCTGGCGGGAGCGCCCCGGGGCATCGCGCGGCTCGCGGCGGCAGCGGCGGCTCCGTCCCGCCCGTGGGGCGGCCTCGCCGCCGCGCCTCACTTCCTGCGCGCCGCCGCGGCGCCGGGGGGCGGCCCTTGGCGCTGCCGCTGCGAGCCCGCCGCCTGCGCCGCCGAGCTCCGCGCCGCCGCCGCTGCCGCCATGCCCGCCGCCGGCCCCGCCGCCAGCCCCGCCGAGCCGCAGGCGCCCGCCGCCGAGGAGGCGCCGCGCCGCGGGCGCCGCAGGAAGGCCAAGGTGCGCGGCGGGCGGCGGTTTAGCGGGCGGCGGTTTAGCGGGCGCCACGTGCGGCCGGCGCCGCCATTTTGAGCGGCGGTTTAACGGGCGGCGCGGAGCCGAACCGAGCCGAGCCGAGCGTGTCTCTCCGCAGGACGCAGAGGAGGGCCCGCAGGGGAAGGCGCCGCGGCGCGGCAAGCTGAAGCGGCGCGGGGCTGCCGCCCGGGAGCTGCCGGAGCCGCAGCCGGACCCGGAGGAGAGCGGCCCGGGCGAGGAGGAGCTGCAGCCGCCCAAGGCCAAGAAGAGCAAGAAGGGCAAGAAGGCCGAGCCCGAGGGGGAGCGCGGCGCCCAGCCCGGCGAGGACGCGGAGGTAGCGGCACGGCCGGGCGCCCACGCCGGAGCCCAGCCGCCTTTCGGGGTAACCCGTTGTTCTGCTTCATCCTCCCAGGAGCTGACCCAGGAAGCGCAGGAAGGCGCCTTCTCCAACTTCCCTCTTTCCCCGAGCACCATCAACCTTCTCAAGGGTAAGTTCACGTCAGGAAAGAAGTTTGTCGGGAATTGCACTGGGCTGTTAACTAGAGCAGCATTGTTGAAACCAGGGTTTCAACACAGGCCTAAATCGTCTAAATGTTTTATCTGGGGTGAGAACAAACGTGCACACGTGCTGTTTGAGGATCTGCTGGTAACAGGAGAAAACTTCGTTAAACTTCTAGTGCCATCGCTAAACTGCGTTTCACATGTCAGGATTATTTGGCTCCTGTGGACTGGGTGTCTCTGGCTATTCTCCTATTTCTGGTATTTTCTACTTTTGGTATTTTTCACTTTTCCAGATTAGTTTGGTTAGTGAAAGTAACCTCTGAGGAGTTCCCATTGCTTAATGTACAATTCTTGTTCCTCAGACAAAATTCTGTTTTTGCTTTATTGCAATATAAAGCAAATATAAAATACATAAATAATGTAAAGCAATTGAATTGCTTTATATTTTCCTTGCTCAGAAGTTTCACTGGGATAGGTTATTTTGCTTGTGTTGTGCAAAAATCTCTCTTTTGTTTTAAAATGTATTTAAAAACAGGGTGATCTCTGCCTGCCCTTCAAACCAAGCTATAATAATCTTGAGCTGTTTCAGGGGGAAAAAAAAAAGTTCTGTTTATGCCAGACTTTTTTGGGGGAAGGCTGTTATTTCTCTGTGAATACTCGTTTGGGGGGAATACTTCCTGACCTGCACTAGGAGTGAAAACAAACTGATGAATGTTTTCTATATCTCTGTCCCATACCAGATTAGACATGATGTGTGTTGTGTGTTTGCACTAGTTATATATGGGGACTTTAAATCGCTTGCTTAGCTTATGCAGAGGTTTAGCAGCCTTTCACGAAACCTTTCTGGATTACCTTGCAGCTCGAGGTGTAAAATACCTGTTCCCTGTGCAAGTGAAGACTTTCCAGCCCATCTACGACGGCAAAGACCTGATCGCTCAAGCTCGGACAGGAACCGGGAAAACCTTTTCGTTTGCTATTCCGCTGGTTGAAAAGCTTCAGAGCGTCTCACAGGATGGGAAAAGAGGCCGTGCACCAAAAGTAACATCCCTGCTTAGGGGTTAAAAACATAGCCTTTGAGCATGGTGGTTTTAAAGTGCTTTGATAGTTGCTCTGGGACTTTTGCTCCCTTATTGCTGTTTGCAGTGCTGAGTACTTTCTCCAGATCAGGAGATACAGTGTTGCAAAGTTTTTGTAGCATCCCAGGGACAACAAGTTTCACATGTAGGGCTTCTTGTGACCACTTTTAGGCTTCGGCTGGTGAGTTTTTGTTTTTCCCTTCCACCACCATGCCTGAATGACTGAGCTGTGCTGTTGAAGATTCTCTTTTATCTGGCATGAGAGTTAAGAAAATCCACGTGTCCCCCGCATCCTACTTCCCTGCAGCGCTGTTCTGTTTGTTCTTGCTAACTGTGGGGCTGTGATGTGCATGTCCCAGGTGGTGTAGGAAGTGTCACTGCAATGAGGGGGCTGCTTGGATCCCTCTGCAACCTGTGTGTAAAATGGGGCTACAGACTGATAAGAATTGAAAGGGACAGCAGAAACCTAGGGTGGTTCCTGCCAAACAGGGGAACGCGGCTGCAGAAGTTCATTCTCTGCTGCTCACTGTCTCTTGTAACCACAGCTGCATTTCTGTGTCTTTTCCCCTTTTCCAGGTGCTGGTTCTTGTGCCAACCAGGGAGCTGGCCATTCAGGTAGCCAGAGATTTCCAGAATCTCACAAAGCAGCTTTCTGTGGCTTGTTTCTATGGAGGAACACCGTACAAAGCACAGTGTGAGTAAATCCAAACAGGTCGCTACTGGGTTTGAGCTGACAATCTCCAAATGCATTTCAGGAGCAAAAATGGCTTTTATTCCCTCAGAGTTTCACTTCAGTCAGGAGCTGTGGCACCATTTTTAAAGGAATCCCCCAGCCGAGCTTGAATTATTTTAGTTCCAGTAAATCTCTCCTCAAAGGAATGGTTGTAGACCTGCAAAGTGACTTAGTGACTTACAGTCTTGTTCTTTTGTTGGTGGTGGTTTTTATATTGATGTTTTACGAGTGGCTGAATGCTGAGACTGACTATGCAGGGAAAAGAGAACTCTGCTCATGAGTATGTCTTTGTCTGCAGGTAGATGTGGAAAAGAAAGAATTCCACTTTTTCATTTTAAAATTGAAAGTGTTGCTCTGTACTGGGAGCTTTTTACTGATCTTGTTGTTTCTTAGCATATTGACACAATCTTTGTCTTTCTATTTTCCAGTTGATCTCCTCAAAAGTGGCATTGATGTTTTGGTGGGAACTCCAGGGCGGATTAAAGACCACATTCAAAATAGCAAGCTGGATCTTTCTGCTGTAAAGCATGTTGTTTTGGATGAAGTTGATCACATGTTAGACATGGGCTTTGCTGAACAAGTAGAAGAAATCTTAGGATTTGCTTATAAGAAAGGTAAATTCCAGCATCAGTGCTAGTATCCAATCTCAGAAGGGGAGAAATTTAGAGCTGGAGAAGGTTGAGAGGAAGGTGATAGATGGGCAAATGGCTGGAATGGCATCACTGGAAGGAAAAAATAATAAAATAAGTTCTTGTTCTCCCACCTGGAAGAGGTGGCTGGGAATAGGCTTAGGGATGCTGTGAGTCTCTACACTCCTGCTCATACAAACAGAGTGACTGGCAAATACGTATGTGTTTTTTTTTTTTTTTTTTTTTTTCTTTTTAAAACCTGTTTCAAGCTGTTAAGCTGTTTTTAACTAGGGTGATACCTCATCTCCCTGAAACACTAGAATTAACTACGCTGTGCTTGTGCTATAAAAAGTGATAAACTTGCCAGGACTTTTTCTACGCCCATTTTTGTTAGAGAATTTCTGTCCGTAGGTTGAAAATGAAGAAAGGGCAGGGGGTTGAAAGTGGAGTAGCCCGTTGTATTTTCTAATTCTTCCCCGGGAATTGAAAAGTGTACTTTTCAGCCCACCTTCCAGGTCTGTAAAGGACTTCAGGCATGATCCCAAACTTACTTAGCTGAAGATCTAGAAATGCATCTTGCATTTCTCGTCAAGATTTCAGCCTGGTCCAGTTCAAATTACTGTTAATTTTACTTCCGGTGTATAAAAGGTAGTGAAAATGTTTCTGTTGCTTCCAGGCTTTCTTGCTGCAGTGGGTAATGACTGATAGCAATGGCCTTTTCTTTCAGGTTCTGAGGATAACCCTCAGACGCTGCTGTTCTCTGCAACTTGTCCACGTTGGGTATATGATGTAGGGAAAAAATACATGAAAGGTGAATATGAACAAATTGACCTGATTGGAAAGAAGACTCAAAGGACTGCAACAACTGTGGAGGTGAGTGATTCTGCTGTAAAACAGTGCAGGTCCTCAGAGGATACGGTCCGAGTGACCTGGCCTCTGCACCTGAATTTCCAAATGCAACTGTGAAATGTTTTTTCTCTCAATTGTCTGTAAAGAAAAGGTTTCCCCCGGGGCAGTAGTTGCAGTTAAAGCTTTAGATCTATTTTACAATATATCTATGTTCATTTTTCCCCCGAAGACCTGACATTAGTTTGTGTCCCATGCATAGCTTGTGTTTAACATAGAAGCTTCTTTCCTTTCTTTCCCAAACAGCACCTGGCCATACAGTGTCGCTGGTCCCAGAGACCAGCAGTTCTTGGGGACATCATTCAGGTCTACAGCGGCAGCCACGGGCGGACCATAGTCTTTTGTGAGACCAAGAAGGAGGCCAATGAACTGGCTCTGAATGCTTCGCTCAAACAGGTACTGGCCCCGAAGGGAGAGCTGCAGTTGAGCCTGTTTGGATTTGGATATCCTGAAGGCAGTAGGAGGTTGCAGACATATGGATTAAGTCGTTGGTATTTCGTGTTAGTCTACTCTTTGGATTCCTCTCTCTTGGCAGCATTATTTATCCTGCTTACAATCAGTTCCAAATTACGGGAGAAGAGCAGCGGTGGGAAAGCACATCTTGCTCAGTATTTGATACGTGACATACACTTATATAGGTTAGAATTCTATAGGAACTATCTTGATTCACCCTGATGCTTCTGCACTAGACCCAGTAAGGACTTTGTGGTTTTGTGTCGGGATGTGACATGACTCTGTTGTGCCAATAAGTTCCACTTTGCTGTGGAGTTTTTTGCATTCTGAGCTTGTAACTGCCCTTTCTGCTTGTCAAATACTTTAGCTCTACCTCTTGTCCCCCCAAAAAATGCAGTTCAGATCATCTTCTGTTAGCTTTACAGGCAAGGGAGCAAAGTCTCCTGTCAGCTGTCTAGAAGATAGTTCACTACTGCTCTGTATCATTGGTCCAGAAAAGGATCAGCCCCCAAAGTAGGAGGCTTAGCACTCATTTGGTATGATCTGCAGAAGTATTTTTAGTTGCAAAACATTTTGAATTTTACCACCAAATTTTCCCACTTCTGGAATTAAGCTCTCCTGTTAAATGACATTGTTATTGTTTGTTTCGTTGACAGGATGCCCAGTCATTGCATGGTGACATTCCACAAAAACAGAGAGAAATCACCTTAAAAGGTTTCAGAAATGGTGCATTTGAAGTCCTTATTGCAACAAACGTAGCTGCCCGTGGTTTGGATATTCCTGAAGTTGACCTTGTTGTACAGTGTTCACCTCCTAAGGTAAGTCCCTGGGAGACACTGAAATTGCCATTTATTTTCCTGCGGCAGAACAAGGAGCTAATGCTTTGTTTTGTGGGAATTATGTTCTGATATACCAGTGAAGTGGATTTGCTATAAATACGTGTCTAGAATTTTCCAAATAAGCTCTTAAGTATTGAACTGTGATTAAAATAAAAGCGAGTGTTTTCCATTACCCTAGAAAGGTCTTTAGATAGCTTTGACATCCTTTCCACAGTATTTCTGAATCCCTTTGGAGTATTGGTTAGATCGAATTTCATAACAGTTCTAAAATATTCATGTGGCATTTTTCTTTTTTTGAAACTTCAGCGGATCTTTTTACTTCCAAAACTCCACATCAGTAGTGTTTGTGCAACCCCAAGGAGCACATCTCCAGTAGTGTGCTTGTAGTAACAGGTTTGGGTAGAGAAACTTTACGTATCGATTTTTAGACTTCCAAATTAGAATTTAGGTTGTATTTTCTTTCTCTTAAAATGTGCAAAATATCTAGCAGTGTTAACTGACATCAAGTTTATCGTATCAATCTGAATATCTGAAGGACGTTGATTCCTACATCCATCGTTCTGGACGCACGGGGCGTGCTGGCCGGACAGGGATCTGTATTTGCTTCTATCAGAGAAGAGAAGAAGACCTGCTGAAACAGGTGGAGCACAAAGCGGTGAGTTCTGCCTTGCACCTGTGTTTAAATTATTTTGCTCCTGCACTCTTAGAATTTGCACCTGGGGGCTGCTTGTGGCTCTGAGAGTGCCACAGCACTGTGGGGCAGCTGAAAATAATGAGTTTTGGTAAGGATTTAGAAATGCTTTCTGTATCAACCCACTCTGATTTATCGTGAGTTTCCTGTGATGGCACTGATCCGTTAGTGGCAGCATGGATAGAATCACAGGAAAGTAGGGAAGAGACCCTGCCTTTCCTTACAGTCTGTGCTTAAATTGTTACAAAGTAGTTCCAGATTTAAAAGGCAGGAATTAAAATAACCACTTTATTCTTGCTTAAAATTTCATTTAAATGAAGACTGCTAGTGTTCTACCAAACACCAATAGAGACCTTAGAAATGTGGCTCAGAGAGGGCTCAGTTATTGAGTGCTAAAAATACTTTAATCTGTTTTATTTATCTACTTATTCATGTTTTTATTTCAGGGGATTACATTCAAGCGTATAGGTGTTCCTTCTGCCACAGACATAATTAAAGCTTCAAGTAGTGACGCCAAAAAGTGAGTGTCTTAAACATTGTCTAGAGCTCCTACCAGCAACACTGTTAATGCAGTTTTAAGGGATTGGTCCTGCAGGCCAAAGCAGGTCTTTGCCAGCGCTGTCAGAGTCAGTTGCAAAATAAAACTGCAATTTACAGCAGAATAAATTAATTATCACTGTCAGAATAGGAAACTGTCATTGTATGAGGAAATCTCCTCAAATGATGATACAGTGGCAACATTTAAAGAGCAATGTTTTGTATAACGAGGAGTTGTTGTAGCCCCATCCTGGGCTTTTTTTTTTTTGTGTGTGTGTGTGTATGATTTTCTTGTCGAGAGTGTTCTCCTCTTTTACTCTTGTGTAGCTCTGTTTACATTTGGCAGAAATGGTGGCATCGACATCCACCATCACTGGTGAATGTGGCCAGTTCAGTTTGCAGGCTGGCATGATGTTGAGTTCATGCCAAACCATATGCAGAAGTGGTGGGAAGTCTTGCTATACTAAAGATAGCACCTAAGAGCTGCTGGAAAACAGAAGACTTCTAATTTTTTGGCTTGTTCTTATTCCTTCTTCTGGAAATAAGCAATTTAATCTGCTTTTACTGAGAGCAAGGAATGCCTAGCTTCCACCTGTGGTAGTGTTGTAGGACTTGACAATGGCAAGGGATTCTCAGAATTGCTGACTACTTTTTTGTTGATCCTTGTTCATGGCCTTAAAAGTGCTGGTATTTTGGCTCCTCCCGCTGAATGTTTTTATTAAAGCTCTCAGGTGTCTCGTGTGTCCCCAGTTTTGCACACAATTTTGAGGCTTGGCTCAATGGTCAAAAAAGTGGGTGTTCAGCATCCTTCAAAGTGTTGTGTTAGATGAGTGGTAATGAAGCACTCATATTACATCCAAGGGTTTTAGGCATAAATAGTCTCAAAGACTTCCTGAAATCTGTCATGTCTTGTACATGCCTGCACTGCACACTGGCCTTTGGCACGCTGTTCTCTCAAGCCCTTCCTTTGAACTTTTAGGTTTTTGGAGGCGGTTCCTCCTTCTGCAGTAGAGTACTTCAGACCATCAGCTCGAGAGCTGATAGAGGAAAAAGGGGCCGTCGATGCCCTGGCTGCAGCTCTAGCTCATATTTCGGGGGCATCTTCCATTCAGCAGCGCTCTTTACTCAACTCAACTGCGGTAAGTAACGTTCCGTCCGTGTTCACCAAATGAATAAACGAGTGGCTTGAGTTCAGTCTGAGCCTGGCATCTTGTTCTGGGGTTTCTGGATAGCTGCTCTGTCCAGCTTCAGATTTGTGTCTGGTTCCTTCACTTAAATGAGATCCTAGAGGCATTTTGTGGGAAACAGAGAAACTTGAAGTCAATTGGCAGATTTTCTTGAAGCAATTGTTAAAAGAATCATTGCAAAGATTTAAGTTAGAGAAGGTGAGGTTAGGGGGAAGCCTTTGGCTGCTTTGGAGGCTTTTAGTTGCCTCTCCTGGGAAGCTGACGCCCTAGGGTTAAGCAGAGCATTACCTGTGTAAATCATTGCCTGGATCATAACAGTTAATGGCTTGCAGACTGTCCATCCGGCGTAGCCTCGTGTTGTAAAGGTGTTTCTCTTGCTTGTTTCTCCGGAAGGGCTTTGTGACGATGGTGCTGCGGTGCTCCATAGAGATGCGGACCATGAGCTACGCGTGGCGAGCGCTGAAGGAGCAGCTCGGGGAGGAAGTGGATGCGAAAATATCCGCAATGCGTTTCCTCAAGGGGAAGATGGTAAGATGGCACAGCCGTGGGGAAGTTGACAAGGTGACCATGAGGCAGCAGTGTGCCCTCGTGGCCAAGAAGGCCAATGGGATCCTGGGGTGCATTAAGAAGAGCGTCTCCAGCAGGTCAAGGGAGGTGATCCTGCCCCTCTACTCAGCCCTGGGGAGGCTGCACCTGCAGTATTGTGTCCAGTTCTGGGCCCCACAGGACAAGAGGGATGTGGAGCTGCTGGAGAGAGTCCAGTGCAGGGCTATGAGGATGATCAGGGGCCTGGAACATCTGCCCTATGAGGAGAGGCTGAGGGAGCTGGGCCTGTTGAGCCTGGAGAAGAGAAGGCTGAGAGGGGACCTGAGCAGTGTCTAGAAGTACCTCAAGGTGTTAGGTCCGGTATCCGAACTGACAGGGAGAGAGACAACCACCATAGATATATTGTCTTTTATTAATAGAAGAAAGATAATAAGTATTACCAGCTAGCTGGGGTCCGGGCTTTCCCACGCAGGGGTCACACCACGGACCCCGACCACTTCGAGCGTCCCTCTTTTATACCGTTCTTACCCAAGAGTGTTCCCCCTCCCGTTTTCCTGTTTTGCATTCTTGTTAATGTTATCTATTTTGCTGAATTAAAACATCTGGATAAGCAGCCCCCCTATCATCCTGATTGAGGGCAGGGCACCCTAACCCCGCCACCTATCAAGGGTCCAGACCTTGCCATGAGCAGGGCATCCTGACCCTGCCATCTATCAAGGGTTCTGCCCCTGCCATGAGCAAGACATCCGGACTCTGCCAGTTATCATGGGTCCTTGTGCTCTAAGACTCAGCTTATTCTACATTAGCTATTTAACCCCTACCTTCCCTGCTAATGCACCCTACATTCCCCCCTTTTTCTTTTGCTAATATCAGAGAATCCTTTCTCGATCTTTCTGAGTTTGTCGCATGAACATTATGTGCATAGAATTAACTTGATTTGTAGCTTTTTCCATTACCCCCATTACACATTTCCACATTATACAGATACACAGTAACAGTAATAACAGAATTACAAATACGCGTAATCCTTCTTTTATCAGTCCTGATGTCCACCCAGGTAACCCTCCAAACAACGACTCTAGCCATCCGTCCATCAGTCCTTCTTCCCGTGTTATCTTCTGAGTGTGTTCCTTGAGCCAGCGCAATTGTTGTTGAATCGATTGGCTATGGTCCGACAGGTTAAAACAACATAGTCCTTCAAACTCCTCACATCCCTGTCCATGGGCGAGGAGCAAGAAGTCTATAGCCGCTCTGTATACCTTTTTAAAACTGTTGTCATCAAATCCCGGCTTCCCAAACAAGCAGGTTCTGAATGGATTACTAGCGGTGGTGAGGGACAGGCAGAATTCCTGATTCCCTGTGTTATTTGCCCAAGTCACCCACATATTACTTCTCTCTTCTATGTTGTATATCCCATTAGAACACCTCAGAATCATAATTAGCAGGACCATAATTACCCAAATTGTGTTACTGTACATTTTTCCTAATTAATTTCAATTTCAGAGGATTGTTACTATTCCTTCGGACCTCCCACTCCTCTGCTTTCTTCCGCTCTTCTTTGTTTAGCTTCCGGACGTGGGAATGGTGAATCCAATGTCCTATTCCATCGACCTTAACGGCAGTGGGTGTTACTAAAATTACTACATAAGGTCCCTTCCATCTGCTTTCTAATGTTTTTGGGTTATGCCTTTTTACGCACACCCAATCTCGATATCCATTTCTGACCCCTTCTGATTTCTTTTATACCAGTTTTGTAGTAATGGGAATAACTCATCTTGTATTTCTTTTAAGATCTGCATCTCTTTCCTCATTCCTGAGTTTTTAGTTATTCCCTTCCTTATCTCTAACGGATATACTGGGGGTAGGGTCCCAAACATTATTTCAAATGGTGTAAAGTCTAGTACATATGGAGTTATCCGAACCCGGTATAGGGCAAAAGGTAGCATTGTTACCCAGTTCTCTTCAGTCTCTTTTACTAGCTTAGCAAGGGTTTCCTTTAAGGTTCTGTTCATCCTTTCCACCTGACCCGAACTTTGAGGATTATAGGCACAATGCAATTTCCAGTTGATTCCCAGTGCTCGGGCTAATTCCTGTGTAACCCTTGCCACAAAAGCTGGTCCATTATCAGACCCGATGCTCACCGGTATCCCATATCTGGGGATTATTTCTTCCAAAAGTTTTTTCGCTACCACCTGGGCTGTTTCTTGCTTAGTGGGAAAGGCCTCCACCCACCCTGAAAAGGTGTCTACTAATACCAACAGATATCTATATCCGTATTTACCTGGTTTTATTTCTGTAAAGTCTACTTCCCAATGCCTTCCAGGCTCACCACCCCTTTCCCTTATACCTTCATGTACCTTCCTGACCCTCGATGGTTTCATTTCCTGACATGCTTGACACCCCTCTATTATCCCTCTTAATATTTTCCTCTGATCTTGGAATCTCAACCCGAACTTTTCTATTAACAGTCCCATTTTTCTTTCCCCCAAGTGTGTGGTACTGTGTAACTGTTGCACCATCTTCTGTCCCAACCGCTTAGGAATTAACATTCTTCCTTCTGTATCGTAATGTCGTTCTCCTGCACTTTGCTTTTCTGCGACCTTTTGAATCCACTCCCTCTCCTCCGGGGTGTATTCATCCTCTCCAATTTCCTCTTCTTCTCTTAAAGTGTTGTGAGTCAGGGCTAGTACCCTTTGTATTTGTCCTTCTAACGCAGCTCGCCGGGCTGCACTATCTGCAGCTGCATTCCCTCTACTTATCGTATCGGTTTTCTTCTGATGTCCTAAGGTATGCACAATTGCCACTGCTTTTGGTTTCTGCAAAGCTGACAGCAAGTGCAAAACCTCTTCTTTGTTTCGGATTTCTTTTCCAATGGGAATCCTTCATCAATAAGGTTCTGCTGCCCGGTGGGTCTCCCGTCCTCTCCCGGCACCAACTTTCGCGCCTCGGTCAGGATCCTTTCATGCTCTTCGGTCGTAAACAGCACTTTTAAAAGCTGCTGACAGTCATCCCAGGTAGGGTTGTGCGTAAACAAGATGGATTCTAATAAATCAATTAACGCCCCCGGTTTCTCGGAAAAGGAGGGGTTTTGACTTTTCCAATTATACAAATCGCTAGAAGAGAATGGCCAGTATTGATACGTACGCTGTCCCTGTGGCCCAGTTGTTCCAATCGTTCTAACTGGGAAGGCATGGGTGGTACTTGATATTCCTTCTTCATCTTCTCTTTGATGAGATCGTGTCCTATATGCGGGACCCCTATCTTCCCTTCTCTCCCTTCTCCCCCTTCTTTGATCACTACTACTCGCCTCCCTTTGTGCCTCGGGCAGAGGTACGTAAGGGGGGGGTTATGCCTGCTTTCTTCGTCTAATATTTCTGGATATAAGGTCGAATCTGGTAGTACTGCTTTTTTCCCTTCCTTTCTCACTACGTAAATATCAACTTTTCCGTCTTTTCTACCCTCCCCCAAAAGAGGTTTCAGCCATGGGGGTGGATACAGAACCAAATCCTCCCATGTGATTATATATGGAAATTGATCTGGGTGTCCTTCTGACCCAGGTCTCATTATTACCTCTTTTACTCTCCTTATTAATTCTAAATCAAAACTTCCCTCTCTCGGCCAGCCTACATCAAAACTTGGCCACTCACTTTTACAAAATGCCTCCCATCAGTTTTTATACACTTCTACAGACAAATTATGTGCCCGACGTTTAACATATCCAAAATGATTTAACATAAATGACAAAGGGGTGGATTTCCCTTGTCCCATTGTATCAAGCTCGTCGCTTAAAACCAAAGTTAATACAACTGCCAGTAAACCAGTAAGGGCGATTATTAACAGAATTCTCCCTTCCCACACCGGTCTCCTTTCGTCAAGGAGATACGGTGTTCCCAAACAACCTAACCAACCACCCTTCCTTCTCGTGGGAGTCTGAGGGACGTCTCCCTCAGACTCCAGCCGACTATCCTTCGGTGCGTCCACCTGGATTTCTGTCGGCTCACTCTCACCCCCTGAGGCCTCCCTTGACTTATTATCTTTCTCTATCTCTTTCTCCTCCCCTGCATTCGGATCCCGGATGAGCCCCCAAATGTTAGGTCCGGTATCCGAACTGACAGGGAGAGAGACAACCACCATAGATATATTGTCTTTTATTAATAGAAGAAAGATAATAAGTATTACCAGCTAGCTGGGGTCCGGGCTTTCCCACGCAGGGGTCACACCATGGACCCCGACCACTTCGAGCGTCCCTCTTTTATACCGTTCTTACCCAAGAGTGTTCCCCCTCCCGTTTTCCTGTTTTGCATTCTTGTTAATGTTATCTATTTTGCTGAATTAAAACATCTGGATAAGCAGCCCCCCTATCATCCTGATTGAGGGCAGGGCACCCTAACCCCGCCACCTATCAAGGGTCCAGACCTTGCCATGAGCAGGGCATCCAGACCCTGCCATCTATCAAGGGTTCTGCCCCTGCCATGAGCAAGACATCCGGACTCTGCCAGTTATCATGGGTCCTTGTGCTCTAAGACTCAGCTTATTCTACATTAGCTATTTAACCCCTACCTTCCCTGCTAATGCACCCTACAGGACTAGATGATTCTAGAGGTCCCTTCCAACCTTAAGCATTCTGTGATTCTACGAAGCGCAAGGGAGCTCTGTGCATGCGCTCTGTGGACACGTTATGCAGCGACTGAGATGGTTCTGAAGTACCAGTGTGGAAACGTTGTTTCACTCCATCCATCCTCCCATCTCATTCCTCCTTCACATAAAATGCCAGTGTATCACATGACACCCTCTAACTGCTATTTTTACACTGTACAAAAATAGTGTGTATGCTAGCTAGGTGTTAAGGCATCTGCTTGAAGGAAGGCATTGCTCCTAATGATGCACACCAGAATTATATGTAAAGTGCTTGTCAGAACCTTTATTTTTTCACTGTGAACTAACAGTAACAGTGTACTGTTGCACTGAAAGGATGCACGAAGCCTGTCTCGCCTTTGAACAGGCAATGCTGCTGTCAGAGCATCTGGGCCTGCATTTTGTTAGGATCTTCAGCGTTTTAACTGCTCTTTCTGCAGCTAATGGGAAGCTCCCTCTGCCCGCAAAGAGCGCGTGTTCCGCTGCTTCTGGTTGCTATTCATAGTACTTATGTGTAGCACTCAGGTGCTACCTGTCTGGAGTTCTGGTTTTGTGTTTCTGTTATTAGATGGTTTTTTTTTGGAAAAGAAATTTATGTCGTTTTTCTTACGTACAGGGCGTGTGCTTCGATATCCCTGTTGATGAACTAAGTAACATACAGGTACGTGGAGTGTTTTTTGTTTGTTTTTTATGGTCAGAATTTGTTCTGGGAACCTTTAAGGGTGATGTGTTAGAGATGCACAGGAATTACGCTATCACAGGCTGGTTTGAGGAGAGGTGTGTGATTTTACAAGAATGCACAGGAGTACCAGGAGCCTTTACAAAATACCTCTCCTGCCTGGCTTTGTCTTTAGTTCTCCTCCTACTACCTGTTTTTTTTTGTTGTTTTTTTTTTTATATACTTAAAATTTCCGCATTCCTCCCTGGGTTTGGAACTTGCCTAGTGCATTTGAGAACAGCAGTGGTTACCCAGCTCTCTGGTCTGTGCTCCCTCTCTTCCCTTGGATTATCCAGCCCTCATTAGGGGCTGCTAAGTGAGGGTTTGCTGATGCCTCCAGGTGGGCTCTGATGACCTGTCTTGGCAAGGGGGGATTTGCATGAAGGCGCCTCTGCCCCTCAGCCCTGTGGGGTGACTTGGGCAGCCCCCATGCGCTGTCACTGCTGCCTCCTGAGCCTGTTGTGTCGCCCGGCTTTCAGGAGCAGTGGCAGGACTCCAGACGCTGGCAAATGTCTGTGGCCAAGGAACTGCCCGAGCTGGAGGAGCTCCCGCACGAGGCAGGAAACGGCTTCTCCAGGTTTGCCAACGGCCGGCACGGCGATCGCGGCGGCTTCCGCAGGAACAACAGATTTAAGAGCGGCAACCAGGGACAGAACTTTAACAGATCTTTTCACTGACGGCCGCGGGACTGAGCTGTTTTTTTATGGAGAAGTTTAAAAAAAAAAAAAAAAAAAAAAAAAAAAAAAAAGGCTGGATTTTCTCCTGTTTTTTTATTCCTTCCCGGCGGGAGGCGGCGCCTCACGGCGCGGCGGGGAGGCGCCGCGCCCTGATTGGTCGGCGCGCGTCACGCGGCGGCGGGCGGAGGAGGAGGAGCAGGGAAGATGGCGGCGGGCGGAGGGGGAGCAGGGAAGATGGCGGCGGCGGGTGACGGGTGGGCGGCGGCGCGGGAGAAGTTCCGCAGCGCGCGCGCGCTCTCCGCCGTGGAGTCGCGCAAGGACCCCGCCACGGAGCCGTTCCGCTCCAAGTACGCGGCGCGGGCGCTGCTCGAGGAGGTGAAGCAGCTGCTGAGCGGCGCCGAGGAGGGCGGCGAGGCGGTGCGGCGCGCCGTGCTGGAGTACGAGCTGGGCGTGAACCACGCGGACACGGAGGAGCTGTCGGCGGGCGAGGAGCACCTGCTGCGCTGCACGCGCCTGCTGGAGCCGCAGCGCCTCTCCCGCCGCTGCGTCGCGCTCTACATCCAGGCGCAGGTGCGGGCGGAGGGGCGGCGCGGCGCGCGGGAGCGCGGCGGGGAGACGCTCCCCCCTTCCTCCTCTCTCCTCAGAACAACCTGGGCATCCTGTGGTCCGAGCGGGACGAGATCAAGACGGCTCAGACGTACCTGGAGTCGGCGGAAGCCTTGTACCACCAGTACATGAAGGAGGTACCGTGGTGGCCCGCGCGGCACGCTCGGCTTGTGGCCTGCAGCGGTGTCCGGCTGGGTTCTCCTCAACGGAGAAGGCTGTGGCTCACCCGAACGCTGCTTTTTACATGTCTCGTATTCAAGCCTCCTTCCCTAGGGGGCCTTTCGCGTGACAAGGTGTTAGCCATCTTCAAAACACATGTGGATTCCCGAGCGTTGTACTGGTTGCTCTGTTACTTTTGGAAACGAATCACTGCGAATCACTAATCCAAAACGAAAGCCAGGTAGAATTCGGCTTCAAATTAAGACTTCTTGGCCTTATCTTGGAAATGCAGGCAAGCATTAAGCCATTGCTTTCTGTAGGAAATAGAAATAAAACTGCTTGGTGTTTGCCGTGGGATTGCTCTGACTTGCAGGCTGTTGCTCTGGCTTGCAATACTGACATGCAGCATTTCATCAGAAGCAAAATAGTGTAGGTCCGTTTCAGAAAGGTGGTTTTCCAAATAGCCAACCCCCTTGAGCGTATTGAACACCCCTCTGAGCTGTTGGTTGTGCTGCATGTTAAAGACTCTCTTTTTCTGCTCCCTTTGCAAAGCTGTTCCTTTGCAAGGGACTGACTTGCCTCAGGGCCAGTTCCTGAACAAACTAAAAACATGTGTGTCCTCAGAGAACAGCGCTGTCATCTGGGCCTTCAGAACAGCCATGCAGGTTGCACAGAACCTGGTTTTGTGAATCTGCAGCCCAAAATTTACACGCCCTTAGTTCAGAGTGCGGGTTGTTCGTTAGCAAGTTTAGAGTGGGTCAGTTTTTATCATCTGCTTCCCCTTGCCGACTCTTTGTAGCCATGGTAGCCTAACATTATCAGAGAGGTAGTAGACTAGAACACACGCTTGTGCTGCAAAGCTTGTCTCTGTATTTTCCACTTCTCCATCAGGTCATCTAACTAGAATACTACATTTCTCTACAGGCTTCAGTTAATTGTGAATGTCCAGGTTTGACACTTGCACCCATCTGAGTGTGTTTATACTCTTGGATTCCTCAACACCCAAGATTCTGGCTCTTGCTCCAGCTTGTGAAATTGAACTCTGATGTTACCTTATTATTTCAGCGGATTCAATAACACTGTCAGATATTTGCATCTTAACTTTGAATTTAACTGAAACACAGTTATTTTTTGGTAAAGTTACCTGCATTTGTTGTCAGGTAATAGGTAGTGACTATTTCTCCCGGGGCTTTGCTGCCTGGAGCCTTGGGAGCTTTTCTTCTTTTGCCCTTTTTTTTTTTTTCTTTACTTCTTTGTGCTTTTTATATTAGGAAGAGGATAATGCAGTAAAAGCCACATACTTAAAGCAGCAAGCAAACAGCATATTCAGCTGGGTTGAATTCATGTTAAATTTTTATGCAGGAACATGATGCAAAACTGTTGCGTTATTGTTGTTCCTAAAACAGGGTCTGTCACTTGGTGCGCAGTAGGTCAGTCGCACACCCAGGGCACAGGTGTCTGCTTATTCCCTTCTGTGCAGAGTTGGGTGCTCCTTTGGCTAATCTGGACCTTCCAGCACAAGCGTGTTAACTGTTATTGAGTTAGACTGTGTGCCTCACCCAATTCTGACCAGTATCCTAAAGCAGGTACGTTACTCTGATTATATTTTAAACTGGAGCAGCCCACTCGGAAGGTTGAGGTGTGCTCGGAGGCAAGGTGAGCTGGTGTGAGCCTCCAGGAGCACGAAAACAACTTCACCGATGGTTCTTCGTGGTTTTGCTGATGGCCCCTTCTTTTTGTTGTTCCTGTTTGTAACAGGTAACTCCTATTTCAAGGCTCCTTGGGGCATCTTACTGGTCTATTTTATATTCCTGCAGTTTTAGGATCTTTTAGGGTCATGAGACATCGTTATTGTCCAAGCTAAACACACCTGCTTATAGTCCTGTAGAATTTTGAGTATCTCTTGTCCAAGCACCATCCACTATTTTAAAAGTATGCAAAGCAGGAGTCTTCTACAAGCTGAAAAACCTTATAATTCCACGTGTAACGGAGCCATTTTTCCTTTAAATCTTCGTTTTTTGTCGATTTCCTTCAGAGGTGTGACTTTCAGATGGCTATAGATGTATTAGGGGAAGTTTGGAAGAATTTCAGATTGAAGAGTGATAAATGGTTTGCAGCCAGAAGAGGGGGCACGATGTCACAAGATGGAAGCAGTGTAGCTAACTGAATATTCCTGTGCTCTCTTACAGGATGGAAACCCTCCCATGGATCCCAGCGAACACTTCATGGAAGAACATGAAAAACTCACAGACCAAGAAAGATCAAAAAGGTGGGCTCATATCCATCCCACACACACCTAAGCATGCAGCTGAGAGAATATTTAAGAGAAGAAATTGAGAGAGATCGTTGTTGTTGCAGATTTGAAAAAGCCTATACCCACACTTTATATTACCTGGCACAAGTCTACCAGCACCTGGAGATGATTGAGAAGGCTGCCCAGTATTGTCATACCACTCTGAAGCGACAGCTTGAGTTTAGTGGCTACTACCCGGTAGAATGGGCACTCAATGCTGCTACCTTGTCACAGTATTATCTCTCCAAGGTAACGTGCATAATGTTTTTCTGCTGTAGTTTTGTCGTGGACGTAGCTATCAAGTGAAACGGTGGTTTAAGCAGCTCTTTGAGACAGGGCTCCGTATTGAATTAAAAATGTTTTTCTGTAAAACCACAAATTGTCTTCTGATGTGAAGCAGCTGTTTATTTTCTGAGACGGATGGAGTGGTTGTGCTTTCCTGTGTTGGTTTGATGACAACGGGGAAAATGAACAGGGCAGTAGACACCAGATGAGCTCTAGAGTTAACGAACCTTTCGGGGGTGATGTGACGTGATGCTTGTAAGTGAAGCTTGAAATGATTGTCCCTGCATAATTTTAAGCTCTTTGTTATAACTGCAGTTATGTTGCTCTCCTACAGTAAAAGTTAATAATGATGATTTAGGGATGGCATTTTGCACACCAGGTGTTGCCTGTAAGTTGTCGTCCTTTCATATTTTAGCGTGTGCTCAAGACTTGTTCGAGCCTACCTGAACATTGAAACTAGCTGTAAGATGGTAGCTGCCTCCATTCATCCGTATTGACTCTGAATAATCCAGGGAAGGGATCTTAGGAAAGGCATCGGTTTTATTTAGGGATTTTTAACTCCAGTTTTATCCAGATGGTATTTTCTGATACCTAAGGGCCTTCTGCAATCCCTATGTTTGCTAATGCCCGTTTCAATGAGAATTTGTAACTTCTGTATCTTTTTGGTGGGATCAAATCGTTAAATAACTGGCTGCCAGATATGAGTAAAGGAATCTAAATCTGCCTCCTAACAGTGGCTTGTATGTCCATCGCGTTCTGACTAACACCCATGATAAAATCTTCACCCTGCAGGGTCAGGAAGTGGCAGTAGCGTAGATGAGAAGCATGTGGAAATGCTTACAGTGCATAAATCTCATGTTAAAAGCAAGGGTTGCTGCTGTGGCTGAGGTACACAGACAAGGTTGCTTAGAAAATACCATGCTCAGTAGTCAGTGAGAGAAATTACCTCTTTTTTTGTTTTTTTCCCATGACCAGGAAAGGCTCCCAAGCCTCCTAATGCCGTCGTCGTCTCCCTCGTGTTCACGTAGCCGTCGGCGCTGCGAGCCGCAGCGCTCGCGCTGCTCGGTACCCGTGATAACCAGTGCTCTTTCTGTTCCTCTCAGCAATGCTTCATGGAGGCCCGACACTGCTTAGCAGCAGCCAACGTCATCTTTAGCCAAGCTGGACAGGTTCCTTCTGCTGAAGACAGTAAGCTTTCAAGAAAGTTTTCTATCGCATATTGTGAATGAAACGTCTCTATTAATAGTGAAGTCTAATTATGTCTTGAGCTTATTCCAATTTTCATTTTCTAAAAATCTTTTTATTAACAATAAGAACAGTGTCTTTTAAGAGCTGCTGTTACTGCAGCTTGAGATCGGCTATGTGTAAACTCCTTGAGGAGATACTCAAGTGCTCTTTGCTAATCCTTCAGAGATCATCAGAAAAGTTTTTGTCTTTGGTTAAACATGTCATGTATTAGAAACTGCAATGTGCAGCAGTATGCTTTTCAATAATGGGAATGTGTCTGTTTGCCCACTTGTCCTTGTATATGTGCTTAAAACACAGTTTCACCTTTGTTTCTAAATCACTGGAGGGCAATGATTCAGTGAAATGAGACAGAACTTTCTGGGAATAGTTTTGAAAGGGGAAGGGAAACTGCAGCTCTTAAAAACAGAGACTTAGAGGGTATCTGTAGTGTCTTTGTTTGCTGGATACTGCAGCCTCATTAATGGTTATTTTTGAGCTTTTAGGCACTGTCCTTGTTATTTTGGGTATTGATGTGAAGGAGCAACTTGGCTGTTCAGCATCAAGATCGATAAAAGAAACCTCTAAAGACACACTATGGTTTGAAGGGTCTGTGGATATGCAATGAGTGTTTTTACTCAAAATAATCTCTTGTATGTTTAAGCTCTGCTTATCTACAGCAAAGCTTTCCATATTCCAACTTTTGGACGACTGAAAGCTTCCAGTGAAATGGGCCTTTAACTCATGAAGAGAGAGCAAGTATTCAGCGTAGCCCCAGTGACAGTTCATAACCAACTTAAAAATTGACCAATATATTCACTGTTTAGGGGTATGAGCTGTTTAGAATACAAGTTCTTTAATCCACTGATGCTGCTACTTCAGGTTAAAATACAACCTGAGCAGTCACAACTGAGTTTTATTTAGTTGGAGGTACCTTCATTTTGGTCTATCTCTTAGCTCAGAACTAAAGAACTCTGCTGCCCTTTCCTATTTAAGAACAGAAATCTTACTTTAAATTGTACTTTATAGATTGTGTTTTGGGGTGGGGATGAGGCAAATAACTTTTTATCCGTAATTCCCCCCTTGCTAAAAGGCAGTAGGGATGCATGTGCTCGTTCCCATGGAGCACGTTTCCCTGCTTCCCTTCCCTTCCGTAAGGGCGGCTCGGCTGGTGACATGGGGATCCCTGAGCAGGAAGTTTGAAGTGTCACAGACTAACACAGTCGGTATTAGCCACTTCCGGGCGCGCCAGCGGGATTCATCCTGGCATGTGAATCTCGGTGTGAAATGGAGATACTTAGAAAATGCCCCTTTCCAGGTTAGCAACAACTATTCGTAATGACTTGATCGGCAGTAACGAACAAAATTGAAACTGAAGCTAGTGAACTTGAGCTTGAAGTTTGTTTTTATATTTAGCAACCAGGCAGTTCGTTTCTGGAACTGGTTTTCTTTTTCGTTTCTGGAAATTCTGGAAATTCTGCTAGTTATGGCCCTGGTATATAGCAGGGGGACAACACGGAGGAAAATGCAGAAGTTACAGGCTAATAGGTATTACGTTGTGGCGAGGGGGACAAACCACAGGCACTTTCCCCTGCTTTTATTCCCTTTTCTGGTAGCAAGTGTTGGGGCCTGTTGTGAGACAAATACTCTGATCATCCTGAGGAGTTTCCACGCTGTAACAGAAATGACTCAGCAAGCAGCTGAATCTCAGAAAATAGATCACCCTTTCTCTTATTGCAGAGGGAAATTCAAATCTTTTCCAGTAGAACATCTTCAAGATCAAAGGCTTTTTTAAGCACACGTAATGGTCTGGGTGTTTTGGTTTCTTGAGTGCTAATGACAAATCCATGCTAATCTATATGGGTTTTTACCAGACAGCTCACAGAATTATTATATGAACTAACAAGGAGAACATGCTTCTGTCTAACAATGGATACAAATGAATCCTGTTAAATACAAGTAACAACGTATTTTTTGCATGTAGCACTTGAGGTTATTATTAAAATGCTCAAGCTTCTTAATTTTTTTTTTGTGTTGATGTCCCTTTATTAGATGAAGCAGAGCAAGACCAACAAGACCTTCGGCAGAGGAAGGCTGAAATTGCGAGATGCTGGATCAAGTATTGCCTGAATCTTTTGCAGAGTGCTCGGAAATTACTTGAGGTAACAGAAAATATGTTCTGGAATTGCTCTTGTTTGAAAACAAATTTAATCAATGTTGGTATTTGTGGTGGTGATCACTTCATAATAGGTAGCAAATGATAAACCATTGCCCAGTCAATAAGGCAACAGATACTGGAAGCCTGGTGGGTGTTTTTGACTTCATTGCGGCACTTAAAAATAAGCCTGGGTAGGAGATCAGTTCTGTAGCATTTTGAGAGCGCTGCTGGTATAGAAACTTGAGGGATCGTCCTCTTCTCTGCTGTATTTCCTTGTGGTTTGATTTCACAGATCACCCTTTACTGTAGGGGTTGTAGGAATAGCCTCTCAGTGTTGTGTGCTGGTAGTTTCATTCGTGTCAAGTTCTTCACGCTCTGCGTGTGCTGAAGTGCTTTGCAGAAGCAGGGTCTTTGGGCTCTGTTGTTTGCTTATTGTTTTGGCTATGTTGTCTCACAGGGCAGACAGACTTAAATTGTCTGTGTCTGTTCTTAAATGTTAAGTTTTTACAGAGTTGAGAACATGATTTATGTGGCCTTCAGTGGCTATAAGGTTTAATATGCCAACGTGCCATATTTTCTGTCTTGTTGCTGATTAGTTGGTGTTTGAAAGGTAGCCCGTAATTCAAAAAGCTTCAGCGTAGTGTTTCTCTGTAATCCATGTATATTTTTAATTAATATGTTTTCTCTTTTCAGGATAACATAGGAGAGCTGGATCTTGACAGACAATTAGAACTTAAAGCCCAAAGGAAAAAAGAGGAGGATGAAAAAGAGAATGGCAGGAAAAAAGCTGTCCTTTTTGTGACGAGTGATATATGTGACTCTGTCTTAGCCATGGAGGAGAAAGTGAGCTGTGTGTATCCTTTAGATTTTCAGGAAGCCCGAGAAATCTTCCTGGTGGGTCAGAACTATGTCCAGGAAGCAAAAGAGTTCTTCCAGGTTGACGGTTACGTCACTGACCACATAGAGATTGTTCAGGATCACAGTGCTCTCTTTAAGGTACTTGCTTTCTTTGAAGAGGACTATGAGCGGCGCTGCAAGATGCATAAGCGTCGCGTAGACATGCTGGAGCCTCTGTGTGCAGACCTGAACCCCCAGTACTACCTGTTGATCAGCAGGCAGCTGCAGTTTGAGCTAGCAGACACCTATTACGAGATGATGGATTTGAAGGTAGCCATTGGTAACAGGTTAGAAGAGCTAGACTCCCACACGATTAAAAAAATCAATTTGCTAGCTCAGTTAGCAATAAAATATTATGAACTCTTCTTAGATTCTTTGAGAAACCCAGATAAGGTGTTTCCTGAAGAGCTCGAGGAAGATGTTCTTCGCCCTGCCATGGTGGCCAAATTTCATATTGCCCGGCTGTACGGTAAACTTATTACTTCGGATGGCAAAAAGCAACTGGAAAATATGCAGACCTCACTGGAGTATTACACATTTCTGGTAGACTATTGTGAGAAGTATCCAGATGCTGTCCGAGCTGTGGAAACTGAACTAGAACTCAGTAAGGAAATGGTTGGTCTTCTTCCAACAAGAATGGAGAGGCTAAGAGCAAAACTCAGCCCATTCATATAAACCCTTGCCTTGGAAGGAAATGTGCAATATTAAAATGGTATCTGTCGCAGGCAGTGCTGTAGGACAGCTTCCATGCTGCCTAACAGAACTGTGTAGAGTTCAGCACTCCAGCTAGAGCCCACAATAAAGTAGCCTCGTGAAAACCCGAGAGCCGTCCAGTTTAGTAGCACACCCACACTAATGGTATGAAATCTAAATGTGAATGTCCAGCTCGTTCTTTGTACTGCTTGTCCTGTGTGTAAATATAAAAGTTTCCTGCTGTACCTTTCTCCCTTTGGCATGTGGTTTGCTTTCTAAGTGTATTACTCTATGAAAACTGTTTATTTCAATGAAATCTGTTGATCTAGAGATTTTTTTCTAAGAAACTTGATGCATGTTCTTCCAACTGGGAAACATTTTATCTTTTCTAACCTTTGCTCACATAAACTTCATCCATATGAAGGGAACTTTATGTTATTTCCAGTATTTAATGTTGCTCAGTGTTTTTTTTTCTCTCAATTAAAATCCAACTGATGCAGACTAAATAAATGGACTAGCTTGACTAAGCTTCACAGTGCTTAGAATTCCATTTTCTTGCGTCTTCTAAAATAGGGTACGCGCCTACAACCCTTGCCAGAATAAAACAGCTGGGAGACAGTGTTTCTACATGACTGTCTTCAAGATCTGTGAAGACATTCGAGTGGCTGAATCCTGCTCAACTTCATGGGAAGATTTTTAATGGAAGTAGATTTCTACAGGGCTTTAAAGAAGGATAGTGAAGCAGTTGGATTCTTCAGGAACAGTCATGAAAACCAGGGGGAAATAATGTTTGGAGCGACGAGCGTGCACAAGCAAGAAAGCAAGTATGATTAATACAGGCAGTAAAAACCTCAGGTTTGCAGAATTCCTTGTGGAACCAGCAGACTTCCACCGACAGCCGCACGGGCCAAGAAACACGTTCTGGAAATGTCAGGTAGCAAAACCCAGACTGGAGCGTCCGGGTCGGGGAGCGAGCGCGTGCGTGAGCGCGTCGCCTCCGCTGCAGCCAGCCCGCGGTGAGAGGCTGCTCGTCTCCGCGGTATCAGCCCCTTCGCTTGGCTTTTCCTGCGTCCTGAAGATAGGGCTGGCAGCTGTTTCTCAGCGAGATAAGTCTCCGTGCACTGCGATTTGTGATCTCGTTTAAAGCAACTGTGTGCTGTTCATTTGAAAATTAAGGTTATTTTTAATAACTTTTATTTCTATATTTGAATGGAAGAAGGCGATGCTCTTTTTTCTTTCCTCACATACTCTATTCCACCCTCGAGAGCCTTTGAGCAAACTGTTTTAAGGCAATGATTGGCTCGTCAGACTTAGCATCCTTCCCTCAATTACAAGTAATGTGAGACGTGTGTGAATAGATGGTGTGCTAACCCACAATCATACAGACAAATTTCTGTTCTGTATTTTATCTTTCTACAAAGAGCTCCTGTCATATCCTTCAAACACTTAAGAAAAAAGAATTAAAAGTTATTTGCAGGGCAGGCAAAGCTGAGCCAAGTACAGGGCTACATCTCCCCCTTAGCAAGCAGTTGGCCCCTTATTACCTCTCCTTCTTACTAGCCCTTTTTGCTTGTATTCACCCAAATCCCAGTAAAAGCCCAGAAGAAAGGAAGAACTAGGTCTAGACTAGAGACTCAAATAGGGGCAATGTAATGTAAGTACAATAAAAAAATACTTTTTTTACTCTTGGTCAGTATCTTGAATCCTTCGTATCAACTGCCGAGCTGCTGAGCAGACAATACGTATCCCACTCTTGGTCGTTTTTTAAACTTATATTTATTTCTTTGGCCCTGTGTGTTTGCAGGTTGGTCCCTTAAATTCAAGGGAGATTGCAGAAACCAGCAATGCCAGTTCCTCACCTCTCCTGACAAATGCTCAGCAGCATACTCAGATGAACAACGTGCATTTCCTACCCAAGACCCCGGGCCAGCACCCGGCATGATGCTTCTTGTGGGTCTTTCCAGGCAAGCCTGGTTTTTAAGGGGAGCTGTTTGAATACTTCCCATTTGCTCAAGGGGTTGGTAGAAAGGAATATATTGGATATTGGAGTGAGGTGGGAGGAGGAGGGCACTTGCTGGATTAGGCAGCAAAGCTCCCTTTGGGAATGTTGAGTTTCGGCTGCAAAGTATGTGTGAGGTCAGGCACTTATTTCAAAGCCTAATTAAAGATTAGACTCCCGTGAACTCCATTTAACCTGCATTTTTATTCCTTCTTGTACCTCAAATTTTCTACCACTCGAAACTGCTTTCTGCTGTTCTGCAAGGTGTTGTTTTTTCCTTTCCCCTGCACAAAGCAGGGAGGTTCACGAGAAGCCCACGGCGGCGCAGGATTCGTACCAAGGGTGGGATCTGCTGGACTTGCAGGCCATAACCCCAGCTCCCTTGTTCAACCAGCACGTGATGTTCTCCAGAAAGATGTTGGGATCCCGGATGAGAGGTAGTTACGCAATTTTGGTTAAAACCAGTTTAATGGAAAGCTTAGGTCTTACCCAGGCTAATAAGGAGGTGTTAAAGGGGTTCAGCAGGAGGCAGGTGGTGCTTTGCTCACAGGACGGAGACCAAAGGTGCCTCTCTGTGGCAGCAGGAGCCTCGTGGGGTGCAAGGCTCTGTTCCGTGCTCTGGGCCACCTCCGGGCCCGTTCCCGTGTGCCGCAGGGAAACGCCAGCGCGTATCGGAGCGCGCTGCGCCCAGCGTGCCCACCCTTCCCCTCTGCTCCCCGGACGTTGGCCAGGGTCTCCATGAATTACCAGAAAACGGGAAACACGACGGGTCTCATTCGCTCATGGGTTTGGGTATGACGGGTTTGCTCACGGGGTTTTTCTACTCAGCACTGAAAGAGGGAAGATCAGCTTTACTCGGGCATCTGTCAGAAAAGGGGGATGATCAATCTCAGCTTGAGGTTTTCCGTGGAATTGCTAATTATAAAACATGCTGAAATAAGGCCGCTTCTCGGGGCAGGTTGCTCCCATAGCTGGCACGTCACAGGCCTTGCAGAACCAAAGGCTGTTACGTTAAAATCGGGCGCGTGCGTTTGTGGTTGGAGACATTTGTCAACTCTCTTTCCTCTTTGATTGCAACAGCTTGGGCCACGTTAGACGAAATGACTGCTGCAGATCTTAAATTTGGTTTGAAAGCTGCTTTTTACATGCTTCCCTGGAACTCTTTCCAGAGCATTTGTTGGCACTTTCTAATTTTTCAATTTGGTTGATATTTTCTAGATTTTTTTTTTTTTTTTTTTTTTGCAGTTAGGTGTACAAAAAATTCTAACTAGAATTATTTGCCTGATCTCCTCCTTCCCAAACACTGGATCATGGTGTCTTTCAAGCCAAGGAGCTGAGCAATGCGCTAGAGAGGCCCTTCAACGGTGCGAATACTAAACCCTGGGTATTTGCAAACAAGCAACCTCCCTTCAGGACGGAACGTGTTGGTGGGACTGAGTGTTTCTCTCAGAGAGGAGATGCTGATAACAATGCGGTGCCTCGAGTTAGGAGAGCGTTAGTCGTTCCTGGGTTTCGTACGTGTTGTTTGAAATCTCCAGTGCTTGCAGTTTTGACATATGACATGGTCAAAACACTCTTAGTTTTCTTAGAAACTCGTTGCTGCTGTGAGCAGCACTGGCTGCTGTGGTGGCAGTCAGTGATGCGGGGGTGTCACAGGGAGGATTTTGATGCAGCGCAAGGCCCCCGTTTTGTCTCCGGAAAACTGTATCGGTCCTTTCAATAGAACACAGCTGATGCTATCAGAGTAACTGAAATCTGCCTCTGTCTTGATGTTAATCTTGAATCCCCTTTTTTACGCCTATGATGAAGCTGATCCCAGCTATTTTAGACACCTTTTCAACATGCAGCTCATTAACCAAATGCAATTGTCCCCAGGAGCTCATGTGAGCAGGAGGCGGCAGCAGGTAGGTGCTAACAGGTCCCCTCTGAAATTTCCACGCAAACTATTTTTATTTTCTCAGTCCATATTCCATTTTCCTGCAACACGGTATCCTCTCATTTGTGGTGTGAAGCAATCCGTCCAGGATTTTCTACAGGAATTTTCTACCAAACACGTGGTTAATTAACCCATGGGAGAAAAAGATCTGCTTGATTTATTGAGATTTATTGGTATTTATTGATTTATAAGGTGTACGTGTGATGGGAGGGAGCGGTGAGGAAGATGGGGGGCACTGATGGGGTTTTGTCTCTACCCTTATTCCCCTGGAGAAATAACCAGGAGAATTTGCGCCGTGCCTCCTTGCTGAAGGACGGCCCCGCGTCGTAGCTAGCGGCTTTGGCACAGACACGGTGCCCGTTGGCAGCTTCCCGCAAGGCGCCGTCCGCGCTCGACTCGGCCGTGGCGTTCCCGGGAAGCCTCTGGCCGCGGCGCCGCGTGGCCGTGGGAAGCGGCAGGGAGCGCCTCTCCTGCGCGATGCCGCCGGCGCAGATCGCCCCGCGCTGCGGGCAGCCTTGGCGACGCCCCGCGCGATGGAGCCCCTATCTCCGCGGGCAGGCGCGATGCTTTCCGCAGATGGAGGCGCGCGCGGCGCTGTGCCAAAGCCGGCCCACGGGCTCGGCTCCAGCACGTCCACAGCTCCTGGCTCACCCTCCGCCAGAGGCAGGTGCACAAAGCCCCTGGGTGAGCCAAATCCGCGGCACCGAGCGCTGCCGCTGGCGCAAACCCCAGCGTTTTGCTTGCGCGCTCTTCGTGTCCGACCGGCTGCTATTCAGGCATCGTCCCCCTTTCCCTTTTGCTCTCTGCATTGCCTTTTTTTCCTCCCCTCCTCCTCATTTTTTGCCCCGCTTTGCTCTCTTCTCCCAGCTTGGTCCTTAGCACAACGTTCTCCAGGGCACCGCAGAGCGCCCAGCAGCAGTTGGGGTTTATCTGCTTTCCCAGCAGTTGTGAATGGGAAGCTCCTTTATCACAGCCGTGCGGGGCTCCTGATAGGAGCCCGTCCCGATAAGGCTCCCCAGCCCGGGGCCACGTGCGGGCTCCACGGGCACAGCTCAAACCCTGCAATCACTAACTGTTGCTCTGAGGTGTCACTGGGCAGCTCTTTATCTTTCCACACGTGACTTTTCTCCTGCTTAGTGGCTGCTTCTGGATTTTTCAGGTGTACAGCAGGGTCCCGAGCAGCTGTGTGAGGGGTCAGGCACCCAGTGCTGAGACAAATCTTTCTCTCCCTCCTTCCTCCAAAATTAATGCCGTAGAAAAATGCAAAGCTCTTAATCAGCTTTCCATGTGATTTGAAAATAATGGCAGGGCCTCGGTGCAGGGCTCGCAGGAAATGCTTAGCGGGTAGGAGCGCTTGGTGGGAAGTGGGACATTCACGCGAAAGGGTGAGGAACGTGAGACCAGTGAATCCTCTCAACGGTTCCTCAGAGGTACCAGATCTCCAGACTGATCCAGGCATGGTGACTCCCTCCATGGCGGCTTCGTTTTACTGTCAGGAATTACCCACCCCGAAGCAGCTTGTGGCACAGCCGGCAGCTGGGCTCCTGCAGACGAGGCCGTGGGGCAGCACAAGCCCTGCCGAGCCTCTCCAGCACAGGCTTTGGGGCCAAAACCCCGTTATTTGGGGGAGGAAGATGCTCCTGCTTTAAAATGGCTGGGAATACCCCTTCAGCATGGTACCCTGGGCTGAAAATCCGCACTCGCCCCTGCTTTCTGGCCTACTTGTTTAAAAACAAGTTACCCCGCCGAGTGGAAGAATGGAAAATGTGCTTTGGTCGCCCGATGGGTTGTTAATTGTAAAACAGGCAATCTCATTTCCGCCGACACAGAAGAACGTAACAGAGCTGTTATTCCGCGTGCTGGCAGACAACGCTGCACGTCCCCACCGCCTGCCGGCACCCAGCAGGGCAGGCGCCGCCGGGATGCCCCTCCGCATCCCTCCGCGTTTCGGGAACTGCTCTTGCTGTGTCACACAAGGGCTCTGCTGTCGGTGCCCCAGGACGGCCAGTGTCAGGGAGGGAAAAGCAAAGAACTACTGCAGAATGAAGGAGGTGGAGGGCTGCGTGCACGTGCACTTGCGGTTATTTGCTCGTGCTGGAAACGTGGATGAGCTCTGGAAACGTGGATGAGCTCTGTGCTCGACTTCACCCCCCGCTGTTTGCCCGTGACCAGTGGAAAATCAGCGGTGCTGCCGTAGGAGCGATTGCTGTGACCAGCCATGAGCAAACTTGCCGCACGCGTTCGCTTGGTTTCCTATTGATGTTGAGCACCACCTAAGAGAGAGGGAAAAAAAACAGCTCACACTAAAAATAGGAAGTAGAAAATGGGCTGTAAAAGAAGCTGCTGAATGTGGTCACTGCCGAGGTGCGAATCCTCCTCTGCTCTCGGGCCCTGCACGGGGGGTTGAAGGGAGCTGCGAGCACCAGAAATCCCTCCTCTGCGTGACCCGCAGGCAGGAAGGGGACCCTGCAGTTGGGAAGGGCAGAATTTTATGGAAATCATCAGGGCTGCTGGTGGCGCATCAGGCCCGCGCATCAGGCCCACGCATCGTTAACCCGATTGATTCAGCAACTAAACACAAAACAAATGCAGGGACGTTGTTTTGAGTAGTTGCTTCTTACCAAAACTCAAGGCTAGCTGGTTTAAACTAAACTAAGAGATAAGCACAAGGTATAAAGTAAGGTAAATATATCCACAGTGTCAGCTCTCGCGTGCTTGCAGCACCAGCGCCGTGGGGGGGAAAGGTGGGTACTCCCGGATCCTTGGACCTCCTGTTCTAGCTCCAGCCCCGTTAATCTGCTCACCCCGAGTGCTGCCCTGTCACACAGATGCCTGGGGCTGACGTGCAAGTGCCTAAGAGATCAGCTGGACAGTCGGGCAGGCCACAAACCCGCGTGGTTGCCCTGCTACCTGGCTGCGGAGGGGAAGGACTCCTCTCTCTTAGCTGTTTTTTTTCCCCACTTTCCCTTTACTGGTGTGAGTGATCCCAACGGTGCCGGGATTTCCAGTCCGAATTAACACCTGTGTTCATTTTTGCTTGGATATTCTAAGTTACCACCTTCAAAAAAGAAAAAAAAAAGCAATAGAAGAGCAAGCCACCGGTGTGCGATTCCTGAAATAACTTATGTCTCCCATCGGGGGCCACTGCAGGGCTCAAACAGCAGGTTTCAACCCTCCCTTGAGCTGCCACAGCGGGCAGGAAGGTGGGACACGACGCAGAGCGGTTTCTCTCCGAGGAAAGGGCAGGAATGGGGCTGCACGTGCCCCTGGCATCGCCCTGGCCACCGCTGCTCGGGTCGAGGGTCACCTGCGTCCTCGGGCAGAATCTGAGACGGCGGCGCCGGGGCTTTTCTGTAGATGCCTTGTATGAGTCAAGCAGGAAGCTGTGACGCAGGCTATGGGCCGGGTCTGAGGTTTTGGAAACCTTTTCTAGGCGCCGGGCTCCTGGCCTCGCTGCATTTGCGGTGCGCGAAGGCTGGCGACGCGGGCCGAGATGCAGCTCCCGACCCGGTGCAACGGGAGGATTTTCGTGGCGCTCTGCGTAATCGTCTTTGTGGGATACACGGCACAAGGTAAAACGGGGAGCGGTTGTTCTCGCCGTAATCCTCTTTCTGGGCTACGCGGTATAGGCCAAGGGAGCAGCCCCTGGATTTCGGGGAAAATACTTGATATGGACCTTCTTGTAGCAGTGACGAAATCTGCTTCTAAAACAAAAAAACGTTTTGCTAACATTGTGAGGGGGGTATAAGAAAAGACGTCTTCTGCGAGTGGGACCACTTCGCTGTCCCTCAGCCGGCATCTATGGGTGAAAGGCTTCATACAAAAAGTTGCTGAAATTAGTTGAGCGTCTTTTTGATTCAGTTAGCTGTTTCGCAGCATCTCATTTATGTACCTGTTATTCACTAATCTGGTTTTGGACGAAGTATGTAACAGCTCGCATGCTGTAACCCTCCCCATTTTCTGAGGGAGGAAAAGGAAATCAATTAGGAAACTAAACGCTTGATTCTGTACGGCACAAAAAAAAAAATTGCGACACACAGTGCTCAAGTCACCCAAAGGAAATGTTGATTCATGATGATATGTGCTCTGTGGATTTGTTTCTTGCGAGAGATAACCATTTCTCAAGCACGTATAGCACAAATCGTCCTCAAACAGAGCTAGAAAAGTGATAGGTATCTCTCACTCTCTCTCCTCTGTGGCTCACCTCTGAGAGCTGAGGGCCTGCATTTTGCACCTCAATTTATTTGTAAATTATTCTGCTGCACTAGTCCATTTTTGCCACTTTTGTGGGGGAAAGAAAAGCCCTCTTACTAATACTAAAGCAGAGAAAAAACACGAAAAGGGAATTTTGTTATAAAAGGAGAATGAAGTGATGCTCGCCCTTACAGAAGCGAGTAGGAGGTGGCTGAAAGTCATCTTGTACATGATGGTAATATATAGGGCGAGAGAGAGATGTAATTACAGAAAGATATGCCCAAGGAACTGAGAAAAAATAGATAAAAGTGTCAAAAGGAAGAGAAGGTGCCAGGAGGCCAAGAATATGTTAATTAAACAAGCCCGAACGGAAGGATGAAGCACTGTTGTTGTTATCCTTATTTTCTGATCATCATTTTCTCCTTTTGGTACTTTCTGAAAATCTCCTCCTCAGCAACAGTCCTGAGGAGGCACCTGAGGGGCAAGGGGGAACCAGGAATGAAAGTGCCGGTTTCCTACGCTCTGGAGAAGCAGCTGGCAAACACATGAGCCGCCGGCTTTCCCCGGGCTGGATCGGGAAGCGCCCTGGCAGCGCGAATCCGCCGCCCCAAACCCGCCCTCGGGGCGCTTGGAGCGCTGGGGCCGTCGGCCCAAGCGCGTGGCGCTCCGCTCGCGGCAGAGGCGGCGGCGCTCGGCTCGCGGCGTAACGCGGCGCTCGCTGCTCCGCACAGGCGCGCCGCTGCAGAAGGCCAGGTACAAGCGCGTGAGGTGCCGGCCGGACACCTGGGTTGCCAACTGCATCGAGGAGAAGGGGCCCTGGTTCTACATGCCCCAAGGAGGAGCGAACCGCGTGCTGCCGCCCATGGCCGATCCCTCTCTGTAAGTCCCGGCGTTGCATCTTCGCGGTCCGTACGCGTGTAGCTGAGGCTCCAGAGTCGACTCAGGCGGTGAAACGTTTGCCACTAGCGAGATGGAGCTGAAAATATCCTTTGAGAGGCTCCAGTGGGTTCACTGCAAAAACGATGTAGAAACAGAAGCGTGACAGCGGCATTACGTGGTGCTGTTTGGGCTCCCCTTCAGGAGGAGTTGGGCTCTCCTCTGCACGCAGGTGGAAAGGGGAAACGCCGTTTCCTCTTCTCTGCAGTGGAGAGAAGTCCACATGCCGTTAAATTTGTGGCTTGGATGCTGCTGTTTCAGGCTTTGAGGCAATGAGCCCATCTCAAGCTTTCCCTTGCATCCATCCGGTGAGGGGAGCTAACCAGCAGCAGCAAATCGTCACGATGTGTTACGTGAGCAGATCCTCACGCCCCTTGCCAAGGCTGCTTAGTCCTGAGGCGCCCTTCCCACCGATATTCCCCCTAAATTGCCTCCAGTGCCCACAGCTCCGCTACCGCCGCTGTGTTTGGTTTCTGTTCGTTTGTAAAGACACTTTTCCCGAGGCGGGCGGCTGCAGCACGGGTGAACACCCCCACGCTAAGCTTTGCTGTAAACGCTGCGGCTCCGTGTTTCAGGATGAAGGACTACCAGGAGCTGGCCCGTATATTTCCGCTTTCGGAAGAGGACTCCAGCTCTGGGTTCGAGGACGCGGCTGAAGCGGAGCAGGAGGGGTCCGGCTCAGGGGCCGACTTCGGCACCGATTACCCCAGCATGAAGTTTCACGACTTCTTGGTGGGCCAGCAGAAAAGCAAGCTGAAGCGGAAGCTCACAGAGGAGAATTTGATTCTGTAGGGGAGGAAACTTGGCCCTTAGCAGAAAGATTGTGACCTTCCTCACCTCTGGCGTGTCTCCTCCGGTGTATGACCAAAAGCGATTACTCTCAGGACAAAACGGTTTTATATGAGCTCTAAACCAATAAAGGCTGCCTTACATCTCTACTGCTTTTATTCTCTAAAAACCTGTATTCAATCCCAACTCGCTCTTTGCTTTTGAATTGCACGGTAGCCATCCAAATGGAGGGGGGGAAATGGGATTTTAAAAGATCTGCCGTAATCTTGTTGGCATAAATATTACAGCTGGCAAAAACAAACAAACAAATCACTCAGTGGTAATAAAACGAAAATGTTTATTTAATAGAAATCAGCTGCACATCAACACAAACCAAGTAAATACGGCAAAAAATAACCCAAACATTTGCCTTTCACCCGCCTTTCCTCAGATTATTTCCTTAAAAAGCACTAAATGTTGTGAACTGTTCTGGCACTATAGACATTATTTCCTGTTACAAGTGTAAGAGCGGGTCTCGTTGTTAGGGCCAGTGTGGCTTGCACGCTGTTTTAGCCGTGTTATCTTAACGGAAGTTACAAGATAATGCAAGTCAAAAACCACAACCTCCTTCTTCATCCTCTCCTTGTGACTTTTAACGTTAAGAGTGGCCAAGGAGCAAGTGCAACTACCTGTCAAATCACTGAATGGATTTTTCCGTGATGTCTGTATCTACCCAGCTGTAATCCTATTAAAATCTAAATCTAAATTAAACTTTTTTTTTCTTCTTGAGCATTAGACCAAGCACTTGAAGCTGTGTGTGTCGTGGGCCCCTTGAGACACAGAGCGCTTAACTGACAGGACGTGCGGAAAGGGTTGTGGTCTGACATGAGAACATCCCCAAAGCCCGCTGATTGCCAGCGGGAAATTCCCGCTGATTGTCCGGATCAGTTTTCCCAGGGGGAAACACACAAATGTTGTTGTATCCAGGGGGGTAAATGCTGCATTTGGCGGCACCAACAAAAATACAGCTCTGGGAAAGGGCACAGGCCGGACGCCACTGAGCACTTCTGGTTACCTGCAGCGACATCCGCACCCTAAAATGTGCAAAAGACAAAACCCAAGGCAAAACCAAACCACCACCACCAACCCCCCTAAGTCAACAGACGGAATCATGTGCTTGCAAATGAGCTTACTTTTAAGTGCTTTTCCAGCTCAGATTTAATGTGCAGATTGCAGAATTGAAACCGGTGGCTGCTGAGCAGGCAAGCCAGTGCTGAGCACCACCTAATATTGCCCTCTGACGGCCAAACTACAGACCGGCAACTCAAAAAAAAGGGGCATTTTGGCCGTCCTGCCTTTCCTCTGCTAACCTGGAAGGTGATATCTGGAAATAAGATTTTCCTTGGTGCCTCGGTCCATGTATTAGGGACATTAATCCCTACGCTCTGCTCACTGTGTGCAAAGGTGTGAAGAAATGACAACGTGTTTGCCAAGGAGAAAAAAAAAAAGGGAAAAGGCGATTTTTACTGAGGAATGGTTTCAAAACGAGATACTTTCGTGCAAAGCTCTCGAGTGATTTATTTCGAACACGTATTTCTATCCCGCCTACGATAAATACAGAATGAGCGTGACTTGGACAGAAGTAACTGGGGGGCAGACAGTTTCCTGGCGGTTTAGCTCAAGCAGGTCTCAGGGTTACGGTATTTTACCGCTGGGAAGCCCACACGGTTCCCCCAGCCCCTCACGGCCGCGCTGTCGCCGCGCGTTTCCCCTCACACAAAACGCAACGGCCGCCGCGGCGCCGCCCCGCCCCCCGCCGCGCGCATGCGCCGCTCCGCGCCCCCTCCCCCCCCCCCCGCCGCGCTCCGCGCTCTGACCCCGCCCGCCCCCGGGCCGGCCCCGAGCGGACGCGGAGGGCGCGGTCACGTGGCGCGCGGGGGGGGGCGTGGCGCGGCCGCGCGGGGGTCACATGACCAGGGGCGCGGGCCGGAGCCGCCGCCACCGCTGCTGCCACCGCCGCCGCCTGGGCCCCGGCCATGGTGAGACCCCCCCCCCTTCCCCCCGCCGCGAGCCCCAACGGCCGTTGGGCAGCGCCCCCCCTCCCCCCATTAACCGCCACCAACCGCCACGCGCGGCCCTGAGGCGGCGATCGGGCCCGGGCGGCGCCGCCTCTTTCCCCCCGCCACCTGTGGCCGCCGCTCGTCCCTCCGCGACGGGTACTGGCCGCCGCTCGTCCCTCCGCGACGCGTGTCGTGTCCTTCCCCCTCCGCCCGGCGCCGCGTGGCCTCCCCGTTCGCTCCCGGGCTGCGTCACGCGGCTCCTGCCCGCGCTGCGCAGCTCTTTTCTGTGGGAGAAAAAAAAAAAATCCCCGTGGGAGCGCTGGGCGCTCGGGCGGTCCCTGTGAGACGGCGGTCCTCACGATGACCGCGGTTGTTAATCCCGCTGCGCTGTCGAGACAGCGGCCGCGCTGCGTCCCTAGCAGATCTGACGAGATAAAGTGCCTAATGCACGGCATAGAGCTTTTTCTCCTCCTTTTTTAACGCGGAGAGTCGGCTGGATCAATGCACCGTGAGTTGTTGAAGCGTGCGCATCGTGGTTGGGCACGCAGAGGGTTTTCCGAGGGCTGCAGCTGGGATTTCAGAGCCGTTTGTGAGCTGCCAGCAGACCTGTGCCCCCCGAGTGCAGCTGGAGCGTGAGCAGGATTAGCAGCAAGCGCCCTGAGCCCTGGTGTGGCGAGCGGGTACGAGGCTTAGCTGGAAAATTAGTGCAGGTTTTCCAAGGAAAAAAAGGGTAAGGGCATGCCCAAAGCAATCTGTGCAACAGCCGGAAGACTGGGAATGCTTGAAGTTTTCTATTTCCCCTTCTCCCAGGAGCTGCAAATCAAGATCAGGGCTAGTGTGCAAAACAGAAGCTTGTCTAAGCAAAGAATGCAAATGTGTTCTTGGCAAAGGCTTGGAGGACCCTCTAGTCTTAGGCTTAACCTCCCTCTGGACTGTTATTGCTTTTCTCTGAGACTGTGGAATACATGTAACTAATACAGGTTTCACTTATATAGTTAAATGTATCTTCAGGGACTGAACTATGGACATTCGCTATCTGAACGAGTGCGCCGTCAGTTTAGTCTTGCTTGAAGTGCTGTTTCATAGCTCAAAATTGCACAATTCCTTTGCTGGACTTGAGCAAAACAGTTCCCCAATATTCGTGTTTCTGGGGCAGTAACATTCACATAATCAAACTTTGTACTAGATACTCCCCCCCCCCCACACACACACACACACACTTAGGACTGCACTTTCAGCTCCCCAAAATGTTTTGAACATGTTCTTATGACCTGAGTTCTTGATATTAAATCTGCAAAGTTCACTGAAAACTAACTTGTGATTTCTCCAAAAAGGAGTTGGTGAGTTACCAAAGTGTTGTCTGCTTTAGTACATCAAAGAAGATTAATGGATTAAGCTGGGGAAAAAAAAATGAGGCCTTTGTACTAATCTTGTTGAGTTCCCATAAAGCTGCTAGCATGTTTTCCAGTTTCTTCCAAGAAATGCTTGTGCAAGGTCAAGGGATGATCTTTTAGCCTCTTGTATTTGATACTGGGCAGATGCTCATGCCTAGCAAAGGCCTGTTGTGTTAGGCCAGAGTGAACATTTAATACTTCACAGCACTGCTCTAGGTCCTGATATATTGTGGCCTGAGAGCTTCCTAGCAGAGCCAGCAGACAAATGTTCCTCATTTACCCTCTCCACGCAGAGGAGTTTTATAGACCTGTTGTTAAATTCCCCATTAGCTGGGCTGCCTTTTTTTTTTTTTTTTCTCCTCAGATTAAAGCATCCTAATTTGCTTCTTTATTCCTTCTTTTTACTGCTTTTTATGCAGTAAATTACAGTGGATATGAAACAGTGAGTGTTTTTTTCATAACATCTTAACCTGATGGTTCTTAAACCTGATGGAATCTATTTGTTAGCATTTTTTTTTAAGTATGGCTAAGTGATTCACATTTGAAAGTGAAATCAATGATTTAATAGTAAACACGAGGAGAGATCTTGCAGTGGCAAGAGCCAAAGTTGTGTTTACAACAGTGATAGTGTTTATTTTAGTAGTATCTTAATAAAATTGTAGTAACAGTACTTACACTGCATGCTTATTATAAACATTGTATTTTGTACGAGCAGCTTCTCCTTGTTACTGCTCCTATTTCAGTTATTTTCTAGATGAACAAATTTCCGAAATAATCGTGATATTTCTTGGGTCTTTAACACAGGCTCTTTTCTACTTAAAAAAGCCTGTACATCCACTACAAGACTGTTTCCCAACTTAGAGTGTACAGCTGTGAATAAGTAACACATGTTAAAATATGGAATGTTTACTGTTAGTAATTAACCCAGTTGTTCTTATTTCAGAGTTTCCTTGGAGGCTTTTTTGGTCCTGTCTGTGAGATTGATGTTGTCCTTAATGATGCTGAAACACGAAAACCAGCCGAGATCAAAACAGAAGATGGTAAAATAGAAAAGCACTATCTCTTCTATGATGGCGAGTCTGTTTCTGGAAAGGTAATTTTTTTTTTTCCTGAATAACTCTGAGTTGCTGTGCGGATTTTGGTGTGTGAATACGTTAAAACATGATAATTGATAGAGGCAACAGCTGGAACTGGAATCACAGCTCATGTTGCTAATCAGAGGAGGGGGAAAAAAACCTTTCCCGTATCTGGTCTTTCCAGCCTCTGTTGGAAGAAGTTACTGAGAAAACTGACAAAACTGAGACTTTTCAGTGGTTGTTTGCTGCTGATTTGTCCCTAGTTATCTTGTGTTGATGGAGAAACTGTTTGTGCAGTCTTGTCATTGGTTTTGAAAATAAAACTATTTCCAACTGAGTCTCCTCCTCTCTTCCACTCCGCTCTTCCCCTTAAGCTCCCAAATCCACAATATCTCACACGTAACAGTAATTACTGGCTGATGCAGCTGAATTGTTTTGCGTATCCTGAAGCCAAGTCTTTTGCCTCATGTTCTGAGGCCATTTCTGGAATTGCATCAGAGGAGCAATGTATTGAAGTTCAGCTGGTTGTCCAGTCCATAGTAGGTTTTCTTTTTGGGGTGGGGGGGAAGCTAAGATTGCCAGAAGGATTCCTCACCTTTCAGTATTGCATCTGAGAATTCCGTGTGATTTCTCTGATTTTACAATAGTTGTGCATTGAGTGTTCTAATTCACTTTTTCTCCTAGAAGCTCAATCCAGTTGTTTGCCTCTGGGATTGACTTCTAAATACCTACTTAATTCTTAATTGATCTGTTGCTGCTGGGCCTCTTCCTGCTGTTCAGATGTCTTTCCATATTAGGAGCCTGATCCTCTTGAAAGATCCCTTCAGGGATGTGAAACTCTCACGAGATATGTGGCAAACTTGGGGAACAGAGGAACCAGCTCTCATGTTCACTGGTCTAAGGACTTCTTGATTCTCTCAGGGGCTCCTGAGAAGTGCTTGAGGAGTTCTGACTAACAATCACAACTGGATCAGGAGGTCTGGAAGACTTGTAACTTGCTGGGGCCTTCCTCTCCCTCTACATTTCTTCTTTCCATCGTAAAGACAATTTGTCCATGTGCTTTACTTGCACTTGGATGTCACTGATATAAGGGTATGAAGGTCTTGATAGTAGGTTTGTTTGTCTGTTGTTTTTTTGCTTTGACTTTTCTAAAAGTTTTGCTGAGGAAGGGGTTTAAATTCACTAAGCATGAAAGGAACACATTTTGTGACCACTGTTTTTTAGATATCTAAATCCTAATGAGACTCTTGGGAAACGTTTTGAAGATTTCAGCCTTCCAGGGTGGTTAAGAGTCATGGGTGGCTTGTGTGAACTCTGCAGAAGCTCTGGCTTAGACTTTCATTTGTGGGACCTGGGAATTTCAAAACTGGTTATCCAAATTAGACATGTGGATAACTAGATCTTTCTTGCATAGTTTACTTGGTGGGTGATCCTTAATTTCATCATCAACTGTTTGATTTGTTTGCCTTCAAGCCCAGGACATTTTTAACGGACATGTTTTAATGATGTATTTTCTCTTTAAGATCATTTTGTAAAGTAATGGTGTTTAAAACTAACTTTTTGTTTGTGTGTGTGTTTTTTTTTTTTTTTTTTCTCTCTTTGGTAGGTGAACATCTCCTTTAGGCAGCATGGGAAGAGGCTAGAGCACCAAGGAATTAGAATTGAATTTGTAGGACAAATTGGTGAGTTTGGAAGCTATAAAACGGGTGTTAGATAGGTGTAATTTATGAATCTTTGCATTTGTGACTAGCAGCAGTCTGGCTCATCAGCCTGATCAGGTTAGTGAACGATAAGTGCCAGGGGAAGTATTGCCTCCCTAGTTTAACGTGGGTGATAGTGCTTTGTGCCAGTCAGAACAGTAAGGGGAGAGAGGACTGGGATGAAGAGCATTGTGTCTGCTTGAGGCTGGCTGCGAAGCTGAAGTTTTCCAGGGGCTCAGAGAACTAAATGTGGCCATGATAAACATGGCTTTTGCTTCATGCATTTCAGACTACTCATTTTTAAGTTAAAACACCCCTGACAAGAACTATAAATGAATGGCCCTGATATGAAAACTGAGAATCAAACTACTGTTTGTTTTCTGCCTCTCTTTTCATCTGCATTTGAGATTTTAACCCAAAATATCAGCTGTACATATTTTGTCAGGTCTCAGTTTTGGCGTTTAGTTCTCGACCTGGACAAAAAAGGCATAGAAAAAAAGATGGAGCAGTGAGATTTTTCTGGAAATAATTCTGTGGTGGCTGGTTTTATAAAGCATAGTGACATATTAGTGACATATAATGGGATTGAAACTTCAGAAGATCACTGCTCTCTCTAACAAGATTATGTTGCATTCACATAAATACCTGTTTCTTCAAGACCCAGCCAGATTTGGATAGCTTTATCATATCTAATCTCTTCTTGCCACTTCATCTAATCCTTTAGTGTCCTTAAGCTCATGCTAAAATTCCCTCTTTTTTTTTTTGTTAGAGAGCTATGTGCATTGATGTCCCACTCTGAAATTAGTCTTCAAATTTTAGCCTCATACATTGAGTTTTCATAAATTTTCTATTTTTGTTCAGCCCCTGGGCTCCAGTAGCCTTTCTGTGAACTGTTACACAGCAGGCGTGACTAATTTCTGAAATGTGCTACTTGATGCTTTGAGACTGTGGTCAGTGGTGATGTAAAAGCAAACCCCCAGAATAAAGCAGCAGTGTGATGGGAATGAGGCACTTTGAGAGCAGTGTAATAAAGCTGTGTTATGTCAGCTTCAGTGTTTGCTGTCCTCTAACTTTGCCAGTTGTTTTTAATCGGCTCTGATGCATGGATTTTTATTTGCTAGACAAGTTTCAACTGACGTATTGATTTTTTTTGTTTGTTTCTAGGCATCTTTCTATAGTTCTAAAAGTTTAAAATTTCTCAAGGACTTGTTATGGGGAAGTGACTTATCTTAGTCACTGCTCTTCCTACGTGTTCATGTTTTCTTGCACCCTCTATTGAATTGAATTCATCTAGTAATACAAAAACATCCCAATACTGTCTCTGCCCTGCTTGGAGCCTAGATCTAGCTGCATGTCACAAACTTGCTTTAAACCTAAGTTGTCCTTTTCAGAATGCAACTTCCTTTGACCTGCAAAAAACATTTATTTAAACACCTGTCATAGCAAATAAAGTGCAGCTTAGTGTCTTTGTAGTCATTTTGGAAAATAAACAGTAAATAGTTAAAACGTCTGTTTCTAGCAAGTCTGCAATGATAACCTGAGGTTGAGGATGTGTTCAGTTCACTTGCTCTTTTCTGGAATGCTTCAATCTCTGCAAAAGAAATGCTGAACCAGGCAGTGCTGCAGGCAAGAAATACTTTGTTAGCTGGACTGGCATAAAAAGCATATGCTAGTAAAGCTTTAAATAATTGTTCTTTGCCTTGCATGTGGTATTTTAGAAATACTTACTGTAGGTTGTTGAAGTTTAAGGTAACTTTAAAGAAGTGGATAAAGCTTTCTAACATGTATCTGTCAATTTGTTTTGGAAGTAGTTGCTTCCTTTCTCCTTTTCTGCTTGCTCCTGCCAAAATAGAGAAGGTTGTGTTTGCTAAACTGCTGAAACATGCTTTCTGTCCACTTATTTTTAGAGCTCTTCAGTGACAAAAGTAACACCCATGAATTTGTAAACTTAGTAAAAGAACTGGCCTTACCTGGAGAACTGACCCAGAGCAGAAGCTATGACTTTGAATTCATGCAGGTTGAGAAGCCATACGAGTCATACATTGGTGCCAACGTCAGACTGAGGTTTGTAACTCTCAAGTGCTCCCTTAAGCAAATTCTAATGTTTAGCATTTCTAATTTAGCTCCTTATTCCTCCCTGCCCTGGGGTAGGGGGGAAAAAAAAGTGGGGAGCAGGGGTGCAATTTCACTGCTATCCTGAGAGTAAAACTGTTGTGAGAACAGTAGTGCCTGATGGGCTTTTGTGAACTTAAAAACATCAAAACAGAACTGTTGAAATGTACAAATGGCAGCCTGAGAATTCGATGCTGAAAGCTACCTTGTACCTCATTTTAAAATGCTAAGCTACTCCGTGGGACCTTGATTATGGCTTCAGAGAGAAATCTGTCGTCTTATTCATCCTTAAATCATGATCATGCAGGAATTCCCACACTGTGCAGTGTTGTGCTCTGTTGAATGCACAGTGCTAATGGGACTTTCTGTAAAAGCAGTTGTGTTGCAGTGACTTGCACCAGTGCAAGAGAAACAGCAGTGACAGGGCAAAGTGACAGGTATTTATGGCCATTAGTTTGGGTGGGCAATAGAAGCAGTGACCCCCCAGTGCGTGTGGGTTTTATTTTGTCCTTTGGCTAATAGTTACTGACTAGTGTGACTTCCAGTCAAGGCACAACCACGTTATGTGGATTTTTGTCATATTCCTTTCTTAAGGAAAGAATGTTCTCTTAAGAGAGAATGTTCTTTCAAAGAGCACCTGTGTCTTGGAACAAGGACCCCTTTGCTGATGTAATTCTGAATAATTCTTGCCACTTTGGTGGTTTTTCCTAGGTATTTCCTAAAAGCAACAATAGTAAGACGGCTGACAGACCTGGTAAAGGAGTATGAGCTCATAGTTCACCAGCTTGCTACCTACCCAGATGTGAACAACTCAATTAAAATGGAAGTAGGCATTGAGGACTGCCTGCACATAGAGTTTGAATACAATAAATCCAAGTAAGTGTAATTTGGAGCAAAAGACATCTAAGTAAATATCTGAAGAGAAGAATATAGATTACTGAATGTTTGTCGAGCAACCCGATACCCAGAGATATTGAGAAATGTAAAGCATAATTTAAAGTGATACTGAGCTGTAATTGTACAGTGGCCGCCTTTGAGAAATACTTCTGCTCTCAGTACTAAAAAGAATGTCAGCAACAATTTTTTAAGACTTGATTTCAAATGGCAAGGGAAAGATGCTAACTGGTCTGGCTGAGATGCTTATCTTGGAAGTAAGCTCTGAGTAATTAACAGGCAGATAACTGCCCATGTAACTTTCAAGAGGGTGTAAAAGTGGTGTTTTTCTTTGTTAATGAAAACCCTGTTCTGTTCTCTTAAAGGTATCACTTAAAGGATGTGATTGTTGGAAAAATTTACTTCCTCTTAGTGAGAATAAAAATTCAGCACATGGAGCTGCAGCTGATCAAAAAGGAGATTACTGGAATTGGTAAGAGAAATAAAGTTCAAGGGAGATGGCAGCTTCTATGTCAGTTGAGCTCAGACAAACCAAGTGAACGAGGCCAAAAGTCCCCATTTTGGCTGGAGTGATCCTTATGTGCTTTCTCCTCACTGATGTTTGTGGCATCAGCAATCACACTTGATAGCTCACATTCTGGGCTAGCTACCTGATAAATGTGACTCATTGCAAATTGAACTCGGGTGTAAATATGCAAGAGTTTAAGCAGCCTTGATGGATTAAAAAAAACAAGGAGGGTGTTAAATGTGTTGTGGAAAAACCCTTCACCTCTGAGAACCTGGCAAAGGGGCTTGGTGAAGCCCCCTTTCACACTCTGGAAATATGTCACTTGGTTAATTTTGATGAAAATATCAGAAGCTTTGAAGCAACAACAGCCTGGTCAGGCTTGCACACCCTGCAGCCAGGGAGGTGGCTCATGGCTTCTTTGTCAGTGCCTGGGGCCATAGTGAGCTGTTTATGTGGAGAGTAAGAAAACCTCTGTAGTCACAGAGGAAGGACAAAAAGCTGCTTGTGCTGCTGCTGCTTCTGGATAAATTGGGCCCTACAACTTAACCATCCTAAGGCCTGAAGAAAGGTGGCTCTGGAAAAGGTGCTACTTTTGCTGGATCTTTAAATTTCCAGTCTGATCATTGACTAGGAGTGTCAAAGTAAGTAGCACTGCCTTCTGAACACGCCTGAGAGGGGTTACCCTGTGCGCTTGCCCCTTATCCAAAGCCTTTGTAGACAGGGATCCCTGGAAACATGAGCTGCTGCCTCTTCCCCCTCAGTGTGGGGAGGAGGGAGCAAGAAGCAGACACTGCTCATGGGATGACTTTGTGCCATCTGTGTGTAACTGGTCTGGTGTTTTTCTTGCTTTGATGACTTAGAGGCAAGAAAAAAATGCAGTATCCTGCCATTTGAATGCTGCAATGTAGAGATTGCTGTGATAAAAATTGCCTTGTAAATGTATTTAAAAAGGAAGTGTGTGTTCTCAAAGTAAAAACTTGTTTGACCAGGGCCCAGTACCACAACAGAGACTGAAACCATTGCAAAGTATGAAATAATGGACGGTGCACCAGTTAAAGGTAAATAACTTTTTGGTAAATAACGCTTTGGTTCTAAAGAGGGAGCACTTTAGGTTAAAACTTTCTGTTCCCTTCCTTCCCCTTCGCACCACCTCCTTTCTCCCCCTACCCCTCCTGAAGGAGTTGATTTTGATAAGTTTTTCTTGGCGAAACTCCTTCTCCTTAGGCTGCTGAAATGAGGGTGGATTTTTTTTTTTCATATTCAAAGCAGATATTTTCATTGACTAAAAGCATTTCACTTGATCCTAATGACTTGTCCCTATTTACCATGCAAATTCTGTGTGTGCTTCATTTTAACTCCATTGTGCTGCACTTGCTTGTACATAGAGTCCTGGGCACTGGCCCTTTGGTTGTGCCTGGTTGCCCTGCTTCCATCTTTGGCTTCACACTTGCCTCTGTAGGCAAGTGTTTTACCACTATGTTGGAATAGCTTCGGAGACTGTTTAATGACACCCTGTTTTCAGGAACTGATTTTTAAACTCTTTCTTCCAAGGTGAATCAATTCCTATAAGACTGTTCTTAGCAGGCTATGACCCAACTCCTACAATGAGGGATGTAAACAAAAAGTTTTCAGTGAGGTACTTCTTAAATCTAGTGCTTGTGGATGAAGAAGACAGACGATACTTCAAACAACAGGTATGGTCTCTAGCAATCTTGTTGCAATAAGTTACCTGGACTGTTAAACAGGCTGCTTTGAATATTTGACACATGAAAAACGACCCGTTCTGTGTATAGCTCTAGTATTTTTGTCTGGTGTATTGTCAGCTGTGCAGAAAATGCAGCCATAAAGGAATTTTTTAGTGTGAACACTCAATACTCAAATTTATTTGTCTAAAATGAGCTGCAGATGCAATGCTTGCCCCCCCCCCCCCTTTTTTTTTTTTAAACCATTACAGATTTCCCTTTTGTAGGAATAACTTGGGTTCAAAACTGCAAAATTATACAAAAGATTAAGAAACTTGACTGAAATTCAGCAGTTGAGGGCTTGCAGAAGAAAGGAACGATATGAAAAGGGTCACTGGAATGAAGCTATGTAGGTCAGAGGCTTCCTTCTAAAGAATAGACAGGGTAATATAGTTTAAAGTGGAAAACAAGGAGCCTGGAGGATAATAAGGCTATTGCAGGCTTCAAATCTAGTAGGAAAGGAGGAACAACAACTGGTTGAACCCTTTATGCAGTCAAAGTAGGGCTTAGAATAGCCTGGGAGGTGTCTGCTGAGGCCTGTCTCTTGCTTCTACCCTAATTACAGAACAGTGCAATACAGGAGCAATGTAGAGTTTTTCAAAATCCTTTGCTTAGGAGAGTCTTATCACAGTGATACTTGATGATGTTAGCAAAGTGGTGAATGGTTCAGTCAAGCGTTTACTTTCTCAATAGGAAATAATTTTGTGGAGAAAAGCTCCCGAGAAACTGCGGAAACAACGAACAAACTTTCACCAGCGATTTGAATCGCCAGAATCACAAGCATCTGCTGAGCAACCTGAAATGTGAACTGGTATGAGGTGAAAAACTCTTGCAGTGCTTCAGCAGGTTAAAGATGGCAGCAGCCTGTGGGAAACGAAGGCCAAAATTCCCATTACAACTGTCTTCCTTCATCTTGCAGTGCTGCATTTGCCATACTACTAAAATATTCTTCAGTTAAACATTCAAGTATGTATATACATTTAAAATAAAGTGCTTTCTCAAACACTGGAACTTTCTTAAGCTACTATTTTATACTGCACATTTACTTTTATTTGATGATGTAATGCACTTGGATATGCATAGGCTTTAATCGAGTTATTTCCATGTATGGTAGGCTTGTATATTTGATTTTGCTGACCACTTGTATTGTGTAGACTAAAACATTTTCCTTTTCCATTCATGTTGTTTATTGCATGTGTCTCTCAAATGTTGCTTATCTGCTCTTTTTTTTTTTTTTTTTTTTTTTTGGAAACCACAGTAAGACAACTTACTAAATCGCACTAAAATTCAAGGCTTATGGTGGACTCTGCCCTAAAAGACTTCTGTTTATCATAGCAGGGTTTAACTCCAACTGCAAGTATAGGCGCTAGGGATATGGTAACTGGAGACTTCAGCTGCCTTACCAAGGTTTTAAAGAAGCTTTGACTCTGGTAGTGATGAAGATAATTAGTAAGGATCTAATTGCAAAGCAAAACAAAATTCATTTGACTGTACTTTTCCTGAGCCTTTCATCCGAGTGACTTCTGCCTCTTAAGGTTCATTGCCCAGTAACCAGTGAGAGTAGAGGTGCTCTCGTTATTTCACTTTGAGGTGGTGAGTGGTTGAAATATGTGAAAGTAGTTATCCCTTATTCATGAAACAAGCACTGGTAATGTTGATTATTTTGCAAATACACAGCTGTTCCTCCTGGATTCACACTTCCACTGTCTCCACAGTTTGTTTCCTCACTGTCCTCATACGAGAGGCAAAACATCCTCAAAGGACATTCTCCTGAGTCCATCGAGGCCTGTTATGAGGCTTCTAGAAAGGCGTTTTGAAGTCAGGTGAGCTTCAAAACTATTAGAAGCTTGTCTAGCAAAGCAGATTAAATGTGTACATGATGATTAAGACAAACAGTGTTTAAGCTATTTCTCCAAACAAGTTAGCCTTCATCTATTCACAGTGGAGCCTGTGGTCTGTTATCAGACATGTGGCTTGGGCCTAAAATGAAGCCTGCTGTGTGGAAGGCAACTTGCGCTTGTAGTTCACTTGGCCTTTAAACCAAGACTTTTCAACTTCGGTGCAAGTGTCATTGGTAACCTTACCTTCTGAGTAAGTAAATAACTGAATTACATTTCTGTAAGAACTGTTTTATTACTGTGGCACTTTGATAAAGCGACAAAGACTCTGTGTACTTTATGCTAGGATACTTCTCTTCATGTGGATATCTTTGAGAGCAAACTTAACTCCCTCATGTAAGTGCCTGTTCAGACCTTAAAAAATAAAATTGAAAGCCAAATATTTTCATGGTCACTTGCATGTTGTAATCTGGAACTAATTCCAAGAGATATTGAGAACAGACTGTATTTAACCAGCCTCAGATTGTGCAACCATGTATAATAAACAAGAGACGTAACGAGCTGCTATTTGAATTATTAAAATAGCTGTATTCTCGCTAAGCCCTGGGTTGTCTTTGTTAAGGGGGAGGGATATTGAAAACCCTCGGAGCTCTGCCCTGTGTGACCAGAGTGTGGGGCCTTGTGTGGAAGGAGAACCCTGGGAGCTGAGGGAGGCGATGATAGCTGAAGTGATGTGTTATATTAAAAATAATAGTGGGTGTAGATTCCCTTCAACTTAGGTAGATAAAGATGTTAAGTAACAGCAGTGAAATCTATTAATGATCTGGGCTGTGCTGAGTTCCTGTTTCTTTGCCTTGAGCATCTTGCAGTTGCAGAGGAGTTGGGGGTGACTTAAACCCCAAGCTATGAGCATTTATACCCACTCTCCCTGAGCTATAATGTGCACTGTATGGTTTAGGTTGAATCCCAGGGCTCAGTCAAGACGCAGTATCTTTGAAAAAAACAAAGATTCCGTAATTCCTCATTTTTAAAAAAATAGAACTCTTCCCTTGTGTTTAAGCCTGAGAGGGGGATAAGATGGCCCAGCTTTCCCACCTAGCACCTCCGCCACACGCGGGAGGGAACAGGGCACGTTTCGAGCTCTTCCCCCTCGGCCGCTTCACAAGGAGGGTTCGTTGGCGCAGGCGGCGCCGCCTCCCGCCGCGCGGCCGCCATTTCCCGGCGCCCCTCCCCCGGCGCCGCGCGCGGCTGCGCGGGGCCGCTGACGCGCTCGGGCCGCGCCGGCGCCGCCGCTGCCCTCGGTGCCGATGCGGCGGGGCGCGTGGCGGCTCCCGCGCCTCGCGGCGCTCGCGCTGCGCCGCCCCGGCGCCCCCCGCCCGCCGCCCGCTGCCGCCGGGGCCTCCACGGCGGCCGGCGGCGGCTCGCGCGCCCCCGACACCTCCCTCTTCGTGCCCGTGCCGCTGAAGGCCGCCGAGGCCGCGCCCGGCCCGGACGTGGGCGCCGAGCTCACGCGGCCGCTCGACAAGGGTGAGCGCGGCCGTTGGCGGCGGCGGGTCGCGCTGCGCGGGTTTCCGCGGCCTCCCGCCGCTCCGGCTGGGGCCGGGCGAGCCGCGGGGTTCGTGTCCGCGCTGCTCCTTCCCCATCCCCTCGGCGCGAGCAGCCGTGTTCAGCTAGCCGAGCCTGGAGGCCCTTTTTAACGATCCGTCCAAGAAACGGGTTCTTGCTTTGCTCCCACGCTTGCTTTGGATCCCAGACATAGAGGGATGAAAACGCCTTTTATTACATGCTTTCACAATCAAGTGTTCAGTTTGGGCTGTCGCCAGGTAAAGGAAGCATGAGAAAATGATCTCAAGTTGTTTAGAGCCCCCAAGAACTCTCCTAAAAAGCCTGAGAGCCAGGAGGGAAAATCATTGGAAAGACTAAAACTACAACACTTTCACCCGAGGCTTGTGAGGAACACCAACCATGGGGGCAGCGTGGTGCTCCGCTGCCTGGTGGCCGGCAACGCTCTGTGCGTGGCTAGTAGTAATTTTGTATTCTGAACCCCCACAGTAATGTTTAAAAGCGAAGTTAATGAGACCTTCCTTAGCAAATGCCGCTTTTGAAAAAACATAAAATTCCCTTTCTTGGAATTTCCTTCAGGGCGTTCTGGCCGTAACACTGAATCACGCAACAACTTGTTTTTGTGTTATTTTGATTGAAGTTAGCATGTCGAATTCCATTGTTCGATACTGAACTAAAATCAGGAAATGAAGGTTTGTCAGATGAGTATTTACAAGGTTTCTCACTACAGCTTTTAAGGAAACACTGTTTCTTTTAGAGGTGTGCCAAATTCCAGCCCAAACCATCTCATTAGCTTTATTTTGGTGAGATGCAGTGGTCAGAATATCTCGAGCTAGTCAGATGCTGTCGCAGCCTTGCAGTTTTGCAGGGCTGCTTTTACAGAAGCCTTTATAACAAATGTGCTGCCTGACTGCATGAGTTCACAGCTGCATCTTGAAGCTCTCTTGTGATTTTGGAGGAAATGTATCATGGAGAGGTGGTGTTTGCTTGTAATTTGGGGGTATCAAGTGGGTCGTAACCCACTAGTTACTGTAATTAGCAGGTGCTTTGTTTCTGAGATTCGCTTACGGAGAGTACTCCAAAATGTGTCTTTTCTGTGCGTTTCATCGCATTTGCGTTGCCTTTTGTTGCTTTTACTTTGTACAGTTATATCAGTAAGACTGGTACATGCTTCCATAATCTTTATCCCTCGGCCTGAATGTTACTGCAGCAGCTGGCAGCACAAGTGAGGTCTGTTTTGGATGCAGGTCTCCAGGTATGGAGGCCATGCATTAACCCTTCTTTGATAAAAATGAACAGATAAAAGGCCCTTATGCCAGATCGGCACTTTGAACTGTGCAGCTTCGTGATGCGGCTCTTGATTTGGAGCCCTGGTGGTCAGTTTGCCACGTTACCCCTCCAGGGACCTGTCCTTCAGCTCTGCAGAGAAAGACCTGGGCATCATGGTGGACAAGCTGACCATGAGGCAGCAGTGTGCCCTCGTGGCCAAGAAGGCCAATGGGATCCTGGGGTGCATTAAGAAGAGCGTCTCCAGCAGGTTGAGGGAGGTGATCCTGCCCCTCTACTCAGCCCTGGTGAGGCCGCATCTGGAGTATTGTGTCCAGTTCTGGGCTCCACAGTACAAGAGGGATGTGGAGCTGCTGGAGAGAGTCCAGCACAGGGCCACAAGGATGGTCAGGGGCCTGGAACATCTGCCCTATGAGGAGAGGCTGAGGGAGCTGGGCCTGTTCAGCTGGAGAAGAGAAGGCTGAGAGGGGACCTGAGCAGTGTCTATAAGTACCTCAAGGGAGGCAGTGAGGAGGATGATGCTGGCCTCTTTTCACTGGTGGCCACCGACAGAACTAGAGGAAACGTCCGGAAACAGAAACACCAAAAGTTCCACAGGAACTTAAGGAAAAATTTCTTACCAGTGAGGGTGCCAGAGCCCTGGAACAGGCTGCCCAGAGAGGTTGTGGAGTCTCCTTCTCTGGAGATCTTCCAAACCCGCTTGGACGCAGTCCTGTGCCACGTGCTCTAGGTGACCCTGCGTGTGCAGGGGTTTGGACTAGGTGACCTCTAGAGGTCCCTTCCAACCTTAAGCATTCTGTCATTCCTGCCGAGGAGCTCGAGCTGTCGTCAGCTCCTTTTTCAGGAGCAGGGTGTGCTCAAGGAAACGGGCTAGTGCTGGATGCGCAAAGGCCCTTGGATTGGACACCAGAAGTCTTCGAATAATTCCAGAGGAATTTTAAAATAAAGCACTCGAACTGCCCCAATGGGAGTGTGTGACCGGACGAATGGCCTGCAAATGGGGTTGAAGCTAAGTGCTCGTGATGCGCTGGAAGCTCACTGCGTAGTTTCTGAACCTGCTGCAGTGTCACGACACCTTTTTATACTGAGCTTGAAAAAAATCCTACAGAGAAGTCAAAGCAGTTAGGGAGTTAAGAGCTAAAACCGTGTTCTAAAATGAAAAAAAGGTTAACGAGAAATCTGAGAACAGGAATAATTGATAAGAAAAGATAACGGTGGAAGTAGAACACGTCTCCAGGGTAGGCACCCCGATTGCAGGCTCAGTTTATAGAAATAGGTGCTGCTGCAAGCAGTTGATTAAAGCTAACGTGGGCTAGGATGCACCTTATTGACAAGGCAATCAATTGTGCTTAGGAAGGAGGGCGGCCTTGAATGTTTAGGGCTGTGATGGTCTTAAGGCCACGCTGCCTAGGATAGTAACAAATATTCCAGCATTGACCTTTTCCTCCTGCAGAAAGGCTGGCGGGTGGTGAATTTAGATGTGTGGTTGATGTTGTGTTAACTGCTACCGTGTTTTATGCTTTCCAGTCTTTCCAAAGCTCTTGTGTAAGAAACATTTAACTCCGTAAATTCTTTTAATGCAATGTCTTCCAGTGTCTCTCTGCTTTCAGCCCCTTAAAACATTTTCTAATACACATAGGGAGGCAGTCCCACGATTTTCATAGAAAGGGAGGCGATCCCATAATTGCAGGAGTTGCAAAAAGTTGGGGAAATCCCAAGGGGAGGTTTCTGTCTGGAGGCAGAGGCTTTGAGATCATCACTCGTTTTACAAAGTGGTCAGAAAAACTGTGTGTGGGAGAAGTGCTTAGGGGAGGAATTTATTAATAACTCGATAACCAAAGATTCTGTGCAGACTGACTTGCCACGTGGTAAAATATGAAGAGAGTCTGTTAAGTCACTTTCTCCTCACCTTTATTTAAGCTGGGAAAGAGGAAGATAATGTGTCTGGTTTGCCTGCTCCTTCTGGAGATTGTGGCTTGCAAACAGTAAGGAGGACAGATCCAGTAAAAGCTTTCGCTGAGTGACAGGAGGAGGTTTCACTTTCACATTGAAGCCTGCTCTTTACTGGTAGGTACAGGTAAAAAACAAACAAAAAACACCCCCGAGGTTAACCTACCTCTGATTTGTAACAAGTTAGTTGCAGGTTAACTTACATTTCCCGACCTAGGAACAGGAAAAACAGGGAGAGTCTCATCTCAGGTACTACACTGGAATAACCCGATTTTACTGCTACTTTTTAAAATTGCACCTTCCACTGTAAATTCAAATATTGCTTGTAGTTAAACTAGTGAGGAATCATTCGAGTCTCCTCATCATGGCAGAGGTTTCCTCTCTAAGGTAAAGAAACTGTAAGCCGTGATCTCCAGCTGCGTTTGAGTTATTTTTGAGAAAAACTAAACTCGATAACTCAGAAATGTTGTTCTTTTTCTTGCAGGTGAAGTTCTGAAAAACTTGAATAAATTTTACAAAAGAAAAGAAATCCAGAGATTAGGAGCAGAAAATGGATTGGATGGTGAGCAGACGGCTTTCTAAGAGGGCATCATTTTCTAAAAAAAAAAGTGCAACCTGTTTTTATTGCTGTGGGCATCCCCCACACCCTCCTCCCTGCTTCCCAGGGTACCCCGTGCTCTGCAGGATGAACGTGCCCTGCAAACGGCCTTGGATTTCTTTGGCTTTTAGTGGCCTGTTCTTTTTTTCTACCTTGTAACTCAACCTTGTTCGGGCACTTTAAGACTCCCGTTAAGTACATTGAGAAACATTTTCATCCAGAGCCTTTATTCATATATGGCATTAGGTAGATCTGCTTTTTTGAGGTCAAATAACCTTTATTTCTATTATCTCATGTTAAGGAATATTTTTTTAATAAACTACTCACAGTTTTTGATAGGTATTTGCAAATACAATTTTTTGATCTCAGTCATGTCTGATTTGCTTTCTCTTACAGCTCGCCTTTTTCACCAGGCATTTATAAGCTTTAGGAAATATATCATGGAATCCAACTCTGTGAGTGCTGATTTGCATATTATTCTCAATGATATATGCTGTGATGCAGGCAAGTATCAGGAGTGCTTGTAAAATAAAATGTGTGTTTTCTGAATTTCTTTGTTTCTGAGTTCTATACTTAACTATCTTCCTATTTACCTTTCCACCATACTATAATAGAGATTAAAAAGTCATTCTGCTTTGTCTTTGGAAACATTTGTGTCCAGTCTATGAAGATTTCTGTCTTTAAAACTTCTAAACTAAGCAAGTCGAAGCCTGTTGTTTTATATTGTCTGTTCATTGCCGAAATGAAAATTACTGTTCTATATATTCCTCTCTCAAAAAATTTGGTAGTCACTAGGGGGCACTTTAAGAGCATTCTCTTGTCTAGGTTAATCTTGTATCTGCATATTTACATATCTATGAGTATTATATCCTTTAAGTTTGCATGTATAGGAGTATAAAGGGTGGTTGCTTGTGTTAGTAACTTCTAAGTGAGCTCAGCTTGTAATTAGTGATAACTAAGTTACTACAGAATGTAAGTTCTTAAATATTTTTTGATTTATTCCATACTAATTTACAAAGAAAAAGAAATGACTGATTGTTTGGAGGGCTGGATAATAACATTTGTTAGATCTGGGTATTATTTGTGATGCTGTGAAAGCTGGACAGTGAATATACAGACCTTCAAACACAAAGCATGCCAACTTTCTCATAAGAATCTGTCTTCTAGGTCACGTGGATGATCTCTTTCCATTTTTCCTGAGACATGCTAAGCAGATTTTTCCAATGCTGGATTGTATGGATGATTTGCGCAAGATCAGTGACTTGAGATTGCCACCCAACTGGTCAGTGTGTGTTAGTGGCTGCCGTGTTTTCTTTCCTTACTGAGGACTTCAGCCTCATGTTCTGTATCTTCCACTTAATATATTCATTTGGTTTTACAATAAGTTGTCTCAGAAATTCTTGTTTTTTGTTGCAAGATATGCTGCAAAGTTGTCTTGTGGCTGTATCTGCTTGGGAAATAGTACATCAGAACACGAAAAAAGAAAACAGTAATGAAAAATCCTTCTGCACACATTATGTATCAGTTTCACTCTACATCTTAAAAAGCATCATACGATTTAGAAAATGAATATATAAGACATGATAGCCTCTTTTTACTGGATCTATTTAAGAAGTTAAGTCTTCTGTTTTTACCACCATTTAAATGCCTATTGATATGGAAATGTTTAAAATAATTTGGGCTTTCACCTAACTTCGTATCCAGAATGCCAGATTAAATATATATCCTTTTTTTTTTTTTAATATATTTTTAGGTATCCAGAAGCAAGGGCTATTCAAAGAAAGATAATATTCCACTCTGGTCCTACAAACAGTGGCAAAACTTATCATGCTATCCAGAGATTTTTATCAGCAAAATCAGGAATATACTGTGGTCCACTAAAACTTCTGGCTCATGAAATCTTCCAAAAGAGTAATGATGCTGTCAGTATGTTATATTACTTACCTGCATCCTTAGTGTTGGGATGGTTTCCCTGGGTTTGCCTAAGCTGTGCTGTTAGCTTTTTCCATGCAGAAGCCTTTCCTTCAGCTTGTACTCAAGTAATTACCCTTGCTTAACCCTCCTTCTCCTTCTACTGCAATGTTTAAATTATACCTTATATATAATAATAACGTTCTACAGCTTCAGAGGTGTGAGTCAGTGAACACCAGAGCCCTGTTATTTCGGGTCCCAAGGGGAAGCTTTCATTAATACTGTCTTTTGCCTCCAGCATTTTTTTAAAGCTTTTCATTGCTGTGTTTCCATTTGCACAGAACCAAGCCAGTTGTAGAGCACCACAATAGCACACCGTGTTTCAATTATCATGCGTTAACACACACAATCTGTAGGATTTATCAGAGGGTCTTTGCTTCGAGCCTCTTTTCTGGCTGTGCTTTTGATGGTCCCCTTGCAGGAAGGAGGGAGAGGAAGAGGTGGAGCTGACACTAGTTACAAATATATCACACTGTTACAATGGTGCTTGGTCTGACAGAGCTTACAGCTAGCATGACACCTGTGTCAGCAGGCTGGGTAGCTGCTCTCTGGGCACCTACTCTTACACAGTTCTAAAAGATGCCTTAAGAAACCTTCCCCCACACACTTTGCAAGGGGGATTCTGTTATATTTAAAAACCTTAACGTGTGTTTTCTGATTTTCTGACCTGCAGAACGTGCCGTGTGACTTGGTGACGGGAGAGGAGCGGGTGTATGCCAATGAGGATGCCAGACAAGCTGCACATATTGCTTGTACCATTGAAATGTGCAGCACAAATACGCCTTGTACGTATACATAATTGTTTCATCACATCACCCTTATCTTTACACATGTTGCTGCTAACCAAGTGGCTGAGTTATACCTTTTCTCACTCTCTTGAACAGTTCCTGAAATAGGTTAGAACGGTTTTAATAAAACCTAGATCATCTCAGATTAGCTTTTTGATGGTAGGTAATTAACTTGATTTGAGTAACCTTGTGGAAAGCCTCTGAGATGTTCCTTTCTATGTAGTACTGCTATTCTAGATTTCTTCCATGGAGCATAACTTCTTTGTGTGGTTGCTTTTAAGATGAAGTCGCTGTGATTGATGAAATTCAGATGATCAGAGATCCTGCTAGAGGGTGGGCTTGGACAAGAGCCCTGCTAGGTAAGCTACAGAAGTCAGTATTTCGATAAGTGCTTATGATGTATGATGCAAAATAAAAGCAAGTGTTGTTTCTTCATTACTAAGGCCTCCTCATAGCAAGTTAGAGGGGTGCTCTGCCTGAAGAGAGTTCTCTGCATGGCAGCAAGTTCCCTGTCGTGTTTTGCATGAGGAATAGTTTTGAAAATTGTATTGTCTAGGTTTTGCAGATGCGTTTTCCTGGTTTTGTTTCCATGTTTAGTACAGAGTCTCTGTGTTGTTAGACTGCTCTCCTTTCACATTGAGAATTTTCTAGAAGTATGTTTTTTGTGCAATTAAAACTACACATTTTCGGTAACTATTAACAATGTTTGGAGTTGCTGTGTATGTAACATTTTGCCTTTTATTTCCTTTCATCTTGTTCAGGGCTCTGTGCAGAAGAAATCCATGTGTGTGGAGAAGCTGCTGCTATTGAGCTGGTGACAGAGCTCATGTTCACTACCGGGGAGGAGGTTGAGGTAGGATTTTTAATTCTCCAGTGTTACACACGGAACATGAGGTGATTCCTATCGGAAAACTAAATACAAGCTTTGGTTTGGGGTATTACTGGTGGAAGCTGCTCCTGCGGGGATTTGTTCTTTTAAAATGTTGCTCAGTTCCTGCCCATCAAAGGAGACACTGCAAAGTTGATGTGGGTGGTGGGTGGTTTCCCTTTTGTTGTCTTTGGTCACAGTGTTTTATTTGAAAAAGACAACTGCTCTGCTGCCTTCCCTCCAGGGAACACTACAGCTGTTGAGTGACTTCCTTTACAGTTCTGTACTGCCTGGAATGCATAAAACCCTCAGTTTGCTTGGTTTACTCTGCTTTTGTTCTCTGTGTGGTGAGGAAAGATGTAAAAGTGCTAATACCACCAGGAGAAAGTGATTGAAATGCCTCTCCAACCCAACCTTACAGTCAAAAAAATCAGTTTCCTGGCGGGGGAAAAAAATCTAAAGATTGTTCGATAATAAACAATCATAATTTGGGGAGTGCAACCTACATGATTTCCAGATGAATTCTCATTCTTCGTGGCACTCCTCACTCTAAAGAAGGCCAGTTGCATCATTCAAGTGACCAAAGTAGTGAAAACTGGCTCCCCCTTCTCCCTAGAATTGCTCTGACTATACAATAGCCTGTATACCTTTTTCTCTTGGATCTGGTTTATGTGTAAGAACATAGTCTGCCACTTACTGAAAAGCCTTGTAGTTCTCACCTTGGGAAATGCTGCAGGTATGTGGTTCTAACTGCACGAGTACAATCCCTTCAGGACTGCAACCCTTGGTGTTGCAGTCGGTCGTGATTTTAAGTACATTAGGAGAAATTTTGTGTGAATTTTACTTTTTTTTTTTAAAAAAAGTCTCACCTTCCACAACTGCTATTTAATTCAAGGTCCGAAACTACGAGAGACTCACTCCTCTTACGGTGTTGGATTATGCCTTAGAATCTCTGGATAACCTCCGGCCAGGGGACTGCATTGTCTGCTTCAGTAAGAATGACATTTATTCTGTCAGCCGACAGATTGAAGCCAGGGGATTAGAATGTGCTGTCATATATGGCAGTCTGCCACCAGGTAAAGGGATCCTCCTATGCATATATGTCCCTATATTATGAGAATTTTCGGGTTTTGGCTTATTTCTTAGAGAAGCTTTTTAAAAGAATGCACTGCAAATTTTCCCAGGATATAGGGTTTTATATATTATCCAATATACATAATAAGCATTATTTATTTTATTATATATTTTTATTTTATATATATATATATATTTCCTCAATCTATAATTAAACTATAAGGGCAGCAGGTTTAGAGAGCTGTTGTCTTTATATTGTAAGACGAATCCACTGTATGAAATATTTGTCACTCTGTTTAAGGGACAAAACTTGAACAGGCAAAGAAATTCAACGATCCTGCTGATCCGTGCAAAATTCTAGTTGCTACAGACGCGATTGGAATGGGCCTCAATTTGTAAGTACTCCAAGGAGGTTATGGCCTGCTTATTTTTGGTGTGATTAATTCTGCATTAATTTCTTCCCTTGTTTCCCCCCAGTTTCACTCATTTGTCTAGATGTCTTTTACGTCTGGAGAACATTGCACACACTTTAATTTTGAAGTAGTAATCAGTTTGGGTAGATTTGCTTTAATTCTAAAGCAGATTCTAAGAGCTGAGTAACTAATTTAGCCTAATTCTTTATGAGATCAAGCACTGTCTCTGTGCTTTCAGAATAACTGTTTCTTGCATTTCTGAAATGTAGGGTTTTGTATTTCAGGTGTATAAAAAGAATAATTTTTAACTCTATAATGAAGCCAAGTACCAATGAAAAGGGAGAGAAGGAAATAGATTTAATTACAACCTCTCAGGCTCTCCAAATCTCGGGTAGAGCCGGCCGTTTCGGCTCATCCTTCAAGCAAGGAGAAGTCACTACAATGCATCGGGATGACCTCCCGCAGCTGAAGGACATTTTGAGTGAGACTGTGCAGCCCGTGAAGGTGAGAGCTTAGTACTCCATTTGTACAGGTGCATTTTGGAGCTATGGTACTCTGTCCTGATCCAAAATTAGTACTGTGTCTGTTTACAGTTCTGTTACAAAAATTGACTGTGTCATGCCCGAGCGAATTTGATATAAGGTACGCTTGGAGGCTCTCTGGGGCTTCCAGTATTTTAATTTCTATTGAAGCTGGTCTTCTAAGAATCGAAAGATGAAATATGGAAGTCATTAAATTCCAGGGAAGTGTTCTGAATAAATTGGACCTTGTAAGGAACTTTTGTTTCTTGCATTTTATCCTTCTAGATTTTGTTTCTTCTTCTACACTAACTCAAAGACATTGAGGATTAATGACAAATCTCTTCATTTTCCCTTTAGGCAGCTGGCCTACATCCTACTGCTGAACAGATAGAAATGTTTGCTTATCATCTCCCTGATGCCACTCTCTCCAATCTAATTGTAAGAATGATTTTAAAAAAGAACTTTTGGTTTAAAAATGGAGCTCACTTACAGGTGCTACTTTCCTACAGGCACACGCTCATTAAGGATCTCTGTGTATCTGTTAGGAATCAGATTGTTCTTTCTATTGCAGCTCTGTTCACAAATACATTTAGAACGATGACCTTTTATTCATGTTGTATTAAATTGGAAAGCCTTCAATGAGTGCAAATGTGTGTAGATGTGTTGAAGAGTATTTGATGCAACAGTATCATTTGCTCTCTTCTGTATTTTAAACATATGCTCTTTGATCTACGGTTGAAGGCCCTAGAAAGTGAAATTTTGATAACTTAGTGTGAAAATTCTGGGAAAACTGAGCTCATCATGTCAGACTTCTGTCTGTCCAAGAGCTGCTTGTTTTTAACCTGGTTCTCTGGATTTTATGGGAAATCAGTGTTTGCTTAAATGAGAGAAACAGATCTGCTACTTGAACCCATGGGTACCTGGGACTGGCGAGAGAGTCTTTGGAATTGCTTAAATATTTTAAAGTAGAAATTAAACTTCCAAGACCATATTAAAAATAATGTGGTGGTTAATCATCTTGGAACTTGTAACAGCTTTCATTGATTCGAATGCATGTTATAGTTCTTTGATGTCTTGTTACTTAAGAATGTGTATGGTTGCTAACCTCTAGGTGAAAGATGATGCACAGAGACATCGTGGAAGACGTTGCTGTAGAGGGATAGCACACCTTTAAACTTTTTAGAATTTCCATAAGATTAAAATTGTGTCAGTATTGGTCTCCTAAGTATTCAGGCACACATTTAATTAAGTTCAGGGCTTCTTTAAGGATCACATATACACTAGGGAGAATTAATTTGGGAGGCCCTTAAAATTCCCTCATGCCATGTGCAGTGACATCTGTTACTTTGCCAAGGCTTGCAGGTTTCAGGTATTCTCTGAATGCCTTTATTGCAACACCTTATTGATCTCGTCATTTCTAGCTTCCTAAAATAAATCCGTTCTGAAGGTTGACCTAAAAATAACTCAATTATTGAATTTTATACTGCAAAGAGAGCTGCTTTTTTTTTTTTTTTTTTTGCTTGTGATAAGAGACAAACCTGGAACAAGTTTTAAGCTTAGAAGTAGCTGTCTCTTATGATGGTGTTCTTTGTAGCTAAAATGCTTCTAGAATACTGCACTGCATACTTAGACTGATTGAATAGACTAATTGAAAATGCTTAGATAAAGCATAAAGTTTGGCCCCCCGCATCGGTAGTAACATCCTCTTCATTTGCTTCTGATGTTTTCACAGGATATTTTTGTGAGCCTCTCGCAAGTCGATGGACTGTACTTTGTCTGCAATATTGATGACTTTAAATTTCTAGCAGATATGATTCAGCACATTCCACTAAATTTGCGATCACGATATGTTTTCTGCACTGCACCCTTAAACAGAAAGGAGCCTTTTGTGTGCACAACGTTGTTGAAGGTCAGTTATTTCTTGCTCTTCAGAAAATGTGGCATTTATCTTGGTCTAAGTGGATCTTGATACAGTGAGGCTACATCTAGTTGTTAAATTTATAATGGGTTTGGCCATTAGATCATTTGAGAGCATTTTTAAAAAGTTCAAAGACAGAAGTACAAAGTAGATGGATTTTTATTTCTAATATTTGGAGCTGAAGCTGTTCAGGTCTGAGATTCAATTCTCATTTTGAGATATAAGTTAAAATTTGGAAGCTTTTTTGCTGTTTGCCTCAGAATCCCATTGCCATCCTTGGAAGAGGGAAATTGCTAATTGCTTTTATCAATTTAACTTTCTGCACTAAAATTTTCTAAAACGAATCCTTAATCCAAGGGTTTTAGCTTGTCAACAAAGTAGAACGTGGGCTTGAATATGGTTGCTGGTGTTACGAGTACACAGAATTAAAACTGCCCATGAAACAGTGCTGTAATTTACTCTGAATTACACTGGTATTCATGCCTGGATGAACTGTTCTGCACTGTACCCCCGGAGTGATTATTTTGAGGAATTTGTAGTCAGCTGACTTCAGTTTTGCAGGATTAAGACTTTTGTTCAGGACTGTTACTTTGTTGCACACTATCATCTCCGGCCTCTCTTAAACTAAATTAAACACTTTTATTAAAACGTTGTAAAAATGACACTGCCTTGTTGCCCTCATGTCACAGATGTTTGATAGACCTGTGCTTTTCAAAAATAACTAAGATCTGTCTTTAAAAACTAAATGACCCATTTAAAGCTTTTAGAAATTGTGCTTCATTAAAAAATGCTTGGCACTGAGGTCTGAAGCGATGAAGGTGCAGGAGAGGCTTAACCTCTGTCACAGGGAGTTACTGGTAAAGGCCTATGTGAATTTAGGCCCCATTTTATGCTGGAAAAAATCTCTGATAGTAGCCATTTAGAAACTAATTACTCTGTCATTAATATTTCTGAAAATAATTAAAGATTTATCTGTTAGTGAAAGAGTTGAGATGTTTAGGTTTTGGGCTGATTTCTATTACAAAATTAATCTCTTTTTTTTGTTTGCTAATAGTGCATTTGCGAAGTGGAGCAACAAATATTAAATATCACTTTCTCAACTCAGGAGATTCTGAAATAAGACAGGTGGCAGAACAGGAGTAGGAGAAGCAAAGGTAGTTTGTCTAATTCCCTAGGCGAAAGGGGCTGCCTTCAAAGTCGTGTTTTTCTGGATAGCTGCAGACTCTGTTGCTCTGTGTGTGGCCCATGGACAAATTGTGCTACTGAGACCCAGGAAAGGCGACATGATGCCTGTGCTGAGGAATTAAGCAGGAGAATAAGTGACATTTATGTTCCATAAAATGAAGGAAATGTTTTCTGGAGATTTCTATGCATATAGACTTGAAGAAATTTAATTCACTGACGTTTCATTAGGTTGATCAATAGTTTCTTCAGGAATAAACTGGCCTAAAAACAATGCATCTAAGAGCAGACTCTTCAAAATCAGTCCTGTGCTGTAAGGCTTGAAGGTAGCCTTTCCTACCGTGTGGGAACCCATGAAGCTCCTGTCCTTGCTAACTGCAGCCTCCCTGGATGTGCTTGTTTTGCAGTTTGCAAGGCAGTTCAGCAGGAATGAGCCCCTGACGTTTGACTGGCTCTGCCGCCACACCAAGTGGCCTTTAGGCCCTCCAAAGAACATCAAGGAACTCATGCACCTCGAAGCCGTTCATGACGTTTTTGACCTCTATCTGTGGTTAAGGTATTGCCTTCATGCTTGGGAGCTGTTTTAATTTTCCCCATGTGTTTCTGACTTAGAAAAGTAGCATCTCCCAACCAGTATGGATGGGGGTGCAGAACAGCCTCCTTTAGCAGATCTAGAAACAAGGGGCCTCTGGCTGGAACAGCTGAAATGCCATTTAAAATACATGTTGCATAGGACAAACGCTGTAATAATGTAGTTCGAACGGTTTATATCTGGCATTTGTCCCAGTCATCAGTCCTGTGGTGGAAAGGTTTAATTGTTTGCTGTTCTCTCTTACCCCCCTTCAGTTACCGCTTCATGGATATGTTTCCTGATGCTGCCCTTGTAAGGGATATTCAGAAGAAACTCGACGACATTATACAAATTGGGGTCTGCAACATCACAAAGCTGATCCGAGCTTCGCAACCCACTGCTGCTTCTGGAGCAACACTAACCACGTCCGAAGAATTTCCCCCGTCCAGGACTAAGAGGGATCCCGGGCTCGCATCAGACCTCCAGGGTGCAAAACCCCCAGGGCAACCCCTTAAATCCGTGGAGGCTCCGGGAGAGAGAAGAGGAAAGAGCTTGAAAGCCCACAGATCCGCGAGGCGGGAGGATCTGCGAATCCATGGACATGGATCCCTTGCCGACAGATTGCTGCGCGAGGGACTGCTGACACAAGAGATGCTGAGGCAGCTGCAGAGCGAGTGGCAGGGCCAGCACAGGAATGGCAGATACGGCCCTAGTTCAAAGAGAGTAGATCAGAATAGTTCAAAGGAAATGGGGAAAAAGAAAAAATAGAATCCGTGTCCTCATTCTGCTTAGTTTTTATTCATAAAATAAAAGCCCTCTTTTAATAACTTCATTGGCATTTCATGGTTACGCTGTTGCAGATCCTTGATGGTTTGTCTTCTCTCGTGACCAGATCAGTGAAGCAAATACTGGAAGAGAAGGACTCGTGTTTCCCAGCCAGCTGTGCGCTGCTGTGGCAGTGTTCAGCGCAAGTGAACGGCGCCATGTGAACATTTGCACGTAATACCTTCCTGCAAGATATCCTTGCAGCGCTAATAAAGGTCAGATCTTTCACTAGTAACGAATTAGTGCTCATTCCACCCCTTCCCAAAGGGCAGAGTTTAACAGATAGTGAACAGGGAACGAACAAACTGGCGGGAAGTGAGGTTAGAGTGGTAGTAGCAGTCGTGTGGCTGCAACCTTTGCGTCCTGTGGAGAAGTGAAAGGAGACAAGAAGCATTTGTGTTAGTGTTTAGTGGCACGATGGAATTGTGATCATAGGGACGTTTGGGTCAATTCCAGTTCTGTCATCTGAAGGTAATTAGTAAAGAAAAACAAGACCTTTCCTTGCTCTTTAAATGGTTTTCCTTCTCCTAGAAAATCCTCATCACGTGGATTCAGGCGAATCATTCAGGTTTCTCAGATACTGTTACTCCTCAATACTCACCCTTTGGTTTCCTACCAGTGACTCTGTTACCTTATAAGCTGGAATGTAAAGCAAGGAAACATTTACCTGTGATAACTGAATTTTAAGTTCAAAAATATTGAACTTAACCTTGTTTAACAATTTTAAGTTACATCTTTATGGGTTGATGCTTGTGACCTGGCTGTTCTCACCTGTTCATTTTACGGTGCTTAGCACAAATGTACCTGCTCAGCACGTGGAGGGAGCCTGAATTTGTTGGAGCTAAGTTCTTGGCAAACCCACTTCTTTGGGTGTTTCTGATATAGGATGCTGAATCATGTCAATGCACCACCAGGCTGTACGTGTTCCATACACGTGCAGATGCTCTGGAGCCAAATGTAGACATTGTATTGAGTGGAAGCAACTCTAACATTTGCCTTTGATCTCCCCCTGGATCGTGGAGTGGAAAGAATTGGATGCTGAAACTGTTGTGCTAACTCACCCAGATGGGTTTTGGCAGTGGGATATGTTGCTGTGGCTGCATTAAGGAGGCCCTGTGTGTAGCCACCGTGGTTGCTTACAGCAGCCTGCAGATACTGCTTGTGTTAGTGCAAAACTACGTGGAATTTCACCGCATTGAATATCTCACTGTCTAAAATGGTCAGACACACCTCTGCAGACTGAAATATCCTTCCCTTCCTCATAGCACCAGTACTTTAAGCTGCTCCTTAGAACCATCCTGCAGCACTTTGAACACCTTGAATTCTTAGCACCTGTTTTCAGTGCATTTCGTGTACTCTTTCCCTGTTGTTTACTAAACCGTGAGCAAGACACAAACGTTCCTGGTCCCTGTGATGTCCTGTTGACTTCAGCTCCAAGCTGGTGGGAGGGAAGGTTTTTAGATGCTTCTCTTGCAAAGCCTGCCCCAAGGCAAAGCAAGCAGCTATGTTAAGTTGTGGCGTGGCCGTGTGAGTGTCTTGAGTTTTCTGGTTTGGAGATGAGCAATTCTTTGCTTTCCCAGACTCCTGCTGGGGGCAGCTGCAAAAGACCGAACTTGCAGCTTGCTCTGATAGTGAGGTTTATTCTTTAAGAGGATGCAAAGCTGCTTGCTAGGGTGTATTTTTGTGAGCAAGGAAAGAGTGGCTGGGGCTTGGACATGTAAGCCATGGTCTTGTGTTTGAGCAGCAAGCTGCCTTGTAGCAAAAGAGCTAAATGACTGCAAGCATTTTTTCCTGTGTGTGTTTTGCTGAGATTAGCACTTGAGCTTAACTGGCTGCTTGTTTCTATAGTGACTCCATAGTAACTGCTGCAAGAGCCCTGAAGTTTATTCAGGCGCTTCCAGGCTGACTTTTTACGAAAGTTTGTCCTTCTTCTGAGCTGCTGGTGTGACTGGCGGTGTAGGGCTGCCCCATTGAACCCGTGGGGTGCATTTGGGGCTGGCGTGGCGCCAGGCTGTGCCAACTGCTTGTGCTCAACGTGCGTGCCATGTGCCAGCCAGCCCTGGGAAGATCCGCTGGAAAAGGTGTGTTTCTCCAGCAAGAGAGTCCTCACAGGAGCGTTCCCTCTTTTCTGTAAGCAACCATGGTGTGTTAGCGCGTTCAGCTGATGCCCTCCTACGTGTTTGTCTGGATTTTTTCCTTATACCCGTGAGCTTCTTTCCTCTCCAGGCCTGTGACTGCAAGGCTGTAGGAGGCAGAGGGGCCACATGAGCACTGTCCTCGTCCAAATAGTGGGGAATGCTGCAGGGAGAACCACAGCTGAAGGAGGTGGGAAGGAAGGTATTGTAATGTTGACGGCCCGTTGGCCAAAAGGGAGGGCTTGTCCCTAACTCTCCGTAAAGGGGGGAAAATATTTCCTTGCACCTCCAAAGAAGGGTTCTCTCCAGGAACTCCTCTCCAAGAGAAGCTGCTCTGTTTACAGATCATAGAATCATTATGGTTGGAAAAAACCCTTAAGATCATCGAGTCCAACCGTAAAGATTCTGGCCCAGGATTATTTCCCCTGCGCCGGCCAGAGTAAGCACAAAATGGCCTGAATATATTTGGCAATTGGGTTCTTAGTGCATTGAACTGTGCTCTGTACGGGAATGCGATAACGTCCTGTCCTTTCTTGCACAACAGCCTGCCTGGAGCTGGGATGCAGCAGGGATGAGCAAAGGAGTCACGCAGCGAATCTGGCGTGTCGGGTATTTAGCAGAGCTCGTGGCTGGTTTAGGAATATTTAGATCTTTGAGACCCTTTTGCAGCGGCATCCGTTAGAAAGCAAGCAGAGAATGAAAAATAAATCTGCTGCATTACGGGCACAATGAGCTCTGGATCAAAGTGAGATGGAGCTAGAAAGGTGCTGCTTTCAATTTTGCTGGCCGAAGGGGTTGTGACTCAGATGGTCTGGGTAAACAATGAGGGAAGAGACGGTCCCTCTGGAGCCGCGGCTGACTTGGCGAGCCAGCAGTTATGAAAAGATGAATGCAGGAGAAGTGAACCGTGCTTCATGGCGGGTAGATTCCGCCTTTCTCTTGAAAAGCCTAATTTTAGACCAAGCCCTATTTTTGGACCATTCGGCCGCCCTGTTTAACTCCTGCTTTTCTTGGTTGAAGGGAACAGAAAATGAGTGGACCTGGCTCGTTCCTGGCGCGAGGCAACGAGACCAGCCAAGACCTTTCCCAGCAGAGAGTCGAATTCATCTCTGCAGAGGCAACTCTCTTCCCCTCCCTCAGCCCTTCCCTCGCAGTCTGTGGCTGAGGAATTGCAGCCTCTGGCTGCTGCTCGTGTTCAGCAAGGAGCGAGCTCCTACTGATCGTAGTATTTTTTCTTTTTGATGTGTAGCTGCCAGAACTGGATAGAGTCCTCCCGAGCGCGATGCCAAGCAGAGCTGAAGTGTTATTTTGTGCCTGTGGGTAAAACTCCTGTTCGTAGAGCTCAGCATGATGAGCAGCCTGTACAGCAGCATGAGCGCAACGAGCCTGCTCTAGGCTGTGCCTTGGTGGAGCTGGTCGCTTATGCCCTGCCCCACCGTGCGGAGTTGTGTCCTCCCCTCTGGATGAGGCGCCCAGAACGCGTGGGACTGTCACACAGAACCCGGGAAATGCTTGTTTCAAGAATGAGTGTTTCTGAGTGAGAGTTTAAGGCTGTGTCACGTGCAGCCCTAGCGCGGGGAAGCAGCTCTTGGTGCCAGTGCAAAGGCATCAGCCCTCCTGATTAACACAGCCTGCTATCAAAGCTGTCTGCAGCCAGATAGCTCTGGCCCCTCCCCGGCTTTTGCAACCTGAGCAGCTACGTTGTCCCAAACTGTCCTCGGGAGCGGATAAGGGAGCCCAGTCTGCGCGAAGCCCCTCGGCGGAGCTTGTGCACGAGGCGGTTACGGGGTCCGCGCACGGCTCGTGCCCCCGCGGCGGCCAGCGAAGGCGCGGGCTGAGGCCGGGCTCCGGCGTGCGAGCAGCTCCTCGGTGGGGCAGGAGCTCCATGGATTTTTCTCCCCTTCGGTTTGGCAGCTCTCCAGGCGCCTGCTACGGCACAGCCAAGTGCGGAGCCGGGGAGGGAGGGACTTGGGCTTGGTGGAGGGGGAGATGCAAAAGGCCCGAGGTTTAATCATTGAACCAATCGCACAGGATGGATTTATTCCTGGACTCAATTTCCCAGGAACTCTACCCATCTGGCCCTGGAGGAAATGCCTCGGCCGGCGTTTCTCTAGCTCCGGCTTTGTGAGTTAAGGACCTGTTGGTTTGGAGCTACGCGCAGCAGCTCTGTCGCAACAGATACGTCCGTCAGCACTGAGAAAATGTTTGCTGTCCACTTGCTAGCTTTTTATTTTACAAAGCTAAAAGAAGATCAAATAAAAAAGGTAAGACGCAGCGGTAGCAGGGATTCCTGTTTTGACCAGAACTCTATTCCTGGGAGGGTGCTTTGGGCTCTGCAGTACGTAGTACAATGTGAAATCTGTGAAAATAGGCTTAGTGGTGGTTTTTTCCTGCACAGTTATAAGCTCTCTTCCAGTAATGGAGTAAATGATCTCCTGTAAGGAATCGTGTAGTCCAGAGGGCAGCAGGGAGCCCCTTGCTGAGTCGCTCTGAGAGGCTGCTGGGAAGGATGGGGGTTTTAAAGCTGAGCAGGAACATGATTCACTCGCGTTGCAGGTGGGGCTAGGGAAGACTGCCCGGCTCTTTGGGTGAGGTCTCTCGGGACTCACCACAGCTCCTAACGTTAACGTGGGTGAAGTACCTTTGCCTCCTCTCCAGTTGTCTGGCCTGGCTGAAGGCTGATGTTTTTAGATATGGGCTTGAACTAAAGACGGAAAAGTCCAAGATGATCCCAATCTTAAGCTGTCAGTGCTGGGAGACCAGAACATGAAGTCTCTGCTGTTTCTCCACACAAACTCCCCCAGGGCTTTCTGAGGGGCAAGTCCTCAGCTTTCTAGCCATGTCCTGGGGGGGTTTTGTTTTCCTGGCCTCTCCATCAAGGCCTTTGGGGCCATTTTGTCCCTACCCAGCCCTGTGTGTGTGTTTTCAGCGGGCTGGGAGCAGGGCTGCCTGCACCGTGTAGCCACGTGGGAGATCCAAGGTCCTCGCAGCTGGTGCCGGCTGCGCCACCGCCCTTCCCGGGTCCTCTCCGCGCGGTGCCTTTGCTCCCAAGTGGAGCGGCTTGGTGCCGAGGGGCTGCTTCTGGCGCCGCAGGCGCCGCCGTTCCTGCGGCTGCAGTCAAAGGTCGTGTTAGCAGGGCCTCGCTCCGGCTGTAAATCGGGCTGGAGATCGGCGAGCTTCCCTGGGCTCTGCCTTATCTGGTGCTTCGGAGGGGACTGGTCCTTCTCCGGCTGTCTGCCAGCAGGGCGGAGAGGGTGGTTTTGATGGAAGCAGATGGCCAGCCCACCACCTCCGCAAGCAGAAACGTTCTGCATCCGTGGATGTGAACGAGTGCTCGCTTCTCCCCAGGCGCTTCGGATCCCCTTTGAATCCACCTGGCTTTCATGCATGCTGCATGTTGCCTACCCCTCTGAAAGGATACTGGGGGCACCCCAAAATATTTTCTAGGCCTAGTCCTAAAATCACAGCCTGCAGGGCAGATGTGGGGTCGGAAATGGGCTTTGAGCTCAGCCTGGCATGCCGGTGAGGTTAACTGTGGAGCGAAGCAGTAGCTGAGTGGATGTTTTCAGCTCATGGCTGACACACTTGGGCCCTGGCAGCGTTTTCTGGACCCAATTCAGCGTGGTCACGTTCCCACCAGGTCGAGACACTTCACAGCTCTACTTTGCCGCACATGCAGGAGAAAAGAAGGCCGATGAGCAGCCTGCTAGGGCTCGCAGCAGGACTCGGAGGCCTGCGCAGGGTGGCAAGTCGTCGATCCCGCCTAAAGGGTGGCCGACCTGCTACCCCGGCGCCGCGGAGGCTGCGTAACGCCTGGCCTGTTGCAGGTCGACAGGTACTTGTACCACCTGCGCCTGTCCGATGACACCTTGCGGGACATCATGGCTCGTTTCCAGGCCGAGATGGTGAAGGGCCTGGGCAGGGACACGAACCCCACGGCGGCGGTGAAAATGCTGCCTTCCTTCGTGCGCTCGCTGCCCGATGGATCCGGTGAGTCACCCCTGCGCCAGCTCCTAGGGGTACAGGGCCTGCTTAATTCCCCAGAAATTATCCCTGCAAACATGGCCTGGCCGCCGGAGCTGCGCTCGGACACGGCAAGGGCAGCCCCTACAGCCCAGAGGCCGCAGTGCAGCGAGTGGCCGCCATGGGCACGTGTGGGACATGGGGAGGCCGGGCCTGCAGAGGTGCCCGTACCCCGGCCAAAAACGAGCCTTTTTCCAAGTTTAACCGAATCGAAGGAGAAATAACAGCTCTGGTGGCATGTGGAGAACACTGGGAGGCAAATCCACTGGCACAAGGGGCATATGAGCAAAATCAAATTCCTTGGGAACTGCCTGGCAGGAGCTGAATACTCCCGTTTCGGAGGCTGCTTTCACAGAAGAAAAAGAAATACTAATTTAGAAATATTAGAAATACTCAGAAAGGAATACTAGCCTTGCCGTCACTGTGGCCACCATGGGCTGCAAAGCCTGACATGACCCGGGCACTACCCTGGAATTGCAGGGGACCCTTGAGGACACGAGGCCCGGCAGGTCGTGTGTGGTGTCATCGCTGTTGCGACACTCGGCGTATCCCAAAGGCAACGCTGGGCAGTGCCCTCCCGGCCCGCGTGCTCCCGTGCCAGGGACACGCTGCACAGTTGTGTTGGCACCTGCCTTGTTGACAAACGCCCTATTTTAAGTACCAAATTGATTTTTTTTCTATTTTTGCACTCTCAGTATGAGTTACTTATTATTGGTTACTTTGTTTCCAGCCCAAACTTCTGCCAGGTTTAAGTATCTCCCGCTCAGCAGGCTTTTACCAATTGCAATAGCAGTGATCTGCCAGATTTTTCAGTGCCTGGAATAACCTCTACGGAGCATCATCCCTTTTAATCATTTAAGCATTAATGACATGATGAACGTCAGTTTACTGAATAGCCCAGTTTGTCTCCTTGCCTTTGTGTCTTCCGGCCATAGTATTGCAGGTAGAATTTCCTGCTTTCCTTCCAGGATGGCCTTTTTTTTTTCATTATTATTTATCACATTAGTCAGGTGTTTGTACCGCAGGCCAAAGATTGCTCGAGGGCTGGTGCCTGCCACCACGCGGCCTTTGGGGAAGGGCAGCTCCGTGCGCGCGTGGGATGGGGAGATAATTGTTTTATGGAAGCGGCGAGGCCGAGCTGCCCTTCTGTGCGGAGGCCCTGCTGGTGAAATACGTGTTTGAGCTGAGAGCGCGGCTGGTTGAGATCGCTGTTTTGGTGGGAAAGGGGGGTTTGGATACACCTATTGCCTGGCACTGGGGTGGACAATCGAGTCTTGCTGCCCCTGCGCGTTGGCTTCTGCTGTAGGGATGTGTCATCGCTGCTGCTTGTCCCTTGCGTTGCAGAGAAAGGCGATTTCCTCGCTGTTGACCTGGGCGGCTCCCAGTTCCGTGCCCTCCAGGTGAAGGTGTCCCAGGATGGGAAGCAGAGCTGCCAGCTGGAGAGCAAATACTACCCCACACCCAAGGAAGTCATCCAGGGCAGCGGAGCCGAGGTGGGACCCACGGAGCCGCTCCGCCATGGAGCCGCTCCATTGCGGAGCCGCTCCGGGCACAGCCTGACCCGTCGTCTCCCTTCTCCTGCAGCTCTTTGACTATGTCGCTGGCTGCCTGTTGGACTTCATGGAGTCCAGAAACCTGACGTACAAGAAACTGCCCCTTGGCTTTACCTTTTCCTTTCCATGCAGACAGACCAAGTTGGAAGAGGTGAGATGTGGGGAAAGAAAAAAAAAAGAAAAGAAAAGGGAGGGGAAAATTTGCTGCCAGCAAGTCTGGCTCCTTAGGGAGCCTGGGGCCACGGTGGCCTGGGAGTGGTAGTGCACGGGGTAACCTTTGCACAGCGCTCGGAGCGAGGCAGGGGCCACTCACTGCTGTTTCACTACACCTCACTGCCATTCAAGGGTATCTCAAGGCAACGAGATCTTTAAACTAAAGCTACTGTTGTACTTATCAGTGCCCAACTCTGTAGTAATCTCATATCCTTGTATGAAGGCTATTAGACTTTAAAACGTGTACTCTTGTGTCTTAGAGTGTGTGTGTAGTTTTCTTGGCTTTGGTGTTTTTTCAGTTCTTTATGTTCAATATCTTTACAGTTCCTTCTAAGCAGAAGAGACCTGTAGCTGAGCATTTGGGAGGCTGCACGGGGGAGGTGAAAGGCTCATTGCGAACATTTTGTGGCCTCTTATTCTCCCCTCCTATTTTATTTGTAGAGAATGTGTGCTTGAGGTTCCAGTCCTGAAAGGACTTAACGTTTTTCTTCACATTGTTAATTTGCGATGAGCTTTTTGGACTGTCGCTTTGCAGGGGGTGCTCCTTAGCTGGACAAAACACTTCAAGGCCCGGGGCGTCCAGGGCACGGATGTGGTCAGCTCTCTGCGCAAGGCCCTCGAGAAGCACAAGGCAAGTTTTGTTCCTCCCCGAGGCAAGCTGAACAGCCCTCGGCCGTCCTTCCGGCGAGGGAGAACCGCGCTTGGTGCGTGGGATGTGTGGGAGTTGTCAGACATCCTTCAAGGACATCCAGTAACGAGTGTCTGGCAGTGGTCTGCGCGGGCTGCTCTGCCTCGTGATAACATTAAACATCATAAATAGACATGGTTAAATCCGCTCTCTAGCTAGCCTATTTCTTGGAATAACATTGTTTCAGTATTTTGGAGAGTATTTTCATATTCTATACCATTGGCAACATCATCTAAGAAACAGAAAACATCGTTCTGTATCTTGTCAGCATTGTAGTAAGAAGGCAGTAGTGTTGTTTTCTCATGTGGTGTTAACCACTCATCTTTGTGCGCTCAGGGCATCGATGTGGATGTCTTGGCACTGGTCAATGACACTGTGGGAACCATGATGACTTGTGGATATGAAGATGAGCGCTGCGAAGTTGGACTTATAATCGGTAACTTGTTTTGTTCACTAAATATTTTCTCTTTTTTCCTTGTCCTCACATGGAGAAAAACAATGTTTAGAATTGCAAGCCGCAAGGCAGCTGCTCTATGCTGATCACACTGCCTTCAAGTATCAAGGCAGTAGAAGTATTAACTTCCTGTCTTGTTAGGATCTAGTTCGGAGCAACACAAACTTCTCTGGCTGTTTAGAAAATTAATGTGTCTCTGCAGAGAAAGCTGAATTTCTCTCACCTCTGGCAGTAAAGACCAGCTACTCTTTCCATGACTTGCCTGCTTCACAGCACTGTGGTGGCTTTTTCTAAGCTCCATAGATGTACATTTAAATAAATAAGAGTCAAGCCTTAGATCAACTTCTGGTACTTTCTCTCAATGCAAAATCACGTTTATTTGCTATTAAACGCGTAACGTTCCGCGCTGGCGTCCCCGCGCGCAGGCACGGGCACCAACGCCTGCTACATGGAGGACCTGAGGCACATCGACCTGGTGGAGGGCGACGAGGGCCGCATGTGCATCAACACGGAGTGGGGCGCCTTCGGCGACGACGGCTCCCTGGAGGACATCCGCACCGAGTTCGACCGCGAGATCGACCAGGGGTCTCTCAACCCCGGCAAGCAGCTGTGAGTGCCTCCTGCTGCTGACGCCGCTGGGCAGCTTAAGAGCTTCAGAGGCATTTCAGGGTGTGCCAGGAGCCCCTGTGGCAATGGGGTTGAATGAGCTTGAGCTGACCTGATCCTTGTCCTGCCCAAGCTGGGCCTTCCTCATCACTTATCTGGACGGCTGCACTTGGGCCCCAGTGCCTCAGGAAGGCATAAGGCCCACAGCTTAGATCCCAAGCACCTTTTGGAGGTTGTATTTATTAATTTTATTTATTTATTATGTTTGCCCTGTGTGAAAACATAAGATGTTTGTACTTGACTACGTCAGGACTCTGACCAGCAGTGAAATGAGAGCCTGGGTGACCTCTGCGCTTCATTCCAGGTTTGAGAAGATGATCAGCAGCCTGCACCTGGGTGAACTTGTAAGACTCATTCTTCTAAAAATGACAAAGGAAGGTCTGCTCTTCAATGGGAAAGCGTCAACAGCTCTGTGTACTAAGGGCAAGATCGAAATGAAACATGTGGCAGCAATGGAAAAGTAAGAGCTGCAGCATGCCCTTGGAGAGTGGCTTTAGTCTGCCGTGATCAGCACTGCTAATAATAATAATTTAATTACAGTCTGTGAGCCCTTGGAATTGATCCTAGACTGGTCATTCTGGTTTTGCTTTTATCTAGGAGATAGATGATCTTTTCTTAAGTAAGAACTGGTGAAAGACGAAGCTTTAACAAAGTCCCGTGGTAGCAAATGTACAATTAACCACCACAGTCATAAGTTGTTTAAATAATCTCTTTTGAAACCTAAGGACACGGGAGGCTTTCTGCAGTTTTCAGCTTCTGGGATGTGGGAGTGCTTGGATTGCTTTGAGGGTGCCCACTCTGGGTCATCTCGTGACAGATTCCGATGTTTTCCAGAGTGATCCCATTGCTGGTATTTCAGGGGTGATTTCTGCATTTTCCTCATGTTGAGGGAAGCTGTGCATCTATTACTTGTTGGTGTGTGGCCTAATTTTCTTGCGTTAAATGATCCATTCCTTTGTTCTGGGACAGATACAAGGAAGGTCTGAGCAACACGAAGGAGATTCTTACAGAGCTGAACCTCTTTCCCTCGGAGGAGGATTGCATTGCTGTCCAGCACGTCTGCACCATCGTTTCCTTCCGCTCGGCCAACCTCTGTGCTGCCGCCCTTGCTGCCATCCTGGCACGGCTGAGGGAGAACAAGAAAGTCCTCAGGCTGCGAACCACTGTTGGCATTGATGGGACCCTCTACAAAGCCCATCCCCAGTAAGAAACCAAGAGCATGTGGTAGCTCCTGGCCATACGTAGTTGTTATTAGTCCCCAGCTGCACATATGTGCAGTTTCTGAGGAGAGCCGCTTGCCTGGTGCAGGGTGGGAGTGAGATGTGGCTGTGTTGTGGAGGGCAGGACTGGCCTGGTTATCACTCCTTGGCTCGGGAACAAGTGCCTCCCCGAGTGACTGCCTCCAGGCCACTTGCATTTCCTTTAGTTGTTGGATTTTTGAACATATGCTCAAGTTTCTCCCAGATTCGGATGGAGGCCAAGTGCCTGATTCTCCATCTCTGACTTTCCTTAGCCTGCTCGGCTTTTCTCCAGCGCCATCCTCCTAGGCATTCACACTTGCCTAGGGTTGTTTGCTCATTCCTGGTAAGAGCAAGGCTGTCCTGCAGGGCAGCCAGAAATCAGGAACACTGTTCTCCTCTCCCAGGCTGCTCCCCTGGCTCCGTCGCTTGCGGCTTGTGCTGGAAGCACGTGAGCGAGGCAAGACCCGTACGAGACCCGCGCGGGGGCCTGAGGCCGCTCTTTGCCGCCCTAGGTACGCCAAGCGGCTGCACAAGGTGGTGAGGAGGCTGGTGCCCACCTGCGACGTGCGCTTCCTGCTCTCGACGAGCGGCAGCACCAGGGGGGCCGCCATGGTCACGGCGGTGGCGCGGCGGCTGGCCGAGCAGCGCAAGCGCATCGACGCCGTGCTCGCGCCCTTCCTGCTCGCCCCGGCTGCCCTCCGGGAAGTGAGGGACAAAATGAGGAAGGAGCTGGAGCATGGTCTCCAGAGAGACACGCAGGGCACGGCCACGGTGAAGATGCTGCCCACGTACGTCTGCGGGACCCCGGATGGAACAGGTAGAGTCCTTCTCTGGGCACCTGCAGGCTTTGCAGGCAAGTTGCTTGTCATTTTTGGGGAGGGAATGTTACGATTAGGAGATTCCTGGGAAATGCCAGGGCGGTGCCTGCTGGCAAACTGCTTCCTCCTGTGGTGTTATCCATCTTGCACTCAACCCCTTGCCTAGCAAGGACTCAACGTCCCGAGGGACAGTGTGTTATCACTGGCTCGGGTAAAGCGTTTTTGGAGAGCTATGGCATGCTGAGTCACAGCCGTGTTACCGGAAGCACCAAAATGAAATACCTTCTTCTCTTACAGAGAAAGGAAAATTCCTCGCCCTTGATCTTGGCGGGACAAATTTCAGGGTTCTGCTGGTCAAAATTAGAAGCGGGAGAAGGAAATCAGTGCAAATGTATAATAAGATCTTTGCCATTCCTTTGGAGATCATGCAAGGGACAGGGGAAGAGGTAACTTCTAATTAGTTTAACTGATTCAGCCAGGACCCCTGGAATGGGAGTACCTGCAAGATTTACGTGTTTTTTTCTTTATTTTTTTCTCTGTCCTTCCAGCTCTTTGACCACATTGTGCAGTGCATAGCAGAATTCTTGGAGTATATGGGGATTAAAGGCGCCCGGCTGCCTTTGGGCTTCACCTTCTCCTTCCCCTGCAGGCAAGCCAGCATTGACAAGGTAAGGACAGGGAAAGGGTTTCCAAAAGAGGGCAAGAGCTGCAGATCTGCCAGCTTTGCAGCTGTATGGCAAATGACACAATTTTGGGTGACGGTGACTTGTTTTGGAGGCAAAAGCTTTCTCTTTCCCTAAACGTTTTGCTCCAAGCAGCTCTTTTCAAGGTCTGATAGATTACATAGAGATTCCTTCTTCCTGTAATGCCAAGAGAGAACAGTCCCCTCCTTGTCCTTCCTCAGCTACAGTCCCTGCCTATTCTCCTAGCTGTGCTGCAGAGCTGTATAACTTTCCCACTACATCGGTTTCCTTTTGTCGAGTGCCAGTAGGCAGAACTGAGCTCACTTATTCACAGTGTGGAAGGGCTGGACCTCTCCCTTTGGTTGGACATGTGCAGCTTTCTGAGGGATCGCAGCTTTTCCTCTGTCCTGAGCTGATGTGAGAAAAGCTTCAGAATAATCAAGAATATCTTAGTGAATTTATTTACTTCCTTTGCCTTTCCTAAGGGAGTAGGAAAAAGGCGTTCTGCCCAATCTGGCCAAATGTGTAGGATGCTTGGAGGGATGAGAAACTGCAATTATATAAAAAGGTTTTTAAGTCCCGTTGAATTTTACAGCAACTTCCGGACTTGCGGCTCAATTGACAGCAATTTTTGCCGTTTTTTTTCCCCCTGAAAATGGCACTGGGGGTGATTGAGCAGAAGGGAGTGAGATGAAGAGGTTTAAAGTTTACCAAAGGAGGAGAGAGCCTTGGGCAGGCATTGAGAAACAGGCAAGTAAGCCCGGAGCAAGTCACACACACGCTGACACGCTTCCCGCGCCAGGCCCTTGCAATAACCTGCCTTTTTGGCCAGCAAAACACTGTGTTTTGCAAGGAGGAAGGACAGAGAAAGACTGGGAGAAGGAAAAAAGGTAATTAATGATGTCTGTTCCTCTACATTTGCAGATTTTTTTCTTCTCTTTTAGGGAACGCTTGTAGGTTGGACTAAAGGTTTTAAGGCAACGGACTGTGAGGGGGAAGATGTTGTCGATATGCTAAGAGAAGCTATCAAGAGGAGAAACGTGAGCTATTCTTTTTTGCTTTCTATATTTATTTAATAAATGTCTATATTTCAAGCTACATATTTTTAATGCGTGCTCACTCTTCCCCCCAGGCCTTTCTATTGACTGTGACTTACGTTTCAGGAGTTTGACTTGGACATTGTGGCATTGGTGAATGACACGGTGGGGACGATGATGACCTGTGGCTACGAGGACCCAAAGTGCGAGATTGGCCTCATTGCAGGTACAGCATTAGTGAAGCAAACACTGTAAAATGAAACTGGGAGATTGATTCCCTATTTCAGCATTTGTAAAGCAAATCTCTTGCAAGTCTCTTCCCCACAGCGTGGTGTGTGGTGTCACTGGGAGATCTGGGCAGGTTTATGTGGTATTTAGGTGAGAACGTGCCATCACCTGTACCACACACAGTCAAGTTGGTAGCGGTAACAGAGACTTCTCTCTTCTCTGCTCTTGGAATGTTTTGTCCAAGCCCCATCTCATTGGGGACGTTTCCATTGTAGCACCGCAAAGTGCGCAGGGTGAGGGCTGCCAGTTGCTTCTGTAAGATCCGTGGAGATCTTTGGAATTTGGGATCTGGAGAAGAGCTCCAGATCACCGCACATGATCACCGCAATCATCTCCCTTGCTTTTCAGCTGCTGCTTCACTTTTTTGGCTGAAGCCTTGTTGTTTCCTCCTAGGAACAGGCAGCAATGTGTGCTACATGGAAGACATGAAAAACATAGAAATCGTGGAAGGGAATGAAGGGAAAATGTGCATTAATACCGAATGGGGAGGATTTGGTGACAACGGCTGCATTGACAACATCAGAACAGAATATGATAAAGAAGTAGATGAAGGTTCACTAAATCCAGGGAAGCAGAGGTAATGATGTGGTCCTCATTTCCGTGAGTCCTGCAACAGTCACCGCGACAGATTTTTCTGATGGTTGAAAGGCTCATACTGTTCTGCAAGCTCTGACTGCTTTTCAGATTGTTACTGAGTATCTGTCACTGATTATGCTAAACAGAGCTAACTTGTTCTCTCTTTAAAAACATATTTTCATAACAGGTATGAAAAAATGACGAGTGGAATGTATCTAGGGGAAATAGTGAGGCAAATTTTGATCGACTTAACCAGACAAGGACTGCTATTCAGAGGACAGATCTCAGAATCGCTCAGGAAAAGAGGCATATTTGAAACCAAATTCCTGTCTCAGATTGAGAGGTAAAGTTGTTAATTAGATTTACGTGTTGTAAGTCCTCAAGTTCTTCAGAACCCCTAGGAAATATTATTTCTGCAGAATTGTAGAGCTTTTTCTCTCAAGAAGTCATTATAGTTTCCCTCTCAGTGGTGAGGGAAAAGGAAGGGGAAGACATGACAAAACAAAACACAAAAAGAACCAAGCAACTGTGAAAGCCCTAGAATTATTCTGTAATTATATAAACTATCATTTCCTTTCCATGTGGCTACTTTATCTTGGATGGCTTAGTATCAAGTATTTCTCCGCTTGAAATCGGTAGTTAAAATGGCAGTTGTTATTTTTCGAGGCCTGTATTTCCATTGTGAATATGGGCTTTGCCGTGCATCTCTGCATGTTTCCAGGGTGTTTGAAACCCCTCCCAGCACTGGGGGGATTCTGAAGGTAGTAGCTCACCCTTTGGATCAGAAATAACCCCCGGAGGTGGCTGCTGTGGCGCGACCTTGGGACCCCCGCGCTCCCCTAACGCCAGGCCGCGTTTCCCTCCGCCAGCGACCGCCTGGCCCTGCTGCAGGTGCGGCGCATCCTGCAGCAGCTCGGCCTGGACGGCACGTGCGAGGACAGCATCGTCGTCAAGGAGGTGTGCGGGGCCGTGTCCGCGCGGGCCGCGCGCCTCTGCGGCGCCGGCCTCGCTGCCATCGTGGAGAAGAGGAGGCAGAACCAAGGCGTCGAGCGCTTGGAAGTCACCGTCGGAGTGGACGGGACGCTCTACAAGCTCCATCCGCAGTGAGTGCCCGGGGCCCTTTGCTTTCTGGCTCCCGCGACGTGTCTCCCTGCATATCCCATCTTTCCCTCTTGCCTGTGCTTTGCTTTCCTCTGCTGGGAGGCTGGAGCTCTCTGGGGCGTGTAGCAAACCTATTATTTTAATATGGATTTTTTCCCAGTGTTTTGGAGGATTTCTGCAGTGTTTGAGGATCCTAAATGGATGCAGACTTTTCACGTAGGAAGCTTTGGGGTTCTTTTTGCGGTTGGGTCTGTATATCATGAGGAAAGCCCTTGAAGTAGTGGCGTTAGCTGTTGAGTTGGGGAAAGAGAATGGGCTCTTTGTGGTCTCTAAAAGCAAGGGCCCTGCCTGGCATTATACTGCAAAAAATGAAGATGAAGAAATAGAAACTAAAATCTGATGTAGTACAGAAAGGAGAAGGAAAAAAAAAAAAAAAGAAAGAAAACAGAAAGGAATGAGATAGAGCACCAGAGGAAGACATTGGCTGAGGTTTTGGTTCCCTGCTAATAGACAAGTGGAAATGACCACAAAGCAGAAGAGGGTGCTAAAATGGTCTTCCCCTGTCTCCTTTTCCTTCCAGTTTCTCCAGGGTGCTGCGGGAAACGGTGAAGGAGCTGGCCCCGCAGTGTGACGTGACTTTCATGCTCTCCGAAGACGGGAGCGGGAAGGGAGCTGCCCTCATCACCGCAGTAGCGAAAAGGCTGCGTAATGTAGGAGAAAACTAAAAACAAGAGGCCACGTCGGCTCGGCGTTGCCAGGCATATGCCCTAGGGATGGCTGAGTGCTGGCTGGAGGTACCTGTGTTCAGGAAGAGGCTGCTTTTTGCCTAAGCAGCTTCTTTTTTGCCCTGTGGTAACTTGGCTCAAGTGTTTCTGTGCTTGAGAATTCACTGGCACTACGGATGCTGCAAGATACTCAGTGCTGCACTTTCTGCAGTTCATCTGTAGTGCACGTGAGGATTTAAAAAAAAACAACAAAGAAGTTCCAACATATCTTCTTACAATGGCTTAATCAAGTCACTGCACCACAATTGAGTTTATCAGCCAGTTTCTTAGGATTTGGGGGGTTTAGTTTTGGCTTGGTCTGGTTCTAGGGATATTAAGATCCTCGTGTTGCATGTATCTAGCCAACGTGTTCATTCAGTGCTTCACAGACTTCACAATAAATCTGCAGGTAAAATAAATTAACAAGCCTTGGCCAGTGATGCTTTTTCTTCCTCTCCCCTCCGCTACACCGGATGCAAGTCTACTGGAATGTGAAATTCCTCCAAGTACGAAGGACGCGATTAATAAATGAATGTGAGGGAAATAGGTGAGTCCACAAAAGGGCAGCTTGTGCCAAAATGTATTAGTGCATTTGTGTGTGCGTAAACGTAAACTAATGCTGGATGGATTCTGGCTGCTTCTCATCCGGGGGCAAAAAAGAGGATATAGAGCAGCTACAGAGTCTGCTGCTCCTGTGCTAGAAGTACCAAGAGTATCAAATCTGTTTGGGCTGCAAAACAGTTGTGTGAAATGGGCACCTCCGTTTCTCCTGGTTGTTTTTCCTTGCTTATCTCCTTATTCATTCAAAGGTGACAGACTTGCTGGTACAAAATGGAAAATTAACTTGTGTGCTTGTGTGACCAAAAGTCTCCTGCCTCATTTACCCTTTGCAGGATTACTTAAAACAGTAATGATACAGATAAGTGCCTAATCCAGAAGCTGCTATTCTGCTCTCAAGTATTTCCCTATCTCTGTTAATCCTTTTCCTTGGGGAGGCAGCAGAATGTGGGGTCGGCGAATGCGCCTTAAGCCTAGGTGGGTCAAAAATGAGGGGAATAAGCAGACTGTACATTTTCTTTACCTTTTGGATTCCATAGAGCCCTAGAAAATGAAGCTTGGGCCTGACTTTTTCCCTGGTGCTGCACAGTTGTGCATGAGCCTCGGGACCTGCGGCCGTGGGGAGCCTAGACAAGCCCTGCAATAGCAACTCTGCAAGGGCTGGTTTTCTCTTGGATGCTCTGAGACCCTGTATGAGCAGGGACCTTCTGGGGACCCTTCTTCCCCTTCTTTGCTTTTTTGGAAAATTAGGTTTTTGGGTGTTCCCGATTTGGGTATCTTTGCGGTATTTTACTTTGGTGTGTTGTGAAGGACTTCCAGCCAATGTTCAGCACTGTTTGCACTTAGCAGCGTTGCACTGTCCTCTTGGGGACAGGGATGGCTTTTTCTCCAGATGTTCAGATCTTATTTCCTTAGGTTACATGTTCAATACGGACAGTCGAAAGAGCTTTAAATCCCAGGTATGGCAGAGGTGAAGGGGCTAAGGTTTGCACTTCACTCCCAGTAGACGGTTGCAGTTATCTGCAAGGAGAGGATTTTAAACCCTGCTTGGCAGCCTGACTTGTAATCCAGCAGCTCATTGATGACAAACTCCTTGTCACTTCGACAAAGTTCAAAAGTAAATAGAGGATCATGCGTAAATCCTCCAGAAAGCCCGATTACCATAATCTCCTTTCTCGGGAAGTGGATAATAGACAAGATTAGCACATCAGCATCGAGAAGTTTGGGGGCAAAATGCAGGTGCTGCCAAAACAAAACTTATTGTTGTGGTTTGTTCCGAGCAGTGCACGGAGTGGGATTGCTGGCATCGGCACCGGCCAGACAGCAAAACTTCAAGCACCAAGAATCAGTTTAATAATTTCCCCCCTCTCGCCTTTCCTCTGTTGCATGGGGTGGTTGAAAGGCAACAGGTTGCACTTGTCTGTGATGGGGATGCCCATGTGATTTTGATCTTTTTGGTGTTTTTTTTTTAATGTTTTCCTTATTCCTCTCCTGCACCAGCACCTGTGGCTGAGGCCTGACAAAAAAAGAGGAGGCTTCGGTTCTCGAAACGCTGCAGTGCTGTTAATTCAGTTCGCTTTCTGGAACGTGTTTTTATACATATATGTATATATATACACATAGATAAGTATACGTATAAATGTAGTTGCTGTTCCTAGTTTGGTGCCACTGCAGCAAGGCTGGGAAGGCCCGCGGGGCGCGAGCGGTTAACGGAGCGAGGAAGGTGCAGCTCCCGCGCGCGCCGGGGCGGAAAGCTGCGGGCGCCGGCTTGGGAGCACGTTCTGGAAGCGAGTGGGATAAATAATGGCACGAGGCAGAGGAGAGAGAGAGAGGGGAAAATAAATCCAAATGCCTGAAGGGCTCATGCGCCGCAGGCAGCGGCTTTTAGCAGCGTTCCTGCCCTCTCCGTCGGAAATCCTGGTCGGGGCCCTTTGCTGTTGCTTTCAAGTGTGTGTTTGCAGAGCAAGGGAGCAGCGGTGTAGGTCGAAAGCCCAGTTTGTTAGTCTGAAATTTAAATAATCGCCTGGTCATTAAGTTTTGCACAAAAAGGAATTCACTCTAAAAGCAGCTGATATGTTACCGTGATTAGAGCAACAGCAATGCCTCCTTTCATCGCAGCGAAGTTACATTGTTGGAGGGCATAACTGGCATTTTTTTATTGAAAGATTAAGAAGAACTTGTTTACAGCTTGCAAACAAAGGGGTTTTAATTCAGCAGACGGCAGCGGGGATAAGCAGTAAGTGGCATTTTCATCTGCGGGCCGGTTAGCGCTTTTGCTGCACAATGCAGCGCACAGAGGAGCGCGAAGGAATTTACCGCCCGGCACCGGCGCAGCGGAGCGGGCGCCGCGCCGGCGAACGCCAGAACCCCGGCGGGGAGAGACCCTGAGCGCACGGGGACGGCTCCGGGGAAGGAGCGGCGCTTCCCGGCTGTCGCCGCACGGTGCCCGTTGTGCCGCGGCCCAGGGATGGCGATTCCGGGAACGCTCGTGCTCCGGAGCAGCGGGCATGATGTCTGCGAGCGCCGCTGGCTGCCGAAGTAGGTACCCGTGTGGTTCTCGGCCCCGCGGCTTTGCTCTTCCACGGCCGTGTGGCACCACGTGCCTCCCGTCTCCGCGGAGGCTGATCCCGGTGGGATTTTGCTTTTTCTCTCCTTTTTGCAGGTATTTTCTCCTGCTTGGGGAAGTGCGGGCGAGGGAAGCAGGACAGGGCCGAGGCGCTGCCTTGTTCTGAGCAGGGCAATAACACCCGTGAAAATTACACCCCTGCTAGATTTGCATTGGTTGGGGAAATGTCCCAGGAGAGCCAGAATGGTCTGAGGACACTGCTCCTGAGTTGGGGACGAGAGAAAAAAAAATAACACGTTGGGTTTTTCAAAGCACAAATCACAGATCCAAGACTTTCCTGAGGAAAATCTCCACAAGGGATGAGAGAGGCCGAGGCGGCTGTCACAGCCCGTCCTGAGAGCTGCTCCTCTTGCTGGGCAGCGTTCGGCCCGCAGGGCCCTCCTGGGGTAGCTCACCCTGGGAGGCACCGCAGTCTGCCCCATTCCTGGCTGTGAAATACTAAAAAAAAAAAAAAAAAAACAGGTTTTGGGGTTAATTTGTAGTCTAGCCAGGGCTAAGGGGGCCTTTGTTGGGGCTTCCTTTTTGGACCCAGACCGTGAGCATCAGAGCACTGAGATGTAGGAGTCATTGGCCGCACCAACGCGTCACCAAGCGGTGCCGGTGGCTGGGGGCCGCTTGGCCCCGTGTCCCCGCTGCCATGTTCCTCTCTCCTGGCAGCCCATGATGTGACGTGGCGAGAGGGGTCCCGCCATGGCCGCGCGGAAGGAGCCCGACGCCCCCGGCCGCTGCTGCTCGCCGCTGTGCAGGGTGAGTGTTGGCGGCCGTGCGAGCCGAGGGCTCGTCTAGGAAAGCGCTAATTGCGCCGTGCACTAAATTAGGCTGCGTTTTGCTTCACTGAAGCGATTGCGAATGTGGGACCCCGGGCAGAGCCAAAGCGGCCGTGGCCACCGCTTTCCTCTGCGGCCGGCATGGAAGGCGCCTTGGGCCTTTGCCCCCGGCTCCTTGGACGTGGGCTTCCCTCTGGGAGGCTTCCAGGTTAAAAAGCGGATATTTGGGTGATTGCCGGTTTTGCCGCTGTCCTTGTTCCCGCTGGGCACGTGGATGGAGGAGCCGCCTTGCAAGGCGGCCCTGCTCCCAGCTCGGTGCTGCAGCCGCATCCACCTCCTCTCCTCGCACCTTCCCTTCAGCCAGCAGGGGAGGCTTCAGCACCGCCGCTCCGCTCCTGTCGGAGCACCGGCTTCCCGGGAAGCAGCAGGAAATCGCTGTTTCTTAAAACAGCAGTTGTGAAGGGAAGGAACTTGCAACGTGGGTAATCATTTCTGTCCTAGGCTTGAGGAAGCCGCTACAGCGCGGTTGTGTCTTTAGGAAGGCAGGAAGCACTGAGGAACTTTGGGCATCAAAATTATGCTGCGGCCATGATCTGAAAACAACACAAACAAACAAAAACTCGTGGTGCATCGGAGGCAAACCTTAACCATAGCCTGCTGCAGAGCATTAAACGTTGAACGGAAGAAACAGGCAAAGAGCACCCAGGGGTGCTGAGCTGCTTCCCCCAGCCGAAACGCTCCTGTGTTGCTGAACCCAGGTGACAAGATCAGAGCAGGATCAAAATAGCTGCAAGTTGCTGGGGCCTCCAGGAATTTGACATGGGGGGCAGCGCTGGTCAAAAATAGCTCCCGTGCCCTGCTGGAAAGCTGGAGGCAAACCAAGGGAATCACAACGTTCCTTGGAGCGCGGGCCCTGCTCCCATCGTTGCCGGGAGGACGGCCTGTCCCGGGCGATGTCTGGCCGGGCTTTCCTTCCAAGGGAGGCCTGGCTCCGAGTTACGCAGGAAAGCAGGGGCTGCGGAGGGGTATAAGGTTGCTCTCCCCTGTATTTATAGCCGCGAGCACTGGAGAGGAGCGTTTCCAGCTGGAGGAGAAGGTTTGGCTGATGACAGATGGCAGCAGCAAACCTGCGCCGGGCGCCGCGGCTTAACCAGCACTCAAGGAGGAGGAGAGCGGCCAAAAAGTGACTTAAATGCATTTAAGTGAGGCCTTGCCTAGCGAAGAGGTTGTTTTTTATTATCGTTATTGCTCTTTTACTCCCCTGGCATCAACGTAGATATTTTTTTAAAGACTGGGGAAGCGTCATGGGAGGCGGGAGGAGGATTCCCCGCCGCCGCCTTTCCCACGTCTCGGCCGCATCCAAAGACATAAAGCCCCGGAGCAGGGCGGGCCGAGGAGGAGGAGGAGGCGGCGGGGAGGGAGGGAGGAAGGGGCGGCGCTGCGGGCCCGTCCCTCCCGCGCCTCCATCCCGGCCGTGCGCCGCATCCCTGCGTGGCCCGCGCCGCCGGCACCATGATCGCCGCCCAGCTCCTCGCCTACTACTTCACCGAGCTCAAGGAGGACCAGGCCAAGAAGGTAGGGACCCGGCTGGGGGGTGGAAGAGGGGGGGACGCCCTGCGCTTACACCGCCCGCCGCCGCCTCCAGCGCCGGCCGCGGGGCTCCCCGCTCCGCCCCACGGCGCGCGGAGCATCCGCCCGGGCCTGGCGCGCGCCGCCAAAAAGAGAAGGAAAAAATTATATTTTTAGTTATTTTTATGTTTAATGGAGCGGGAGGGGAGAGCCGGCCGCGAGGAGGAGGGGGAAGGCCTGGCTGCGCGGGCAGCATCCCTGGGCCGGTGCGGCCTGAGCGCCGCGCGGTCCCCGCGCCCGGAGAGCGGCTGCAGTTGTCGCTGCTGCTGCGATGGCGGTTGCCGTCCCCGCCGCAGGAGGCCGGGACAAAGCCCGGCCTCCCGGGACCCAATTTGGGGAGGAACGGGGGGACCCCCTCCCGCGCCGCCTGCACCCGCGCCAGGCCTGCCCGGTATATTTGGAAAGGGCTGATAAGCTCTGAGCAGCCGCGGGGCGCCCACCCCGTGCGATAGCGGAGGCACCGCTGGCACCAGGCGCCTTCCCCGTGGGGCGGCCGAACCCGCCTCGCGTGCAGCTCTGCCTTGGTCTGGGGGGAAGGAAAAACCCTCGCTCTTGAGCCCGGGGTTTTGGAGGCCCTGGGGCATCTTTTCCTGTTTGCGTTCTATTTTTTGCGCCGGGAGCCGAGCCCGCCGGGCGGCCTGGCCCTCGGCGCTCCCGGGGCTCCATCCTGGCTGGCATACGTGCGTGCCGGGCTCCTTGGCAGGGCCCTCCCTCTGCCCGCTGCTTCCGGAAAGGAATCGTCCCTGCTCCTGCCACGCGCGGGGGCTGCGGCCGCCGCCTCTCGCCCGCTCACCTTGAGGATGCTCCCGTGTGGGGACAAGCGCCTGCAGCCGCCTGCTCCCGGGGGGCTGCACCGGGGCTGGGAATAAGCCTTGGGCTCCCTGTATCTCGCTCCCGTGCGCGGCGGCATCCTGGAAGCGGCGCTGCTTCCTTGTCGGCCTTGCGGGCCCTCCCTTGCGCACGAGGCGATTCCCGCTCCCGCTTTGCAGCGTGTGGAGGGAGCGGGCAGGGAGAGGCTGGCTGGATGTACGGCCCCCGTGTCACGGTGCCCACGGTGCCTCTGGCCCCTGCAGCCTCTCCGTGCTGGCATTTTCCTGCTCCTCCGCGCCACCAAAGCAAGCCTGTGGCATCCAGGGCCCCTTCCCGTGCACGCGCCCGTGGGATTTTTCCATTACCCGGTGGCAGATAAAGGATCCCAACCTTTCTGCGGGCAGGGGAAGGCTGTTGCCAGCACCTGTTCCTGGCAGGTTTGTGCCGGCAGCAGCCGCCCTGCGGTGGAAGCCTCCAGGTGCCGCCCGTTTTCCGCCTCTCCGAGGACGGACGCCTTGCCCTTGAGCTGCAGGTCGCCCCTGAGCTCGTGGTGGGCGGCTGCCATGTGGGAGCAGCTGAATAAACAGGTTTCTAAGTAATTTCTAAGCAAAGAAGCCATGTCCAAAGCAGCGCGGTGGCCGGCAGGGTTTCTCCCGTGCGGCCGCAGCCTCCGCAGGCAGGCGCAGGGCCGCGGCGCCAGCGTGGCTCACCCTCCTCCTGCCCGCCAGGAGAAAGCCAAACCTGTTTTTTTGGAAACTGCAGCGCACACAGGAGGGATCTTGTTTCCAAGGCAGGTTCGTCCCTCCCCACCACGGGCCGTGTCTACGTCACGCGGCGCACGCAGGGGCAGGCCGGTCCCCTGCCCCGTTTTTCCTGCGGCTCGCTCCACGTCCCAGGGCTATGGATCCGCTGGGATCCGCCTTTCCCTCGGGATGTAGCTCCCTGGCGTCATTCATCGTGTCGGTCTGAAGGTCCTGGGAGTGTTTTATGGCAGTGTTTGTCATGCAAGATAGAGCGGCAGTGCGGAGATACAGGCGCTGTGAGCGCTTCCAGAGCCACGGAGGAGATGGGAACGGTCTGGGCACAGGAAGGGCCATGGGTACAAAACAAGGTGGCTCTTCCCATGTCACCAAGGATGCAAAACATGGGTAGGGCTTCAGTTCCCTGAACAAGCTGTGTTTCCTGCAAGCCAAAGCCCTCCCAAAGGGGTGGCTCTGGTGTGAGGCGTTTGCAGACCAGGTTTCCAAGGCGGGGAGACGGCACCGCTTTCATCTTGGCTCTTCCCGTGCATTTAGCAAGAACGTCCATGGCCAAGTTGTGCTTTTGAAGCATTGATGCTGCTCTTGCTTATGCTGAAGGCTGGTAAAACTGCCCCCTCTTTCCAGGCTGGCAAGTTCCCACGTTGGGAAGCCACCCGGGAGAAGCCAACGACTTTAACTGGGTGTTTTGTGTTGGAGAGGAGGCCCCTGCTCAGCTCAGTCTGGCCTCTCCTGAGCCTCTGGCTGCCCTGGCTCTGGAGCAGGGCAGGGAAAATGGTTCGGGATGTGGAAATCATTTCTCAGCCCGGAAAACAGTGTTGAAACCGCTGCGGCAAATCCTTTGCAATCCCCAAAACGCCTTTCGCCGCTGCCCCGGGCTGCTCACAAGCTCCATCCCTACTTGGTTTTTCCCTGCCGTTGGGTTGAAGGACGAGGTGCAGAGGGCTTGGCCGCCTCATCCATGCGGCTGCACGTTATTCTCCCGTTAAATTCCAGTTAAAGAGCGGCGCAGCCAGGCAGGCTGTCACTCTGCCGTGGTGTCCGCCTGTCTTTCCAGATCGACAAGTACCTTTACGCCATGCGCCTCTCCGACGAGACCCTCATAGACGTCATGGCTCGCTTCAGGAGGGAGATGAAGAACGGCCTCTCCAGGGACTTTAACCCCACGGCGACCGTGAAAATGCTCCCTACGTTCGTGAGGTCCATTCCCGACGGATCAGGTAGGGAGCCGCGCGGGCCTTTCCTGCGCCTCGCGGGGAACCTCTCGGCAACGAGCCAGCCTCTGCCCGGGATGACAGAGCACTTTGCTTCCTGGCAAGCGGAGGAAACGTTTCGGAGAGACAACCTCCCTCCCTCCCTTCCCCGGGCAAACCTGCTCCAACAGATGCCGGAGGGCTTGGCGATTCCCGCGGCGCGGGAACGGCCCTTTCCAGCCGTCCGTCCCCCCCGCAGTCAATGCGCTCGTGCAGAGAGCTGCCTGCCAGCAGTCAATATCTGCACGCAGGGAGATGGGATTTTTTATTATTTATGAAATTCCCGCCGATGGGATTTTGAGTTTTCATAAAAACAGGGACTTTTAGGCTTTTGCAGTTGGACTCGGCCTGTCTTTTCCCCATTTTTTTTTCTTTGGGGGAATTCAGGGAACTGGAGGAGGCTGCAGCGTGGCACTTGAAACCTCTGCCAAGCATTTTCCAGCTGGATGCTGGATTTTGCTGTTTTTCTGTGGGCATAAAGCGCTCTCAGAAACCCAAACCATGTTGCGCTGCTGTCTGGGATCAAGGTTGCCCTTATTTTGTGTTTAGTGTTTAGTGGTAACGCTGTATTTGCTTTCCATATAGAGCATGAGTAGGTTAACTTGTGTTTTGGTGCCTGTAACAGATTAAGTCCCTTTTTACAGCAATTGCCCTGTTATAACTCTGTTACACGGCTGTTTGAGCCTCATTTGAATTAGGACCGAGGAATTATTGGGTGAGGGAGCCCCGAGTCTGGTGTTTAGCATCACTTTGAGCTCTCTGGCAGGTGGAAATCCTTGATATTTCTGCTCTGCCCCGGATTTGTGTGGCCTTAACACTGAATAATTGCAATGTGATTCTGCTGCTGTTGTTTTTAAAGGGGTGAGATGCTAATTCCCCTTAATTTAGCCCTCTCAGCTGTTACGTTGAAATGACCCCCTGCAGTACCCCGGGCAGGGGTTTGCCTGCAATCCCAGCATTTTCCCTATCCCCGTTTGTTTTTCCTCCCCCCTGCCTGGGTGCAAATGAGCAGGGTCCCCTCGTGTTTGCTTCAGACCGTGCATTGCACCCTACTGAACCAGAGTGATCTCAGTAAAAGCCGAAGGGTTTTTTTCCAGCCATTCTCCAATTTCTGCCTCCTAAGCTCTCCCTTCCATGTCTGGATGTTATTATGAAAGCTGATTATTCAGGAAAAAAAAGGCACTGCTGTTTAGCTGCCGATTTCTGTTCCTGTACTTCAATAACAAGGAGCCTTTGAGGGATATATTTTGGAGCCTGTGGGGATGTTGTGTATTTTTTCCTCTTTGCTTCGTTCTGAGTTAATTTGAAAAAGCAGCAAGGTTTTGTCCAGGTGCCTAGGGCAGTAGCTCAAATTAACTCAAAACACTTTAAGAATGTTAAATTATTTGTAGCAGTTTTAATTGTGACTTCCTTTTTTTAGAAAGCGTGGATTAAACCCTACTGCTTGGATTAAACTCCTGAAACACCCTGAAAAAAAACTGTTACTTTGCATGTGGAAAACTTTGCATTTTACTTCGGGGCTGTTTTTCCTTTTTAGCCAAAAAGGATAATTCTCAGGGAGTTTTACCTTGCGAGGAGCCTGACGGGGCTACAAGTCAAACGTGCTAATCTGTAACCACGTTGTCAGGGAAGACACCTCTGAAGTGCACTGTTTGCTTGGAGCATTTAAGCTTGAAAAGGGGCCATCTGCTCCAATGTTGATTTTCCGTTTTTTAGAGGAGGTAATGGCTTGTGCTGGACAATTAATACTCTCTTATGATAAAGTGTATTCAGGTATTTGGCTCAACGAGGCACTTGTGATAGAGGTTTTGCTACCGGTCTTGGCAAGGTGAAGGAGGCTACGAAGAAAGGACGAGCTGCATCGTAATGGGGTGAAATCATGGGAATTATGTTAAAGGTTAGGAGCCCCTGCTGTGTGTCATGAAGTTTGCTGCATTTTTTGTGTGGAAATCGCTGCTTTTTTGGGCTCCTGGAGACTCATCTGAGTCCAGCTTGGTGAGGAAGAAGACGAACTGCCCTTGCGCCAACTTTGTGCTCAATTTTAAGGAATTAGCCAACGTTTCAAATCGATGCACTGCACAGTTGCTATAAAAACTATGTGCTTATATATGCTTTGCACACTATACTTGGGCTTTCTGAATACTCCTGGGCACAGTTTAATTGCTTATGTCTCGTTTTCCCCCTAGAGAAAGGCGACTTCATCGCGCTGGATCTTGGCGGTTCTTATTTCCGCATTCTGCGGGTGAAGGTGTCGCATGAGAAAAAGCAGACGGTGCAGATGGAAACTGAGATTTATAACACGCCCGAAGACATCATGCACGGCAGTGGGACACGGGTGAGTGTCCCCAAGGCTTTAGGACTAATCTCTAAAGAGATAACAGCTCTAAATCAGTTTTAACACTCTCATTTAAAAAACAGGTAAAAGGCGAGCATGACTTCAGCATTCTGGTAGTTATTGCTATTGGACTGAGAATAAATAAGCTGTATTTAGTACGAGAGTGATCAGGAATACTGCAAACCTGCTGTTATTGTGTGGGAGACTTTTGGCCGAGCTAGGAAAAAATTGAAGTAAAATTTGATGAAAAAATGTTGGTTTCTGTAGTAAAGATGCTTGCCACAGAGAGAAGCAAAGAGCAGGGGAACGACTTAATTTCTGCAAGCAAATAGCGAGCCCAGCTCTGCAAAGAGTCTGCTGGGTGTGATGGATAGAAATACTGTTGACAGCACAAGTATCTGTCCTGGCAGTCCGGGGTGCTCAGCGTTGAGGAAAAGTAACAAGAACAGCAAAAACATCTCAGGAAGCCGGTGGGATGTTCTGTGCCAACCTCAACTTGCTTTTTCCTGAATAAATGGTACCTTTTCTTAGTCTTTTAGTCCTGAGAGTGGAAACGATACTTGAATCCAATTACTTGCATTCCGGATTGGCTTATTTGGAAGAATATGTTGTCTTTTTATGATTAAGAAATTAAAGAAGTGCATGTTTTGCATAAAAATGTCTCTTTGTATCAGTGCAGCACAAAACAAGTTATTTTTGTTGTCAGAAAGGATGTGTTTTTACGCCCTTTTTTTTTTTTTTTTTTAAGAATGAGGTGTTATTTAAGCAGGAGCTAGGAAACTTCCATTCTGTTTTAAAAAGAGTGAAAAAAATGAAAAATGATATAAAGGGCATTTCTATCCTTAATATATTTTCTTTAGGCATCTTAACAACATCAGCATTTGTAGGTAATAACCACTGCTACATTCTTATGCAGTAGCCTGCCTGAGATGGCATCATTGCTCACAAGTAGCGTTGGTGGTTCAGATACCATTCTGTGGTATCTGAAGGACAGCAATAAAACACACTCCTCTTAAAGACTTTTCCTGATATTATTACTCCTCTTAAAGACTTTTCCTGATATTTTTATTTTGTTATCTGGCCGAAAGCACACGCAGCAGCTTTCCCACGGAGAGGCTTCGGAGGGCGGCCGAGCCGCCCGTGGCAGGCAGAGATAGGGAAATGAGCATTCCCACAACAACTATTCCCAACTTGGCGGCCCCTTTGCTCTTTCTGACGCGGCAGCGGCCTCATCCTGGTGTTTCCCCCTGTGACCTCTCCAAGTCTGTCCATCCTTGAGGCCTCCAGCACCCTCCTGATGTTGCTCTTGAGGGAAACTCATGGAGCATCCCCTGAATGAGGATCATGGCCTTTAAACCAGGAAAGAGGCACACGAGGATGGCTCCTGCCTACTCTGGGGCCTAGAGCTGGCCCCCAAGGTATCCCCTGACCAAACGGATCCGCGGTGGATCCAGGCCCTGAGACTTCCCAGGGAAGCCCCAGGGATGTGGGATGCCCCAGGAGGTGGAGATCTGCTCCTGGGGACTCCCACCTGCCCCTGATTTGGATTCTCCTAAAGCCACGAGCCAGATTGGCGCAATAGTCCGAGGGAACCTCGGTTACTAATGCGCCTTTCAGCAAGCTGTGTCATTAACTTGGGCGAGTTACGCGCTGAAAATCCTGGGGCGTAATCAGCTTATGGACGGGATGGTGAGTTATGACTTTGTGCCTCGCTGGCGCACTCCATTTTGGCATTTTCTACTGTACTGCGTTCAAGCTCTATTTTTAATCCAACCTAGCCCTTAGCTAACATGTGCAGTCCTGGTGGCAGCTGGAAGTTTAGTTAGGATGAAGTTTTTGAGCAACGTGGAAAAAATTGGAATTGAATAGTCCTGTAGCTGCTGTGCTTGTTGTGAGAAATTGTGGAATTTTATCGCTTGGCTAAAGTTCTCCTTTTGGTTGAAAATAGCAAAATAGCTGAAAATAGTCTTACAGAAGCTCAATATTCTTTTCCTAATCTTTTCCACTGTGTCCGCTCAGTGATTTGCCTGAACAGTGAATGGCAGAGTTTCCCCTGGGAAACTGCTGTAACCCCGCAAGTTCAGAGAGGTTTTCTGCCTCTCTGGAGAAGAGCTCGGCCCCGTGTGGGATCCACTCCTGCGTGCTCTTTTAAGAGACATCTTCTTAATGGAAGGCTGGAAGGGTATTTTGTTCTCATCCATGTTAAGAACAAGGTTTATGCCAGGTGGGAGAATCACATGCCGCTTGGAAAGCATTTTTGTATCAGTGGAAAAGATGCCATGCAGAATGAGATGCATTAATGTACAACTGATTTTGTACTTCTTAATTGCTAGAGTGTTAATGTGCGCTGTCTGGGAGATCTGTCATTTAAATATCTTAAAAAATTGGAGCAGAACTGAAGTATTCTGTCCCTTAACTCTGTCTCGATTCATGTCTGTTTTCTCTCTCTCTCTCTCTTTTTTTTTTTTTTTTAATAGCTTTTTGATCACGTTGCTGAATGCCTGGGAGACTTTATGGAGAAACAACAGATCAAAGACAAGAAATTACCAGTTGGCTTTACCTTTTCTTTCCCGTGCCGGCAGTCCAAGCTGGATGAGGTAAGAACATGGCATGATTTTCTTAATATGCAAAAGATCGACAGTGTTTTTGCAGTGTGAAAGCAGGATCCCAGAGAGGCATCTTCTGGGGATGAGTGCTGGATGGGGATCAAAGATCATGGAATGTCCCAGGCAGGGTTGGTAGCTCAGGGCAGAGAGAGACCCGAGGAAGCGTTTGGAGTACAAAAACCTTGTTTTTAAAGGGAGAAGGACAAAACAAGGGCGGGCTCCATGTTCAGGGCGACTCTGCTGTTCCTGCAGGGCATCCTGATCACCTGGACGAAGCGCTTCAAAGCGAGCGGCGTGGAGGGCGCGGACGTCGTGCGGCTGCTGAGCAGGGCCATCAAGAAGCGGGGGGTGAGTGGCGCTCCCGCCGCCTGTGCGAGCAGGCCTGGTGCGTCCACCTGCGCTCCCCGTCCTCGGGGTTGGGAGAGGGATCTGGAGCAGGTGGTGTCTCAGAAAACTCCCCTGGGACACGCGGGTGGTTATCTGCTGTGGCGGGGGAAAGCGGCGGGTGCAAGCGGGGCGGCGGTGCTGTCTGGAGGAGCCGCGTGCCATGGGCAATGCCGTGTTCCCCACCAGGACTACGACGCCGATATCATGGCGGTGGTGAATGACACCGTGGGCACCATGATGACCTGCGGCTTCGACGACCAGCGCTGCGAAGTCGGCCTGATCATCGGTAACGGGCGCCGGGCGCGTGAGGTGCCGCTTCGGAGCGGCCCCTTTCCTGACGCCCTTTCCCTCCAGGCACGGGCACCAACGCCTGCTACATGGAGGAGATGAGGCACATCGACCTGGTGGAGGGCGACGAGGGCCGCATGTGCATCAACACGGAGTGGGGCGCCTTCGGCGACGACGGCTCCCTGGAGGACATCCGCACCGAGTTCGACCGCGAGATCGACCGCGGCTCCCTCAACCCCGGCAAGCAGCTGTGAGTGAGGGCTCTGCTCGGGCGCTTCCTGGTACCCTGTGCTGAGATCCAGGAGGATCCCTCCGATCCAGCAGGATCCCCTCCATCCCGGAGGGGCCCTGTGCCACCCGCAGCGGTTCCTTGGAGCTGCCTGCTCTCCTGAACCCTGAACACTTTGCTCCTCGCTGCAAATTGCCCCTTAGCAGCCACTGAAGCCGAGGGGAAGTGCAGGACCTGATTGGGATTATAAACGTCCCCATTAGGGATACGGCTGTTTACTTTGTTGGCTCCAGTTCACAGCTTATCGCCCTAATTCTGGCCCGAGCCAGGCGATTATTAAATTAACTTGGGCTCATTCGTTATCTTAATTATTGCGTTGAACGCGGCTGGGGGGGCACGCTCCGGGCAGAGCGGCTTCCTTGCAAGGTCCTGTAGGCATCTGGGAAAGGGATGTGCAGCATAAGGAAGATTTTGGGGAGGCTAAATACAAACCGTTTAACACTGAGGGCTCAAGGCAGCACCGCAAGAAGGTCCCTCTGACCCTGCAGCTTGTTTAGGACAGGTCGGAGAGAGGTCTGAGAGTGTCTGGTGTTCACCATGGGGACAAAAGATATATCAGAAAAGCTGTGAGTGCCTCCCACTCTCGTGCTCTGTGGTTTAGGGAACATCTTGTATTACTGCAGAGTCTCCAAAGTCACCTTTGCTTGTGGAGGCCATAAAAATATGAGGGGGGGAGTATGAGAAAACGCAGCATAGAGAAGGATGCCAGCTGGAAACGAGCGGGTGTACTCGATTTAATTCATTGGGTGCTTTAATTTATTAGATTGTGGCTGCTTTCCAGTTGTTTGGTCAACTCTGGCCACTGAGGCCCCGAGTTTCAGCCTGCTTTAAGGCGTGGGTGCAGGTTCTGGCGCCAGTTCCATGAGTGTGTTGCCAAAGGGAGTCTTTGCTCCCTTTCCGGCTTGCTCTTTGCCCGGTGGGTGAAGACTCTTTTGGATGAGCTGGGGTCTGCCCGCGGTGACGGCCGCTCTCCTCTCCTGCAGGTTTGAGAAGATGGTGAGCGGGCTCTACATGGGCGAGCTGGTGCGGCTCATCCTGGTGAAGATGGCCAAGGAGGGGCTGCTCTTTGAGGGCAGGATCACCCCCGAGCTCCTCACCAAAGGGAAGTTTGAGACGAAGCACGTGTCTGCCATAGAAAAGTGAGTGCCTTTCTCCCCCTGGCAGCTCTGAACATTAAATTCCTGGGACCCCCTCTATGGGGCCACTGAGGGCGGTAGCTGCCTGAGCCTGGCAGCGCCCTCTCCTCCAAGCTGCAGGTTTTGGTGGCACTTCGGTGGGGCTGCCACTCTTTTCCTGGGATTGACTGCTGGCAAAAGCCTGCTGTGAGGTGGGAATGGCGCTGAAGCCCGTGGCAGAGCCACCAAGGTCCCTGCATGGTCACCGAGCGTGGCGGGACTTGGCTGAGGGCCTCCTGCCAAATGTTTGTGCTGCTCCTCGCCGTCTCCACGAGATCAGCGGGTTTGCTCGGCGCCATCACCCTCTCGCTCCCAGGCTTTTAAAATTCACCCCACTGGGGTTGCTTGGGCTGCTTTCACCAGGCCAGCTCGGCCCTTGGAAAAGCTCCTGGTTTTCATGCGTGTCCGACGGTGGCAATGGCCGAGCGCAGTGCCCCGGGGACGCGGCCAGTGACTTCCACAAGTCCCTCATGATCCTACCCCTGCAGACTGCTTATCCCAGCAGCTTTCCACCACATGTGTGGCTCCGTCCGTCTCGGCCAAAGGGACCTGAGTGGAGCTGACGCAGTGTTAAACAACAGTGGGAAAAAACAGGAGGAAATTGGCCAAGCACTTTGGCTGCCAAGAGGCAAATTTGAAGTGAAATTCCAGGTCACGCCGCAAGGAGCACCTTGACTCTAAGGATGGGGCAGCCTCCCATCTCTGAGTGTCCCCAGCGAGATGCAAGAGGCAGGATTGTCCAAGTCTGAAGAGACCCATTAGGTCACTTGGGCAGCTGCAGCTCTGGGGTTGGTTCCCCTCGCGCACTTCCGAGTCTCTCAAGACCCACAACCCTCTTTCCACAGGAGCAAGGAAGGCCTGAGCAAAGCCAAAGACATCCTGACGCGCCTGGGCGTGGAACCGTCTCACGAGGACTGCGTGGCCGTGCAGCACGTGTGCACCATCGTGTCCTTCCGCTCGGCCAACCTGGTGGCCGCCACGCTGGGCGCCATCCTCTGCCAGCTGCGCGACAACAAGGGCGTGGGCCGGCTCCGCACCACCGTGGGGGTGGACGGCTCCCTCTACAAGATGCACCCGCAGTAAGTGCCGCGCCGAGGGCTCCTTGGGCAGGAGCGGCCTCCGCGCTGGGCGCCGGCGAGGCCGTTGGGTGCTCTTGGTGAGGTGTTTAGCTCGGGTGTTTGGAAGAGCATGGGGTTGAACAGCGTTTATAGCCGTTCTGAACTTCCCCGGGGGGCAATGGGTGCTGGGGTAGCCGCTCAGCTCGGGGTGGAGGAGCACAGCGCCGGCCCCACGGGCGTCCCCTCCCGCAGGTACGCCCGGCGCTTGCACAAAACCACGCGGCGCCTCGTGCCCGACTCGGATGTGCGGTTCCTGCTGTCGGAGAGCGGCAGCGGCAAGGGGGCCGCCATGGTGACGGCCGTGGCGTACCGGCTGGCGGAGCAACACCGCCTCATCGACGAGACCCTCGCCGAGTTCAAGCTCACGCACGAGCAGCTGCTGCAGGTCAAGAAGAGGATGAGGACGGAGATGGAAGCGGGGCTCAAGAAGAAGAGCCACGAGACGGCCAAAGTGAAAATGCTGCCCACCTTCGTGCGCAGCACGCCGGATGGCACGGGTGAGAGCACGGGCGGCTCTTGGCTTGCTGGGGGGGCTCACCACCTCCATACGTTTTCTGAAGGAGCTGCCATATGGGCCCTTCTGCCTTCATTAATTAAAAAAAAAAAAAAAAGGGAGGGAAAAGAAAAAGGTCTGGAATAATCAGAGCAGCACCTAAAATCTTCCTGCGATAGACACCTGCCACCTCTGGGAAGAAGTGGACCTCTTCTAGATTCCCTTTATCTTATTCTTTCCCCCCTCTTCTTTTCCAGAAAATGGAGACTTTCTGGCGCTTGACCTTGGAGGAACAAACTTCAGAGTTTTGCTGGTGAAAATCCGCAGCGGTAAAAGGAGAACGGTGGAAATGCACAATAAGATATATGCCATTCCCATAGAAGTGATGCAGGGAACTGGAGAGGAGGTGTGTTTGGGTGCTTCTCTTTTGCAGCGTTGCTGCTTTTTAAGTGCACTCTTGAGTAAGCGAGCGCGATCTGTACAGATTCAAACACGGAACTTTTCCCTTTCAAGCTATTCGATCACATCGTTACCTGCATTTCCGACTTCCTGGATTATATGGGAATCAAAGGCGCCCGGCTTCCTCTTGGCTTCACCTTCTCCTTCCCTTGCAAGCAGACCAGCTTGGATGCTGTAAGTTCATTAGTGTCTTGTGAAGCTGCTCTTGTGCTCAGGCCAGGCCGGATCCTCCACCTTTCCGTGCCCTGCGTGGTGCTTACGGGGAGGCTGTGCGAGGACAGGATTCCTCACTACAGCTGCTCCTTTATGCCCCTGTAAGTAACTCCTTTGGCAGCCGTCATGCAAATGCTACTAGCATTCAAATTTCCACTTTTTTTTTTCTTTTTTCTTTTTTTTAAAGTATCCTTGTTTTTCCAGTCATATAAACCCATTGAACTGTGGTGGTTTTCCCTGATTTTGTGAGGTCTGCCTGTCTCCAGCACAGCCTGCAGCATCTCGAACCCCTGCCACAGCCCAGGGGGATGTTTTTTTTTTCTTTTTTTGGAAGAAAGATCTCTCTTCTGTCACAGCTGCTTTGGGACTCCGTTGCATTTCATGCTTTGCGCAACAGCGCTGTCTCCTGGTGAATGTGTTTTAGTGAGCCCTGCCGTAGTGTTTTGGGGAAAAAAAGATAGTTCCCGGTCTCAGATGCTGGCGTCTGATGCTCCCCTTTTTCTGTCTTTGGGCAGGATGCTGAGTAACTCAGTCCTGGAAGTTTGGAGGCGAGACGTGATTAGTGGGTTGAAATGCAGAATTCCAAAAACACAGAGATCCTCCTCCTTTACAGAGAGGCCTCTGTGTAACTTCACCCTGAAGCGCTTGAAATAATAACATTGAAGCGTGAGCAAAAATGAGATAAATATTGATGTCTGAAGGAGGAGAACACAGTGGTGACAGGAGCAGTATTCAGGCGTTTGGCTCCCTGCTGTGTTTTGCACCATGAGGCCATAAACACTCTCATGTGGGATGGTGTGGCCAGAGCTGCAGCACATACAGCTCTTGGTCACTTGGCTGTGCTCTTATGTGCCCTTGTTATTAGGCTTATGTGCTCTTACGGACCAGGGTAGCTGAATGCAGGGAAATGATCGGACGGAAGCGCTCCGTGATTCTCCCCCAGAGACTTGAAGCAGTCTGTTGAGCGCAAGGAAATTCAATAAAAAGCATTTTCTTTCTTTTTAGGGCATCCTGCTCAATTGGACAAAAGGATTTAAAGCTACAGACTGCGAAGGAGAAGATGTGGTGTATTTGCTCAGAGAAGGAATCAAAAGAAGAGAGGTGATTTTTTTTCTTTTTAATTCTATTTTTCTCTCCCTCCTACTTCTCCCCCCGCTGCAGAATTGCTAGACCCTGAGGGTCCACTTGGCTCCCTCGCCCTGGGTTTTTGACCTTCATGCACCAAACTGAAATTGTGACTCAGAATGAACCAGGCTGGGGGTTTGGTTCCTTTGCTTGGGGCTTTTTTTATTTTTTTCCTCCTCAAGGGCTTCTAGTTTTGCAAAATGTGTGAAAACTCACAAGGCGTGTTTCAGACCTGGTTCCTGGTTCCTCTTTCTGCCTGTGTAAAATCTGAGGCAGTACTTCCAGCTTCTTGTTCCCAGTGTGTTTTGCCGGTGTCCCCTTCCGTGTGCTCCTTTTGTGTCTCTTCAGAGACCTCACTGTTCTGTTTCTCTTCCTCGCAGGAGTTCGACTTGGATGTGGTGGCCGTGGTGAACGATACGGTTGGCACTATGATGACTTGCGCCTACGAAGACCCCAACTGTGAGATCGGGCTCATCGTGGGTACGTCCTGGAGCTACTTTTTACTCTTTCTACACAGCACTGTCATATAAAGCCAGCAAATTCCTGCGAGGAGCTGAGGTTGAGGCACAGGCTGAGGTTTTACCAGGGCTCTTGCACTTGTTCTGGCGTTGCTTGGCTTCCAAAAACGGGAGTAATTCCAGTGTTTGCCTGTTGCAGGGACCGGCAGCAACGCGTGCTACATGGAGGAGATGAGAAACGTGGAGATGGTGGACGGCGAGCAAGGAAGGATGTGCGTGAACATGGAGTGGGGAGCCTTCGGGGACAACGGCTGCCTGGACGACATCAGGACAATATACGACAAGGCAGTCGATGACTTCTCACTGAACGCTGGCAAGCAAAGGTACCGCGCGGTGCCCGGGCACGCTCAGAGCAAGCCAGACGGGCTCAGGTTGTTTTGAGAGATAATTGGATTTCTCCCCATTTAGAGGAGATGGAGTGCGAGAGTGGCAAATGACTCTGCTGTCCTGGGGGACCTCCCTTGTCTGCCCTTCTCCCAGTAGATGCTTTTTCCCTCTCATCCAAAAGAGCCAGGGGCTGCGACCTTCTCTCTGCCGCCGTCTCGCTAGTGGCGGTCGATGCTGTTAGGGTTGCCAGGCTGTTCTGCAGCAGTGACTCCGTGTCCTTGCAAAAACCTCCCGAGTGATTCGCAGGGTGCAGACAGACCCAGAGAGGTGGAAACCACAAGAGCCGCTTAGTCAGCCTGGAAAAAGCCGCCCAGGCGGCGGTGGGGACGGCTCAGGGTGATGTATTCCGGGAAGAGCTGGGCGCTTACGAGGGAGGATGCTCACAGGCAGAGGCCGGAGACAACTCGTAGCCTCAAATGGACCACGTGGCCCGCGTCCAGCATGGCCTGGCATGCTGGGCCCAGCTGCAGCTGGGACGAAATGCCCGCCTGGCGCTTCGGGAGGCCATGACCTGGCTGCCAGGGTCATGCAGCACCCAATGTGCCCCGCAATAAGCGGAGAAGTGCCCACTTGCAGGAATTAGCTCCTCCGTAACAAAGCATAAAATGTCATTGTCTCCACGACTTGCTTGCCAGTGCCTCATGCTGCTCTCCGAAATCCCGGGAAGGTGCTGAGCACTCCCGCTTGTCTCCTCCTGCAGGTACGAGAAGATGATCAGCGGCATGTACCTGGGCGAGATTGTCCGCAACATCCTCATCGACTTCACCAAGCGGGGCTTCCTCTTCCGAGGGCAGATCTCGGAGACCCTCAAGACCAGGCACATCTTCGAAACCAAGTTTCTCTCGCAGATCGAGAGGTGAGGGCACGGCCTGGGCTACCGCCCGTGCGCGTACCAGCCCTGGGGACATCGCTGCTGGGCAGGACGCGCCACATTATTGGTGTCTTTGTTGCTGGGACTCGGCGGGGGGGAGCAGAAAGCAAGTTGATGCCAGGAGTATTTTCCTGGAAAACCCTTGGAAAGAGCCGGTGGTGGGAGGGCAGCTCTAACGGCCTGCTGTCGCCCCGCAGCGACCGGTTAGCCCTGCTGCAGGTGCGCACCATCCTGCAGCAGCTGGGGCTCAACAGCACGTGCGACGACAGCATCATCGTGAAGACGGTGTGCGGGGCTGTGTCGCGGCGGGCGGCGCAGCTCTGCGGCGCCGGCATGGCCGCCGTCGTGGATAAAATCAGGGAGAACAGGGGCCTGGAGCACCTGGAGATAACGGTTGGTGTGGACGGGACTCTGTACAAGCTACATCCCCAGTGAGTGTTTGCCGTCTCCTACGGTCTGTAGCGTGGGGCCGCGTGTCCTTTCTCCCGGCCTGCCAGAAACTGGTCCCTCTTACTTGCTAGGAAAAGAGCCAGGGAAGGGAGGGCTTAATTAAACTTCCGAAAAGGCTGTGAAGGGAACCAAAAGGCCTCCTGAAGGCTTTGGAAGGTGGTGGAACTTGCTGAGCGCCTTGCAGCGCAGCAAAGGGAACCATCTCCAAGTTCATGGAAAAAATGCCGTGGCGGCGCATGGCTTTGTGGCACATCCCGCAGGGCAGGTGGGCCGTCACCAAGCGGTGGTGGGCGAGGGGAAGAGTCTCCAGGAGCAGGAGGAGAAGAGGGCGAAGCGGCTGTCTGAGCCACGCGCGGGTGGGTGGCAAGGAGGGGACCATGTAGGCACCTTCTCTTCCCTTTCCTGTGATATGAGAGAGTCGGGTAACCGTGGTCACGGTGGGATGAAGGGCCTCGCTCCCCTCACTCCTGCTGCTCCCCATCTTCAGATCCCCCAAAAGTTTCCAGCACTGCCACCCTTTCCATGGTGAAAGGGGAAGCATTGTGAGATGCCCCAGGATCTCCCTTTCCTATTGCTCTCCCTCACCGCGCTGCTTTTCCCCTCTTGCAGCTTCTCAAGGATCATGCACCAGACGGTGAAGGACCTGGCGCCCAAGTGCGACGTGACATTCCTGCTCTCGGAGGACGGCAGCGGCAAGGGGGCGGCGCTCATCACGGCCGTGGGCTGCCGGCTCCGCGACGCCGAGCAGAACTGAACTCCTCCGTCCCGACCCTGTCCTGTGAGCACTTTCTCATAAAGCAGCGACTGCCTAGCCTGAACTGGTTTAAAAAGAAAAAAAAAAAAAAGATAAAAAAAAAAAAAACAGAACTCACTGCTTTATTGGAAAAAAAAAAAAAACAACAACTAATGACATAAATAGGATACAAGCTAGAATGTGTGCTGTTAATAATATCTCCTGTTTCTGAACCCCAAATCCAATCTGCATGTTTTTTATTCACCTTGTTGGTACCTCCCCCACCTGTAGGTCGTTGGAAATCAGTGTGTGCTTTCCGCAGCCGCCGCAGCCCGGCTGCTGTGCGAGGTGAGGTTGCCCCCAGGCGATGGCCGCGCGAGGGCTGCCGGCGCACGGTGCCGGGCGCGCGCTCCCCGCGGCGCGTGCTGCCCGCCCGACGTGGGATTTGGCTTTCGGAGGCGGCCATCGGCAGTTCCCTGCTGCGTACGGACCCGCTGTCGTGCTGCTTGGGGCGGCTGCAGAGACGCGCGTGTCTCCGCAGCGGGAACGGCCGCGCAAGCGACTTGCTTCCTCGAAACGCTGCCTTGTGCCGCCGATCTGGCCCCACTGGTGTCTCCCACTGCTTCTGTGAATTGTGTCGTGTTACCAAGCAAAAGCTGTAACGTTTTGGCAGAAAAATCCCGAGGGAGTTGAGCGAAGTGGTTGGCGACTGGGGCAGTCCAAATCCCCAGGCGCAGGAGCTGGGCTGCACTCCACCCTGCTGATGGGAGCTCTTGTAAAAACACATTTTCTGTCTCTTCTTGCTGGCTGATGGGGGCACTGGAGCTGCCGGTCTGCTGGACCTGGAGCTCCCCGGTGTTGTTTGGATGCCTCCTTCTCTCGCCTTTAATGAGTATTTGCTTCCACTCAAAGCTTTAATCTTTAATACTCTCAAGCAGCCCCTCAAAACACAACAGCTAAAGTCCAGGAGGAGAAAGGAACTTGAGGGTTTTATTTATTTATTTATTTTTCCTTCAATCTTGGCTTTGAGGACCCAGGTGCAAAGAGCAACCGAACCACAAATCCAAAACCAGCCCCAGCTTATTCCAAGGACTAAAGTACCAAGGGTTACACGCACTCGGTGTATTGTGTCCTCTGTCAAGTTGATGTCATCATTATATTCACATGCACTTATATTCCGTACTTGGAGAAGTAGCTTAGGAAGGCAGTTCAATGACACTTGCAAGTCACTCCGCTTTCTTTCTGCAAAGAGGGAAAGCTGCCACTGCACTAGCATTTAATTCCCTTTCTCCCTCCAAAAATGGAGATCTCTGCATGGCCTTCCCACCTCTTTGCCTGCAGAAAGTAGGCAGAAATCTGCAGGCTGCTCCCACGGACTCTCTTTGCCCTTCCCAAGGTTTGGATTGCCCTGCCTGTCGGTAAAACGTGTCCGTGTGCGTTACGGTGCACCGTGTGTGACTGTCGTCGAGTACCGCGTGCGTCGCGCGCCGTCGTTGCAGTTTTGCGTGTGTGTCTGCCGGGGAACCTGCATGCCTGCCTGGTTTTGCGAAGGTAGAGAGTCTTTTTACTTTGCACACTAGTCGCTCCCGTACTAGTGTCACGTGATACTTGTGGAAAATATTAAACTGTTTTTTTTTTTGATGTGTGTTAAATGGTGTGTAGTGGTTCTTTCCAGAACGGGATGCTGCTGCTCAGCGCTTTGGGAAGTGCCTATTGTGCAGGGAGAGCTGCCGGCTCAGCCCGGCGCTGCCTGGGATTTGCGCGTGCGTATTCCTGGGTGGAGAGGGGGGCTCGGCTCCGTGTGTGAGAGCCCCTTCTGCACACGCTGCAGCTGCGTGTGCCTCTCCAAGATCTGCATTTTGCATTACAGCTCAAATAGCCCCCAATTTTTACCCCTAGGAAGCCGAGCCGCAAGCTGGCAGCGCGTCAGAAGAAAGGTCTCGATGTCATCCGAGCAACCACCGAGATGTCTCGCTCGAAGCTGTAAGTCTTGCTGAATGCTCCATCCGTCCTCTTCGTTATTGCGCTACCGAAATGACTTTAACGTGAACATGAAAATCTTATCTTTCCTGGGAAAAAGAGCACTCGCGAACTCCCGTGTTTCTCATCGGGAAGACAGTCAGAGCGTTAGCTGAGCGAGGGTAAACGACGTCCTCTCGTTGAACTGTGTTTCCGTGGTGAAACTGGATGTCTTGGACTTTCTCTGGGTCGTCTGGTAATGGGAGGGCGACGAAAGCTTAAGTTTGTCTTTCTCGGTTGCTTTTATGCACGGACACCACCGGAAGGCTAGTTTGAAGCCGGAGCGAAACCTGTACACACAAGAAGAGGAATTAACTGGTGAAACGAACGAGTGACCCAGTGCGCAGAGATGTACAGGTGCCCTTACAGGCTACTCACTTTTGGTTGAGGCAGCAGTAGATGATGGGGTTATACATGGTGGAGCTCATAGCCAGCAGGAAGATGGCCAGGTAAACCTGCTGGATGTACTTCTGCTGGTAGATGTCCTCCTTGAGGTGCCCCAGGATGAAGTAGATGTGGTAAGGCAGCCAGCAGACAGCAAAGATGACCACGACCACCACCATGGTCTTCACAAACTGGCGAAGCAAAAGCAGCGAGTTACGTGCGACAGCTCCCGGGCGAGCGGGAGATCCTGCTCTCCTCCTGTGCCTGCTTCTCCACCCGGAAGCACCGCGCGTGGCAGTGCATGGAGAGCCCTGGGAAGCGCTGGAGAGGCCCATCCTGTGCTATGCAGATTCACTGGATGCTGCTCTTTCCTCTCCAAGTTTTCTGGGCAGTCTAACCCCCTCCCTGGTGCTGTGGAGCTCCCTTGAGTGTCCCCTTGGGCTTTTTCCTGCTTGCAGAGCAATGCCCGTTGGCCCACAACACACCCTCATCCTTCCTAATCCAGCAAGATTTTATATTAAGTGCGAGCTCTATTATGGAGCTGGAGCCAGCAGGGCTGGCACGCTGAGCACAATTATAAATTTAACTGCTGACCTTCTTTTTGGCATTAACTTGCTGTTCATATGGGATTCGGTTAACGTGGCTGCCCGGAACAGTGCTGCTCCACAGGGTGATCCCTATAATGCTGTACGCGACGAACATCACCATTAAGGGCAGTAAATAAATCAACACAATCACGACGAGGTGATACCTGAAAAAGAAGAAAGGCAACAAAAAAAATGAGAAGGCTTTTGTGGTCGGGAGAGCATCGTTGCAGGGTCTTCTGTAGGCCAGGAGCCGAGAACCCTGCTTGTGTCCGTGCTGCTCGTGAGCGAGCTCGGGCGCTCTCCGCGTCCCCCCAGCTCCCACTGCGTCCCTGCCGCTTGTCCCTGGGTGCTTTCAGCAAACGCTGTTTATGGGGAGGAAGCCAGCAGCTCGCGGCCTGTGTAAACACTGCAAACGCCAGCGCTGCACTGCTGGCATGGAGCTGGGCTGGCGCGCTGGGCCTTCTCGGCCCTAAAGCAGGACCCATCACATCCCGGATTCCTCGTGCAGTCACGATTTTGGGTGTTTTCTTTCTCTCTTTTTGAGTTGTTTCCGCCAGCATAACTGCGCCCGTTTTCTCTAGAGAAAAGCACCATCAGGGCGTTGGGCACCTGCTCTGCCCGCGCTGGAACCTGCTCCCTTTGGGATGCCGCTGCTCTCACCACCAGTTCGCACGATGGGAGCGGGTCTTACGTGAGCTGGTGCTTCCACCCGATGTCGTCCGGCCAGACGACGACGCATTTGGTGGTGCCGTTATCCGTGAGGATCTCGGCGTAGAAGCACTGCGGGAAGGCGAGCCCGAACGCCACCAGCCAGATGAGCGCGATGATGACCCTGGTGCTTCCCGCCGACAGCCGGGGCTTGAAGGGGTGGATTATGGCCACATACCTGCAAGGAAGGTGGGTAGCGCTCTGCACAGGTGCCTCCATAAACCATGCAGAAAAAAAAAAAAACAGAACACAATAAAAACTCAACCAAGAGGGGCTCTGAAAAGGCCAACACAGTTTCCTGGCTCTCAACTCTCCCATGGACATGTCCTGTGCACTTAAAATAATACCGACAGCAGAAGGTCGCATTGCTGTGGCACCTAAACATGCGGTGCCCTCTCCTTGTATCAATCTTTGATGCTCGATATTCTCACAACAGCACAATTTTGCATATATTCAACCCAATATTATTATTATTTTCATTTTTTGCCCTGATTTTAGCACTGGGAAGCTTGTACCGCTCCCATGCCTCGCCATGCTGCTGTCCAAGGCAAAAGAGTGTGGAAAATGCCAACTGCCTCTCCGTTTTCCCCGTGGGAAATCTGTCAAATTCTGTGCTCTGGGGCCCTTTGTCGCCCCGGGGTGGCTTTGAGATCTCTTGCTTCTTGTAATAAACTGCCTCAATGGCCGGATGTTCGTCAAACAGCAGAACCCGAGGGGACACTGGGTCTCACAACAGCTAACGGAGCCGTGGGGCTCCGGGAGACGGTGTCAGCGTCTATTTTAAGGTCAAGCAAAGAAGAGCTAAATATGGTTTGCGGGGAGATGCCAAGTTTGCTCTGAGCCTCGCTGTGCGGCTTGAGAGACTTTGGCTTCAGAGAGGTGCTTTACACCCGAGGAAGGAGAGTGGGGAGACACGAGAACAGGCTGAAATAGCGGGGGTTAGTGCTTTCTTTAGCAGCCTACATGTATAAAATAACCGTTAGCAGCAAGCAGGGGACTGGGGGGCGTCAGGGGGATGACTTAGGGCGTTGCTTTGCAGGTGGCTTCGCAGGGATGCTGGCCCTTTCCCCAGTCGATAAGACACGGCTGGAACAGGGAGGAAACCACAGAGTCAGGGAGAGGACGCGATAAGAAGCCCAGGTATTTCTGGGCAACGGGCTGTGCTCGCCCCAGGGCCATGAGGCAACACCAGGGTGACCGGGAGAGACTTTACACCTCGCTGCCTCTAGGAAAGGAAATTGCCATGGACTTTTGACTATTTCCTCATAAATGGGGGAGTAAGGCATTACGCTACTTAATAACGAACCATAAATGCATTTGGACTCCATAAATCTAAGCTCGAGTAAGAGAGACTTCCAAGAGAGTATTACGAAAATGCTAAACTGCCTCAAAAGTCAAACAAAACCACCATGATTACTTCCCCCCTCCCTGGAATAAATTATGCCCATGAATTATTGTAAATTATGAGACCTTCCCAGGGTTTAAAACCCGAAAAGGCGTGCGTGGAAAATGCACGTAACATGAGAACAAAACAAATCCAAGCCCTTCCCATGCGTTGCAGACCTGGGCATGATTCAGACCAGGGATTAGGCAGGGGGACCTGCTTTTCAGTTCCTAGCTGGCATCTGACCCCATCCTCTATTTGCTCCATGTACTGCATGGCCGATGGGGACCAAGTGCACAGAGTGTTCCAGTGTAAATATATATATTTTAATTTTTACAGGTTTTTTTTTTGTGTGTGTACAGCAGGTTTTTTGCAGACGTTGCCTTCCCCCGTCGCCTCTTACCTCTCTGCAGCAATCGCTGTCATGGAGTAAATACTCACAAACATGGCAGTAACGGGGAACCAGTTCTGAAACCTGCAGAACTCCTCGCCGAAGTACCACACGTTGTGGCTGGCGTAGACGAAGTTGAAGATGGTGTTGAAAGCCGCCATGAGCACGTCGGCCAGGGCCAGGTTGACGATGAAGTAGTTGGTGGCAGTCCTCATGCGCCGGTGTGCCAGGATGATCCAGATGACGGTGACGTTGCCCACAAGCGACGCCACCACGATGAGCGAGTAGGTGATGGCCCAGAGCGCGATCTGCCAGCCAGGCTGTGTGAACTGGGTTTCGGCTGTCCCATTGCTGCTGTCCCCAAAGGGGTCCCCGCTGGGGACATTGCTCCCGTTGGGAAGGGGAGCCACACTCATGGCTCCCAAGTTGCAGCTCCCGGAAAGCGAAGGGCAAAGCCAAAGCAACACCCTTGCCACCCACCTCTCCTGCTTTGAGCTCCTTTTCCCCCTAAAAAAGAAAGAAAAAGGGGAGAAAAAAAGATGGGTGGAGGGTTTTGCAGCTCTGCAGCACCTGGCAGTCTCTTCCTTCAGGTTATCTTCAGGAAATATTGATCCGGTGTCGCGCCCGAGGGTGTTTCAACGCAGGTGGAAACCCGTCCGTTTTGGGCCAGCTCTGTCCTGAGGCGCCGGCACGGGGACGTTTTGCGCAGGGCGAGGGGACGCGGAGGGAGGTGGAGTCTCCAGTGTCAAGTGCAGCGCTCCGCTCCCTGCTCCGAGGACGAGTCTTGCTGTCAGCTTTGGGATAAACTATGTCAAACCTAAACAGCCCATCGGCGCTGAGATTTCCAAGAGTAGTTGGCACCGGCCCCATGCCCGCTGGATGTTGGAGTCCTCCGGCTGCTAAGAGCTGCTTGCAGCATTGGGACCAATTGCGGGGGCTCGGAACTATGAGGGAAATGTGAGTTTTCCAGCTCCTGCAGGTCCAGCCATGCTCAACTCTAGGCAAAAAAAAATCGAAGGGAAAGCAATGTATTTTTAACTCTCTAGGAAAGGTGCTCCCTTGTGCCAGGGTGTTGGGCTGGCTCTGTTTGCCGTGTCTACAAAGGACAAGGTTGTCGGAGGCCAAACACTGCTGCCACCGCCGCCCGAGAGATGCAAACAGGAGCCGTAAAGGGTGAATAACACCCTGAGTGTGTTTGGGGAAGAAACACGGCGAGGCGATAGCGGAGGCGTTACCGCTGGTGCACATTGGACCGGGCAGGACTTGAGCGATGCCTATGGGGCGGCGCGCGCCGGCGCGAGGCCGCACCGCCATGCGCGGAGGGACACGGCAGGAACAGGCCACGCTGGGGCATCGCATGCAGGGTGTGAGCGGCGGCGAGCAAGCGAGTTGCACGCTCCAAAAAATCCCCAAACAGAAGGGAAAGCCGAGCAACAGCGCGGGGGGTGGCGCGAGGGAAGCTCCGCCCGGCGACAACAGCAGGTGGCGAGGAGGAAGGGGAGGAGGAGGAGGATGGCGCCGGGGGACGTGGAGCAGGCGCGCTACTGCGGGCGCCTCTCCTACCTCTGCCTCAAATTCACCCTCGTCGCCTACAGCACCGCCTTCTGGGTGAGGGGCGTGCGCGGGGTGGCGGTGTGCGTGTGTGGCGGTGTTGTGCGCTGGGTGGTGGTGTTGTGCGGGTGTGGTGTTGTGCTACAGGTGCGCTTGTGCCCTCTCCCAGTGCGATCTGGGGTGAAAAAAGCCCTTTTCGGGCTGCTGGCAGGGTGTCCCCAGCAGGGCTGTGTCTGCCCGTCCCCATCCCGCATCCGAGGAGGAGGAGAAGCTTCCTCGCCGGCGGGGCTGGGGTGGGAGCACCCCACGGCCGCGCAAGGCGGCTCTGCCCTCGCGTCGTGGCCCCGACCCACGGCGCGTTGTGGGAGCCACCGTGTCGCGTCGTTGTCCGCGCGCCGCAAATCCCACATTCCTTGGGCTCAGCAAGCCGCATCTCGTTAGCAGCAGCATCAATGCTGCAATTATATCTATGCGTCTATGTTTTTCCCCAGCAGCATAGTCTGATTGGCCTCTTGGATTTCTGTTAGTATAAACAGGAGCAGCATGTGGCTGAGGAATTTCAATAATGAACGTTGGCTTTCTTAATTTGGGGTATTTTTTGTGCCTGGAACATCAGCGTTGCTGGAAAGCATGAAGAAAACAGACCTGAAAATACAGTTTGTGCTGTCAAATGAGCGTGTTCATTAGCAGGTTGGGTCTGCAGGTGGCACCTGGGGCTTTCTTTAAAAGCTGCCCTTACTATAACTTTTTGAGAGAGCTAGTTTGCAGGTGAATGAAGTCGCAGCTACATTTTTCCTACTTGCTATCTGTTATTACCGAATAGGCACAACTTTTTCCTTTCTAACAGCAAATGCTACGAATACAATATTAAAACCAGTAGTTAGAATTACAAAAGCTTCTCCTTTTCCTTGGGGAAAGCAGCTTGTCTGCATGCAAAGCCCCTGGTGTTTGCTGATGCTCCTCGCTTAGCGCGAGCCAAGACCGACGTGTTTTTCCTGTGAACGCGACATGGGTTGCCAAACTCGGAGACGTCACGAAGGATGCAGGATGCAAACAGCACGTATGTCTGGGGGCTTCCTGCGTTTCCGTCTGGACGCACAGGAAGGGAGAGACCTGCCGGCGAGGAGACACCACTGGGATTAAACTCGTCTTATGCATTGCGCTGGCTGCATCTGCTACCTGGAGCTGTTGCTGTGAGCCCTAGGAGAGGTTTAGATTTTCATTTAGTAAAAAATGCTAAAAAAAAAAAAAAAGCAAAGAGAAAAATATTGAAATTTCTCTTGCACTTGGCATATTGGAATCACTTTTGGAGGGTGCATAAGCAAGCTGCACATGGAAGGAGATGAGGATGTGTGTGTACGTACGTAAGTGCCTCTATATGCAGCTCTGTATACCTAACGCTTTTCAAGTGTGTATATATATATAATATCTCTAGTCATGAGCATCATTAAAGCTCAAGATGTTCTTAAAGTGTCTCATGATTTTGGCTAGGAAAATAGAGTTTAGGAAAAACTGTTTCAGTAAAACGTGATTTTTAGGGATGTAAGTGATATATGCGTTTCAGGGCACGTGTGAAATTGTGGCAGATGCAGGTGTCATCTCAGTGCTTTTAAAGGCCTAGAGTAGGAAATGCTTCAGCTAGTAGAAAATTAGAAGGTAAGTAATGAAAATTGCATTTTTGGTTTAGCCAAAACTGGAAATGAGTTTTTAGTGTGTGATGAAATGCAGCGCAAGGAAGGAGCTGCAGAAACGATCCGCAGTCGGGGCTCGCTGCTGAGAGGGAGGTTTCAAATCGTCACAGCTGTGCCGGGCTCCTGAGCTCCAGCAGAATCCTCCTTTCTCCCAAAAAGTCCCTGTAAATGTTGCCAGTCTCAAACTGCTGCTCAGCGTCTGTATTTTTCCAGAACACTATTAATTGCACAGTGATTCCTTAAAAATCAATGGACTTTGCAAATGTTTTTTTTTCTGTAATTGCTGTTCCGTAGTTTTATGATTCTTTCCTCAATTGGTGTGTCTGCATTTAAATATTTCACACTGCTTTATGTTGTTTTCTGCTAGAGGCGAGATTTATAATTCATGACTTAGTTAATTTTTTAAAGGAGTCAAGATAACACTGCAGAGCAGCCATGTAGTGGTAGAAAACCCCACGATATATTATGGAAGAGATGATCTAGTCACAGACATAATAAATTTAAAGCAGGGTTATTTGCCTAATGTGTTTTCTGTGATCCCAGTCTTACAGTGCAGTTTCTAACTCTGTCAGAGGGGAGAGTTACCCTGAGTTTGGTCACGTCAAATTGAAGCAACTTAATAAATTGGTCCCATATACTTACAGATATGTATGTATGTATCTCTGTGTATTTGTATCTCTGTGTGTATGTATATGTATATATAGAGAGAAGAATATGCAAAGGAGAAATATTAATGTTGCGACACTTGTGAATTCATGTACCTGTGCTCAGGTGGCCAATAAATTAAATTTTAAACAAATTGAAGCGTATGGAACTGGGTTGAATTCCAAACTGCTGAGGCCATTATTATTAAATAGATTTCAGAAAGGAACAAATCTCTCTTTTTCTTTTTTCTTTTCTTTTTCTAACTCAGCTTTTTCTGCCATAGTCTTTGAGTTTTTTATTCAGTCTTTGGCTAGTAAGTGTTTAATGGATTATAATTAGTTCTGAAGTAATTAGTCACGGATTCCTGTATACTTCCAGTAATAGAATTTCATCTCTGTATTTGCTGGGGCAAAAAAAAAAAAAAAAAAAAAAAATCTGTGTTCTTGTGTTTTTTCCATTTCAGATAATTGGAGCATTTGTTCTCGGTGTTGGAATTTATGCAGAAGTTGAAAGACAAAAGTACAAAACCCTGGAAAGTGCCTTTCTAGCTCCAGCAATTATTTTAATCCTTTTGGGTATTATAATGTTCCTTGTGTCTTTTGTGGGTGTGCTGGCATCTTTGAGAGACAATTTATGCCTCCTTCAAGCAGTAAGTATGTTTTTGTTCTTTTTTTTTTTAATTCTTCAGTTTTATGGATTTCATAGCTTTTAATTTCAAGTGATACTGAAAAGCAAACCCATAAGCAAGCAGGAATGTGAAAACCTATAGGGTTGCTTTGGGCTTTGAGATGGTGCCCATAAGGCAGAAATAACAGGGGCCAGATTTTCTTTGAATGGGTAAGTTTGAGGGTAATTCCTATAGAATCCAGTGGTTGCTAATGAAAATGATGTATGCTGCTAGATTACAGGAAAATGCAGAAATGTGGTTCTCGCCTGAAAGTCAGTTTGTTTTAAAGAAGCACTGGATATATGGTATGATACATAGGCTAAAGCAAGAGGTAATTGAGAATTTTTAAATCACACCGGAACATAACCAAAGTGTTGCATTATCATCCCTAAAAATAAAGGTTAATAACTGAGAATACGTTCATAGATGGTCATAGCTGCCTTAATTCTCAGTATGGCATTGCTGCTCCGTCTGATGCCTAAGACCTTTTCTGGCCTTCCTGTGGAAGGAAACCTGAAGCCAGCAAAGTCCCTCATGTGTTTCCAGGACTGATTTTTGTGTCTGGCAGAAGAAAAGATGCCTGATGTAAAAGATGTCTAAATAAATGTCTAATAAATTGATGGCAGTAATATTTGGGCACAACTGAGCACTGAACGAAGCTGGTTTTCTGAGGCAGACTTGCAGGGCTTTGCCTGTGGCTGTGTATGTCCCGGTTTCCATGAACGACGACGTGTTTTACTGCCGGAAATCATGTGGAAGGCAGAGGAGGAAATGTGTGGAGAGGAAAGAGGAAATTAGTAGCCAGGAACATGGAAAATCCCTGCAGTCCATCCCGGGTTTGGGGCAGAGGAGGCTCTAGCAGCCACTCACATCCAGCATAGCACCTTGGTGATGGGTTTGTGGTTGGACTTGATGATCTTGAAGGTCTTTTCCATCTGGAATGATTCTGTGATCCTTAAGAGGAGCATGGGCACCTGGTCCTAATGCTGGGTTCGTATCCAAAATGTGCTGAAAGGGAATCGCCTTGACCTTGTGGAGCAGGCCAATAGGTCTGTTCTTGAAGAGTCTTTTGAATCAGGACTTGTGCAATGTCTTTCCTGTGCACCAGCAAGAAGCAGACCTAAAATCATGCAAGAGTGATCTTTTCTACACGCCATGGCCATGTATGTGCATGCGCATGAATGTAGCACATACATGTATATAGCATGTGGGAAATAAATTGATTTATATATATATATATGTACATATTATATATATAATTTATCTCACCACTGGGCATACTAAATCCTATTAGTACTCATAACACAACTTCTACTGTGAGCTGGTTTGCTGTTGAGTTGCACTTCTGAAGCAATGCACTCAAAACGTACCAGGCCCCGAATTTTACTTTGCTTTAATGCTGATGATTTAATAGAAAATGGCTTGGGTTGTCTTAAAGCATGGCTTTGCCAAGCAGTGAAAGCGGGCAGATAACTGCTATCTTTGTAGGAAGCACAAAAACATGATGTTCTGTGTGTTCTGTGGCAGTTCATTAACATGCTCCTCCAAGAACGAGGATGCTGTTGGAGAGAGAAGTGTCTTGGCATGATAAATGCATCTATTAGTTTTGATTCCATTCAGAGCAGAAAAACAATGTTTTTGCCAACTGGGAAAAAAAATAACAAAAAAAAAACCCCAGAATCAGTCAAGTGAGAAAAGGCTTTTTATTTTTGTGACGTGAACGATTTTATAAAAAACAACAAAATTGTTCTTTCCGTAAAATTATAACTGAAATTATCATAGAAAACCGCTAAGTGCCCTGACAATGGCATATTGTGGGTTTAAGCACACCAGTGGAAGGAGTAATTGAGATTTGTTTCTTGCTTTCTGCAGTTCATGTACATCCTTGGTATTTGCTTGCTGATTGAGCTGACCGGGGGAGTCATGGCGCTGATCTTCAGAAACCAGGTGAGCACCTTGTTCAGGTGAGTATGGACTTCTCAGGGCCTTTCACGTTCGGTTCAGGTTGGAGAATTTAGGGAAAAATCTGTTAGCTAAAAATCTGGAATACAGGCAAAAAAATCCATCCCTTAACATATTACAAAACACTCTTTTCATTTACCTTCCATTTCATTCCTTCCTTCCTTTCATTTACCATGTCTCAGACTACCGATTTGGGAAGTTTCCAACCGAGTTTGAATGTATCTGGCCATGCATAAGGGGCATCTGGCTTATAGCAAATAAACATTTAGCATTTACTAAATGGGGGGGATGGGAAAGAATCACTTCTGGCTGTCTCACATAAATATATATATGCATTTTTTTTTTCTTTGCATGGGGTGCTTTTCTAACACCTTGTCCAGCTGCACTGGCAGAGTATCTATGTTCAAGGATGAGGTTTTTATTTGCTCAATGGTATTGCTGGTAAGTTAGGCTTAGTTTGGGGAGGAGAAGGAAGTAATTAATAAAAGCTTAGCATAATAGCCTGTATTTAAATGCCGGTTGGTTTGCATGACTCCTTGGTGTGTTGTGGTTTTTCTTCTCCATTTCTTTCTGTTATTTCCTTCTCCGGTCTAGGAAGTTTTCGTGCCTTTCTTTGAGTCATGCTTATTGTAACACCTATCTTCCACGGGCATGTATTTTCAAAGAAGACGGAGTTTGCATATCTGCTGTTGCATACAGCCTGTCTTAATGATGCTTGGATACGTTACAGCAAACAGAACTCGTAGGGCTGCCTGTTCCTTCTTGCAGTGGTACGATGGACCTGCAAAATTCCCCATTATTTCTAGTCTTTCATATGGGAAGCCTGTTATTTCTTTCAGTTTTCACTCTCTAGTACAGAGAAAATGATTATAAATATTTCTGGTTTCTTTTTGCTCTGTAGGGATCTAGCTTTGATCACTAATTGTAGCAGAGCTATTGAAAGGAAAGTTGTTACATTCTCATTAGGATTATTCCTGTTTTTGGTTGTTTATGATTATATTGGATGTTGAAAAGAAAATACTTTTTCTCTCCCCCTCATGTCTTGAGCTTTAACAACAATTTGGAGGGGTTAATTTCTAACAGCTGAGGAAATTTATATGTCAGATATAAAAAAGTATTTTCCTGCCATATTTCTCAAAATTAGTAGCAAGTATGGAAAAAACAAATGGGTCCTTTCATGCTCATGAGTAACACTCGTCACTTGGACCTGTTCTTTAGCATCATTTTAGCATACGTAGCCGATGGGTTGCATTTTGATTTGTCTTCTAGACCATCGACTTCCTGAACAACAATATCAGAAGAGGCATCGAGAATTACTACGATGACCTGGACTTCAAGAACATAATGGACTTCGTTCAGAAGGAGGTTGGTTTTTCAGGGGTGTTTATTGGCCAGCGGTGCCAGAATGCCGTAGATCCTTGGCGACCCCTTGGCGCTTCTCCAACGCGGTGGTCAAATTGTTATTTATTTTTCTGTTGACTTTTGTATTTTCTACTACAAACACAGCAAGCTCTTTAGTAACACCTTATTCAAATGCAATGCTTACGGAAGCGTATTTACCTATAGCTGGGTTTCGGCGATTGCGTTGAACGCAGCTGAAACATTACCTAATAGCATGTGTAGTTGACTCATAGCCTCCTTTTTAAGGCTGCTGTGTTGGAATGTTTATTGGATTACTTAAGAGTTCTGCCATACGCTTCAGAGGAGATGGGAGAGGCAGCACATGCTCAGCAGGGCTCTTCCAGTATCCATATGATGTGGGTAACTGTGCCAAATAATATAAAAAAGCTGGCTAGGAGATGGTCTGTATAATTTTATGACATCGTTACGGAAGTGGCAGCCCGCTTTGAAAAACAGTCAACATGGAAAGTCTGTCAGGAACAAGCCATCCCGAGGAAATTTTGTCATTAGACTTCATAATGTTTTAATGTTTCCATGCACTCCCCAAAATGATGTGCCTGTACAGCAAATGCGAGTGTTGGTGATTAACTCTTTCATTTAGAAAGATAAATTGTATATTGTATAAAGACAGTGTGAACTTAAAAAAAAAAAAAATTTGCTTGATCTCAGTTCTACTAATGAAGTTATTCCCAAAATATTTTGGTGGAGTTTGTTTATCCCTTGCATGTACGCTTCAGTATTTTAGACTCATTTGTTTGAAGAAAATATAGTCAAACCCCTTGAAAAAATGAAGGGGTACATTACAACTCAGGACTGATTGAATCTAAAAAACATTTGTTAATAATGTCCAGATCTGAAAAGATATTGTTTCAACTTGGAAGGACTGGAGGTAGGACTTGCTCTGATGCTTGACGAGTGACAGGGGGCATCAGTTATTTATACAAGATACACTATTAAACAAGTTTTATACTTGTGGTCAGAGCCCTTTCTTCTTGAATTTGCACCAAGCTCTAGGACCAATTCTATAAACATTCGGGAGACCTAGATATTTGTTGCCTGATCTAATGAAAAAATTGGTTTTCCCTTTTCTTGCTTATTTTGCCTGCGAATATGAATATACTTTGGTGACACAAAGTTTCTGCTAAGATGCAACTTTTTCTTCTTTCTTTGCTTTTTCTGCTGGTGTTTCTCAGTTTAAGTGCTGTGGCGGGGAAGATTTTAAGGACTGGTCACAGAACGTGTATCACAACTGCGCCGCGCCGGGACCGCTGGCCTGTGGAGTGCCTTATAGCTGCTGTGTCAGAAATAAGGTAACAAGCCTGACCTCTTCTTAGCTGATCAGCCTCATTTTTTTTTTATACTAAATCCCCAAAACTGGTTAAAAAGAAAAGAAAAAAAATCACCTTCCCTTTGCTCTTCACTTGCCAGCTGCATGAGATGCTAAATTTGAAGAGAAATTCTTCCTTAGTTTAAAAACCCTATGGGGAACCCCTGCCTCTCTTGCTTCCCAGTTTAGGTTGGGGCATGAGATGGGGAAATTAAGGATATGCAGAAGTAGAAGGTGTTTTGTGCTTTAGGAAAGTATTTATTATGTATGCTTATGCATTTTTTTCTGTATGAGAAGCAGTCTGTTTAAATCTGCGCTGCAGTCTGATTTATTCTCAGAAACCAAAGCTAAACAGTTATGCTTTAGGTGCTTGAAAATTAAGAAAACTGCGTGTCTGAAAACATTTTATGCTGATCCTCATCAGCTCTGAGCCAACCAAAGAGTTCAGGGGGTTGTTTTTTTGCCCTCTCAGTTGACGATACAGGGAAAAAGTGATGACTAGTGCAGAACTATCTGGCTTTTCAATGGTGATTCAAGATAGCGCTTGTTTCTGTGAACAAAACCTCCCATTTCTCTGCCGAAGCCCCGTTTCCAAAATGTTGCAGCTGGATGCGGGTCAGAGCCGTGGACGCATTCGGCCGGACCACGCTAGTGCCGCAGCCGCCTTTAAAAGAAATAAAATAAATAAATAAAAAAACCCGGCATCGCGAGATGAATAAATCTTGTATGTTTGACAAATGCTTCCAAATACAGGCTGGGTTCTGTCCTGGAAAACTGCAGATATGGTTTGTAATTACTCACTCGCTTTGTAGTCATGGAAAACTCCTGTTAATGTAGGAGGGCTGGATCCTGCTCTTCTTGGGAAAGCTCGTGCCAGTGAGAGCCGAGCTCGGATCGCACCTCTGCTGAGCAGGGACCTGCGGGAATTACTGCCCAGTCCAAGCATTTATTAAAGATTTACACACCTGTAACTGAGATTTAAAAAGCTGTCCTCAAAGGCTTGCAGACTTCTGTTTCCAGTGCATTTATCTCCTCTGTGTGCACGTTCTCCTGCCCTGGTGTCTTCTTAGCAAATGCTGTGTTTAGAGTTGAACGATGTAACTACGTGGTCAAATATTTTGCTAATGGCCGCGTGTTTATCCGTGGGGCTTGAAGGTTTTGCAAAATCCACGGCCACTTGGAGCACAACTGACAGCACGTTGGAGCCCGGTGCTGCAAATTTAGGCTTACGGGAGCGTTGCCTTTGGGTTCATGAGGGGGCACCTGCAATTTCTGAGCAGACGAAGGATGAAGCGAATGGTTTTCTGGGCTTTTTGACACAATTTTGTTGTTTTCTTTCCAGACAGACATTATCAACACCATGTGTGGATACAAAACTATTGACAAAGAGGTATGGTGACTGGTATGCACAGTGCTATGCTTCTCTGCTTGCTTTTTGTCAGCTACAAAGTAGACCTCTGCATGCTTATATCTACCCAAAAGTCGAAGGAATCGTTATTCTAGATTTTATCTGGAATAATCCTGTTTTAAAATAGGATAACGTTTGATTGTGAAATATTCTCCTGTGGTTGCTCGTTTGACCTGCTCGATGAGCAGCGTAGAGGCTGATAGCGTGGGGCGCTACCCGTGGGGCGAATTAAGCAGAGAAATCAGTGATTTGGTCAGCTGCGGGTCCCCACTCCCAGCTTTGCCCCACTGGCACGGACAGTTGGTGCTGCTTCCCTGCTCCTTTGAGGCACTTGGCTCATGCTGGCAGCTCCAGTTGTTAGTTTTTCAGATTACTGGTCACCTCTGCAGCTGACCTGTGTTCATTTAGATTCATTGATTTGGACTTAATCGCCCCAACGCCCCGCGCCGGCTCGAGCACACAAAGCCCTCGAGCATCTGCTTAACTTGACCCCATTCATGTGCCCGGGACCATTTGCAGGCTCAAGTGCTCTGCGCGGCGGGCGCTGCGCTGCGCGGGGTCACGGGGCTCTGCAGCTTGCAGGCCCGGGTCTTAAATCAGCATCGGCTGCGTTTCTTTGGGAAAAGAGGCAGACGGATAAGAAATTGTGGAGCCGGCTTGTTTGGATGTGGGAGAGCTTGAGGGACGAGGTCTCTCAAATTCGGTGGGTCTGCACCAGGAGGGAGCTGGACTCCCAAATTCCGCGTTACGGTGCGTCGGTGCCTCCTCCTTGCGGCGTAACGTGCGTCTCCGTGTGCTGTCCCGCAGCGTTTGAGCGTTCAGCACCTCATATACGTGCGCGGGTGCACAGACGCGGTGCTCATCTGGTTTCTGGACAACTACAGCATCATGGCTGGCGTCCTGCTCGGGATACTGTTACCGCAGGTAAGACGGGGCTGAGGCCCTCCACATTAAGGAAAGGAGCTGTTTTTTTTTAACTATAGCAGGCATAAATCTGCCTGGACAGTGTTAGATTACCATTTTTATTTATATTTAACTTACATTATCAATAGTACTGTTGATTTAGTAGCAGTTCTGTAAAATATTGCAGTATTTGGAGGGTTTTTTTTAATTTCAGTCGTATCCTCCTCCTAGTTGTGTCCATTAAAACTTGCTGACGCTCAGGGCTGCAGAGAGAATTTCTTTTTTTGCTGCATTAGCCATTGAAAAATGTGTTTCCTTTGTCACTCTGCATGCAAAAAGCTCATCAGAAAGAACAAGATGGGGGTCTATCAGCACAGATAAACCACATACGTGCCCGTATAGCTGATGTATGTCTGTGTGACGTGTAAAAGCTGCATTAGGTATTTATAGAGAGAGAGGTGTAGATAGAGATGTATTAGGCGCTGATGTTTGTGCTGCCCCGCAGTTCCTGGGCGTGCTGCTGTCCCTGCTGTATGTGAGCCGCGTGGAGGACATCATCGCCGAGCACAAGCTCACAGAAAGGCTCTTCGACGGGCCGAGCGCGGAGCCGGAGCTCGCCGCCGCCGGCTGCTGCATGTGCTACCCGGGCTGACCGCGGACGCGGCCGAAAAAGCGCACCGAAAAGTTGAAAAGCAAATTGTGTCCCCGTCCCCAAACGGGGGACCTCTTCTGCAACACCGTGTGCAGCGGTGCCGCCAGCGCCAGTGGTGGTTTTGGCATCCCAAAAGTTCGGGATGATGCTGCCCTCCCCTGGCATCCCCGCTGCCTGCCAGCGGGCTGCCTGGTCAGTAACAAAGTGCTTTCCATTTCAAATTTTATTTTCTTACTGCTTCCAAGCCAGGAGAGAGATTTTTTGTACTGATTTCAGTGGGTAAATATGAAATGTGGGTCTAATAACTATTTTTAATGCTAATCTCGGGCAATTTGCTGGCAGGAACAGATGTAACACTGAGCACTGCTCAGTCTCTTGTGCCTTTGAATGATGAGGCAAATGCCGGTGTCGAATCAGTCAGGTAATGCTTTGGTATGTTTGTAATGCGATTTATTACTATGTGGCTTTTGTACAAGAGTTGTGGGATGCTTGTGTCTTCTGTGCGTTGTATTTTACCTCTAAAGTAAATTAACTGCCCATTTTCCTGGGGGACGAATCCTGTATGTGGAAATAATTCCAGATGTGATTGTTCGCATCAAAATAAAAGAATAATATTTTTTAAAAAAACAGATTTGCCTTAAACTGTTTGTTTATTATTTATTTATTTATTTATTTATTGCTGTTTTTGCATCAAGCATCTCCATCAGTTGCCGAATCAGCCAGCAGAGAGATGCTGATTCCGACTGCAGTGCTCCCAAGCCACCCGCTTTGGGCAAAATCACTAAGCTTCTTATTTCTATTTATGTATTTATTATTTATTGCCTTGTTTCCTTCTTCTAGTCCAGGGTTTCCAGTGTTTTGTGCTTTGCTCTCCCCGTGGCGGCGGGGAAGCTCCCTGTGCTGCCGGGTGCCAGGAAAGCACCGCAGTGACGGCGGTGACGTGCGACCAGTCCCCGCACAGCACACTCTAGTGACTTGCCTAGCACATTGCTGTGGGTATCGTCATAACGTGTTTTGCTTGGGAAAGGGCTGAAGTGAGAGGAAAGGACAACATCCTCCCTCATGTTGGGAGCAATGCTGGTTGTCTACTTAGAAACTGCATTTCTTGCCGGAAAGGTTTGGGGGGTCCCTTACCACCTTGGGCGGGTTTCGCTCCTGGCTCCTCATTGCAGGTCTCCTCATCCATCTCCACTGCATGTGGAAAAAAGGGTGAAATCCCGGTCTGTGCGTTGTGGCGAGGCCGGGCTCCAGCCCTTATTATTGTCGGGTGTCGCGGGAGACGTTGAAAAGCAGCACGGAGGAGGAGAGCCGTGAAGAGGGTCACTTCAGTGGTGTGCTCCGTTGTGGGGCTTTTTTTTCCCCTTCTTTTTCCCGGGATGGAAGTTAGAAAAGCCGAGCCCCTCAAAGCTGCATTGAAAGGGTGACAGAGACAGGATAAAGCGTTGGGGACGGAGGGGAGGCATCGTGGCGCGCTTGCCCCCACGTTTTAATGGTCTGCTAACAATTACCTCTTTCAGGGGAGAACATATGGTGGGTGGCTTGCCTTTTTTTTTTTTTTTCTTAAAAAAGACAAAACAGAAATTGCTTCGGAAACGTAAAGGGCGTTAGGAAACGATGGCCGTAACGAGCTGGGGGAAGGGAGCAGGAGGTCCCCCAGTCCGGCACGAGTGCGAGCAAACGAGCTGCAAAGAGCAACTAAGAGCAAAGGGTGCGTGAAAGGAGAGCACAGACCCCCTGAGTGAGGAGCTGGGGCTGCTGCTGCGCTTTGCTCCCTGGCATCACCGCAGCGCTCGGGGCTGCCAGATGCGCACAGCACAGCTGGAAAGGAGCCGGTGCTGAGGATGCCAACTCGCCACCTCCCCTGGTTGCCCTGGGCCTGCTGGAGAGGTTCCGGCTTCCTCTGCTGCAGATGATGCTCTGAGCACTTCGGTGGTTCCCTACGCCCGGGTGAGCACCTCCTATGGGCACTGAGGCTGGTGCGTGACCGTACAGCTCTTTGGGCACGCTTGGGCTTGCATCCTGGTGCCCCCTTGGGAACCTCCTTCTGGCAGCCTCTTCCCATGAAACACACGGGGACGGTTTTGCCACAAACCAGAGAGGGGAGGAATGGTGGCCACGTGGCAGGGCGGGAGGTGACCCGTCCCCGCAGAGGCCAGGGCGATACCTGCTCTGCTTCCAGCGAGCGCCCAGGTTCTCGGCGCTCATTGTAGCCTCACCTGGAGAGCGGTTCTGTGGCTGGGAAGCTGTCCGTGCTTGCATCCTGATGGAGCCATCTCCTGTCAGGCTGTGTTTTAAGACCACCTAAGCCTGGAGAAGGGGTTATAAGAGAGCAGGGTTGTGCACTGAACTCTCCTGGGTTGCTCCCCCAGCACCAGCAGGTCTGCTGCTCTTTGGCCGCTGCCACCAGGATAAAAATGTGCAAGATTGGGGTCGGGGCGGTGCAGCCTTTGCACTAGCCCAGGGAGGACTGTTGCCAGCACCCCTTGTATACAAACTGGTCAGGCTCCATTTTCCTGGTGCCAGATTTGGGGCACAAAATGCCAGGAAGGCTTTGCTGTGGCCAAGCGGCGCTGGCCGCGCTGCCTCCGTGTGAGCTTTGCCACTTGTCCACTCTGGCTCTTGCAGAACGGAGCATTCCTGTAGATGGGGAATTCCTGGGGAGGCTCCTGAAGCCGTGGGAACCCTGTGGGGCTCTGTCCTGCTGGGCTGTGCGCCGGCCCGACACCAGCACCGGAGGCGGCACCAGGACCGGAGCCGGGGCTGTACCCGGGGGCGCAGCGCTGCCGGCCCCGGCGCACCCGGCCGTGCGCCCCGCGGGGCCCCCGCGGGCAAACCGAGCCGCGCTCCGGGCCGCGCTGCCCGCGGGGGCGGCCCTGGCCTTCGCTTTGCCTCCTTCCCCGCGGCGGCGGCGGGCGGAGGAGGAAGAGGAGGGAGGCGGCAGCGGTGCGCACGGAGCGGGGCACGTGGCGCACCTCGCGCCGGGCACCTGCGCTCCCCGCGCGCCCGGCATCTGCCCGCGCAAATCACGGCGGCGTGTCCCCCCCCTGCGTGTCCCTCCCCCGGCTCGTCCCGCTGCCTCCCCCGCTCCCCAAAGCGCCGCGGGGCAGCGCGCACAGGGGCCGCCCCGCGGGGAGGCGGCGGCGGCGACTCCTGCGCGCGCCGGGGCCGCCCCCGCGCAGCCCCGCGCAGCGCTCGGGCAGCCCCCGGGGGCACCGCAGAAGGGCCCCGGGGGGGCACCCGCCTCACGGCCCCCCCCCCGTCGCCACAAGGAGCGGCAGGAGGGCCGGGCGGGCCCCGGCGGGCCGCGCTGCCCAACGTCTCCAACGCCTGGCAGGCGGGAGCGGGGCCCGCGCGGGCCCGGCTACCATATGTTTTCAATAAAATAAGGCAAATAGGGCCGGGAGATAGGGCTTGCAGTAAAGCTGCTATAAAGGAGCATAAACCAGGCCAATGTAAACGGCGGCGGGGCCGTCGGGGGCGAGCCCCGCGCCGGGGCTGCGCGGCCAGGTGCGAGCGGTAGCGCGCGGCCCCCGTGGGGTTTATCACGTCGCGGGGGGGGACACGGGGCTCCTTATGGTGACTGTGAGTAAACACGGGCGGCCGGGCACGGTGGCCACGGGGGGGTTATCGGCGAGCGGCGCGGGGAAGGTGATTTAACAATAACGTTGTCTTGTTTGCCGGCAGGTGATGTCTGCCCCCAGCCCCATGATTAATGCTTCCCAAAGCACTCCACTTTACAATCTCTTGTAATTATTTATTAAACGAAATCTATTTATTATTATTTTAGCAAACAGTGGTACCAGGTGGGGCTTTCTTTTCCTCCTCAGCTTTTGTCTGGAGGACGTTTGAAGTGGGCAGCCTAAGGGTTGCAAACTCGCTCACCAGATTTTTTCTTTTTCTTTTTTTTTTTTTTTTTTTTTTTGTCGTCCAATTTGCACAGGCACAAAAAAACAAAAAACCTGCCGGGTCCTTCCTATTCATCCTCCCCTGCCCCGCTCTCCGCGCCGCCCCCTCGGAAGGGCCGAGCCGCCGGCGGGGCCTTTTCCCCCCCCTCCCCGCGGCCGCTCCGGCCCCGGGGCCGCGCAGCATCTTTGGCGATGGAGCCGGGGGCGCTCCTGGCACTCGGCTCCCCGGCCCGCTCCGTGCCCAGGGCCGTCCCCCGCGACGGCTCCGCGCCTCGCAGGGCCCCCCGCCGCGGAAAGGCGGCCGCAGGGGGGGAAAAACCGCCCGCCGCGCCCGGTGCGCAAAAATCCCCCCGTGCGGCGCTTTTTTTGCGTTAGGCGCTTTGCGCACCGGGCCGCGCCGTCGGGCCGGGCCGCCCGGCGCCCAGCGCTGCCCGAGGGCGGCGGCAGGGGCTGCCGCGGATGGTGCCGATGCCCGCGGCCCCGTGCGCAGAGGGGGGCGACCGCGGAGGGCAGCGGCGCGCACCGGTGCGCACAACGCAAAACGCAAAAGCGTTTGCGTCGCACCGGCTGCGACGACGGGCACTTTTGGAGGGGGGTCCCGGCCCCGGGGGAGGGGGGCGGCCCGGCGGGGACGCGGGGGGCGGGCGGTGCCGGGCCCGCTCCCGGCGGGCTGATAAGATAAAAGCGTGCCAAGGGGAGCGGGGGGGCAGCCCCATTGTCCCGGTCCTGGATATATAGGCGCGGCGGGGCGGGAGGCTGCCGGCCGCGCTCCCCGCGCTTCCCCGCGGCGCACGGAGGAGGAGGAGAAGGAAGAGGAATAAGTGACTCCCCCGCGGGGGTCCCCGCGGCTCGGGGATGGCCCCGCAGAGCGGCTGCTCGCCCAGCGAGGCGCAGCGCTGCCCGGAGGCTGCGAGCGGCCCCTCGAAGGGGCGAGCGCGGCGCGGGCGCGGCGCGGAGCCGCCGGGCAAGCAGAAGCGGAGCCGTCGCCTCCAGGCCAACGACCGCGAGCGGAGCCGCATGCACCACCTCAACTCGGCGCTGGACGCGCTGCGCAGCGTGCTGCCCACCTCGCCCGAGGACGCCAAGCTCACCAAGATCGAGACGCTCCGCTTCGCGCACAACTACATCTGGGCGCTCGCGCAGAGCCTCCGCCTGGACGAGCAGGGACGGAGCGAGCCCCCCGCGCCGCCCCCGGCGCCCCCCGACGCCGCCCACGGGCCCTGGGGCTCGGCCCGCTCCCCCGCGCCGCCGCCTGCCCCGCGCTGCAACGAGCCCGCGCGCTCCTGCCCCTGAAAGCGCCCGGGGCCTGGGGGGACGGGCCGGGGGTCTTCGCGCCCGGGGCGGAAACGAACCGCGGTTTTGTACTCGGAGACGGTAAATTATATTAATTGGATATTTATTGACTATATTTCTTAACAAATATATATATATATATAATTTGTATATAAGAGTAGTGTTTTTTGACGGGCAGCTCCGGGTGTTTGTGCCGGGGAGAAGGGTGCGTTTCTGGCCGTTATTATTATTTCCCTCCTGGCGCGGAGAATAAAGCGTTTCCCCCATCAGCGTTTTCCCCACTTCTCCTCAGTCAGGGGCTCCAAAATCGCGCGCAGGGGAGGACGCAGCAGCACCAGGACCAGGGGGCAACGCGGAGCCCCCCGGGCCCTGGCCATGGTGCTGAACCACCCCCCCACACACAAACATCCCTCGATTTTGGGGCTCTGCAGGTCCCCGTCCTGCACAAGGGGCGTTTTGGGGGCCAAAATTGCAAAGTGGAGCCACACAGGCAACAGGTTGAAGTCCCGGAGATTTAGGATGCCTCTGGTCTTCCAGCCATGGGGCTCCGCTCCAGGCCAAGGGAAGGGGGTGGATTTACTCGCTTTGGAGAACTAGTGACTTCTTTAGGAGCTTGAATGCACTTCCCCCCCCCCCCCCCTTTTTGCCTCCACATTATTAGGTTAATCATTGCTTGAACGGGTTGCTATGGTTTTAGCAAACCCATGGAAACTTGATAATGAAGACTGAAAGACGTCGCTGACATTTATCTTTCCTCTGCATTTGGTGCACAACGGTCCCGTTTCCCTTGGCAGGGACATCCTGGTGTCCGGTTGCTACCGGGGTATAAGTGCGGCCTGAGGTCTGGTACCTCCTGTCCTCCAAAAATTGGGATTCTTTTACACGGCCAGGACTCAAAATGCTGCCTTTACTCCCACTCCCAGCCATAACGACCATCCAAAGAGCTCCTAATGGGGTTTTAAAAGCTGCCCGCTCATTCGCCATCCACCAAGCATGAAAATCCAGCTCATTTGTTCATTTTTTGCCATTCCTGGGGTGAGTGACCGCACAGGGGCTGCTGCCTGTTGCTGCAAACTCATCACTTTTCACTTTTTTTTTTTTTTTTTTGTCACACTGCTCCCACTGTCACTTGCCAGGGTCCCCCCTGTGCCACTGCTACAAAGGCAGTCTGGGAAGCTCCATAAAGCCCCGTTGCCCCTTTTTAAACTGATACAAAACAAAAAGAGCAATAGCTGAAAGGAGATCACAGGAAAAAAAAGGCAAAACCAGTGAATATCAATACCCATCTCTGGGCTAGGTCATGTCCCACTTGGGCTGGTTAATGCTGCTCCGTTCCAGAGGAGGAGAAACACGGGCAGTGTCATGATACCTTCCTTCATCCGCAGGTGCTCAGTGCCCTGGGATGGGTTGGAAATTTGGGAAGTGCCTTCGCTCTTTTCATGAGGGTTTTGTGCCCTGTGGTTCCTGGCTGCCCTTCCGTGTGCTCAGCACCCATGGGACAGGGGGAAGATTAATGGAGCAGGTGCTGTGGTCCCGGGCCCTGATAAGGTTTGGGGCCGAGATAGCGCTCGGTCAATACGCGGCTCCTGCTGGTGCGCGGTGGCCACCTGGAGCTGCTGGAGCCACCGGAGGAGGACACGGAGCTCTGGAGGTGGCAGCAGGAGGGGACGGGGATGCCCCGGGCTCTGCAGCATCCCTGGGGACCGTCTTGTCACCCAGACAAGCAGGGTGTGAACTGGGCTTGGTGCACGAGGAAGGCACACGAGGTCCCTCTGCAAAAGCCTGCGGGTGGCAGCAGCTTCTGCCCCTTTTCCCAAAGGCTCCCCAAAGTGCTCAGTGCCGACACGACTGGTGCAAGAGAGCCCCACACTGCGGGAGCTGCTGCACGGGGTCAGTGCTCTTTGGGGCTGGGTATCTATTTGCTGCCGTGTATCTGTTTGGAAGGATGCTTGGAAAAGCACATTGCAGCCCTGCAAGGGACCCTCGGCCTTGTGGGCAGCCCCGGCACAGCCGCAAGGCCACCGGGACCCTATTCATCATCTCCCCCCTGCCACGGCTTTAAGTTGCTATTTTTCATCTCCTGTGACGGTGTTAAAAATTAATGCACCTGGTGGTTGGCCTGCACTGAGCGTGTTTGCTCGAGCCGCTAGTGCGTAGCAACACGCGCCTGACCTGGTGCGTGGGCTAGAGGCGGCCATGGGGAGACCGCTCCTGGTTCCTTGCAGTTTTCCTGCATCTTCCTGAACTTTACTAACCACAGTCGGCATCCCTATGTAGCTGGTGGGGCTGTGGGATGATGAGGCCGGACCCAGGGACATGGGGACCCAGCAAATACCGCCAAATTGTGGGCACATGGGGAGCCTGCTGCATGCCCAGGTGGCCAGGGCTGTCCCCCGCTGCAGACAGGATGCAAATGGGATCAGTTAGCTTCAGACATACCCAAACACCTGAAATGGTTTTTTTTTACTCCTTTTTTCTTAAAGCTTTGCCTTACTTTTAAAGTGTTCGCTGTGCCCCAGGTGCCCTGCATTGGAAGCACTAACAGGGTGGGCTGGGCAAGGGCATAAAAGCAGAGGGAAGAGGAGGGTGGAAGGAGCTTTAGGAAGAAGAAGGGGGTCCAGGTGTAGCCCTGTGAGGGTGGGCTGAGGGTGCTGCTGCTCAGCCAGGATGTCCGGTCCCTGCTTACTGCATTTAAAAGGAAATTTTGCGTTTATTTCTTATTTCTTTCCCTCCAGGGTGCAGGGAGATTCTGTGAGGCCTACTGAGAGTGATGGCAAGTGATCCCCATGGGCCTTCGGGTCCTTTCCTAGTGCTCTGGAGAAAGGGGATGAGCCTGGGGATGTCCCGGCTCGCGCGGAGCAGCCAGGGCAGGTGCAGCGCGGAAGCGCCATATGTTAAACGGCCTCGAGGAGCCTATATCTTTCTCCCTGTATTTAATGCATCTTTGTACAGACACTAATTCCTCAAGTATCCACGCTGGGGTTGACTTTTAGTATGTTTGCCCAGGCAGGCTGCCAGCCAGCGACTCCGCGGCCCCGGCGTTTGTTAGCGCCGCAGTAAATCACGGAGCCTCTTTGCGCCCGGGTTTTTCTTGACAAAACAGCAAAAGGGGGAAAGAAAAGGAAGAATCCACAACAAAATGCAAAGGCCTTTTTTAGCCCAAAGAAAGATGTCCGTGCTGAAGGAAGCAGATGGGGGACCATGAGTGAAGAGTTGAACCTGGTGCTCCCCGGCTCTGCCGTTTGCCACTCTGGCACAGGGTGTCCCTCAGGGGTAAATGTGGCCCTCAGCGGGATGTCAAGGGCCTGAGATCCCATCCCAATGTGAGATGAAATCCTGGAGCTACTGGAAAGCCAGTCTGGCTGCTGCCCCTTGCTCTGCAACGTTGCATGTGAGTTGCACCGATGGGGCAAGGTGTCACTGGCAGTGACGTGGTGGCCTTGGCCACCTTCTCCACGCATTTAGAGCAAGCTGGATGAGGGCAGCCTCTGAGGACAGGTGGCCACAGAGGACAGTGGCTGACCTTGTGCCTTGGCCCATCCACTGTGAGTAAGAATAATTTATCTCTAAGAAGAGAACATGGCCAGAACTACTCCTTAAATGAGCTCTTAGTGCTTGTCTGTCTAGTCCTTTTCTTTTTTTCTTGCCTAGGGTCATTTATTTTATTACGTGCTGAAGTGAGATGGAAAAAGCCAATGAGGAAATGTGAGGGATGTGGCCCTTGGGGAGGAGGAAAGAGAAGGAGATTTGTGGTCCCTGATAGCTGGCAGCTCCAAGATTTCCTGAGCTAGATGGAGGAACATGAGAAGTCTCACCTGGAAATACTTCCTTTCCTGGATGAGTTATTGCTATTCCCAGAAGCTCTCAAATACGAAGCTATCCAAATATGAGGGCTTCTGGATACTTACCCAAACAGCCTCCAGGCTGCTCTTCTACCCCTGGAGCTAACGCGGAGTCATTTCTACGTCACTGACCCAAGAAGAGAGGAGACCTTCCTTGGAGAGGAGACTGGGATCTCTGTGTCCTGGCGGACTCTGGTCCCCTAAGGGCATCCCATCCCATCCCGGTGCTCCAGGGCCTCCCCCAAGCCTAGTTAAAGAGCGACTCTTTATTTACCCCTGCCAGCCTCCTGTCTCCCGTCCGTTTCCCGGCTTATTTATGGTCCTCGCCTTTCAGCGCCGCCGCCTGAACTTGCCCATTATGTGCAGCTCCCGGCCCCGGCCATCCATCTGCGGGGCCGGCGCGCGGCGCGATGCGCGGCCCTCATCATCATCAATTTTCCCCCGGCTGCCACAGCTGCGCCGGCCGCTGGTGGCCGCACAGAAGCCCTTTGTGTGCGGCCGCCCGCTCCCAGCAGCCGTGCCGCGCTCTGGATGCCCTCGGAGTGGCGGTCTTGGAGCATCCAGCCGGGAAAGCTGGCCCTTTCACCCCAAGCGAGCGTGGGGGCTTGCGGCGCACGCTTGCAGGATGCTCACAGAGCGCTCGCCCAGAGCGGGTGAACAGCTTTTTATTAGCGGTTTTTGCTTTATTTGGAGCAAAAGTTTCCCTTTTGCTTAGAGGGATTGAGAAGGCACTGGACAGAGAAGGTGCTTGGTGATCTTTTAAGCTTGGGCTGTGCTCGGATTTTTGACTTTTTTATTTTTATTTATTTATGTATTTATTTATTTGGGTCAGAGTGGGTTTTGCAGGGATGCTTCGCCCCAGATAAACCCTCGGCAGTGGCGCAAGGCTGCCGGCGCCTCGCCTGCCCGCGGTATTTTTAGGGGTGGCATTTAGCTTTGGCTCAGATACAAGGAGCTAGGAAACGCGCGGCATTTCCTCTTCCCATCAGGCGATCCCGGTGCTGTGAGATGTGGTGGGGTGCCGGGTTTTTAGGGCGTTGATGCAGGTGCCCTGGCTCACCTACCTGAGCACAACCCAATGAGGCAGGACCAGCGTCGTCTTGGCTCCTGGCTGGGGAGATTTATGAGGAGTTTGGCTCTTGGGGATGCTGCTGATGGCTGGTGGCTTCTGTTCTTGCTCAGGGAAAGGGAGACTTGTTTTTCCCTAGGGAAAGAGTGGTTGGATTCATTGCTGGTTGGGCCTTGGCACTCAGCAGGGGTAGTGAGATGTCCACCCTGGGCCACGTGTCTCCAGCACATCCTGCTGCTGGAAGGACCCTCCTTGGAGGCTGCCTGTGCCAATGTGTGCAATTCCCGCTTTATTCCCATGGCCCCTTTCCAGGAGGTGGCAGTAGCTCTATGGCTCATGGGACAAGGAGGGGGATTTGGCTGCTAGTTTCTTCTCTCTGTGTCCCACTTTCCGTCACCTCCATGTGTCCCCCATGGCAGGGCCGCCTTGAGGAGCGCAGTGGCCTGACAAACTCATCACAGGGGACACCTGCTCCGCGTGGCAGCCTGCCTCCCTCCGGCGGCCGCCCTCCTCCTCCTCGGCCTGGCCAGTTGCCTCTGCAACACGAGCCCCAGCTGCTTCTCGCAGGCCCCGGGGCTTTGCCGGCGGCTCCAGGGGACAGCTGGGGGCTCACGGGGCAGAAATGCAGGCGCCCAAGCCGCAAGCAGAAATAACTCCCACCGTCGAGCTGGAGCCCAGTCCTTGTTGGGAGCAGGGGATGCAGGGGCTCTACTTCCCTTGGAGGTGACGTTATGGTTTGTGCTGGTGGCCCGAAGCAGCCCTGCTGGGTGCTCCCCTTGTGCCCGGGCTGGTAGGTACATGGGGTGGCCCTCCTATGGTCTTGGGGACCTCCGTCCTCTCTTGACTCCCAAAGTGCCTCTTCCAGCCCTGGAATAGCCCAGGAGGAGATCACCTCAAGCTGCCTCTGGCACCTGCTCCCGAGGGGTCTTTTCCATCCATACATCCTGCAAAAGGGCAGCCCCCGACGTATCTCAGAGACACGGAGATGACTTGGTGGGACAGTTCCTCCAACCTCAGCCAAATGCCTGTCTAACAGTTGCTTCTTTTCCCCTTGGAGACCCCTACACGCTTGAGTACGGGCCCTTAACTTCGCTGAGGAGAGGTGAGGAGGCAGGTAGGTTCTATCCACATGGTGAAACATCCTTCACTTGGTGCTGTCCCTGTGCTCTCCCTGCCTCGGGGTTCTGGATGCTCAGGGATGTGGCACTCGGGTAGACGTAGGTGGTCACTTCATTGCGCTGCCCCTGATGGGCTCTAGCAGGTGCCCCCCAGGAGCAGCAAATCTCTGCCAACCCCCGTTCCCACCCGGAGCCACCAGCTCCATCCCCAGCAGTCCTGGGCCACCACCATCCTTAAAAGGTGGCCGCTCATCCCGCCTCCCTCCTTGCTAATTCATGGTCCCACCTGCCGGCTCTCGTCCCAGCAGGAGCAAACCCCAGGGCAGCTCAGGGCAGTTTTCCAGAGCAGTTTTCGCTCCATCCTGGCACACTGGGTGTTTGCAAACGCAGCGCGTCCCTGCAGGTGAACCCTGCTCTGAGCAGCGCCGATAACTGGAAACAGCAACGCGGGGCCGCGTGAGCTCCCGAGCGGCCCTTGCGGGGCAGAGGAAGAGCAGGGGCTCGCCAGCTTTTGGCTGCAGGCGAGCTTAACGCGAGCTGCACGCACGCGGGAGCTCGTCCCATTTATTCATTGACCCCGTTGCGTCCCACGGGCTTGCGTGGGAGGTGCGAAGCGGGAGAGCAGCCGCGTGCAGAGGTCTGGGGCCACAGTGGGTTGCAACCTGCCGCTCATGGTTTCCGAGCCAAAACCCAGGAAAGCTAAACTCAAGTGGACCTAAAAAGCTGGATTTATCTTTATTCCCCCCAAAGTTTTCTGGATTTTGGCCCCCAACTCTCAGAGGTCCTCAGGCCGGAGGCGGCGCGCGTGCCTCGCTGCTCCGTGCCCAAGCATGCCTGAGCCATCCGTCATGGGTGGAAAGCGGCGCTGGCAAGGCCCCGCTCGCCTCGCAGCGGGGAATAAGCACACGAGCTTATTTGTGCTTAATGCTTGTTCCAGATGGCCAGATATAATCCCCGAGATGCGCACACGCATGCACGGAGCGCCGCTGCTGCGTGGGCCCGCGGAGCGCCGGGCAGCACGGAGGCGAGTCGGGATCTTGTTTAACTTAGTGGTCTCCAGGCTGGAGAAAGCTCCCCAGCCGCAATGTAAATGCAGGCTCCCAGCAAGACTAAACTTCCTCGGGGAGCGGCAGCATCAGCATCCTGCCTGGTGCTTGGTCACTTTGCTGGTTAAGGCTTTGCCCCTTGGGAGCAGTATCCCGAAACGATGGTCTGGGCATGTTCTGAGCAAGAGGTTGGAGCAAGAACAGTGAAGCCTCCACGTGTCCAGGAGTCTTCCTGCTGAAGTGGGACCAGACCTCGGTGCAGCGACACGTGCTGGTGTGACATGTCCCATGATGTCCCCAGTGTGGGGTCCTCCACTGCTTGTGAAGGTCCATGTTCCGCCCCTGTGGAGGCTCCTGGTCCTGGAGCACCATGGCCAAGCGGAGAGGCTAACATGGGATGGGAGGAGTGAGTCAGCCCTCTCCATGCACACTTCCATGTTCCTGGCCACTGTCGAAAACAAACAGCGAGGAGTCAGCATCGCTGCTGTGCCACGTACAGAGGGGACAATATCGTGCTAACAGCATCGGATCTGTGGTTTAATTCGGTCAACGGCAGGAAATTGGGAATTAGGGACGGCCGCTTGTCTCAACTCCTGCGTTCGTCTTGGGAAATAAAAATAATCCAGGCACAAAGTGAGCGTGATGAATAGGGCACTGGAAATGCCATATTACTGCATTTCCTGGCTTTTATGGCAGGGGACGAAGAAGGAAGAATAAGTGAGGCCTTTTGTGTCCTACAGTTCAAAGCAATGGCAGCAAAATCCATCCAGGTCTCTGGAGTCAGCATTGACCTCGACCAGTTTTTCTCAGCTTTATCACCGCGTTACAAAGCCGCAGTGCTGGAGAGGTTCTTCCTTTGGGTACAATTATTTTTGTTCCTTTAGTCAAACAGTTTATTGGTCTCTTTTTGGTTCAGTTCCATTGGGACCACTGGGATGCCAGAGAAAAGTTGTTTTTCTTTTCTTTTTTCTTTTTTTTTTTTTAAATAAACCCATGTTGATTGAGATGAGGAGATTTTTGAAGGTTATAAATATTTCCAGGTCAAAACCCAAAACAGCAGCTGTTGAAAGTCCATCACTTACATCCGCTGTCTAGACAGAAGGTCTGAAACTCTTGCACAGTGTCAATAGGTCTGCAAGCCACATGTGCTCCCGCAGGGTCACCTCGTTTGTCCATGGCAGAGAGTATTTTATTCCATGACTTGCTGCATAGACCTCACTGGGGCTGTGACAGAGCATCAACCGCAGGCTACGGGCCAAAAAAGTCAACCGAAAGATTGGAAGTTTTGCAAAATGCAGCTGTCAGGAGATGGTTAAGGACTTCTGTTGAGCAATCACAAGTCCCGTTGACAAAACCAGCACATCTGCCCACCAAAAGTGCCACCGACAGCCAGCAGCTAACCTGGGAGAGGTCTATGAGCAGCTCATTTTGTGCATGTTTGTACCGACTCCCAAAACACGAGCGAAGGGATAACAAGGCTCCAAACAGTGACTGTCCGGCCGAGCTGGGATGTTATTTTCTCCCTAAGTGTCTTGGAATGGAGGAAAGGTTATTAAAACTGAAGCACGGATATCCACAAATACCAGAAAGGCCTTCGGGCTGGAAATGTGGTGGGCATGCTGCAGCATTCGCTCTTTCTCTTCTGTTTTTGAAGAGCCGTCTGTGGACACTTGCAGATTATGCTGTTAGCTGAGCGAACAAAAGAGATTAATGAGGGGTTGGTTCCTTCTTCCGCCCTCCGCCCATGGTGGAATTTGCTACCCACCCTTGCACTAACTAAAATAACATGGCGATGGGCTGCACATAGCGCGTCTTCCTTTGTCCTAGTTTCCTTGCAGCCGCAGATGCCTCCCCAAAGAGCTCCACACACGCACATGGGCATGGGTTTGCTTTTGCAACAGTTGGGTTTTGCCAGGATCCAAAATACAGGGCTTGCATGCGTCGTAGTTTCTTTTATGTTCCTTCTGTCCTTGATTCTGGTGCATTTAGTTGTGTACATGCATGCGTATATGTACGCATTCAAAGATATACATCTTAACACTGGACCAGACTTTGTGAAGTTGAGCGAAAGGTTTGGGTTTTGTCCAACTTGTGTGCTCAGTGTTGGTCGAGTTACTATTTAAGTCTGTTGCAGTCCTAAAAGCGGCCCTTCTGGGCCTTGCTCTCCTTGGTCGTTGCCAGTACTAGTGCAGAGGATCTGGAGGAGCCGTATGGCCTCCTCAAAGCTCCTTTGCTCCTGCCACCATGCCAAGGTAACAGCCTGAACAAATAGAGAAGGTGGAGAAAGATCTGCGAGTCTTGAAATGCCAGGCGGGGTGAAAGCAAATGCATCTCTACCAGGAAACAACCAGAATCCTCTGCATGAATGAATAGGACCAAGGAGTCGTTTCGGTAGCTCCCATCCCAGGAGAGAGCCATTCCCGGGCAGGCTGACCCCACCATCCAAAGGACACTGGGTTACATCAGGAAGACTCCAGGGGAGCACGAGAGGTGGATAAACCTGGTATAGGTCACCGTGGGCTGACGTACGTCCCTGTGGATCTCACCAGGATGAAGATGTTGGTATGCGGCCTGTGGGGGTCTGGGAGTTGGGCTACCCTAGCGTCATGGTGCTGGCCATACGGGACCCGGCCGCTGATGCATTCTGCGGCCATCCCAAAAATGTTGCCGAGTGAGCCGAATTCCTTCCCTGAACGCACATGCAGGCTGGCCGCGCTTTTCACCAGCACTCAAAGGCACATTTCTGAGGGCAACATTTGGCCAGAAGCCTTTGGCCAGAAGTTTTAGCACAACCACCCAGAGGAAAAAAAAAAAGATGGGCATTTGCAAGTGCTGTTTTGCAGAGAGGAGACAAAAAAACAAAACAAACCCCTCAAAGTGTTGAAAAGTTTTCCACTCTTAGTTCTTTAAAGTGCACAATGGCTATTGACGGATAAAAAATAAAGCAGGCATATCCTCTCAAATTTATCCCGGTCCCAAAGCCAGCCTGCAGCAATTTTTATTTTATTTTTTGGGGGAAGGGGAGGGAGAAACTGCTGAGTAAACAGTGTGTCCACCACGGAAAGCTCCTGGCAGCTGACGGAGCGGACGCGCTCCCGCTTACGTGTCGCTCTCCATCTCCAGGCAATTAGTGGGGACCAGCTGGAAGCGTGGAGGGACACGTGAGATGGGGTCTTCTGGGTGTTCCCACCTAACACGGCTCCGTTCGCTCAGTTCCTCAATGCGGTGCAAGTTTTGGTGGCGCTACGGAGGAAATCTTGGGCTTTTCCCCAGGAGGGCTGTGTGGGAAAGAGCAGCAGGTGCCCAGATAAGAGGTTCTGGTATGAAGTGTTTTCTACACCTCGATGAAAGCTGGGTGAAAGCATTGCCAGTTAAAGCTATAACACAGGAAAAGAAACCTGGGGGTGGAGCGGCCTGGAGGAAGAGGGGGACATCATTTTGAGGGACAAAGCGGGGGGATGTCCGTGCTTTTATCCATTTATTATGTTGCTGGCTTGAGTGTGTTTACTGGCAACACATTCAAAAATGATTAGCGGGGTCTTTAAAAGCGATTAACTTCTTGGCCTTTCCCCCTGGAAGCAGCAGACTTCTCTGAACGCTGCTGTCTGTTAAAAGAGCGTCACGGTGCAGCAGGAACAGCTTTTGAGGGTAAGCAAACATTGGGTTTTGGTACAAGGTGGACGGGGGAGGAAGGCTGGGATTCTGGGAAGGAGCACAGCAGCCAGGAGGACATGCCATGGAAAACAGCTTTGCACTGGGAAGCTTTTTCGTTCTTTTTTTTTTTTTTTTTTTTTTTAATGTGTCCCAGCAAGGATCTGAAAAAAAAATCCAAGTGGATCTGCTGTAAGGGTTATAGCGCTGAAGAGAAAACCTCATGTCCTGCAGATGGAAAGAGAGGAAAATAAGCTATGCGTGTGTATGCAGAGTGTTCTAGTGATGGACGGGAGAAGGCAAACGCTGAAAATCTCTCCCATACGCTTCCCCGTAAACCTGGAGGTTTCCTCAGTCCACGTAGGGTCAGTGTTGGCCATCTCGTGGCAACCCCATGGGCACAGGTTGAGTGTGCTGAAGGTCTCCTGGGTTGGTCTCTTCTCATCCATCGCTTCTCTCCCTTGAAATCGGGCATCTCAAAGGTGTCTGGCCATGGGCAGGAATTTTTTTTTTTGGAAAATCTGGGCACTCTTTGCCCAGGCCCGGTCGGGAAGGTGCAGGATGGTCACCTTGTGGTTCTTGAAGCCATGGTGAAGTGTGGTGTGGTCCTTGGAGCCCTTTTCAATGCTGTCTATGAGGTGACTGTTCTCCACACCACTAAACCGCAAACCTGAGCAACACCACCTCTGCCGGTCCTTCCTCCCTCCTTTTCTCTTTCTTTCTCTTTTTTTCCCCCAAAGGGCTCCAAGAACATGTCCCTTCCATGGATGTCTCCTCTCCACCGACCTCCCTCCCTCCCTGCCCTCGATTGAAGACAGATGCCAGGAAATATTTCTGCTGTAAGGCTGAAGTGAAAACACATGGTGGGGAGTCTACGCCGTGTCTACAACTTGATCACCGTCACCCCTGGCAGCTCAGAGCGAGGTAGGGTGAGCAGGGCACTCTGGGCTGCGGTGCCGTCCCACGGCCTCGCAGCGAAGGCAAAACTTGGGAGCGCACAGGCCGGGGCGCGCGACCGGCGCTCGCGTCTGGAAGTCGTGACGGGCTGGCCCGGGGCCAGTTTAAAGTACAAATGGGATCTGGCTGCTCGCTGGGGTCCCCTCCCCAAGACCCCGGGAGGATCGGGGTGGTTGTATAACCTAAAGCATCCCCGGGGATTTGGCAGCCCCCGAGTGACAAGCGAGCCGAGGGGAAGGGGGGAAGCCAACGTGCATGGGCAGTGTGGCATCCCGGGAGTGTGACCCGGGAAAAGCTGGAGCAGAAGGACACGCCAAAAAGCAGCCGCGCTCCTTCCCGCTGCCGGCTTGGCTGTGAAACGCCGCTGTCGGGGGCAAGAAAAAGCTCCTTCCGGCAAGGAAAAGGGGCTGAGCTTCATGCGAGGCTGCTTGCCAAGAGGAGACCCAGGCAGCAACGTTGTCACCTGTCCTGGGGATTTGCTGTCACCCCAAACCTGCCCCCCGTGGGGGCATAAAGACTCCTCTGCGCCTTGATTCGGCAGGCAGCACTCTGTGAGGGGGCCCTGCCCTATGGACCTATGAGTATCCCCTGCAAGCGCCCACATTTTAGGGTTATTTTTCCTGGTTTTATTCCCCTCCTCGCTCTGTCCCCTCCTTTGCTCTGTCTCGGAAAACATCTGTTTCCAGATGTTGTCCTCAAGGCTAATAAACGCACCGAAAGGCCTCAAGTTAATGTATTTACAATAGCCGGGGATGTCGGCTGCTGGTTGAGGGAACGAGCGAGACCCCCACGTTTCCTGCGAGGAGAAACAAAGAGAAAAGAGATAAAAATGAGAGCTGTGGCATGGGGGTGTCTTCTCCTTGCAGCACATGGGGAAGGGGACCCGCTCCCCTTGCACCAGGGCTGGACTTCAGTGCCACACGCCACCAGCTACGGGGTCCCCACCCAGACTAGCGGCTCTCAGGCTTTTTTGGGGGGAGCAGATGAGGCTCGTCACCCCCTCAGCATCTCCCTCCCCACTTCCTCGGCAGGACGCCCGGCCAAGGGATGTGCGGGCGCTTTCTCCATGCAAAATCCGCATTTCAAGCATGCGAATGACCGGGAGAAGAGCTATGGGGGATCTCGTTGTTTTGCAAGGAGCGCTTTGCCGGCGGTTTTTCAGAGCATGGACCGAGGTAGGGCTGAAGCGCGGCGGGTGGGTTTTGCTGGGGACCCCCTGATCCCGGGGCTTCGGTGTGGCGCCCGGGGCAGCCTCCTCTTTTCACGGCCCCTTTCCTGCCGCTATAAATAACCCGGGCCAGAGGCGCTTCAAAGGGAAGGGATGGCCGGGGTTGGGGGGGGACGCGGGGGCCGCCCCCGTCCCGTCCCGTCCCGCCTACATAAGGCGGCCCGGGGCAGAGCGGAGCGCGGTGGCAGCGGCGGGACCGCGGCGGTGGCAGCGGCGACACCGCGGCGGTGGCAGCAGCAACGCGAGGAGGGGGGGGTCATGTCACGGGGGGGGCCCGGGCAGGCCCCGCAGCGCGGAGTCGCCGGCAGCCGCCGCGCAGCCACGGGGACGGTCGCGGCCGCGAACTGAAGCTGGCAGCTCGCAAGGAGGCGGCGAAAGCAGCCGGGACAGGAGAGATCCCCATCGGACTTTGCTCTTTCCTTGGATTTTTTTTTTTTTCCCACCCCATCTATATATTTTGAAGGGAGCTCCCACCATCCAGCTTGGGGGTCATCACAATCACTCACCGGCATCTGGATCCCTTTGGACGCACTCTTCTCCCTGCCCCTGATGCCTCCCGTTTGAAGTATTATTTATTCTATTTATTTATTTATTGCTTCTCGGGGCATGCTGGAGGAGAAGAGCTGGGAAGGCAGCGCCGGTGCCTTCGGCAGGGGCTGCTCGGCGGCGGCGAGTGGGCGGCCCAGCGGTGGGGAGCGATGCTGCCGCCTGCCCCTGCTGCTGGGCTCGGGGCTGCCCGGCGTGTCGCTGCTCTCGCTGGCGCTCAGCCTCCTGCTCTACTTCCGCACGTCGGAGCTGCAGTCGCGGCTCTCGCACCTGGAAGCGCACCGGGCACCGCCGCTCCCTGCCTGGCTCTCCGCCGACCCCGTGGACACGGCTATTTTGGGAAGAGTCGACCAGCTGCTTGACGAGGTCTGTGCCCTTCGCGTCACGCTGCGCATGGTGGCCCCACTGCAGGGTCCTTCCTCCCTGTCCCGTTTTTCCTTAAAAAGTGTGTTTTTGCACAAGCGTGCACCAGCGGCGGATGATGCTCGGTTGTGCGGATCTCCGGGACAGGGTGACGGGAAGGACAGACTGACACTGAGCATCCTCCGCCTCCCTCCGCTTATCTTAGTGCTTTCCACCCCCAAATCGTAGGATTCCTTTTCCTTTTCTTCTTCCTTCCGCATCCCTTGGCGGGTAACCCGTGTTTCCTCCCAATGCCTCGTCCCTCTCAACTGTGGCCCCTGTTATTCACCAGCCTTTTGTGCGGCTCGCTCAGCTGGTGAAATTGGAGATAAAACAGTGAAATTGGAGACGGAACAATTAGCATGAGCAATGCCCCCAGCCCTTGAAACCCTCCTGGTGGCTCTAATGGATCATCTATTGGAGGCACGTTTCTTCTCGCGGTTGATGATAGTGGTGGGAAACAGTTTTGCACCGTTTGCTGAAGGCCTCTTCGCCCTTGGGTGAAGCGCATTCCCAGCCAAAACGCACAGGCCCTTGGAAGGTTTGAGGGCCTGGGATGCAGAAGAAGGTCGTGCTCATGTTCCTGTGCCCACCAGAGCCATCCCAACGTTGCCACGCAAGCGACGAGCCAGACAGGCGCGTGGGAGTCACCCGCCCTCTAAAATAACGGGTTTGCTTTGCCTCGGTTTGGATACTTTCCCTTAGAAAGGGCGGTTTTGGGGGAAAGCTCTTCCTTTTTGCTCTCACGAGCCAAGCCGGCTCTTGGCGTTCGGGACTGGCGTGGGGCTGTCTTGCCTCCACGCACTGCGGGTGGCCTGGACGCAGGTGGGGATGGGACCTGCTGTCGCTCGCGTGCCCATGTTTGACCATTAGCTGGAGAGAAGTGCGTTGTGCCATCTGGAGGGCCCACGATGAGGCTGGACCATATCCAAGGCGCGAGCAATCCCATATCTGTGCTTTTTTGGCTGAGACTGTGGATCAAATGTGCTTTCAGAGCAGGCACTTGTCCTCACATAGACCCCATCTCCCTGCCCCAGCATCCAAGTGAATCCATATCCCAACATTTTAGTTGGCCACACAAAAAACACCTGGTTTCTTGTCTGTATTGGGTCAGTCATGGGGTTTGGACTTGCAGTGGGACGATCGGTCATGCCAAGATGGAAAAGGGAAAGCTCCAGTTGCTGCTGCCTTCCTCCTTCCCAGGAAAAACAGGCTTTTTTCTTCCTCTAAAACACATTTCCCTCCAACAGATGTGTTCTTGCAGGAGGGTGTAATATCAGGGGAATGACTTTTAAAAAATATATATTTTTATTTTTTGGACAAAAGTAATTGATTGCAAAATCTGTGAAAATGGTCACCTGTGACAAGCAGGTTGAGCCTCACGTAAGCCTATTTCTCTGCAAATGTTTGTGCAGCTATGAAATGGGTTGGAAGAGGTAACTGGGGCGCGTAGTTGGGCCTGGCTGTGCTTTGTGAACAGGGAGCATCCCCTTAGCTTCGCAGCCTCTGCCGAGGGGTCTTCCCAAATCATTAACCGTGAGTGGTTCCCAGGTATTAATGTGTAACTCTTTGGGACTGATTTGCATTTTTTCACTAAACCACTGTTATTTTAATAATGCCTATTAGGGCTGGTGTGGATGCCATCCCCCAAACATGTTGTGCATGGAACAAGGGTCAATTTTGAGTGTGTTTCCAATGAGACCAATGGGCCCATTCCAATGGTGGCCTCGCTTGGGCTCTGTTTCCCCATCTTGGAGATGCTCCGTTGGCCACCGCAGGCTCTGGGTTTTGTAATGCCCGTGCGAAGGAGCACATTTGGAGGCCGTTACGAAACCCCGCAGCCTGCTTCCAATCAAGCCAGCCCTGCCTGAGCACTCTGAGCGCTAATGCTCCCAAAGTGTCCGTCCCCATCCTGGCCGTCTCTCCGCATGCCGCTTTCCCGAGGGTTTGCTCATGGCAGGGCTAATGAATCCTTTCGCTCTCCCTTAGAAGCTGAAGCTCCACTTCCCGAGACACCGGGAGGTCCGAGACGCGCACCAGCGATGCAACTGCCCAGCAGGTAGGGATCCGAGATGGACGTACCTGGTGGGACCTTTTTTTAATCTGTCTTTTGTAGAAGGGTTGCAATGCTCTGTGGCCAACCAACACCAGTTTGGGCTTTCCATGGCTTGTTTGAGGTATAGGAAGCGAACATGGGCATCCCACAACCGGCTAGGTGCATGTCTAAATACTAATATACTGCATATGACAAGCAAGAGGAAAACTGGTAGACGCCCAGGTGGTCATCCTGGGCGGTCAATGAGAGAAAAGAGACATCCAGAGGGCACGTTTGCTGTTTACTTTAGGTGTCAGCCTTGAGACGGGCAGGAGGCTCTTGGGAGGTGCTGATGGAAACAGTTTTCGGCACTTTGCCTTGACGTGGCACCGAAGAGGGATGGTTAAGCTTGGGTGATATGAGCTGCAAGCCAGGAATCCTCTTTTACCATCTGCTCGTGTGCCCCTGGGGAAGGAGATTTGGATTCCTCGGTGCTATGCAACTGTTGGAGGCATCTTGCATGCGAGCAGCCTTGTATTGGAGGTGGTGATGTATGTATGGGGCTTGAATGAAGTGGTCATTTGAGGTCCTGCTCGTACAATATACAGAAATGCTGTGGGGTTGCTTAATTGCATTATGTTTTTCATCATGCTAATATCAAAAGGCTCTTTGAGACGCATCTTCTGAAGTGGTTTTTCAATACAATAAGTGGCAAACTGCTATGGAAAAACCATTTGTGAGTGACGTTTCATTCCCTGGTGGTGGATCATGCCGCCTTCCTCATTGTCCTTCAATGCATTTGAATGTGGAAGAGGAATAGAGAAGTGCCCCTCACACCCAAAGTTGCTGAAATTTTGGAAGAGTTCGAGCCTGTGTGTCCAAACTGAGAAAAAAGTGCACCTGGATGAGAGCCTAAAAGTGGTGTTTCCCTTTTCTGTGGCTTTCCACTTGGGTCTGTGCTCTCTTGGCGCCTGTCAAGGGATCTCTGCGGGGCTGGTGGTGAGTGTTTAAGTGTCATTAAATATGGTCACCAGCAGAACCTGCTGGATGAAGTGACCGGCGGGGCCCATCCTTGTGTAGGCGACGTTTTCCCACGCTCTGCATCAGCAGAGCCCGGTACTGGCACAGGAGAGACAGACTAGGAGGGTGGTTGGATGGTTTTGTTTTCAGTCCAAGCCATGCAATAGGTGCCATTAAGGTTTAAATTAAAAAGGCAGCACAAAAAAAAACCTCCCTCCACGTAATTCTTTTTCAGAGATGAGGTGGAAACCGAGTTCAGCTCTTTTTAAATGTAACCCCTTTCCTTTGGATTGGAGCAAGTCTCATAGCTCCGTTCCGTTTTCAAGCTCCTGTGTAGCCTTGACATACAAATGTCAAAAAACCACAGGAATGAACATCCTCCTGTTGTTTCTGCGCCAGCATGGGGAAGGAAGCTCGGAGCTTGAGTGCCGAGCAGGGGGAAACGGGGATTTGCTGAGTTTGGAGGCTGTTGGAGCATGACCTCCCGTGTCACGTGTGTGATGGATGAATCACCCGAGCGTTTCTGTATCAGGAGCATGATACTTACGGATACTCTCATCCCTCGAAACCGTGGCGGGGGCCAGTGCTGGGTTTCCCATAGGGTGTAAGTGGCCTCTCTCTCTGTTGAGCTCAAGGCATCCCTGAAGGGCAGCTTGGATTCAGGAGAACCACAAATGTCTCATGGAGGCTTGAGTTGCCCATTGATCTTGCCCATCCTCAGCAAATATCATGCCACAGCCTCCCTTTACTAAATTTCCTGAGGCCCATGCCAGCTATGGAGCTATGGATGGGTGGAGCTATGATCCGTCAACCTGGGGAGGGATGGAGCAGGGATGGAGCCGCCCGCAGCCAGACAATGCTCGTTCTCAACCCGGCTACTCCTCGCCATAAATAAACATTTATTAGCAGCGAGTACATCCCGTGTCCCCATCCTCGGGAAAGGTGCAGGGCTGTGTTTTTAGCGAGTGATAAGGAAATCTGTGCTTCCACAGTCGGGGACGCAGCGAGCCCCCTCCGGCACCCTCGCTGGCGAGCGCCTCCGCGTTTTATAGACCTCTCTTTATTAGACCTTCCCCATCTCCCTCCTTCACCTCCTGTTTTCGCGGTCTCTGGGTGCTTATATTTCACACTGCTGGCTCCCTGCTCCAGCTTTCAATATCCTTTTTTAAAAAATAAGATGTTGCTGGCGACTTGCCCTCTTCCCCCACACAGCTCGTGATGATCCCGCTTCCCCTCCAATGGGGCAGGAGCCCATGCTCCCGTCGGCTTTTCCATGACTTTTCAAGTGCGAGGAGGACAGACGGAGTTGTTTGCCCAAATCTATGGGCTCTCCCCATTGCTTTTCCCCCCGAATCCATGTCTGGATGGACACTGGTGGACACCCCAGTGAAGGCGCCGCTGGAAAGCAGCAGTTGCAGCATCAGCAAATGTGATGAGCATCTCCCCAGCGCGCACATCTGGAGCCAAAGTTGCAGCATAATCGTGGCTTAAATACTTCTTTTCTCCCTTGTTCCTCCCCTCACTGCTTTTTAAGAAATCTCCCTGGGAGTCCTATTATTTCCTGCAATTTAGCTCTGTTCCCCAAGCCGCCTTTTTTTGGGTTTTGGCCCCGCGGAGGATACGCCTTCTTGGTCCTCGAAGGCCGCGCTTGGGGCTGGGGTTTGTTTGCTTTAGGCATCCTGTCGTCGCGTTTGTTTTGTTGCTGCAAACCACACCGTGGATTCCTGGGATTCTGCGAGCCCTTCTCCGTGCAGGGGGGTGAGCGACGCGGGGGGAAAACAACAACAAACAAGCAGCTTTTGGGGCCAGTTAACCCTCTTTTCCTGGATACGGATGCGCTCTCAGATGGCTGAAGCGGGCGGCTGGAGGGAAGGGAGCTGGATGCACGGGCTGGGTGCTCCGGGATGCACAAGGAGGGCTTGTGCATAGGTCTGCGTTTCCCATTGCCCGGGACACAGCAGCACATCTTGGATTGGCCGAATTATCCATTTTTTTCATGTCTCTGTGAGGCAGGGCACCGGCAAGGCGTTTTTCCTGCAGAAACCCCTGCCGAGGGCGGCCTTGGGAGAGGTTTCTCTCTAAAAATACTGCCCTCTTCCCCGGGGCCCTTCCTTTCGGCCGGGAGGAAGAGCTGCCGCGCAGCTACCTTCTAAATTTAGTTGGTTTTCCTCCAAGTTATTTTTTTGTCTGTTCCAGGAGAAGAAAAAAAAAAAAGGGTGTTTCTTTTCCATTCTTATTGCCATTTTTTTGTGAGATTACTGAGGAATCCCTTGATACCTTTAAAAACAGCAATCTTTATGAAATATGTGCAATAAGAAAAAGCTTTTTGGCTTCGTACAAGGCTGAGGTCCTGGTGAGTTACTCAGTCTCCTGGCTAGGAGGTCATCCAGCCTATGTCGGATGTGCCAGGGTGAGGAGGAGGAGACGGTGAGTATAGCGGGAGGAGGAAGGCAGGACGGAAGATGGAGCAGATGGAAGAGAGGGCGATGCAGTGAGACGTGGGGAAGAAAGTAGCATTTAGTACCCTTAACTATTAAAGTCAACCAGCAATTTCAAAAATGACATAGGAAAGCAAAGTGAATCCATGTCATTTGGCGAGGGGCTAAAACGCGTCATCTGCATTTTCAGTGGACGACCAGAGAATTTACTTCAATAATTGCTAGCTGGAGTGAGCTCGGACTTCCTAGCGCTCCTGTCCAGCAGTGCGAGGGAGCTTGCAATTTTCAGCAGGAAGTTAAAGTGCGGTGGATCTTATTTTCGCTCTGCCCAGCCATGATTTATGTCGGCGGGTTCTCGCCCGTGGCTCCTTCCTAATTCTGGAGCTCCTTGGGGAATACGGCTGGTGCGGGGCCCGGCCGGCAGGACGCATCCGGCTCCTCCTGGGCCGCTGCCGGCAGCGGTGGGCAGGGATGAGCAGGAGCGCCCGGGCAGCGACTTTTATCCCCGACAGCTGCTGCTATTAAGTGCTGAGGCCCAGTGATGTCACGGGCTCGGTTTCGGAGGCCAGCTCGGGTGGCCGGTGCCGCGGCTTCGCATTCGTCGCGGTTTTTGGCAGGGAGGGCTCCGCAGCCTCGCTGCCCTCTGACATTTCTGCGAGCCTTTGAAGAACCTCTCGTTGCACCGGGGATGCGGCCAAAAGAAGCGCTGGGTTCGGCGGGGCGGGTGGGCTGGGGTCTCAAGGGTCGCCCGTGGAGTGTGTCAGACCAAAGCGCCCAAATCGCTCGGGTTGGGATCCCGCCTCGCTTCGGAATTGGGGAAGAACCAACCGAACCTCCTGCCCCCTGGCTAAGGTCACGCTGGGGCTGCTGACGCTTTAATCGGCGTTTCGTAACTAATTGCCTGTCTGCGGCGCTCTCGTTATCAATTAATGTGGGCCTGAATATCAGGAAGTAACCCTATCTCCCTACAGCCGCCTCCCGGCTCTGGGAAATAGCTGGATTTCCTCATTGGGATGGATTACATGTTTACTGTGGCACGTAGCGAGGGTGACCCAAGGAAGCAAGCAGGACATCTTCATGTCCCCTCCTCTTCTCCTCTGTGTCACAGGGAGACAAATGATAATAAAAAAAAAAACCCTCGTTTGCAGTCTCTTGCAATGACATCTGAGAGCCTTTTAAAAAGGCAGCTTTTCCAGGTGTCGGGAAATGCCCTTACATGGATGGGGGCAGATGCCGTTCACTTTAGCAGACCCTGGTAGCCCCGCAGGAACTCTTGGCTTTCTCCATGCTTATTTCCAGAGGTGCTCCAGAGGTCTCCTCTTTGCAGGATGTGGCTGCTTCCTCCACTCGCTCCCCGTCCCCTGCTGCTCGACGAGCTCCGCAGCTGCATAAACAGCAATAGGAATCGCTCGGTGTCCGGAGCCCGCTCCGCGGATGCTCCCTGCCCGGAGCAGGGGTGTCTCCCTGCAGCGTTAGCTCCACGGTTTGGTTCACGCAGGTGTCAACGGCGCCTCCTCTCTCTCCTCTCTTGCAGGCCCGCCTGTAAGTACCGCGTGCCCACGGCGCTCTTCCCAAGCCCCATTCCCACCACGCGGGAAGGATGGCACTGCATCCCAGCGCACCGCGGGCCCTGGCCCGTCGACCACCAAGCAAATCCCCAAGAGGAGCGTAGAGGAGACGGCCAAGGAGCTGCGCCCCATCTGCTAATTGCATTCATTGCATAATTGCATTTGTTACGTGTGATTGCGTGGCCTCCTCGCCACGTTTTTGAGCTAACTCTCGCTTTTTCTGTGTCTCCTGTTGCAGGGCCCTACAGGAAGACCAGGGCTCCCGGTAAATATCTCTTTTTTTTACCCAATTCTCTCCCCATCATGCGCTGCCTGCGTTAGTTTAATGTGAGGGACCCGAGCGCCAAATCCGCCCGGGACAAATGCACATCTGGATGATGCCAGGAAGCATATCCATGGGGCGGGGGATACGGAGACCAGCTGCTTGTACGTGCTGGAAAAGTGCTGGAAACCAGGATGTGGTTCCCCATGGGCAGACCAAGCTTTACCACACGCTGGTGCTTTTCCCCCCCGTTTCTCTCCAAACCCCTGGGTGCGCGGGCCGGGGCTGGCTCTTTTGCAACCTTTCCGATGTGCCTGGTTTTGCTTTGCTCTCCAGGGGGACAAAGGCGCCATGGGCATCCCGGGACGGCCGGTAAGCCCCAAATTCCCACTTTCACCCCACCCACCGCGGGGGTGACCCTTGGGGTGGCGGGACCGGTACTGCTGACTCCCATGTCTGTCTGTCTCTCTCTCTCCCTCTGCTCTGTCCCTCTTGCATGTGGCTTCGACGGGTGCCGCGGGCCAGGGACTCAAGGGGCAACCTGGAGAGAAGGTGAGTCGGCCCTGCGGGCGGGCGGGAAGCGCGTGCGACGCTCGCCCTCCATCCCCACCGCGCGCGCGGGCGTCCCGGCCTCTCGCATCCCCTTCTCACCGCTCTCCTTCCCGCAGGGAGCGCCGGGAGAGGCGGGAATGTCCATCATGGGTCCCCGTGGGCCGCCCGTAAGTGCCTTTTGGACCCTCTTCCCGAGAGAGCTCCCGCTAGAGCCGCAGATAAGGATATAGAAACCCGCCACAACCCCCTAACCTGGCGCTTTCCTTCTCTTTCGCCTCCCCAGGGGCAGCCCGGCACTAGAGGCTTTCCCGGCTTCCCGGTAAGCCCAAATCCCGAGGAGCACGCGAGACACTGGTGCCCCGCGCGCCGCTTCCACGGGAAGCAGCTCCGGGGGCACTCAGCAGCGGCCACCTCGCCCCCTTCCTCCCCTCTGCATCAGCCTGGCGTTCCCACCATCTCCCTCCTTTTCCTTCTCTCTTGCAGGGCCCTATCGGCTTGGACGGCAAACCGGTGGGTGATGCGCTCGCGCACTCGCTCCCGCCGCGGAGCGGGCGCCTTTCGGAGGGCAACTTGGCGCCAGCTGCCCACCGGTATGGGGACAAGCGGGTCCCTGGCTGCGACTGAGACACAACCTCTTTCCTTTGCAGGGCCATCCTGGACAGAAGGGAGAGATGGTAAAAAAAATATATATATAATTTATATATATTTTATATGTATATATAATGTCTGCTGGGAGGCGCTCTGTAATTTTTGCATTAGGGCTATCAGCATTACGCAGTTGCGGTGGTGCCCGTCTGCTTGCGACTGGGACACGTTTCCCTTGCAGCTTGCAATTAAGTTCCTTAAATATCCTCCAGGAGCTGACGTTTTTCGTGGCTGGCCTCAATAGTAGAAGTAACAGTTGATGGAAAGTTGTTTTTTTTTTCTGGAAAACACCCGCCTGGCGGCTTGCAACTTATCTAGCTCAAAGGAAAAAAAAGCAGTTTTTGCGTTGAGTATCTGCTGCTTTGCTTGGGGTGGTTCTTCTTGCTCTTGTAACCCTGTGTTTCTTTCAAGGGCGCTGCCGGCCCCCAGGGACACCCCGTGAGTACCCACTCCCTCGTACTTGCACCTCCCCATGCTCCCTTTTGCCATGCAAGCAGTGGACTCTTTACTGCACACTTGATTTCTATTTATTTTTTATAGGGACCACCAGGACAAAAAGGAGAGAAGGTAATTTTAACGGGAGAGGGGCTGCGAGCGCAGACCGCGTTGCTCCAGCTCTGTGGACTAAACTCTTCCTCCCCATCCCCATTTCTCGCAGGGCCAGTGCACCGAGTACCCGCACAGGGTGAGTCGCTCACGTTGCTGTCGCCCGTCCCATGACCACCTTGGGGTATCCCCTCCGCTTGGGTGGAAACGGAGATGGGTGGCCTGGCCCCGGGATGCATTGGGATGTGCCGGCTCTGCAGCCCGGCGCGGGAGCAGGGGAACGTGGCGCTGCCAGGGATTGTGGGGTGCAGCGCCAGCGGCTCCAGGAGCAGCCGGAGCGCTGGGAATGCGCGCTGGAAATGCCCTGGAAGGACATCACATGGAGCGGCTGGAATGCGCGCGCGGCGGGATGGGATGAAGGGCTCTCTGTCCTCTTTTTGCCCAACCTCCGGAGCTCGCCGAGCCGGGTGGAGCGGGACCGGGACACGAATAGCAGCTCAGCTGTGTTTATTTAAGCGAGCCGGGCTCACCGGGTCGTCACGTTAGATCCAGGCTGGGGACAATGCTGGCGGGGGCGGTAGCCTGGGCTCCCGTTACAGCCTCCGCTGTCCCCGGCGCTCAAGGTGAAACCTGCAGCGAGTCGGCACGCTCCAAGCCCACGGGGAGCGTCCGCTTCCCTTTGCTCTCGGCTTTCCCGGGAAAGCGATGATGGGATGCGTTCCCGACGCGCGTTGCCGGGGGCGGCCCCTGGGACATCCTGCGCTCCCGGTAATGCCCGGTGTCTCCCCTGTTGCCCAGGAATACCTAAGCACCACGCTCGCGGCCCTGCGCTCTAACCACATCCTCACGTTGAAGGTTGGTTGGGGGGGATGCTCCCGCAACGCCGGGTGTGACGCAAAGGCGACGTTCGGCACCCTCACCACTCGCAGGATGCGCTCGCCCCACATCTCTCGCCCCGTCTTTTGCTCTATCGTCATTCACGTACTTTTTGGGAGCTCCGGGGCTCGCAGGACTGCCCGGCATGGGGGCTGTTTTCACTGCAATCTCTCCGTTCCCCTCTTTTCTCTCTCTCTTTCTCTCCGCCCTGGCTGCTCTCTGGCTCTTGGCATCCTCCTTTGCGCTGCGACCTCCCGGCTGGCCCTCCTTCAGCTGCTGCCTCTCCTCAATTCGGTGCGGCTGGCTCCTCCTCCGGTCATAAAGAGACGCACTTTCCAGGTAGACCTCCCCTCCGCACCGCCCGCGCTCGCCACTAAGCAGCTTGCGACCCTCTTTCCTCCCCGGCGGAGAGGTTTCCAAGAGGATCCAGCAGAGCCAGGCATGAAACACGGCTAAAAAATAACGCAGCGAAGCGTTAAAATGAGCAGTGGGGCTGGAGGCGCTTGGACAAGCGCGTTTAAGCGAGCCGCTAAGTTGCATTAGGTCTTTGGGCAAACACACTGATCTGGGCTTGCCAGGGCCACAGCTCGTGTTTTGTTTGACATATTTTCTGCAGTCGAGGTGCCTGTTCCCTGCTCAGGACCGTGCAAAATTCCCAGGCGTGAGGAAGTGTAATCTGGCCCTGCTGAACGGATCTGGGAACGAGCCGGGGGACTAACTGGTCGCCGCTGAGCAGGACTGAGAAATAGTTTGAGTTTGAGGCTAAAAATACCAGCTGACATGTGCCGAAAACGCCGCCTGACTTGCCCTATCCGCTTACAGCCCTGCGAGAGCCGCGGCACTCGCTCCGCACCGGCCGCATCTGCGAGGATGTGGTGACGGGGCGCCGGCGCTCGCCTGGCATTCCAACGGGGCGCTTCCAAGGCGCGCTGTCCACGTGCTCGTGAGCCGGTCCTTTGGGCCAGATGGCATTGCTGAGGCAGGAGGACGCTACGGAGGAGCCGGCTCGGGCGGCGTCATTGCGCGCGCGGGAACAGGCTCGCTCTGGTCCATGCGAGCTCCAGAGCGGCCGCGACGCCCGTGCTGTTTTCCCTTGGTTTTGTGGCGCTTCTGCCTCCGGCCCTTGGCATAACCGAGGGAGCGTTGTCCAGTGGGGAAGCTGTTGGCTCAAGGCCGTCCTCAGGGCGCTCTGCCCCGCTCTTGGAAACCTCCCCATGCGCTCACGCGAGCTTCGCTGCTGCCTCGCGTGCTGCTTGGGGCCGGGGTGGCTCTGCTCGCGGTAACCCCTTCCGTACCCCCCACCGCAGGGCGAACAAGGACAAGCGGGAATACAAGGTCCTCCGGGACCTCCTGGCCCGCCAGGGCCCGCCGGACCCGAGGGCGCCCCAGGACAGCCCGGGCCACCTGTAAGTGCGTATAAAAGTGGGAAAAAGCCTTGGCGCTTCCCATGTTGGTGCCTCTGACAGGGCTCTCCTTTGCACTAGGGCAGGACGGGCGAACCCGGGAAGCCTGGCAGAGACGGAGAGGTAGGTACCGGGCATGGATAGCACCCGCCGGCGTGTGGGCAGCGGCGCGCGCTCGAGCTCGTCGTGGCGCCCATCCTCGTGGCGTTCACGGGCGCTCTGCATGTCTGCCGACCACTGTGTCTGTTCCACCCGCAGGGCTTGCCTGGGCCTCCCGGAGCGAAGGTGAGACGGCGGAGGGGCCTTGCGGCGCAGGGTGAAAGCCAGGGGAGCGGGAGGCTCCATCGGGCCAAGCGGGTCTCCCATGGGCTGGTTGCTCTGAGGAGAAGGTTTCTATCGCCCGTGGCATTGCTCTGGGGCAGAGCACGGGTATTTGTGCATCTTGGGCCACGGCTCCTTCTCATTTCCCTCTTTCCCTTTGCAGGGAGACCCCGGGGCGCAGGGCTACCCTGGCAGGAAGGTAAGGGAGCCGGGTGAGCACGCACCGGGCTCCGCGTGCGCTCGGAGGGAGGCTGCGGATGTTCTGGGCCATAACATGGCTGGGTGCTCCCCAAAACACGTGGGAAACCTGCGGCATCCTCTGCGTGCAGCCAGGAAGGGGCAGGATACGGTCTGCACGCGGGATCTTCCCGTGTGTTCTCCCGTTGCCTTGCACGCTCCCCGCTGCCGTTGCTCGCCCTGCCCTTGCTCTTAGGGCTGCTCTGCTCGTCTGGATTTCTCCTTATGCTCACTGTGCCTCTCTGTTTCCTCTCTCTTCCTCCCGGGGCAGGGTGAAAAAGGGGAGCCAGGCATAAAGGTAGGCGTGATAAATACGGCTTTCTGCCGCGCCGGCTCGTCTGGCGGAGAGCGCTCTTCAGGCCGACGGGTCACGCGGGGAAGCGGGGTCCGAGCCATGCCTCGGGGCATTCAATGGAGTTCACATCTGTGCTCTTGATTAACCGCGAGCAGACACGCCAAACCGGGGCAATAAAAGCGGCCTTCATCCGTCCGGGGGAATTTGTTTCTTACCAAAGGCATTTCTCCGGCTCTGAAGCTTGCTAATGATTTGTTGCCTCCCTCCATTTGCTGGGATGGGCTGGGGTTTCCTCATAAAATCTGGCGGGCTGACGCATCAAATCCCCTCCAACTCTGCAGTTCAGGCTGAGGTTTGGCCCCGGCCTTTTCTGTCTCCCTTTCTGCATCCTTTTTACAGGCTCATATGGTCTCTGCCCAGATGTTGTCTATTTGGTTGAAATTTACTGTACCCATACACTTAAAACATATTACTCAATGCAGACTGTGCTTAAAACATTACAACATTGGCAAGCGTTCCCGATAGAGCACATTGAGTCACGCTGTACATTCCCAACTTCAGGGGAAAAGGCTGGCTCTGTAATATGTTGAGAGGCATTAACAGTGACATATGTATTTCAAGCATTTAGTATGTGGCATGCAACTTATTCGCTGTGCAGCATATTCGGGCTGTGTTTTTCCCATCTGGGTGGATTGCTAGTTGAAAAGGCTCCTTGAGAGATTAACTGGGATGCGTTAGAGCGAGTTTCAAGAGCTGTTCGTGGGGGATGTAGGCTTGGGGTTAATAGCTGACTGTCATGCAGTTGAGTTCCCTCAAGAAAACGGTATTCCCTTAGAAGTAGTGGGGGGCATGCGAAGTTCAAGGATTCCCAACTTGACGTGGGGGTAATTCCATCAAGCTCAAAGGAATCGCTTCTGGTTCATGCCGGTCTCAATAAAAGCAGAATTGCACCCAGAACCGATGTATTTGGGGAGCTACGAATTTCTTGTAGCTGTCTCGAGAGCTAGGCGTTAAGCTGATCTGGAAAAATGAAGTTGAGATATGGATCTCGGTGAGCGAAAAGGCTGGAGGAAGCCTACGTCCCACCCCTGCTCGCGTTCCCATGCTCCGTGGCAGCAGACATCTGCTCCGGCTGCGCCCACGTATGAGGACTAATCAGGCCTTGATTCACCCTCTGGAATTAGAACCAAAATTCCCTCTTTGCAGTCAAGATGAAAACAAACACTCCGGTTATCTGAGTTAGATTCTACCTCTCTTTATTCTGAGAAACCCAGGCCAGATGCTGCAGCCGCATTGGAGCTTGGCGCTTGGTAGAGCCCCTCTTGGCCCTTGTGGCCACCATGTATTGGTCTCCACCCGCCCTCCATCAGGGCCATTAGACAGCTTGCATTTGCCATTTAGATTATAAAGCTGGTCAGTATTTTACGAAATACAGTCAACAATCCAAATTATAGAGTGCTTTTTATCTGAAGCGCGTGTATTCTTGCTCTGTGTGCCTTCCAAGGAAAGTCTAAGCCCACAGCTCGGAGCAATGGTGCTGAGTAGACTGCCCAAAGAGAGCCTGGATTTTTGTTTTTGTTATTGTAAATGAAAAATATGGTAGCAATTCTGCACAAACCTGGCCTTGGGTTTTGCATTTCTTTTCCAGAGATGTTTGCTCCTCTCACAGTCCCTGGAGGGGACCCCGTTATCTTTGGGAATGTTGTGGCACAGGATGCGGTGGTGGGGAATAAGGACTGTTGTTCTGTTCCAACTCTATTGCTTGTCCATTTTGTGACACTTTTTCTTTGCCAGCCTTGTCCCTGATGGACCCTTGTCATCTCTGTTAGATTTGTTGAGCGCACTGCATAGTTGCTATGTCTTGTTATGGCAGTGAACTTGCCAGAAAAGAGGCCTTTTAAACTCTTATCTTCTACCTGGGAGGACTCATGTCATATCTGTTGCTTTCTTTTTTTTTTTTCCTGTGCTTCTCGCTGCACTTCCAGGGGGAGAGAGGCATGCCGGGGCTGCCGGGAAGACACGGCGCTAAGGTACCGTGCAAGCAACGGGGTGACGTTTTTCTGCCTGCTCCCTCCTCTCGGCTGCCCCGATGCTCGAGCATCGCCTGGGTTTATGTGCGTGCGTGTTGGCCGATGACTCTCCGTGGCTGGATATTCTTTCCGCTTCCAAAATGCAAAACACAGGGGGGAAAAATATATTTTCTTGCAAAATGCAGAATATATTTATCACGGGATGGTGGGGGGAGAGCTGTTTGTTCACAAGTGGCATGCTTCATCCGAGGCTGCCCTGTGGCCTCGGGCTCTAACGCTTTATGCTGGCGAGAGCAGCCGATCGCCGACGTTTCCAGGGGATCGGCATTCACGGCGTTTTGTGGATTTTGTGGCAAACTCCAGTGCGGTGTGTGCATTAGTGTAGAATACCAGAAAATAACATCGTCTGTGTTCGCTGCCACTGTAAAGCCAAAGAGCAAGGAGCAGGGACCCCAGATGTACCGTGACAGCCTAACCCAAGCCACCTTCTGCACATAATCCCTCCTGTGACTCTGGCCCGCGCACACTAAAACCTACTGATCTCTGCCATGTTCTGGAATGCGTTTTTCCCCCCTTTTATTGCATAGAATCCCTGATGTCCATCTTCTGTCCTTGTGTTTTTTAGCTTTGTCCCCGATTTCTGTCTCAGAAAGCTGAGAGGTATGATCCTGCTGCTCTCTAGCTCCCCACTCCTCCCGGTTTGAACCCCTCCAAGCTCTTCTCACTCTGAACTTGGCTCCTGCCCCTCTCCCCTACACCCCAACCCACCTTCTAACACCACTTCACCTCTCCCCCATCCCTTTCCCTAGACTCCCGTTGTCTCTCACACGCGCTTTGGTACCTGGACCCCTTCCCAGGACGTAACCAGTACTAACTCCAGGCGCTCAGAGAGATCTCAGAGCAAAGGGTCGATGCCCAAGCGCTGCGTTTTGTCCCCGCGGGAGCACCTGTCTCCGGGGGGCTCGGATAGCAGGAGCAGGCTGGATTCCTGGGTCTCGTGATGGCAGCTTGCTCTGCCCTGCGGAACTGGCTGCACGCGAATTGCATCGCTTGGATGTTGTTGTGTTGTTCTGCGTGTTTTGCTTTAGTTATTTAGCTTTCCCCCTCTATCCCAGTTGCCTTCCGAGCTCTTCGGCAGCCGCTTGCCTGTGAGATTTATCTTCTGTGATGAGCACAGAAGGAGAGGAGTAGAGAGACCAAGACCCCAGCGCTCCTCGGGACACTTAGCTCCATGTGTCCGGGATGCAGAGCCCTCCTGGGTGGCTGGTCCTCGGTCCGTGTCCTTGCATTCCCCCATTTTTCGGTGCTCTTGTGCTTGTCCGTCTTGGCTTGGCTCTCAGACTAAATCATTGGGGTGGGCTGGGGAGATCTGCTCTTCCTGCCTGGGTTGAGCTTTCCGGGAAGCAGAGCCGCTGCCGTAGGTGGAGCGGCTGCCTGGGAAAGGAGGATGTGTGCCGTGTGGTCTTGCAAGACTTCTCCCGGGCTTCCTAAGGGGGAGAAGATGTAGATTTTTGCTTTTGTAGCTCCACCTGGCTGATAGTGCCTTGTAAATCATGTGCTTGTGTCCGCTGCGTTTCCAACGAGGTCTTCCCGTCTCTCTCTCTCTGCTAGGGCGCTGCCGGCGTGGCTGCTGCAGGTGTGAAGGTCAGTCTTGCCCCTCCGCTGTGCGTTTGGGGCCAGGGGAGCAGGGCCGTGGGGAGCCCCATGGCTACTGAGGGGGTCAGAAGCTGCTGGAGAGGCTGGAGATACCAATAAGATGGGCAGGGAGAGCACAACCTGCGCTGATCCATCCCCTCTGGTTGATCCATCCCCTCTTTTCCTCACCAGGGCGAGCCGGGGACTCCAGGAGAAAAGGTACTCTTGGAAAGCGCCGGCGCTCTGCGCGCGCGCTTGTGCTGCCCTTGTGCTCCTTGCTTCCCTAGCAAGCCCTGCAAGCGCCACTTCAATGCTTTATGGCGTTTAGGGATGTCCCCTCTCGCCCCACATTGACCCTCTCTGCCTCCGAGTACTTCCATGCCCACCACAGCCCCATGGGACAGGGTGACGGCTGTCCTTCCGTGAGACGCCGCGCGAGCTGTCCCGTGGTGCCTCTCTGGTCACCAGCTGTCCCCCCATCCCAGCGCAGAGCTCCTGCGGCAGGCAGAGTGCAAAAATACCCCTTCGCACGCAGCTGGCTCGCTCGCAGGACAGCTGGCTCCTCTTGCTCGAGCCGGTCGGGGTTATGTTACTGCTGTGTAACAGGCGTCTTCTCTGTCTCTCTTCTTCCCAACCAAGGGAGAGCCTGGAGTCCCCGGGAGGATGGGCCCCCCAGGTTTGCCGGGGAAGAGGGGGCAGCGGGTAGGACTCTGCGTGTTTGGGCTCGGTGTCCTGGTGCCCCCTGAGCGGGCACCATGTTGCGTTGGGTTGCGTTGGGTTGCGTTGGGTTGTGTTGCATTGGGTTGCGTTGCGTTGCATTCCTTCAGCAATCTGCTCCTTTCAGGCAGCATGGGCTGTTTTCCCCAATTTCCACTGTTCTCGCAGAGCCCCGATGGGCGCCTGCACTAAGCTGCTCCTTGGGCGAGCATGCCTGGGGTTTGGAGCGGGAAGCACACTTGGGTAGGCGAGGGAAAGGAGACCTGTGCCAGGACCATTCCAGTGGGCAGCTGTGGCTTGAGCGAGGGCTCTGGATCCCTTTCCCACTTGCCCATTTTGAGGGGGCATCTCCTGAGGCGACACCTGGTGAAGGACCAGGCATGGCTAACAGAGCGTTCTTCCCATTGCAGGGGGAACCGGGAGCACCTGGAGAGCGGGGACCCGCAGGTCCACGGGTAGGTGGCCCTTTGCAAATGCTGGGAGAGCTTTGAGTCCTTCAAGGGTGGGTCTAAGGATGGTGGGAGGATGCAGATGGTCAAGGAGATGGGGCCAACCCAAGCCCTCACTGGGGGTTTGATCTTTTGCAGGGCCCCAAAGGAGAGCCTGGGAAGGATGAAATGATGGACTATGATGGCAACATCAGCGAAGCTCTGCAGGTGAGGAGCTGCCCCCCTGCCCTGCGCCGTGGGGCTTTTCCGTGCCCCAGGGGGTGCTGGAAACCAGGAGTGATGGAAAGTGCTCGACTGCTCTACAGCGATTTGTTTTGTAGCCTCCTTGCTTGTCTGAATGTGTTTATTAATGGAAAACCAACCAATTACCAGGACTGGGGAAAAGCTAAGTTTTCAAAAGGCTGTCTCACTCTCTCTCTCCTTTTTTTTCCCCTACTGATATTTATTTATTTATTTATTTTCATTCTTTTTTAGGAAATACGAACTTTGGCCCTGATGGTAAGTGCTTAGTTGAGGGCTTTGTATTTTAAGCAAGAAACTGGGTGCTCATCCTAGGCAAACGGCCTGGCGGTTTTGCTGCTACAAAAACATTTGCCTTTTACTGCTGAGAGCTAAAGCAAGAGGGCATGATCGAAGTGAGGAAAGAGGGTGCTTTGCAAAAAAGCTCATATCAGTGACTTATGGTGGACAATTGCTGTGGAGGGAGGTGAGGGCACCGCAATGTGTTGCAGTTCCCTTTAAACTCAGAGGAGCTGTTTGATTCCAAACATGAAAAAATAGATGCTGTGGCCACCGTGAAAATGATTCCTTTTACATTTTATTTATTTTTAGGGACCCCCAGGACTCCCAGGTGTGGCTGGGCCTCCAGGGCCACCAGGACAGAAGGTATTTGCTTGAATACCCAAGGGAAGGAAGAGTTGTTGCTGTGTATTTCGGCAATGCCTCTCTGTCGTCCCATGGCCAAGCAAAAGCAGCCAGAATTTCAAAGTGTCAAAATATGATTTTGTGCTTCAGGGTGAAATTGGTTTGCCGGGTCTTCCAGGCCACGATGGAGAGAAGGTAAGACGAGGTGTCTCTGTGGATTATCCTTCCCTCTGTGGTGTTGTTCGCAGTAAGAGTGTCCATCTCTGCTTTTACAAGACGTTCCCCAGTTGCTCTTCTCTTTCGCTCTGCAAAAACGAGCATTCAAGGTTTAGCCAAGTCCTAGCCCGTGAGGAGAAGCTGAGATGGCAGGATAAATCCCTCAGATGGGCAGCGAGAGGGCTCTGGGGATAGGGAGGAACTCTGCAGGCCTAGTCCTCTTCTCACCCACAAAATCCTCACTCCGTCCCGTGGATATCTCCTAGGGACCACGAGGCAAGCCAGGAGAAACGGGCCCCCCTGGCCCCCATGGGCTGCCAGGACGGGATGGACCACCCGGAATGAAGGGAGAACCAGGACATGTTGGAGAAAAGGGGGAGAGAGGAGAGCCGGGACAAACCGGCTTACCGGTGAGTACGTCTGGCTAGCGATGCCTCTTGCGTTTGCCTGGTGCAGTCCTGCAAGAAGCACCAATCTCTCTTGGTCCATAGGGTCTCGATGGCCCAGCTGGAGAGAAGGGAGAACGAGGTGACCAAGGGATGCCAGGACCATCAGGATTGCCAGGTCCCACTGGACTTCCAGGACTGACAGTAAGAGTGAAAAAGGCTGAACTTCCACACCGAGCAAACAAAAAACAGTGCAGGGCAAAACACAAGCAGATGTTTCTCCAAGTGCCGAGTGCCTCGGCAGGCTCGGACTGCTATCCAGGAGTGCCTTACTGTCAGGATACCCCTGACTGCATGACTGACCCGTGAGCTCAGGTCTCCTGCAGCAGGCAAGGAGCACACAAGCTGGGCTCCTGCTCCCAGTGCTCTCCGGGGCACCCGCATGGCTAAATCAGCGGGAATGCTACTTGTTTCCCACCCCTCCTGTTGGGAATTGCTGCTCCATGGTGTACGGGTGGCTCACGGTGGGGTCCTGATGGGAAGGCTCTGCAGTGTGGCTGGTGCTGACATGGTCTGTTGTGTGCAGGGAGAAAAGGGAGAAGCCGGGCAGCGTGGCGAGAAAGGATATCCTGGAGAATCGGTAGGTCACCTTTTGTGTTTTCTTTCTGCAATCTTGGTGGCTACAGAGGGATGGTTTGGCAGCAGGGCCACATCTCAGCCTCTTATGATGCATAACCTGCATTGAGCACGGGAAACTTCATCGCGTGCAACAGAGTTGCCAGCCATCCTTAGCTCCCGATGCCCTCATTTTTCCATTATACAAGGGCAATCTAGATCAGTGACTTTTATCAGACAAGGACTTCTCTTCCATTGCTTTTCAGATACCAGGCCCCCCTGGACCTCAAGGCCCACCAGGACCTCCAGTAAGTTTTGAGCAACTCATCTGAGGAGCAAGGCACTGGGATGCAGGGGGAAGTGTTTGGGGAGGATGTTGGCTGGAGGTGACCACTGGAGGCACTGCGGGGTTCGAGTAGGAATAGGCTTGGTACCAAATTTCCAAACTGCACCGCGGGGTAGGTCAGAGCTATGATGGTCTGTGGGGGTAAAGAGAGAAGGTTGCGTTAGAGCCTGAGATGAAAGGGAAGGCTGTAGAGAGACGGGATGGATGGGATTAACAGGATCAACTGCAAAAATGGTCGTAATAGCAAGCCTGGCATGTCTCCAGGTTGTTCTTGGCAAGAGCTTCCTTGCTACCAGAGCAGGACAGTACGTGAAGTGCCCTTACGCAAAGCAAAAGGCCTTTGGGCTGAGTGATTGCATTGCTTGGTGACAGGGATACCTGGCGTTCAAACCATGCCCTAAAACGTTACTCAGTATCTTATTTCTCATCCCAAACGCAGGGTCTCCAGGGCTTTCCAGGACCGAAGGTAAGGCTGTAGGACCTTGTGTAGTGATACTTTATTAGATATCCAAAGTGCTATCATGTCTTTCAGCAACAATTTTCTAGGCCTCAAATCTGATTTTTCTTTCCATGTTGGTAAGACAAAAAAAAAAAACAACAAAAAAAAACAACTTCTGAATATCTTCTAGAGAAAGAAATGGATTGGCCGCACTCATTTTAGGATCAAGGAAAACGGTCATTCTCTCCTGTTTTGACCCAGAGCACTGGGAAATGACTGCCCCTTGGACAGGCTGTGTGCAATGGGAAGGAAAAGCCTGTCATCCAGCCCCCCAAAACCCTGAGCTCTGTCTTAAAACTGGTCAAGTCTTAAATGCTGTAAATTCTACTGGAAAACCATTCAAGGACTTCACTGTTGTTGGTGATCAGAAACTTTCTAATCTCTATCCACGTGCATTGCTCTGCCTGCACCAACGGTTGGTCTGCACAGAGATGAAAGCAAAACTGGGTGGAAATTTTCAGGAAGTTCTGCATTTTCCCTCCTCCATTCTTAGTAAAGCTAGGAAGAAATTTGTGCAACGAGCAACACGGTAGCTCTTCTGGCCAGGTTTGGCACATGGGTGACAGCCCTACCTAGGTATTAATGAGCATGAGATACATATCTTAATGGCTCTTTTCTCAAGATGCTGATTACAGATGCAGTTACAGGCCTTGCTTGTCTGTTACTCACTAGCCCCTGGTGTCTGGGGAACTCGTGCAAGACACACACTTCTTCAGGGCATGCGCCAAGGAAGCAGGTGCAAGTTTTCTGCAGCGTAGATGAGATTAGGGATGGAAAAGTCCTGCGTCGGTTCCTTCAGAAAGAACTTTGTGCTGATTGAAACTTTTTGGGTTTATCAAAATGTAACATTTTGTTTCTATTGCCCTACAGTTTATAGTCTAGAATTTAAATATATGACACTTGTCATTCATTTCCAAGGGATCCCAGTTGCAAAGCCACTCCAGGGTATAATTTCCCCTGATTTTAGCACGCGTGTTGCCACGTTCTCTGCGCCACGGCGGCGCGCTCGGGACGGAGGAAGGTTTGTTATATAAGCGGTGAGTTTATCTTCTCCTCCCTCCTTCCTTTAGGGGGAAGTGGGGATCGACGGAGCGAAAGGCGAGAAGGGTGCTCAGGGTGAAAAAGGAGACAGAGGGCCACTGGGATTACCCGTAAGTACCCAGGAAGCGAGCGGCGCTTTGCGAGCCGAGCCCGCAGCCGTTGTAAAAGGATCCCTCGACACGAGGCACGCACGGGGATTTGATAGGCAAAGGCAAGAGAAAGAGATGCCCTATAAATAACTGCGCAGGCATGTTCAGTAACGTGGGCCCAGGGCTGCTGCAGCACCCGGCTCGGCAACGAGGGGTTTCGGCAGAGCGATAGTGAGTGATGGGGACCCTGGTGCCACCCAGTTGCTCTGCCAGCCCCCAGGTTTTCTCTCTCCATTGGAAGCACAGCTGGCAAAGCCCCTGGTCTGTGCACCGTGTGGCTTTGTCCTTGCTGTTGGCCTTCGTTTGATGGGCCCGGTCCTGTGCCCCTGGTTTTGGCTCAAATGTGCATGTCTTTGTTTATACCAGTGTTTTGTTTCTTCGGTTGTGTTTATTATAGCAGCTATACATGAGGGCCTGGGCGTGTTTCAGCCGGCCCTAGTCGCTGCGCTGAGCTGCTTCTCTCTGGCAGAAGCTGCAAATTAAAAGCTTTCCATGTAAACAGCTCTTCCCTGCAGCCTCTGTGCTACGGGGATGGCTTACGTGGGTCCTCGGGACCATCTGAGCAAAAGATGCCCGGGGTTGTGCGTTCCCATCCTGCCTACGCTCCCTCTGCCGGCAGCTGCCGGAGAGGAGGCGCTGGAAGGCTGGACCTGCTCCCATGCATCCCTAAGGTCTGTGGATGCGGAAGCTTGGACCGCCTGTCCCACATGGAGGTCTTGGTGGTTGCTTATTGCAAGTGTGTGTTTGTCTCGAGCCACTGCTTCCCTCATGTCTCCTCCCTTTTCTGTTTGTTGTTAACCTCCCGTGTCTGTCCAGGGTGCCTCGGGTTTGGACGGCAGGCCCGGACCGCCGGTGAGTCCCGTTTCTCCCCTTCCCCATGGTCTCCTCCCCAGCGCTGTGCTTTGTCCCGTCTCTCCCGCCGCAGCCTCGTCTACGCCAGGAACAACCCTCTTGTGCTTAGCGACATCCATGTGTTTTGTCCTGTGAGCTGCGTCCCATAAGGACCAGGAGGCAGCACTCGATTGCAGCATGTGGACAGGGAGGCAATGGGAGACACTAACGCAGAACACAGATGTCTCTACGGGGTTGGACGTGCCTGAATCTGCCCTTGAGCTGCCCTTGAGGCCCTTGAGCTGCTTTTGTCCTCTGCTTTGAAGATGAGCTTTGTCTGCCTTCACTTCTCAAAGCCCAAGCAAGCCATGGCACTGCTAGCATATTTACCATGCTAGAAGATGGCCCTTGTATCAAAGAGTGAGCTGAAGGTCTGATTTTTCATGTTAGCGTAGCCGAGAGTCAGGTGGAATGGCAAAAATGGCAGAAAGGGAACAGGACTCGGGCGGGAATGATGCCCATCTTGGTTTGCTTCTGTGTACGTACGCACCCGCACTCACCTTGGCAGCACGGGCTCTGTCAACCCGCATGACTGGCTGCCTGCCACCCAATAATGCCAATTCTTTCATTTTTGCCTCAACTTATCTTTTCCTAAGGGAGCTGCTCTGTCTCATGCCTATAAGGAGGACCTAGAATAAATAAATAATAAAAAAATGGGCTGATATTGTTTTTTTTCATATTATTTCAGGGTACTCCGGGACCAATTGGGGTTTCGGGGCCAGCAGGACCAAAAGGGGAAAGGGTGAGTTAGCTTAAAAACTCCCTGTATCACTCTGAAACTTCTCTGAAGGCAACACAATCCCTAGGTCATTCCAGGAGCTGGAATTTCTCCCTCCTGCATGTAAAAAAAAAAAGTGGAGGCCCAGCTGAGGGTACTAAGTATCTTGTCCCTGGGCTTTGAAATGGATGTCTTTACCTTCCTTCTGTAATACTGCAGAAGTCCTTGCTGTGCTGTCTGTCTGTACAGCGTGGGATTTTAATGATTTCTACTCTTTTGTCTCCATTTCAGGGCAGTAAAGGAGACCCTGGAGTTGTAGGACCAATGGGACCAGCGGGGCTTCCTGTAAGTACCGGGTGCACTCGGGATTTCTGTCACTTCCAACAGCTTCCTCCTTCCATGTCTGACATCCAGAGAAATCTGGCTGAAATCTGGCACTCGTGGCTTGGTTGGGTAGTTCTTACAACTGAAACCAGGAGCTTTGCTTCCCTAGAGGAGCATCAGGAAGGCCTGAGTAGCTCCAGACTAGTGGTTCAGAATGAGATGGATGCAGCTGGCATAGTGAAACTTGATTCATCTCAGTCCTCATGCCATCAAAAGAAGCTGTGGGAGGCTCACAGGATACATATTTTAATCAAAATTGCAGGAAAGGGTTTTTTGTTGTTTGTTTTTTAACCTAAAGCAATTAATACTGAAGGAAACAGCAGGCAAACTCTTCAGCAAATTCTTCTTCCTGACTGGGCACACAAGGAGACCTGTGTGTTTAAAAAACGACTCTTCTCTTGCTGATGTGTTTCAGGGTTTACAAGGTCTACCTGGTGACAAAGGAACCCGGGTAAGCGACCAGGCAAACTCTCTCTTTTTGGTTACTAATGTCTCTACGCAGTGGTAAAGGGGTTGATATCTGAGCAACCTGATGATAGCCAGCATGTAGTTGGGTCTGCCAAACCTTCATGTAAGGAACTTTACAAACTTGTAATGCATAAGGTGATACCTGCAGTTCATATCATCAATGAGGACATCCTGGTCTGTCTGTCCAAAAGATTCAGAGGGATTTGCTAGAGTGTTTGCTATTGCTGCAGCTCCGTTCTCACTGACATGTGGGACTTCACGGGCAGTAGAGTTAGGCCAACACGGTGTGTTCTAGGAAATACTTCTTATCTGTGCAAGGATTCCCCTGAGAATCAATCGAGGTGGAAGCAGCAAATCCTGTCACCTTGCTCGTAAATTCCCCCTAGAGCTTGGCCTCTAGCAAATGATCTTCCAGAGAATTTGGATAAGACAAATTGATTTGATATATCTTAAAGAATCGCATGTGAAGTCTCCTCAGGCTTTGCCCTGGATGGATGTGACCGATGAAGAGCTGGGTTCCCCTGGGGCAACCAGTAATGCGAACGGCTGCATTTGCATCCCCTGCGTTATAAAAACATAAATACGACCCAAGCGCGTATTTAAGCACCTCGCTTTCCCAACAAGCTTTCAACAACTGCAAGGAATTTCTTGTTTGTTAAAGCTCTGAATCGTTTTGATAACAGCAGTTGAGACATATCGTTGAATCTAATTTATATTTGCAAATATAAATGGTTTCTTCAGATTATAGTTACTAAGGCTATAACTGTACAAATATGTCAAGTGGTTCAATACAATACACATATGTGCATGTACTGATATGCACATATGCATGTATACTTTCTCTTCAAAAGACTCTGGTATCACCTAAATTTATCTGAAAAGTTTTATGGTGCATGTGCACATGCAGTGACTTCATGATGTGAATTTATGTGATTTTTTTATACATATATATAATATATATATATATACATATACATGTAATGAATAGCTTTCTGTCCTTACCACCTGCAATGTATTTCTGATCTTACTCTGCACAGATGGGCAGTTTGGAAAAGCAGTAGCCAATGGGCATCTTAAACTAGGGGAGAAAGGTCCAAATGCCATGGTAGTTGCAAAGTTCTCCCCTTTTTTAATCATTCCATTTCTGGCTTTGCTTCTTAACTTCCTCTTAACTTCACTTTGGTGTATTTCACGGTGTGTTGCTTTGCTTTTCCTTGTGTGCCTTCCAAGTAGAAAATAACCTTAACTGAGTTTCTTGACTTTTTCAGTCAGTCTTTCAGCTGGGTACTTGGATTGGGAGAAGGGTCTCTGGCTGGCTGCAGGCGGGCAAGGGGGATTGCCCTGGGCTCTCCCACAAAAGCCAATGGAAAGCAGGCTGTGTGGCCCTTGGGAATCCCGGTTATCCTGCTGGAAACGAGGAGCCGCTCCACGGCGTGACCGTGGGAGCAGCCAGCCTTCGGGCAACCCAGCTGAAAAAGCGTGGTCTCAAGCCAATGTCTTTGCTGTCGTTTGAATTCCTGCATTTTTCTCTTGTGTGTGTTTGTGTGTGTCTTCCTTGCTCCCACAGGTCCACCTTTGTCCTCCTTATCCCCTGCTCCTCTTCCACCTTTCTTCCCGGTTCCTTCCTCCCCCCTGCAGAGCAACCCACGCCGCCTTTTCCTGGATTATCCTTTGTGCTCCAGTGCTTGGCTCTGGGTGATTTCTCCTCATTTCCTCTCCCATCCATTTCTCTTGCCAGCTTTGAGTTTAACATATTTTTTTAAAAAAGAGAAGAAACAGCAACCTATGCTGCCTGAATCCTTAATTCCTTTAACCTGCCTCACCAGCACCCTAAATTCAGCTCCTTGCCCAGCTGCCCCTTTCCCTGTTTTATGCTCAGCATCTTCAAGCTCCTCTATGTCATGTAGTGAGCTTGGGTATAGATATAGGGTAAATACCCAACCGTAGCCTGCCCGGGCCCTATGCTGGGCATTAATTAAGCCAAGAGCCCATGACCCCAAGAGCCCATAGGCTTTAGCAATGACTAGTGTTTCTATGGCCAGTAGCTCCATGAGGGCTTTTTCTTAAGAGCATCTTGAATGAACATAGGTTTCTCTCTTTTTGAGATGTTTCCTAAATGTTTACCATATATTTTTTTCTTAAACTATCGCTGACACGTGTTTGAAATGGATGATCCTAAAGCTTTTGTATGTTCTCTTTTTTTGGACTGAACTATTATTTACAGGGGGAGAGGGGCAAGAAAGGCTCTAGAGGGTCTAAAGGGGATAAGGGAGACCAAGGAGCGCCTGGATTAGATGCACCCTGCCCATTGGTATGTTCTGTTTTATCTAATGTATTGCTGTGAGTCGCGGCTCTTCTCCAGAAGCATTTGGTCTACGAAACGCGGCGAAACCCGAGTGCTCTGAGTGACACCGGGCACTGGAGCCACGGTACCCAGAAGGGAAACAAGTCTCTGGTATTTGAATGGGGCATATTTCTGTCCGGATTTGTCTATAAATCTAGATGAATGAGATTTTTGTCTCAACTCCTAAGCGGCAGCGAGCGTGCTGCAAAGATGTCTGCAGCGTGGCCACAAATCCCAGGTGGATTTGTGCACCATGCATCCAGGAATGCAGCGTCCAGCCTTCCCTGCAAAGGCTGGGAATGCCTAGGAAAAATGGGAAGGAACCTGCTGCTTCTGCAGAGGAACCCAAAGCAGCCTGTACCCTGGGTCCGTGGCCGGGGTGCCCTGTGCCAGTCCTGGGAGGCAACGGCGCCTCTCCCGCCGCGGCTGGCGTTGACCCGAGTAACGACAGTGGTTGATTTCACGAACAGGGCCTCCGAGGCTTTAAAGGCGAGAAGGGGGAGCCGGGGTTGCCCGGGCTTGACGGGCTGGATGCCCCGTGCCCGTTGGTATGGCGCACCTTCCCTTTCCTGCATGCTTCGCTCGCCTTGGCTCCCGGCACCTCCCCGCAACCGCGAGCGCCTGGCGCTCCCTTCCCTGCTTGTCCCCATGCCGCTTTCCCGGCGCTGCCGTGCTCCGGGCCGGTCCCCACCTGCATGTGTGAAGCTCAGCGTCGCTTTGGGTGTGCGGGAAGATGGGGTGGGAGGGAATCGTTACTGACAGCCGCTTCGCTTCTTCCGTTGCCCTCACTGCCACAGCTTCTGTTAGAACAGTGCATGACCTCTGCCGTGGGCTAAAATCCCTATGGGTTCGCTCTATCCTTGCTTGTGTGCAGCTAAGAATAGCCTGGCACCTCCGTGGTACCTCGGGCACCCCGTACCTTCTAAAGGGACCCAGCACAAGAATGGTTATATGGCCGGTGAACTCATGAGGAACACTTCTTTGGATGCTTCCGTCCCTCCGTTCCCACTAGATAACTCCTATTTGTGGCCTTCTCCTGGAAGCAAAACAGTATCCAAAAACCTTGAATCTGGGATTGACTGTTTCCCCATATCCATCTTAACTGGGTATTGGAAGGAGGTTATCATGCTAGCGTCTCATCTAGCTAGACCATCGCTGTCCTGCCCTTCAAAGCCCCACGGAAATGGGGCTGCAAAAATGTCCCAAGGAAAGGAAAAGCAATATTTCATCTCAAAGGGCTTTTCTGGTTTACTACCCCAGGAAATCAGCAGCACTGAGACATGTGCTTCGCCTCCCATGAAGAACACTTGTTTACGGAGCAGGTTTTACCTATACAAAACACCTAATTTTGGAGGAGCACGAACTCTACTAGGGCCCCAACCAAGCTGTCTATCTCTTTTTTAGTCCCCACTTTCTGTTAGGATAGCTGGAGACCTATTTTTGTTGAGGGAAACTTGCCAGAAAATGTGCTGAAATAGAGATGCCGTTTTATGTGTGTGTGTATATATATCTATATACATATATATAGTGTCCTGGCATGCAAGCTATAACTCCATTGAGCACGGATTTGGCTCCAGCTACACTCAAAGCTTAGCATCCCGCTGCCGCATCCGTGTTCCCGTGAACTAACGCCTGGCACCTCTGAGAAGCGCGGGGTGAGGCGCGGGCTGCTCATCAGCACGGCGCGCTGCCCTCCTCGGCCACGGGCCCGACAGGTGCTTCCTCGGGAGGACGTTGCTCTGCGCTTGCCCCTCCGCTTGCCCTTTCCCTTCCCCTTCTCGCGGCTTTCGGTGCTGGGGAGGTTTTGGCTTTGGTCGCCCAAGGGAGCAGCGGCCGAAGGTCTCCGTCCCCCGCGGGTGCAGCCGGACCGCTTTGCTCCACTCGGTGACGGCGTTTGCAGCCGAATGTCACTCCGGCTGCCACCCTTTTCAGCCTGGGATTTGGGCTGCGCTGGTTTCCACAGCCAGAGGTTTGGGTCACTCCCAAGAGGGCAGGAATATATGGAATATATTGCGCCCTGTCCCTCCTGGCGCGGCTCGGGGGGTTTGCTGCAGCTCTAAGAGCAAACCCATCCCTTCCATCCCCGTTCCCCGCATCACTTCCCGCATCCTAAAGCACTGTTTCACCCGCCTCTTTTGCAGGGAGAAGACGGCCTGCCCGTTCAAGGCTGCTGGAATAAGGTAAAATAACCCCGGAGATGATGTGGCGGTGCTGCAGCTCCCGCCGAGCTGCTGTCACCCCTGCCCCGTGCCGAGTTGTCACTAACGACTTGTTGGGAATTGCCACTAACGCCCCTTTATGGTTTCTTGTTTTTCTTTTTGCAGTGATGGTTCTAACCCTGGACTGGCCTGTGTGTGTTACTGTACATAGAATATTTATTTTTATACGGTGTTCTTCTCCAAAGTGCCATAAGTTACGTATTTTTACAAATTATCGAAAGGCTGCATATTTTTTTTTTGTACAGAAAATGCTAAGCCCCCCCTCATTTGTCATTGCTCTGCCTACGTTATGCTTGTCCTGCCATGGAGTACAGCTGTAATATTTACATGGTATTTGTGCGCACATGATGAATATTGGACCTTAATAAATTATTGCATTGCAAAGGGCCTGGAGGAGCTGTCCTGCATACATTAAAGGTCATTTTGTTTGCTTTTCAAGCTGGAATCAGGCAAGAATATTTCACACTAGCATGCATTTTTATTAAACTGGACCATTAGCAATTTTTGAGGACTAAAAGGTATTGCTGGGGCAACTCGGAGCAGGCAAATGCTATCCATACGGATGCTTGTGAGCACCCCCCTTCCAGGGGCTGCTCCTGGGCCGGATCGCTTCCAATTAGGAAACTGGGTCAACTCAAATTCCAGTCCGAATGGGTCCCCTGAGCACTTTCCAATCATCTCTTCTTCTGCCAGCATTGTCCCTCGGATGACACTTTTCCATTCGTGATGTTCCGCATGCGGCGCCGGCGGTGCTGGCGCTCGAATGGTACAGCAAGGACATTAATGCCAGGGCACTAAGGAGGTCCTGCTTGCTTTTTATTCAATATTATCTCTCATGGATATGACCTCCAGCTCTGTGTGTGTGTGAAGCTTTGCAACTGTGAAGACTGGCCAATAGGAACAGCACACTGGTTTAAGCATGAATATCGCAGTTCTTGTGTTTTGGCCTGTGAAACACAAAACAGTCATTAAAAAACAACAAAAAACCCCAAAACAGAAGTAGACATATTGATGACAGAATTGGTTATGGAGGGTTGTAGTAAGGGCAGGGAATTTCTGCTCTGACTCGGTGGCACGTTGCATGCAAGACAGGTTGGTTGGATGCTCTACTCCCATCTAAAAATTCTGGCTGTTTTTCATCCTCAAACCCGGGTGGATCTATAGAAGAAAACTGCAATGTCTCTGGTTGCTTTGGTTTTGTTTTGTATGCTATTTGTGACTACACTTGGAACTGCATGGAATTGCCTTTGCTTGGACTTGCCTTCACCCGAATGCAACCAAAATGGTTCTGGATCTGTTTGTTATTTGGGGGGCTGTTTTTCAGCTGATGAGCTTGCGCGAGAGCAGGGTTTTGGCTGAGGCATAGGAGACGTTGAAATGCAATTGCCAGCATGCAGCTCTTAGACCAGGTGCTCTAGGGCACCATGGTAGACGATTTATCCTGATTTCTCCTGGAATCAGGTGCTTAATTTGCAGTGGTCACACCTAAACGCCGTTGTGAGCCCAGCCTCGGGCCTTAAGTGCTGCTGGAGGGTGCTCAGCGCCTGTAGGCATTTGGATGACACCACGATGCCTCTCTGGAGGCTTTGGGTTGGGTGCGTGTTGGCTTGTGAGCATCTTGGGTGGGATACGCCTTGAGGGAGGGAAAGAACCCAAGGCTGCTTGTGGCAAAAAATCATGGAAGATGAAAGAATGTGGATTCAATGGCCCAAAGAAGAGGCCTTGTGCTTCAAAGAGAGGCCCCGTTACCAAGTCTGCGCTCGAGCAGCTTGGCTTGGTGCTTCGCCCCCTCACCCTGCAGCAGGCGCGTTGCCCTCGCGGATGCCCCTCGCCTCGGCCGGGCCGCCTTGACGGCGTGTCGTTTCTCTGCCCCCTCAAGGGTCAAACTCCTTGGCTCATAGCCAAGAAGTGAGGTAAGCGCGAGGGCGCCGAGCTTGGCACGCGAGAGCCCGCTCTGAGGAGGAGGAGGACCTCGCCCGAGAGCCGCCGGAGACGCCTCGCCAGCTCCCTCGTGGAGCCTGGGATGAGCTTGTGGCCCACGCGCCCCGGCGGGCGATGCCGGTGGGGCCGCAGGTGTCTGCTTTGCTCCCTGCCTTCTCCACGAGGCAGAGCTTGGAAAGGGCCCCACTTAATGCCCGTGTTTCTTTTCTTTGGTCGTGTTTGCTTCGTTCTGTTGCTGTGGTGGGACTCTTGAGGTGAAGGACAAGGCCCGTTTTCCAGCAGCCGCTGCACGAGCGAGTGCAGGGCATAGACAGTGTTTCTTGTGGGATCCCAGGAAGAAATTCTTGGATCCAAGGAAGAACTTCTTCCTGAGCAATTACCTGTGGAAAAGCAGTGCAGTCCTGTGTGCTGCTCCGCGAGGACATGACAAGATCTTCTATCTTCTACTACCGTTTCTGGTTGCCAGATGACAAACTTCCACCTATACCTTCGATGATTCCATCTTTAACCCTTTCATCACTAACTTTTTCTTCTCCTGGGAAGTTGGAACGGACTGATTTTTTTTTTCCCCGGAAAGGGAAACGTATACTGAATTTTCAAGTTATGATTTCTCTCTCTTGAGAGCAAATGAGGAGTTTGGAAGAAAAGTGGTTTTACTGAACAATTCTTTTTAGCTTCCCGTACTCTGTTTGGGGCTCCATCACTCAAACTGTATATATCTTGTCTGGAGTCCTCTAGGACTACTTTGTTGACTCTTTAAGGACCTTTATTTTTGTGGGCACCTTTTAAGAGACATACCTCCATGTGGAAAATAAGGATCACAACGATGTATTTAACCTTGAGTATTTGATTCCCATTTGATCCCCACCTGCCTTAATGCCGCTAGCTACGGGTTAAAGCACTTTGATGAGGCAGGGCCCTTGTTATTGCAGTTAATGAGTGGTGTTATCTAAATCATTAGGCAGGACTAAGTGAGAAGGGGCTCATGTTATGGCTCAGAGAGGAAGAACTGACTTGAAGCTCAAAGCGATGCCTCCTAAATCTGAACAAGTCCCAGAAATGCAACAGTCTTCATTCAAATACTCTTTTTTTTTTTTTTTTTTTTCAATTTAGCGGGAGTGATCCTGGCTTTTTGACAAGGAGCCCTAGATCCAGCACCCATCTCTTTTCACCACTGCCCTCCACCGCTTCAAAAAAAGCCCCATTCAAGGAGTAAAAAGAGCAGGGGAAAAGTTAAGCAGTACAAATCCAAGGGCTTTATTGAATAAATACAGGAGCAGGGGAAGAAATTGTTTCAGCTAAGAACAGGGCTGATGAAAAGGTTAACTCGTTTTACTTGTAATTTTTATGTTTATTTTTACTCTGTTTTGTGGGGGGATGAGGGGAGAACCTGACCAGAACTGCAGGCGGTAGGCATGCTATTTTTTCTTCCTTTTTTTTCTTTTTTTTTAACAAATTATATATATAGTTTGATAATGTTACTTACACTTTTCTTTATATTGATAATATTTTGGGGGCAATTTATTTGCCCTTTTTTGTTTTCTTGTGTTTTCTTTTAGGAAAAAATATATATTTTTTTTGCGGGGGGGGCGCTTTTGGAATAAGTTTTAAAAAAAGCCCCTCACCCATAATGTCCTCAGGACATTCCTCTTGTCTTTTTCTCTCTCTTTCAATATTAAGCTGGTGCTTTCCATGGACAAACCTTTTTTTTTTTTTTTAATATTTATAAATATACCCACCCGGGCCACCCTTGGGGACCAGGTACCAGTGACCTCTCCCAGACAAGATGGTCTCGCCAAAACTCCGTACGTTCATTTACAGAACTCAAAAGGGCTATTCTGGGGACCAGAGGACTGCAAACGGTCTCTTCCAAAACCAGGTGGTGGGTCAAAAAGCCACGAGTCTGGCAAGAGTCACTGCGTTCGCTTCTGCAGCACGCTACGTTTTTGTCTCAGCCAAAACGGCTTTCTTTTGCCTATTTTCAGAAAATATTATTATTTTTTGTTCTCACGCTTTTATTTCTCTGTGTTTCCTGCTGCACTCTCCCTGCTTCTTGTGTCGCTTTGCGATCAAACACCCTGATCTGCTGAAAGCATCAAGGCAAAATGTTGAGTTAGGATTGCAGGGGTTTGCTAATAACTTTTGGGGTTGATTGTAAAGCTTCCAGTTAGCTCTATAGCTTGGTGATCATTTTGTTTGCTTTTTACATAAAGACATTTCTTTGCTAAACCGACTTGGAATAGGTTAAAATAGGGTTTTTTTAAAGAGAAAAGATTTTTTTGCTGCAAAATATTAGTTTTTTTTTTTTTTAACTGTTAACGCAAAGATTTTAGAAGGGGAGACCTATTGGTGGTAGGTAGGAGAGGGTGCATTGCGGATCCGCCAGCGTTCGCGGGGTGGATCTTGGCTTCCCGCTTGTGGTTGCACAGTTTGTCCCCAGTGTTCCCGGCTGGGGATGCGGGATTCCATGCCGTGATAATTCCATAGTTTTCTCACAGCAGCGTTTCAAGATGTTCCTCTCCTGCAAAGATTTGCTCTTCCCTTGATGTTTTACCTCAGTCTTTCCACCAAACGCCGCCTCTGCCTTCTTATCCCTCTTTGGATTTAAAGATGGGGTAGATTAATGCAGGAGGTTGTGTCTCCTCCAACCTCTTCCCAAAAAAAGGGGTATTGAGCATCCCTGTGATGGAGTTACAGCTATATCCGCACCAGCAAACAACACAGTGCAAGGGGAGGAGGTGTGAAGAGGAAAACAGGTCCTTGCCAAGGAACTATATCCCTGCAGGAAGTTTTATTTTGGACGGCTCTGGCTTGGCTGAGTGGATAGACTATCAGCAGGAAACAACCTCCCCAGTGCCCTTTTCCCATACGTGAAATGTTTGGGCACTGCCCGGCTCTCGCGTTGGTGCAACTCGGACACCAAAACCTCTGTCATTGCAACGTGCTCTGCCCAAGATCTGCCCGTCGGCCAACACCCGTCCAACACTAATGAGCTAATCGCTGCTGGAGAGGGATTTCTGAAGCCATTTGTTGCTACATATCTGTTTTTGTGAACCTTGCAAGAGAGATTTTACTGTTTTCTTCTTCTTTGGTGGCCTAGAATGTACAATATTTAATATTCCTGTGCTTGAGAGTTGAGTTGTGGGTAGCTGTTGATGGGGCATTGTTTCTGCATATATAAATATTGATTGATGCGTTCAAATCCGTATACAAATCTGCATACGAGTTTTACATTTGTTATATTGAGCTTTGCAGGCTGTTTGTTAAATATTTTGATGCTATCTGGCCTTTGCTAATGTAAATGCTCTAATATACTCTTTTTTGGCAGTAAATATTATTATAATTGTGCTGATTCTTGGACATTATTTTGGCTTCTTTTGACTTAGTTCAACTACTTGGAATTTTTTGGCCTCCGAGAAAATTCAGCGGGAAAAAAAAATGCTGGCACAGAGAGAACAAAAGATCATTCTTCTCCATAATCTTTTCCATCTCACAAACAGCTTTTTTTTTCCTGCCAAAATGAGCATTTTCTTGTTTTTCTGGATTGATAATAGGAGAACACTGAACTGCATTTTAATCTGGAACTTCTGAATTCCAGGCAAAGCATTTTTTCATGATAAAAGCAGAGATCCTGTTGGATTAGGGGACTGAACAACGCCATAAGGAGTTACTGATCTTACCAGGATTTGATTTTGATGCTGCTGTTGTTTTTCTTAAGAAATATGTTTCTCTGCTATTAAGTTTTTGAAGCAAATTGTTTCTCGGTGTGTTTAAAATGCGGAAGACATTAAAGGATTAAACGTTTAACATGTGTGAGCAAAGGGATTCCAGTAAATGACTCTTCCCATCCTCCCATATGAACGAAAATTACCCTGTGAATCTTGAGTGTCAGGAGAACTAAAAAACTGAGTTCCTTATTCCGTGTGTCCATGGGCTAATTCATTAACTCCAGGGAAGCCCTTCCCAAGTTTGCAACCAGGTTCCCAGCTGAACTTGCTCAGTAGGAAGCAAAGCTCAGTCTTGGAGAAGTCTGTTACTATTCTATTGTAGTGCCTTTCAATCTCGTCTAATATTTTTAAAAAATAAACTAGAAATTGCATATATTTAATCACCAAGTATCCCTGAGTCGGGTCATAGAGAAAATAGCACTTTTTCTCCTTCTGAGCTGCTGATTTTGGGAGCAGCTTTTTGGAAAAGCAAGCGAGGGCTGACAGAGCCTGGCAGGAAGATGTGGAAGATGTCCTGGGGCCGATGGTTGTCACAAGTGCACAGATGGCACCATCTTTAAGGTTATTTATACCTTATTTAAGGTGCCATCGCACCTGAGAGGAGTCTGCAGAATTCCCTGCGCCTTGTGTTGAAGCTTTACTCCTTTGTGTCAACACCTTGGTGGGATTTCTGTTTTATTTTGCGTGCTCTACGTATTCCTGCACCATCTGCGTTTCTTATGGATGATGTACATACTTTCTTTCCCCTTATTTTATATAAATACCTGTTTACTTAAACATAACTTCTGCCTTTTTGTAAATGACAGCCGACGCGAGCAATAAACCATGCACCCCCTTGCCCATCTTCTTGCTTTTTAGATGATTTTTAGATGAACATGCCAAGGAACTCGCTCCATCTGCTGCCTGCCAGTTGTCCCTAATAACTGTGTGACTCCTTTGGCAAACTCCAGCTCCTTTGGCAGCAGGACAGGAGGCTCCCAAATGCTGTTATCGCAACCTCTAGGAAAACAGGCAGGTGCCTAGAGGACATGGTCCTGCTTGGTGCCTCTCCTAAGGCTAAGGAAGCAACGCGAGCTCAAACATGTAACTGGATATCAGGAAATTGGTCATCTCCACCCGAGCGTCCTTGGCAGCCAAGGGCAGCTCCATGAACTTGAAGGATCCTTTCTAGGATTCCTTAAGGCTCCAGGGTTAGTTTTGTTTTTACTAATATTATTTTTTTAATTATTAAAGGATGGCACTTGGATGCATAGTATGGTACCTTGTGAGTGTAGTAAAATTCTGCATATATTCTTCTGAGGGAGGAAAAATATATATATACACATATATATATATAGCTCTGAGCTTATTGGTGCCATTCAGCATGACAATGTTTGTGAATGTCATCAGAGGAAAAAGGGAAAACAGATAATGCAGGGACAAAGTGCTACTTCTCTGCTCCTGCTAGGATAAGATGAAGTCCTGCAAGTGCCCAAATCAAAATACAGGTACCCCAGAAACCGCCAGACACAAAATGAATGTGTTATTTTCTACTTTGCTCCCTGTTCCTTTTTCCCCTAATGATGATGATCTGATTTTTAAAAAACACTGCTGTAACAGAGTTCACCAAAGAGTTAGGATTCAACTTAAATGAAAAACAAGCACTCGTTTTACACAAGCTGCCAGCATAGTAAGCACTGGCTTAGTGGTGCGGAATGGAAGGAGGGGTTAAAAATGGCTCAAGGAGAAGAAAAAAACCCTCAAAACTCTGTTACCTCTACTGTTACCCTCACTGTTATGACAACATTTGGGCTGATTTGACAAAATTCCTGGATCATAGACTTCCTAAGATAAAGCTCCGGGAGTATTTGACAGAGACAAGCCTGGATGCCTGCCAGCCCAGGCAATAGTAAAGCTGGAGTTATGAAATATTCATTGCCGCGTCTGAAATTGTAACAGCTTCTGTCCAAAAGTGAGAGTGCCATCCACAGGCTGCCTTCCTCCCCGGCTTCGGCACTCCGTGGATCCCCCATCAATAGATATGCTGTTTATTTTGACTTAGTAGCAGATTGTATTTGCACGGGGAAGTCAAGCGGCAGATGGTCCCTGCGCAACCTCGGCAGGGCAGGCTCTGCTCCTGCCAGCGGGGGAATTCGCGCTTTTAACCCAGCCCTGTAAATCTTCCTCGTGGAAGAATGCGGCTTAGGATACGATCCCCCCCACAAACAGCTAGATTTAAATGACAATAAAAAACTCCGACGGGGGCAAGACCTTGGCCTTCCTCCTGTCCTGTGGCTATCATTGCCCCAAAACTTGGACTTTTTGTCACGTTTTGCATTACAGAGTGGCGGAGAAAGCCGCCGCTCTCAGTTCCCCAACAAGCAACTTAGGGCGGCCCGTCTGCCTTAACGTTTCACGTTGTTTAACGGCATGAAACCATTCGGCACTCACACACGGAGCCGGAGAGAAAAACGCCGGCGTCTTGGCCGCCGAACGGCGCGGCATCTATTTCATGGATGTGAAAAAGATACAAAGCTGAAAATACGTCTGAATGAAAGCAGAGTGTTGTTCTTAAATAGAAAAATATTATTTGTAAACAGAATGAGTCGTCCTAGTGCTTAAAATTTGTCTCACACAGAAGACGTAGATGTGTTTTTATCTTTAAAGACCTCCTACGCGTTTGTGTTGTTATCACACAGCAGCCATTTGATGTTAATCTGTAACAAACTGGGAATGTTTTCAAAAACATGAGGCCTGTTTTGTCTAGAATCATTTTTATTTACAAAGCTATATACCACACACGTGATAGCTGGTGTCATTGGATACATTTATTTGTAGCTCGAAAGGCGAAAATGTGGATGCTCTCCCTCCTTTTCCAAAGGGGGTTTCAATTTTCTTTCCTTTTTAGGAATTTAAAAACTGCCCCGCTCCGGTCCCCCAAATCCAGGGCAAATTTGGTACCTCTGTAATTCTACAGCTAGCTCTTGCTTTGCTACGTCCAAAGTGAGAAGATCAGAAAAGACTTCCCACTACGTCTAAAATAATCCAAACTCACACACGTGGGCTTTCTCCCGTGCTTTCAAGGTATTTTTTGGCCTTGTTTTCAGAGAGAAACAAACGCCTGCTATCTTATTACGGGTCGGTCTGCCCCTTGTAAACCTACCCAGTCAATCTGTGGCCGGTTTCATCTAAATCCGGCACGCAGGGGCTCATGGCACGAATGCTTTAAGTTCCTGGAGGGTTTGTAAAGACAAATGGCCCAGCACAAGGGGAAGAGGCGTTGGCGGTGAGGCCGGCACGGGAGCTCACGCCTCACGACGCATCCAAAATTCCCAGGATGAGAGACCCCAAGGGATTGATCCACAGACATGGAACCATGTATTTGTAGGGAGAAAAGGTAGCATTATTCGATTTTAATGGTGGCCCTGGGAAATCCAGGGTTACCCCAGAGCTTCGGCCTGAGGAGAAAACCCTGGATTCTTGCAGCTCACGCCCCCTTTCTTTGGGAGGAGATGAATATAACCCGAAAAAACACTTTATTTTTATTTTTGTCCCTTTTTTTTTCGAGGAAATACAATCCCGCAGACACAGAACTTGCCCGCGGCGGCGACAAAACCAAAAGGAAACAAAAACGCCGGAGGAAGCCAGGGGCCGCTCTCAATGCGGAGGCGTTAAACGGAGGGGCCGCTCGCGGCGCGCTCGGCCGCGGTGACTCCTCCTAGAGGCGGCGTGCGGCGCGGGAGGAAACCCCTTCCACCGCCCCCCCGCCCCGCCGGGAGCCGCCGCCATCGCCATCGCCACATACAACGCGGGCGGCGAGCCGGCGCCGAGGCGGAGCGAGGGCGGGAGGGGGGGAAGAAAGAAAGAAAAAAAAAAAAGAAAAAAGGGGGAATAAAGGAGGAAGGGCGGAGAAGGAGGAGGCGGCGGCCCGCGGCGGCGGCAGGTGAGGCCCGTTCCCCGCCTCAGGGCGCTGCTGCTCCCCGCGGCCGCGCTGAGGCGAGCGAGGGGGGGCGGCCGTTGGGGCGCGCGGAGACCGTTGGGGCGCGCGGGCCACCGTTGCGGGGGGGTGGCGGGGCCCCCCCCTCCCCGGGGACTCCGCCGGGTTCCCTCCAGCCGTTCCCGTTCCGCAACTGGCGGCGGGAATGGCCGCCCCCGTCCCCATACACCGACCCCTACCCCCCCGCCGTGACGGCGGGGACCGTTAGGAAGGGGGGGGCGTTTGCGCGGGAAAGCTAACGGCCACTCCCCCGCCCCCCCCGCCGCCGCACCGCAGGGCGCCTGCGCGGCCCGCGGCGGAGCGCGCACGCGCGCGGCGGCGCGGCCAATCGGCTGGGCGCGAGCCGCGCTCCGGCGGCGTCTCGGCCAATGGGCGGGCGCGCAGGGGGCGGGGCGTGCGCGCCGCCAGGCAACGGGCAGCGTGGGGTGCGCGGCGGCCGCCGCTGAGGGGAGGGCGGCGGCGGCGGCGCCTCCGCGGCCTGGAGCGCCCCGAAGGCCGCGCGGAGCTGCCTGCAGGGCCGCCTGGGTCGGGGAGCGCGTCTGAGCCTGAAATCCCGTGACTCGGTGTAGGGCGTTAGTGGATCCGTGGCGTGGGGTGGCCCCCAGGTACCTCTGGCCGCTTCTGAGCTTGTAACGGTTCCAGCGGAGCTTGGCGTGGTGAAAACGCGGGCGGGATGGAGCCCCGCGCCTCCCTGGTTCCTGTCTTTGTTCCCGAGTTCGGGCTTTCTTCAGCATAGGGCAGCCTAGCGATTGGCATCGGGGTCCTGTCCAGAAATGGTGCTTGTGGCATCACAAAGAATAATAATTTCGTCTCTGGTAGCTACTAGGTTCCCCGTAGCAACCCAGGCTCGTCAGTTAGAGATGTGGTGGTTCTAACTTGGGTGAGATGGCCTTCACCTAAACAGTGTGGCCGTATTTTTTAATGCAGACTGAAGCTTGTGAGGACAAGCCCAGAGGTAACACATGCATCATATAACTGGTTTCAGGTGTGACTGGATTTGCATCCTTTCAGGCAAACCAGATCCTTGTTTGTGGCAGAAATGAGGCAGCAGGACCTAAATTACACATATATATATATATATATATATATGTATATATAGCTTTTTATATATAGGTTTATATGTGTGTGTGTGTGTGTGTGTATATATATATATATATATATATTTCTTTTTTTCCACACTCCACTGTAAGTATACCCTTAGATTCAATGATGTTGTATTTTTTTCTACCAAAAGTAGCCATCCCCCATATGGGAGAAGGTAAGAACAGAGCTTTGTGGTATTTCACAACTTTATTTATATGTCACTGCCAGTACACGCAGCTCCCTATAAATTACAAAAAAAAAAAAAAAGAGAAGAAGCATTAATGCAGTTTTGAAACTTTTTTTTTCTTTAATGTTTGTGGGCCCTTAAAAAACCCTGCAGGTACACCTCATCTGCTACGTGACCTGTATTTAGAAAAATGCTTTGGAAATCCACAGGTTACCTTGATGCTGGAAGGCTTGCTGTGACTGTGAGAGATTAGGAAAAACTAAAGGGGTAAAGAAAGAGGTGGAAATGCAGATAAGGCAACCGAAGAATGAGCCAGAAGTGATTAATTATACACAGAAATTATTATATAATGTAATTGTATGCCCTAGAGCGCTGGACTCAGTTATCCAAGTATGTTTTGATTTTTTTTTTTTCAGTCACAAAGAGCCAGTACAACCGTGGTGTTTTCTATGGATGCAAACCTCGTGGCACTGCTTTTTCCACCCATTTGTAAACAACTGGGATTTAATGCTATAGGAATAAATACCGGAGAGATTAGCTTAATATGATTTTGATACATGGGTCTTTGTAGTGTGCTCTTTCACCATGGCTCTCTGTAGGCATTACGATGCAGGGCAGAATTTTTGTGGCCATGAAGCTGTCCTGCTGGTGTTGTAGGAATCAAGTCATAATCTAGTGCGTACATTTATTAAGTGCCTTCTTAAAATGAGTTGTTGTTGCACTTATTGCTTATAACAGAAGGCTGTTCCAGAAGTTTTTTCCTCTGGTGGCTAGAAACATAATTCCCAGCCTACATTTATTCATTAATTTGAATGTCAGCTATCACGCGAACTGAAAAGGCCACTTTAAAATGATTAATCTGTGGTATAACATAAAACAGAGCATTTTTATAAAGGGTTTGCCAAAAATGGAAGATTTCAAGGAGTAAGAGGGCAGGAGAAAGGATCCTTGAGAGATCACCTGGTTGTTCCTGTTGTCCCAAGTCAGGGCAAATTACACCGGTGTCTTTCCAGGCATTTATTTCTCTAACCTGCTTAAAACTATCCTGGTAGAAAGATTGTGCATCCTGTTCTGGTGGTTCTTCTGCTTATGAAGCTTTCCTAAGAGTTCCTTTCAATCTGACATGAGTATATGGAACACTTATTCCCCACATCCTGGAAATAATTTTTTTTTATGCCTTTGAAGACCATTACTGTGTAACCTCTTGGTCCTTGTCAGAACTCCATCCTAGCGATGGCTTCCCCCATCTTACAAAATCAATTACTCCTGAATAAATGCAATTAATACATTGCTTGAGAATCTTTGTTAGCTCTTTTTCTACCATTTTTCACTCCAAAGTGGTAGTTCTCATGCAACTTAGAAGGGATGACGAGCAGCATTTGTTTGGATGGTCCATGTCTAATAAGTTGCCTGGTTTAATCTTTCTTAGCTTTAGTTACTGTGTCTATATAATACATAAAGTTTGGCTGTTACAAATGAGCAGCTTTCTGCGAGTGTCCCGCTTAGTTTGGGACAAGTGACCCTCTTCATATGTGCCCTTGGTTTGTAATAGCCAGGGCAAGGACCAAGTGCAGATCTCTGCCCTCTTACAAATGGGTGTTGAGTGTTCCCAAGGGTTTGCTGTGGTGTCAAAGACTCTCTTTAGAGGGCTGCTTAAATTGCAGGTCAGCATCTCACCACTGTGGTGCGATACAATTTAATGGTATCACCTAATGTCATCGGCATATTATTCCCATTATTTTCCTGCCTTTGTTTCATTGTGTTACTCAAGTGAATGCATCCTGGGAATTATGTTGTTTCGCGTTCATTAACGGAAATGCCTTCTGAGGCATCTGGTTCTGCTGTGTTGTAACTGGGATCATAATGAGGCCACTAGGGCAGCTATCAAAACAGAGTTAAAAATATATGGAAACCAACTTAATATTTTCTCTAGTTTTTGGGAGCGGGTGGTAGCGGTGTCTGCTTTTCAGTTAGTTTTATGCTATCCATGACACCAGTTCTCTATTGTTTATAATTTGCTAAACTTAGCAGTCGTCACTGAAGTTTTCCATGCTGATGCTGTCTTGTGATTTCTTTTTCTTCAGGACTCTCTTTACACTCCAAACCAATCTTTCTGTGGTATTGTTAAACCAACAGCAAGGGAAAAGCTACAGCAAATGTTCCAGTTATCCATCTTTTAATGAATGATGCTTCTGCTTTGGCAGTTATTGAGATGGGATTTGGATTTTTCCTTCTGAAAGAACAAGGAGATCTATCAAGATGTTTCTCACACACCGAATGCCAATACAATTTGTCTTTTCGTTTTGCAGCTTTTGGATCGGAGCAAGGGAATAAGATTCACCGGCAAATTGAACAGCACAGACCTTCAAGATGTCGGGCCGAAGTGGGAAAAAGAAAATGTCTAAACTGTCGCGCTCGAGCAGGGCAGGTGTCATTTTCCCAGTGGGAAGAATGATGCGCTACCTCAAGAAAGGGACCTACAAGTACCGGATAGGCGTCGGAGCACCAGTTTACATGGCAGCCGTCATAGAATACCTAGCAGGTAAACCAAGAACGTGATCCTGAACGTGCTCACCACAGACACAGCTTAGGGATATCCACTGCGCGTGGATGTGATCAGCACCTCTGAAAAATCAGCCTCTGAAAGCATAGAGTGTGTTGGAATTTGCTTAAAATGCTTAAGAGAATTAATTTGCTTTTTGGAAAGCACGAGGGGAGAAATTGTCTCCTTTGAAGGCACCATGTTTGTTTGCTAGTTGGAAGGATTGTTTTTCATCGCTCTCCAGAGCGATGAGTTGTATCCAGGTAGAGGAAATGGATATGAAGTAGGGGCTTGATAGCGTTGAAGATGAATAATGTGAGAAGGGAGGAAAAAAGCAAACTCACCTTGTACATCTATAGAATCTGTTGAGAAAAAAGCTGTTCTCTCGTTCTCTTCTCACAGAACAGTGTCAAGGAGTTAGGAAATATAGATGTGGTTCAGCTGTGGTGGTGTTTTTTTTTTTTTTTAATCCTTTTTTGTTTTCTTAAATGCATGCAAAGCTGTGACCAAGCACACCAACAGTGACCTATATAACCCACTTTTAACACAGAATTGCAAAACTGACCTCACCGCAGAGGAAAGAGCGGATGTCACATTGTGATACTATACACTGCAATTTCCTGAGATATATTGCAGTATTTCTTACTGTCCTATGAAAAATACCGGTGCTCAAATTCTTCTTTGAGTGTGGAAAATAACGCATTAGGAAACTATTAAAATGCTCAATGGACAAAAGTGTGGTTCAAGTTACCCTAGGTGTTGCAGATCAAGACTGAGGTGCATTAGAGAATCTGTGAAGAGTCACAAGTCTGAAATCAGTCAAGTTGATTGTGTTTTAGCTGTATAATACATCTCCAAAATGGCATGGGAGAACCTTGCCTGATTGCCACCTAACATCTTACCAGTCTGTAGGTAAATACTGCTGTCTCCTTTACCCCCGTGAACCTGTTCTTTCTATAGGAAGGTAAAAACACTCATTTTCTTTCAAAGGTGTGGAGATGATTTGAAATAGTGGTAAGCAACTTCACATGTTAAATTTCTGATGATGCCTAATAACATGTTGCAGAAACTTATGTGTTCGTGCCAATTAATTGCAGGATTGGAATCCACCTTTGTTTTTTAAGGCTATTTTTGAAGTTGGAATGAAAAAAGTATTATTTAGGTGAAAGAAATGTAAACAAAGTGTTTAAGCTCACTTATACTCATCTCCGTGTCCTCTAAGAGAGAAGTCCAGAAAAAAAACTGTCTTTAGAATAAAACAAAATGTTTTAGAAAAGCAGACTCCAAGTGCAAAATGATGAGCACACCTCCACTTTTGATGTTTTACTATGTAGGAACCAATGTGTTTTTGTAGGATCATTTTGCAGTTATCTCTTCTCTTAGACATAGATCAGTTCTTTAAGTGGTCTTGGAGAACATACTTCCCTTTTTAGAGAATATATGCTTATTCATATTCTCATGATCCAGTGTCATACATTAAAAATGAAGTCTTGGAACTTTAGAAATCTATATCAAGGATTATTTTGTTTTCTTTATCATCCATCAATTGTGGATCCCCTAGAAATCATATACAGATTTCCGAATGGCTGAGTATCACAACTTGGAAACCATATTACGTAGGGTTTGTGTTTTTTTTTTTCTTTTTTTTTGGAAACTACACTGGGTTTTATAACAGCTTCTATGTTATGGCTCTGCTGACCTTCATTTGGGGGAGGAATACTTCGCTTTGCTTCCCAATCCTTGAAAATCCGAGCATTCAGATGAGCTTCCTTGGATGAGCATTTGCAGATGCTCATCATTCTCGGAGCTGTGTCAGTTCTTGCAAGGTGTAGCAATAAATTCAGTGGTGCATCTGGAACATGCAGCCCTTCTCCTGCAGTGCAGCCTGAGTTATGGTCAAGTTTTTATAACATGCAACTCGGCCCTGTTTATCTATTGTCTGGACTGGGACAGTGTGTGTGTTGGCTCTGCTTCTGTCTAGGGCAGCTTAGTTTAAATCCTTAATTTGGAAAGCTCAGGTTATATGTAGGTCTACACGCTGTTTGGGGAAAAAAAAAAAAAAAAAAGGTTGTACAGTCAGCCAGGCAAGATAATTGCCACATATACAGGCCTTATGCCAACATAAATTGTAAAGGAATGTTGCTTTAAGCAGCTCAGTTCAGCAGGCAGATTAACAAAACTCCCATACTTTATATATTACATCTGCACCGGGACGGAGTTAGGTTTTTGGGCAAACACCTACTTTTTATGCAGAGTAGTGTTTCTCTACCTTGTCCACAGTGCGTGTGGGTTTGGTTTTGTTTGTTTTGAACAGGCTTCAAGGAGGGATAGTTCAATTAAAAAGCAGTTATGTCTAACTTTCCTGATGTGTTTTTTTCCCATTATGTGTGTGGGAATACAGCTTTTTTTTTTTTTTCTTTCTTTTCTATTTTTCTCCAGGGATGTTTTGGGAAACAAAACTTTTTTTTTTTTTTTCCCCCCTGAGGCTCTTGTCAAGTAAGGTGCTATATACCACACCAATAACACTTCTTAACATTACCCACTGCTTCCTATCATAAATTCCAGTCTTCAGTCACTTGCTTGTGAAAACGAAGTCACTCTCTCTGAAATGGCGACGGCCTGGGCTGAATGTCTGCATACAGGGAAGCTGCTTCAGGCTGAAATTTGGGGGCCTGAGAGTGAAGAAGCAAGAGAATTTGTTGTCTTGTTAATGTTAAAATGTTCTCTGGAACCCACAAGAGGCTGGGCTAGAGGTCTGAAGGGACTTCAGCTGGAATTGGGGCAGAGAATCCCTGAGTGGGAGTGGCAGGAGGGGCTGATCCTGCTTACTTATCACGAGGTGGAAAGGCAGGCTGGAATTACCTGGGTGAGGAGGCTGGGAGTCAGGGAATGGATTCCAGGCTGGGACAGTTTAGGCTTTGGGCAGCAAATGGTTACAGGAGAATAGCAAGGTTAGGCCCAGAGCTGAACTAAGGAGCACTGGCAGAGGAAACGGCACGGTGGAGTCCAAATATCTGTCAGGAAGCTGGATAACAAGGTGGAAAAACATAACAGCAAAGGCCAAGGATTTGTTTGGTGAGGAATGTTGATTTTGAAGAACTCGGAAAAGATTGAGCCTGGGTAAAAATGCAGACAAGAATAGTGGACAGAAGGCAGAAAGTGAGGCCACCCAGGAAAGGCAGTGGAGCTGAGAAGTCTCAGGTATACATTGCCTAGGATAGGAGTTAGACTGTGGAAGTAGGGAAGCAAGACAGAGCTGGAATAGAGGCAGGAAGAGCCACACCTGGATCAGAACTGTTAGCCCTCATCCGTGCCCTATCGCGGAGCAGTCCAGGCACCCGTGCGTTCTGATAAATGCTGCATTTGGGTTGCCCTGAGGCACAGAGCCTCTTGAGTAGCATCATCTGGATGGCCCCTTCCCACCTTCAGCATCCTGAATGCAGTAGTTTAGGCTGCCTTCTGGCTCGTGTGTGTGTCACGAGCTACTGTGTGCCCCTGTTTTCCTTTGTGTGCCACCGTGTTTGTGGCTGCGTCTCCCAGCCCGAATCAATACTATATCCGGGTTGTGTGTTGTCAGCCCCGTCGTTACAGGCTGCAGGCACTGCAGCTTATCACGGGGAGAGGGAGGTTTTTTAACCTCAGCTGATCAGCTAACGTGAGGAAGATCTCACCGAGGACCTAAAGTCAAACCTGAGCTTGACTCTCTGTCAAACATTGGCAACGTGATCCCAATTTGAATAGCTCATTGCTTCCCAGTACTGATTTGAGCAAGAAAACTCACTGAACTCTGTTCCTTCCTTGAAGTCCTGCTTCCAGTGTGGATTATGAATCAAGATTATTTCAAGATTTCACTGAAATTCTTAATATCTGCTGCTGAGAGGATATAATATAAAGCCAACTCATGTCTGAGAATATCAAGCCACCTGTTTGCAAAAAAAAGAAAAAAGAAAAAAAAAAGCTTTTTGGAGGATAGGACCTTGTTATGGGGCCTATATTCTCAGAATTCAATCTATGTAGAGTCTAGATGGCCTCAGCTGTCAAGATGTTTCTACCTGAAATATAAAACAGTCTCTTTAGGGGCCTGTTCCCATCAGCTAAGGATAAGATTGCTGAAGCCTCCAGATGTGATGCTGCATTTCACAAGTGCGATTTCTGTTCTTAAGATTGTGAATCACTGCCTCCGTCCTGAAGTGGTCAAGACGACTTCAAATAAACATAACTGTATTTCAAAATAGAAAAAAAAATGCATATAGACAATCATTAGAAGGAGAGGAGGCAATTATTTACCTTTGCAAATAACTGGCATCCTGTGCTGTGTTATTTATATGCATATTCCACAGTCTGTCCTGCATAACCTCTGCCTTGGGTTGCCCGCTTCCCGGTGTCCCGCGGCAGATGCCCAAAGAAGCGGTCGGCATTTGAGCGTTCTGCGTTTTTTGCTCTTGACAGTAGGCAGAGGACATGTGAGTGCAGCAGTCTGGACGCTGGCCAGAGGACCCAGAGCCCTGGGGACTGGGGTGAGCACACACTTTAGCAGGAGGTGCCTCCCGCGGGCACGCGGGAGAGCGTCGGTTACTGCGCAGGTAAGTCGGGCTCCTTCCCGCTGCACATTCCCTCTGCTCTCAGCAAATACCTGCCAAACCCGCCGGAGCAGCGCCGGCCTCTCCTGTTGCTTTGTGCTGGCCTGCGTGAGGGTGACAACTCTGCTGTCTGCTGCTGCGCTGGCTCCAAAGGGACAGGGTCCAAAGCTCCAGCCCTGCAGCCCAACATGGGGGAACATTCTGCATTCTGCAGGATTTCTGCCTTTCCTCTTCTCACTTGAAGTCCAAGTCAGGCATTCCAATGTTGGGAAATGCCACAGCTAGGGCTATTAAAGTTGTCTGTCTTTTTGGTTGTGATAACCACAGTTCTAATATTTCCTAAAATTCAAGTGCTTGTCTTTGCAACTTCGGTAATGTCCCTTGAAAGTTTTCATGCATAATTGAGAAACATTTCAGCAGATGCTTTTCTTAAGGTTAGCTAACGTTCAGTTGAACACGTACATTTTATACCAGGAAAATCTGGGTGACGAGCATGCACCTTGGTTATTCCGAGTGAAATTGCAAGCTTATATTTTTCCCATGAACTGAGAGCTAAACTCGTTGCTGATGTCCCCTGGATTTCAGCCAGAGATCATTCTGTAGCTTTCCCCTAGGTTGAAAGTTCTTCTGTTTGTAAAACTTACAGGTCTTTTTGTAATCCATTGAAAGGGAGTAAGATGTCACTAACAGAACACTGATGGGCTAATATTTTCTTGCTCTGGACAAATCTAAAAACAAAAATAACAAACAGAGGAAAGGGACACTGGATGCATTTACAAAGCAGCAACCTGCAAATTTTTTTTTAATGATTATTCTAAGCGAAAATACTCCCTTCTCCTCACTTGCTTACAAGGGAAATCACTTTTAAGTAGAGCTGAACTGCTTATCATACTGATTGTTACTGTTTAAAGAAGTTTAAACTCAAAAAGATTTCTGTTTCCTTTGTAAAAATCAGAAGAATCTTGGCGACTTTAAGTCCCAGCTGCAATGTTACTGCAGAATTAGGACTGCTTTTGGAATGGGCTTCTCCTGGAAAACACAGGAAGAGCTTTCCAACAGTGGTTTATGCATCAAAACTCTTAAGTTGTCTGCTTGCATCTGAGCCAAGCCCTTCATAACTTATTCTGAAATGAAGCTTCTTGCTTCTCACAGATCTCCAGCACCTTTTAATGCAGTGTTGTAGCATCTCCTGGCTCATCTGTTGGCTTTCAGAGTATTTCTTTAAATGCACCTCAGTCTTCATCTTACCATCTTAACCTAGTCCTAAGAATCCTTGCTGTTTTGTCATGGCTTTCTTTACGAGGTTTGGGGTTTCTCTGCATGCTTTCCTGTTGGGTTGTTGCAGGGTGACTGCTAAATTTTGGAATGTGTATTTGTATAGGGAATGGTTCATTCTTGTGGTTTTTTTGTTTGTTTGTTTGCTTTCTTTTTGGAAAGAGATTCTGACTTGAGAACCAAGCTTAGCATATTTCCTGCTAAGTAGCCTTTAGGGAAGGGCAAATTATTTCACGTAAATTCACAAACACATTGTGGTTTGCCTTCTGCAAACAACGATCATTTAAAGCAGGAAATAACATTGAAAAGCTAACTGGGTATTGAAAAGGAATATAAATGTATAGGAATATGTACATCTGCGTATGCAAGTTACGTTTTCGTTGCTCATTTTTATCTCAATATATTTGCAGCTGAAATTCTAGAGCTAGCAGGAAATGCAGCAAGAGACAACAAGAAAGGAAGAATTGCCCCCAGACACATCCTCCTGGCAGTTGCAAACGATGAGGAACTGAATCAGGTACCTGCTGATGTTTCAGTGCAAGAGCTATGCTCTGTAGCATGAGCAAAGCTGCTGCTTCTGGAAGCTGGGAACACTCTAGTTTCTCATATGAACGAGAATGCAAATGTTAGAGCAAATAAGATTGTGCCCAAATTGTTTGTGTGCATCTACTTTTATTTGTATAAACACATGGAAAGGAGGATGTTAGGTGGGAGGTTCATTGCATTAAAAAGTTTGACAGGACCATAAAATACTAAGTTAAAAAAGAGGAGTGAGTCGTATGGCTAAAGTCAGATGTAATGAATCTGCAACCTACGTGCTCTTCCTGTTTTGAGTAAGTATCATGCTACAATGTGGCACACGTGGAGTCTCTTACAGTTTTCTCTTGGAAAAAGAGAAATGTTTCATGTTTTAAAGTACGTGAATTTTTCCTGGATTTTGTGGGTGAAATTTTGCTGGTTGTCATCCAGGATCCCATTCTTCCCCTAACCCTTTGGAAGAGGTGTGCCCGCACACTGGCTAATTAGTGTTTTTCTTTCCCTCTTCATGCATGTTTCTGTTCCCCTCTGGATAGAAATGTACCTTAGGTGCCTTAGACCAGTTTTTGAGCCAACTGTGGCAACTTTTTATGTATGTTAGCTCTACCCTGAGAAGCAGTATCTATATGTTCTTTTATTTTTCCTTACTGGTATGTCTCCTTTAACTGGGTCTGCAAACACATCTCTGGATTTAAATTTTGCTGCTTTTGCAAGCCGCGAGTCCTGTTCAAGTGGGTAAATAAATCATTTTTTCGCTCGGGGACATCCCCTTCCTAATTAAACGTGCCATATGGAAAGCTCCTTTCTGAAAGACATAGAACTGGGTGTTTCCTATTACACCCTCCGCGAGGCCCATCTTGGATAGGGGTCTGGCTCACTCTCCGTGTCTGCTGCACCCAAGGCTGCCTTCCTTTCCGGGTGCCTGTGTCCCATTAGCACCCAGGCCGTGGTTTTCAGTGCTCTGAGGGTTGCTTCTGCTGAACTTGCTGAGTGCAAGGAGAGGCCGTGGCACGGGCCGTGCGCTGCAGCGTTGGGAAATGCTGGAGAGGTTCGCTCGGCGCCGGAGCAGCTCTGCCTGGAGCACCCACGGCGATGATGGGTCACATCATTCACACTTGGAAAGACCCTCGCGCTGCGTCTGGCTCCTTGCAGAAATTAAGACCTGGTGCCTGTGAAGTCATCCAGCTCTTGCTGCTCTGTTACGGGCGACTGAAAAGGGAAAACAGAGGGCAAGGAATGACAATATTATCAGGCTGTTCCCTGCCGAGTAGCGCTGATCACAGGCCCGTGAAGTGGGGACTGGATCTGCTGTTTGTCAGCCAGGAACGTGGCAGCTTTTGTCCTCCAGATGGTACTGTGGCCCTAGTGAGGGCGGCCCATATTGCTTCCCTGCGGCCCATCCCTCCTTTCTGCTTCTCCCAGGTCGGTGCAGGGAGCTCCTGCTTCCACTAAATGCACTTCCCCACATCCTTCTCTGTGCAGGGCAGTGCTGCGACCTGCCAGGTTTCCGTCATTGCTGTGGATTTTTTCCTAATTTGATCCTCTCCTGATAAAACTAAAGGTGTGCAGTGCATTAGCACCACACGTGTCCCGCCTGCATATGTGTAATGTCATCGGCCAAAATGGATTGAGTGCCTGGTAAGAGTGGGGTGTTTAATGGTGTGTTTTCTGCTCCTTTACCCCGTTTCTCCTTGCAGCTGCTAAAAGGTGTGACTATTGCAAGCGGGGGTGTCCTGCCGAGGATCCAGCCGGAGCTCCTAGCCAAGAAACGGGGAGCCAAAGGCAAGTCTGAGACCATCCTGTCCCCCGCTCCTGAGAAGAAAGGGAGGAAATCCATGGTGAGCAAAAAGAGTGGGAAGAAAGCAAAGTCTGCCAAGGCCAGGACGCCCAAAAAGGTAAGCATGAGGCCTATGTGGGGTTCTGAAAGTGTAGCTTGATCGGGTCAAAAAGCATATAAGAATATTAGGATAAGCATATTAGTGCTGCCTTGGTTACTTGTTTGTTACAACTTGAAATGGAAGGTGCAAATGGAAAAGAGATTCACCAGGATTTGTTTCCTCTAAACTTTAGGAATAAATAATCGCAATTTTATAATGAATTTCTGTAACAGAAAGCGTTAAAGTTTTGAGGGGAATTTTCAGATTTACCATGTCACCCATGGAAGTACCTTCTCCAAAACTGCGAAGAGCTTGTTTATCCTCACACTAATGGTGTGGGAATGAGCTCTAGCATTTAAAAATCAGGAAGCTGCATTTTAAGTCATTCCCTGCTTGACCGATACCACATCTTCAGTCTTGTGCTTGCATTGAGGTGTGATGACTCTCTATTTTCAGTATAGTTTCCTAGTTTCATGACTTTATCGATGAGATTACGATATTTTTCAGGTGGTTTTTGCCTCGGAAACGAAGCATTCGATAGGGATAGTGTGTGGGTTGGAATGGCCTCTGCTCTCTTAGCAGCAAAACTAGTGCAAACCCACCCATGAACACAGCTTTAATCATGAGTAAAACCACAGATGGAAGTGCCTACCCGCTGACTCTTATCATAACCACAGACTCGTGTAATGCCTTAGTTGAACCTCTAATCTTTTAGTGTTATCAACAGCAAGGAGCTCTGTTACATAATCCTTTGAGAGGAAAAGGCTATGAATAATACATGACCTTGAGAAGATTTGTATAACCAATTAAATCTATTCATTGCTGAGTAATTGTGAAAACCGACTTTGTTTGTAGAGTTCTTGCTGGAGTTTTTGTTTGTTTTCCCCTCCAAATAGAACAAACAAAAGGACAATGAAAAAGAAGGAGCTTCAAATTCAACATCTGAAGATGGACCTGGGGATGGTTTCACTATTTTGTCCTCCAAAAGCCTCGTGCCAGGACAAAAGGTAACCCAAAATTGTCACGGATGGGGATCACACCAGCGGAGTCCGGGCTTGCCCAGTGATGTCCCAGCGGGGAAGCAGGCCACAGGGTGCAACCCTCTTCAAACCGAGGGCCTTAGCAGCCCTGCAGGGTGCCTGTCTGTCTGTCTGAGAGCAGGCTGGGACAGACCAGGATCTCAAAAGCTATCCCATGAAAACTCTGCATGTGTTGTCCAGTCAGACTGTCTGTCCCATTTTTTTTTTCAGCTTGCCAATCGGATTTTTTTCTGTCCTTAATTTTTTACCCCTTGAATGAAGCTGTATTTTTTCCTTGTAGATTTAGTGATGGAGATATAGTCAATTGCTTTTATTACTTTTATTTCAAATAGATCATCTGGGGAAAAAAAAAAAAAAAAAAAGCAATTTCCTTTTGAGCAATCATCCAGGCTGTGGGAATGTCATGAAGCAGTCTGGCTGGTGCAGAAACCAATTCAAGTTTAAAAATCAACATCACACACACTGAGCCCAATAAATTTAACGATCTCTGAAAGACAGAATCCACCCTTCTTCTGATTTAGTTATTTGGTATGATAACTATTTTGCGCTGAGGTTACTGGCTTTAATTCTTGCTACTCTCATCCTGCAGCTTTCTCTGACACAGAGCGACATCAGCCATATTGGCTCCATGAAAGTAGAAGGAATTGTTCACCCTACAACTGCTGAAATAGACCTCAAGGAGGAAATAGGTGAGGCTCTGCTGCACGCAGAAAAAGCAAATCTAGAGTTGGAACAGTGTCTGGTCTACTAGCTGCCTGCTGAGATTCCATCCTGTTTCATCCGAATCTTCCCCAGGCCATAAAATATCACTTACAACACTTCTGAAAATCAGGCTGGAACTGACTAGGTATAACAGGCTAATTGTTATTTTTTTTTATTTTTTAATGATGGCTAATGACACTCAAAACGCAGATAGTTTCTTAAAGCACATGGGCAACTCGTGACTTAAGAGTTGTACAGTTTTCCTAGGATACTATTCCTGAGGGAAGGTGGCACGCTCCGTATTTGGGTTTTGTTGGTGGTTGATGAACACTTGTTTGTGGTAATTTTTTAGCTGATAAGGATGCTTTGTTTTTGTTGTTCTCTGGTTTGTTTAGGAAACAAGTCCCGCAAATCCCACTATATACATTTTTAACCTTAAGGCAGAGGCAGGTAGCATCCTTGCAAATAATTGCATTACAAGTAATTAAATAATTCCAGTAATATGTAAGCTTTTCAAAAGCAATAAAAAGTGAACTTTATCTGTGGCTGAAAGAGTGGTAACATAAACACCAGCTGCTGCTGAACATGATATTACTTGCACAGCGTTCTCTTAACTCCTGTATTTTTTTTCTTGTGAATCCTTTAGAGCCAAGGTCTTTTGCTTTGTGTCCTTGCAGGCAAGGCTTTGGAAAAGGCTGGAGGAAAGGAGTTTCTAGAAACGGTGAAAGAGCTTCGCAAATCACAAGGACCTTTGGAAGTTGCTGAAGGTACAAAGGAAGCTAAATTCTTTCCTGGAAATACCACATTACATATGTTCTTTTCTCTTGACGTTCAGGTCTGTTCTTGATTATATGTGTACCTTTGCTTATATCCTCTCCTGCAAATCGTTGAGCTCCAGCCTGGTGGGCCCTGAGTTCCAGCGCTGCCAGATGGGTAATGGGGCCTAAATGGTGGTGACTTTCCACAGGATTTTTTGGTTTTAGGGTCTTTATGTCTGAAATTACCCAGCTCTGAAGAGGGAATAAATACACTCGAGCCGTGATGATGATGTGGATATTGTTGGAGGGTTCTGCTATGGCTGTGACTGCACTGCAGAAATGTCTAGTGAGGAGTAAATGACACTGTTTTCAGCCATTGATGAAACAAATCCAGAGTCTATGTCGAATGAGGAAAGCTGTAAAATATTATTGAATAGCTGTTTGTTAACAAATGAACGCTGGGTCCTTTGGTCTCCAAAGAGGTAGTGATTGATCGTGTGTTTAATGACAAGACAAACAGATGATGATTACAGGGGAGTCATTGTGGAATGCGCTGATTCCTAATGCCTGTTTTTGGAGAGTTAATGTCATTAACAGATGGAAAGGTCGCTGCAGAGCAACTTCTCTCCAAAACGACATGTTACCTTTGCGCTCGTTTCAGCTGCGCTCACCCAGTCCAGCGGCCTGGCAGCCAAGTTTGTCATCCACTGTCACATCCCGCAGTGGGGCTCGGACAAGTGCGAGGAGCAGCTGGAGGAGAGCGTCAAGAACTGCCTAACAGCAGCAGAAGACAAGAAGTTGAAGTCGGTGGCATTCCCCCCTTTCCCCAGCGGCAGGTAGGAGCCTCTCCGCGTCAGGATCCGGCGTTAGGGAGCAGTTGTGGCAGTAGCTGTCAGGGAGCTGCTGCTGTCACAGAGCAGGATGTGAAGGGGCCGTGCAAGCCCCAGGTGTCACGGGCGTTTCAGGTGTGTGGAATGAGCAATTTTCATTCTTCTACTACCTGCCTGAAGCACCTCATTTTTTTTTTTTTTTTTGCGTCTCGTCGTGGTGAATCTTGTTAAAGCTCAATTAGTATTAATAAGAATGCACCAGCGTAATACTGAAGGCAACATGAGCCAGGTAAACATAAGGTATTTGCTTAAGTCATCTCAGAGCTTGTATTAAACACCTAGATGGACAAAATGTTTTCCTTAGGAGGAGAATCACCCTCTTCCTCAAACATAATTATGTGTTAAAAGGCCAGTTTCACATTTCTCAATGGCTGGCAAATAAAATGTGCTTGACTAAGAAACCCAAGGCAGTTTTTTAAAGCTGTGAGCTAATCTCGATGTTTCCCTGATCGTAAGAGGTCTTGCATAAGCCCTGCTGACTGCTTTTATTTTAGAGTTTACACACTTATTAGAAATAATTATATTTAGACTAATTAGAAATACGACAGCTGATGTGATTCATAACGCCCAAAGGAGAAAGTCCATATCCCTGGTCAGGTTGTGCTGGCCCTGTAACGAAAAACTCAAAGCAGAACTGCAGTTTGATCACTGAAATTGCCAGGCATCCGTGAATAACTTTTTATTATTAAAGTTCAGCCCTTAAAAACTGATTTTTAACTGCAACTTCTAGAGCAATGACAAGACCCTCTGTAGAATTTAGGGCCTCTTGTGAGAATAATCCAGTCCTAGAGCATCAGCAGCTCCTTCTGCCGCTTCCTTCCTTTTCATTCCCTATTGCTCTTAGAATTGCCCCTGTTTCGGAGAAGAAATAGGGCAGGTCTTGGCAGACGTTGTGCTCTCCCACTTTATTTATCAAGGAGCTCAGAGCTGTCTGAATACAAGGTTTCTCAAAGGCTTTTTCAAGGTTTTTCCAAAGGCTTTTAAGGCTTTTGCTGTCATTTTATGGCAGCCTGCCTCTGTGCACGAGGTACAGAAGCTCACGTGCTGTAAAACCCGCAGTGCCTTGACATCAGCGTGCGGTTGGCGTAACCGTGGTTCCCTCCAGCATCACGAGGGCACTGTGCTCCTGCACATCGCTCACACTCGCTTGTTTCTTCCTTCCCCTCCCACCCAGAAACTGCTTCCCGAAACAGACGGCAGCCCAGGTGACTCTCAGAGCCATTTCCACCCACTTCGACAGCAGCAGCAGCTCTTCCTCTTTGAAGAACATTTACTTTCTGCTCTTCGACAGTGAAAGCATCGGCATCTACGTGCAAGAAATGGCCAAGCTAGACACTAAGTAGCTCCGGCAGCCAAATGAAACTTTATTTTTCAACATAAACTTGAGTAGCATTAAAAGCAGTAGAGGTGGGTTTTATTTTTTCAGTGTGGTGAGGAAGGGGAGTGGTAGTAGTGTGATGTGTTGTGACTTGATGAAGAGCTGTTACTAGCGACGAGAGGGCTTTAGTCCCATTCCTTCATGCTATCAGCATCCGCTGCCTGTTTATATCACCCGAAGCAACGGAGTTGCCATCTCTTTTCGGGAGTTTTAGTGCCCCTTGTTATTTTAGTTTAGGCATTTTAAAGAGTAACCTCATTTTAGATTTGTAGCGGTGGATTTTACACACGTGCGCACAAACACACACACATAAAAAAAGCTCTTGAAAATGTTCTGCTCCCTTTTCCCCTCCCTTGAGGGTGGATGGTGAAGTTCTGCCTCCAATCCAGGTGGGGGAAAAGGGTTTTAGAAGTGATGCATGGGGAGCTTCTGTTTTAACTCACACTAATCTCTGTAATTCCTACGAGAATATTTCATGGTGATTTTTCTTGTTTGTTTTATAAGAAAAAAGAAGAAAAAGATGTGTCAAGTGTGGTTATTGTTATAAACTCTCCTTTTGCTCTGGAAGCTTCTCACCTAACCCAAGTGTAGCAGGAGGTGTAGCCCCAAAGCTGCCTTTTACTCGGAATTGCAGGAATGGGGTCGCCTTCTGCAGGCTTGAGCCGTTCTCCTTCACCTCTGGCAGCTGCGTCTGTACCGAAGCACCAGGCTTGTACCAGGTGAGAACTCGTCTTCTGGAAGAGCAGCCGTGGAGAAGGCTGGGGGGCAGAAGCACACGAGAACAAACCAACCACAGCAGCTTTGGAAAAAGCAGTGTTTATTGTTACAAATCCCAGGAAACCGCAGTTCTTGCCCTGACCTGCCTCCGCAGGGGAGCAAGAGGGACGTTCCTGCCCTGCTTTTCCCAGGAGAGCTCTGTGGCGAATTGGAAAGCACCTGCTCCCCCTTTCCAGCAACTCAGGGCCCCCTTAAATGCACCGCGGTGGAGAGTGGCCTCAGGAGGCTCTCTAGGAGACGGTGTGTTGAGGCCCTCACCATCTCCCCGTGCCTACAGCCCTTGCAGGTTTGGTTCCCAACACCCTAGTTGGGCATCGGCTGCCCCATGGTCTTCCAGCTCTTGTAGGCGAAGAGGTCCCGGCTCTTGGCCATGGTCACCACGAGGCGTCCCACGTGGTAGCCGTTGATCTGCCCTACGCCGTCGTCCTTGCCCATGGAAAGCAGGAACGTTAGGGACCCTGGAAAAGAGATGGACAAGTTGAGCAGTTTCCAAGGTAGGTATCGAACTTCTTGCCGCCTCTCCCTCCCTTGTATCCCACGCACTGTATGGTAGCTTAAAAAAAAACACAGAATTGCACAGATGCAAGGAGAACTGCTTGGACTGAGTCCAAGAGGTGCAAAACCACAGTGTTTAAAGTAGACTGGGCAGCCACTCAAGAGCTGAATATCTGTCCAGTCACCATCCGTTCTTACGCAACGGCCTCAAGATGGAAACTGAGCTAGTCTTGCAGTTGCTGACTAATGCAAGGGAGGGACGAGATAGTCAAGTCATTTCTTTGTTCCTAGGACTTAAGTTGGCTGCACGCAATTTAAAGCAAAGCAAACAATTTTGACAAATAGAAGACAGCCCCCAGTAGATTTGTCAGCAATATTAGTGAAGAAAGGCCATGTTTAGCGCACGGAGTGACACAGTCACTTCTGCAGTGTCTTTGCTGGAACCAAGGTGAAGCCTGGACTGTATTGGTCCCAAGTGCAGCTCCCTTCATTCCCTGAAGAGCAGAGCTGTTCCCTGCAGAAGAGGAGGCCAGCAGGTGAGGTGAGCAGCTCCCACGTGGCCTTACCTGGTCGGTAGGCTTGGAGACGCTTGTTTTTCAGGCTGTTGACGATGTTTGTCACCACGATGTTGGCGTGGAGCCCAGCATGGTAGGCCATCTTGGGTTCCTTCAGGTCCGCACAGTCCCCGATGGCATAGATGTTCTCGTAGCCTTCCAGCTGCAGGTGCTGGTTAACTCTCAAAGCACCGTCGCTTGCCATTTTATCCCCTGTGGTGACAAAGGGTGAGTTTTCATACGGATTTTTGAGTTCCTGTCATCTTGAATCTGCCTTATGCTGAACGAGGACACAAGGGTTCCTCGGAGATGGCACTTACCAAACGCGCTGGCGTAGGCTGAGGAGTTGATCTTGATCCCTGTGCACAGGATCACCATATCAACGGTAAGCTCCGTGCCTTTTTCTGTCCTTACCACCGTGTCCTTCTGGAAGCAGTTTGGAGTGAACTTCTCAAGGTTGGTGACCCTTTCACCTGTTGTAACAGAGGGCGCTCAAGGTCACAAACCCTTGCCAAATAGCCCGCGTGTAGCTAGAGAAACAGAAATTCAAGGCAGCTGGAGCCCTTGTGCTAGGGGAGGAGCTGTTTGTAGAGCTTGGAGGCTGAATCCTTACGTACCTAACAGGAGGTGCACTCCTTTTCGGAGGAGAATCTCTTTCACCTCCTGACGGACACTGGGTAGCAGCTCCACCTCAGCGAGGGCCATTTTCGAGTGAATGAGGGTGACCTGTTGCGGACAAAGCAGCAGAGTGGAGGGGACGTGTCCAGCAAGAGAGCCCTCCCCGCGCGCAGGGCTGAGGGAGCGCTAGGCAGCTTCCTCCCATCGCGCTGAGGCGGGCGGAGAGCTAACGCAGGTCTCTGCAGCGGGCGCTGCTGGTGGCAGCCTCCAGGGAGCCCTCAGGAGGTGGTCAGGTGCTGTGGAAGCTCCTGAGCTTCACCGAGCTGAGGGCCTTCCAAGGGGACCGTCACGGAGCAGCCTTGGAACCGCGGAACGAAGTCAGTCGCAACAAATCTGTTCCTACCTCCTTGGCTGGGTACTCCGTTTTGATCTCTGCAGCCATCTCCACTCCAGCAGAACCTCCTCCCACGACCAGGATGCGCTGAGACTTTTCGACCTTGAAGCAAACGGATGATGTCACCAGAGAACTGTCACGTGCGGGAGGTGAGATCCCGCCAGCCACGCAGTGGATGGTCCTTCCCCCTCACAGCAATAAGCCACCCAACTTGTTAGGTAGAAAGCAAGAGAAGCCAGGGAGGTTGAATTAAGGGAGGCAACGCTTCCTAGGAAAGAGCTTGACTCCTCACCTCCTTGTTCATGTCCTTGTAGCTCTGGATGGCACTTTCCATGTCAATGACTTTGTTGAACTTGCCAGGGAATGGCCCGTCACTGCCCGTTGCAAGAATGAGATGGGAGTAGTGAAGCTCCTGAGAAGAGGATGACAGACTTCTTAGAGAGAGCCTAAAACACAGTTGTTCCCCCTGCATACTATGCACTTACCTCCACCAGCCCCTCCTTCAGTTAGGAAACTGTTTGCCACTGTTAGAAAGTGATTTTAGGAAGATATCTGATTGAGGTGCCGTCCTCTTTGGATGAGGTGTTTTGAAAAGACTGCTCTAAGCTTAGAGGAAACAGCTTTAAGTCCCCAGGGACAAGAAAAGCTCATGTTTAAGGTCTATCAGCCTGGAAAAGCTCCCCAGTAGTGATGTGACCCTCTTCTGAAGGCTTGAGATGCTCTGGCTGAGAAGTTTCCAGATGTGCTGCTTATGTTTTTTGTTTGTTTGTTTGTTTGTTTTTCCTGGTGTTAGGAAGGGCTCTTCGAGCTCTCCAGTTACGTGCTGAGCCCCAGGCTGAGCCACGAAAATAAAAGTCATGAGCACTAGGTGGTGCGCAGTATTTACTGCGCACCGTTCCATGCAGCTCCAGACGCTTGGAGCAGACGGAGCAGGCGGAGTCTCTCTGCCCTGAGCTCTGTGGGATGACTAAATGCAGGAGTATTTCCACAAAAGCTTTTAGCTGGGACAGCCTGGGGCTGCTTCACCCACCTTGTCAGGCATTGGTTGCAGTCGGCACCTCTCAAACAAGTTTGGGTCCAAAGGTTTAGCTCAGAACAGGAACCCTGAGGTGTGTGTGAACCCTGAGCCCAATACATGTTTGTATTTGGCAGGTCAGGATTACTGCGCTTAGCTGAACTCTGCTTCACTTTTCTGAGGGTGTTTGCTGCAGCAGAGCAGCGTTTCTGGAGCCTGCCTATCTCCAAGTGCAAAGTCCAGCTTCCGCGTTTCCCAGGCCAGGATTCCACACAGGGCACCCGCTGCAGCTTTGCAAAGGAGAGCGACACTCTTTTCCCCATCCAGTGGGCGTTAAACTAGCACAGAGAGCACTGGTTCAGGCACCAGAGGCACCGCCTGTGCATGCAGGTGCCCTGTGGTCCTGCTCACCTCGCTGTGTCTCTCCAGAGGGTCTCCGTGCACAGGCAGCACTTTGAAACCTTCATTTCAAGTCCCTTGTCCAACCAGCCACCCTCAGCTGCAGCCAAAGCAGCCTGGAATGGGAGTGCTGCATTCTCCCGACCAAAGAACCCCGCTGAGGAGGGTTTCCCAACGTGCCCCCTTCGGCACCGGCTTTCAGCACCAGCGAGGGGACCGGGAAACGCAGCCGAGCTACTGGCTACCAGCTATTGCATCCACTGTCACCACAGCGCACCTACCTCGCCATCGCTCAGCAAGACTTGTTGCTTCTCGAGGTCTATCCCAACAACTTGGCCTTGTCGGAAGCTGTCGCCGAAGGTGACGGAGTAGGAGATGAAGGTCTTCTTGGCGAATCCTGTAACAAGAGGAGACACCGGGGAGAAGATCTCCCCGTGTAAGAGCTAGGGAGACTCTGTTGCTTCCTTCCTAAGGTGCTCCTGGCTCCTGTGAGGAGCATTGTGTGCAGGCAGGGCCAGGGGCTGGGCCCCTCTCCTGATGCTCAATGAGCTTCAGGGTCATTTCCCTCCCATTGACAATGTAAGATCAGCTCCTCACAGGGCGGGTGGCATTTCTCACTTATGAGTCTTGGCTCGTTTCCTGCAAATCTAGTTCGTCCTACTGCCTCTTTCACCAGTTTGCCCGTTTCTAACTCACCGTGGTCCGGAGCTTTTCAGGCAGGAAGACGGAGGCAATTGGAGGAATTTGCCTCTTGGATCAAACCTGCGATAATTCTGATGCCTGTTCCCAGCCTTGTGTGCTGGGCTTTTCCCCAGCTCTTGGAGTGATGGGGTCACCCAAAACACCTCAGCGAGTGATGGGATCCCTCAAAACTCTTCTCATGCCACTCAGCTGCCGCTTCCAAGTACTGTTGGCTTTAGCTTAGTCATCTTCTACCCGGTGGGGAAAAAAGAGGCTCGGAACAGTTAGTGCTCCCATTTCCCCCATGGGCATGGGCTCCTTTGCAGCGTAACCCTACGGGAATGAATCCCGAGCCCCTGCAAGCAGGACAGTGGCCACACGGAGCTGTGGAGCAGGGCGTTAAGGGAGAGCTGATCCGTGAGGATGAGATGAGGGGAGAAAACCGGGGGGCGCTGAGACCTTACCAGTCTGCACAGCGGCGCGCAGGGCGCCCACGTTATGGTGGAAGGCGTCCCTCATGTCCACCAGCACGAAGGGGATGCCCCAGGACTTGAGCTGGCTGGCGGCAGCGGCGCCGCCGAAGCCGCCTCCGACCACCACGACCCGCACCGAGTCGTCCACGGAGAGCCGGGAGCCCATGGCCGTGTGCAGCGAGGACGAGCGGCACGGAGGAGGAGCGGGACGAGAAGCCGGTGCCCGATCCGCCTCCGTGACGCAGCGCGGCCGGCGGGCGGAGCGGGGCCGAGCGAGCCGCCCACGGCCCCGTCGCCCCCACGCCAGCCTCCCGGCCTCTCCCACACGGAACCCGCCTGGGAACGGGCGTCCCTGCCGGTGCCGCCTGCCTCAGGGCCCCCCCCTTGCTGCGGTGGCTCCTGTGGGAAGGCCCGGGAATCTCCATTCCAGCGCCGCGTGGCGACTCCCCACACGGGAATTGTCCCTGAGGCGCTCAGCTCCGGTGCCATTCCAGATAAATATAGCCCCAAGGGCCATGGATAAATATAGCAGGGACACGAGCCTCTCTGTGCCCTCCACAGGCACTCAGGTAGCCCGGGGCACACGCTCAGCTGCTCCGGATGATCCGCTGCAGCGGCGCCTCCGAGACGCTCCGACAAGAACGGCAGCGCCGGCGGCAACGCCGGAACCCGGAGCAAGTGGCAGAGGTAAAAGCCGCCTCTGTGGAGCACTCGGGAAATGCCAGGGAGCTGCCTCCCTTCCAGCCAGGTTCCTTCATCCTCGCGTTGGAAAATACACCCAATTCGGAGCGCTTCCTGGCTTCTCTTCACCCACACCACTGTTTCCTTTTGCTTTGTAAATAAAGCATACTTTTAAACAACGAAGCCTTTTTTTTTTTTTGCTATTGGTATTTATTCTTTCTCCCTCCCCCCGCACACACAAAAAGCCTCGTTTTTCCTTGCTTCCTGCAAACCGCAGCACCAAAATCACCCCGTTGGTGTCGGCCGGGCTAAACTTACCATGTGCATCCCCAGGCAGCGCCTGGGCACGGGCCAGCTCGTAAACGGGCTGCAGATCCCCCCCTGCTCTGGGAAAGGGATTCAGGAAAATCCTGGAGGGGAGACGTGTTGCCTGAACTGAGCTTTGTACCTTGGGGGGGCGGCATTTCCTTTGGATAGGGGGAAAAAGGGGGGTTCTTCTTCCCAGGAGCGGAAGGGGAAGCGCTGCCCCGCACGGCAGCGCATAATGGGGCAGTGTCCTTAAAAAACAACAGTCGCCCAGACAGGCGGCCTCTGCTCGGAGGTGCAATTACAGGATAAATATGGGACCGGCACCAAAAAAATGCGGTCTGCTGAGGCGCGCCGTCTCTTCGGAAGAGAGAAAACCGACAGCAAAACAAGGCTGCCATTTAATCCCGCCACGTGTGCGAGCGCGGCAGCCCCCGGCGCGGGCTGCGAGCGGGACAGGCAGCGACCCCGGGCTGCAGGTTTCCCTCTCGCTCCTGGTGCAGAAATCCCGTGTGAGAGAGGGGACACGGGGATTATCCCTTGCAATCCCCTTAACCCGAGCAGGGTTCCGCAGCCCTGATGCCACCCTGTCCCCTTCCGCAGGCATCACAGGCACAGAGAGACAGGCGACGCTCTGGGCTCCGCTCAATTCTTTCCTTTTAATTAAATAAGTCAAGTAAAGCGCCCTCGGACGGCGCTGGCGAGCGGCAGGATGCGCACGGGGCCCGCAGGGAAGCCCCGTCTCTCTTAGTAGGGGAGATTCCTCTTTCCCTCCCCATGGCGCGGAGCAGCCCCTGCCCCGATCCCGGGATGTCTCCGGGAAGGGGCGACAACCCGGTGCTGCGTTCTGCAGCCCCAAGAAGTGCACGGGATTTCTGCTGCTTTCCCAGCCCCAAATCCCACTGCGTGTGTCTCTGCTCTCAGATTTTTGGGTTTAGCTCTGACTCCTGACGCGTTTCCCCTCTTTTTCATAAAATAAATAAATACGTGCGCCTCGCAGCTGCCGCCGGGAGAGCCTCGGTGCTCCAGGCGGCCCCGGGACACCTCCCAGCCCCGTGCTGGTGACGCAGGTCCCCATGCGTTGAGGCCGGATCGGGAGAGCGGCCCATGCCGGGGCAACACGGACCTCCTTTCGGAGAGAAAACTGTGCTCATCGCCCTGTGTCCGGACGAGCTTTGGCAGCCGGGAAGGCAGAGTGGCCTCCGTGGGCAGCACGGGAGGGCTCCGGCGCATGCTCCGAGTGGGAAGTGCGGCCGGCGCCGAGGGGTTTGGCGATGCAGCGTCCCCTGCGAGGCTCGCGGGCAGCGCCGGAGGGCGTGCTCAGGCGCTGCTCCTCCATGAAGTAGGCACTTGGTTTCCTTTGGGAACAAGGAAGCTTTCCCGAATCGGGCTACCCGGTCTCCGAGAACTGGGAGGCGAACGGGGACGGGTACGAAACGGCATTAAATGCTAAAAAGATGAACACCGAGCGGCTGGGGGTGCCGTGAGCGACACAGTTGTTCGAAGATCCCGGAGGCCGGGGGTGCTTCCAAAGGCACGAGCCCCCTCCCCGGACACCTGTAGCGAGCAGCCCTTGCAAGCGAGGGAAAGGCCTTGGTGGGCCCCCACGAAGGCACCGAGAGGCGGCGGCGCGGGGCGGGCGGCGGGCGCCTATGTGACCCAGGCGGCGGGCGCCTCCTCGAGCAGGCTGAGCGAGCGGTTCGTGAGCGCCGCGGCGCTGGCGGCCAGCTTGTAGCCGAAGAGGCGCATGGCGGGCGCGCACGCGTCCTGCACCACCTGCGCCAGCTTGAAGGGCATGCTGAAGCGCCACTTCTCGAACTGCTCCGAGGAGTTCTTCTGCGTGGAGTAGATGCCGCTGCCGTCGCGCGGCGCCTGCGTGTTGGTGCCGATCCACTGCTCCACCTGCGGCGTGAGGTGGATGCCGGCGAAGCGGTACATGTCACGCGCCTTGCGCAGCGGCGCGCGCGCCACGTCCTCGTAGCGCACGAGCATGTAGCGGCCGCGCAGCCACGGCGGGCGCCGCAGCCCCAGCTCGGCCGAGAGGCGGATGCTCTCGCAGTTGCCGCGCAGGCGCTGCACCTCGTCCTCGTGCAGCGGCGCCGCCCCCTCGGCCGCCCAGCGCTTCCACGTCTCGTACTTGCCCGAGAAGGCCACCATGCGGGAGGCGAGCACGGCGCGCGGGTCGCGCACCAGCTGGATGATGCGCATGTCGAGCCGCGGGTCCTCCACGAGCGGCTGCAGGAACTCCAGCTGCCGGATGCGCACCGTCTTGAGCGCCAGGTGCTCCTTGCGGCGGCACGCCTCAGCCGCCAGCGTCACGTTGAGCGGCCCGCAGCGGCGCTCCTTGCAGTGGTACTTCTCGAAGACCTTCTTGGCGGCAGGCGTGCAGACGGGCTCCTCGCAGAGCGAACGGCTTGAGCCGCGCCGGAACATGAAGGGCGTCAGGTGGCCCTCGGGCAGCGGCGAGATGAAGCTCTCCAGCACGTAGAGGTCGCACAGGAAGAGCTGCTTGAGCACGTCCCTGTAGACGAGCGCCGAGCCCACGGCGTTGGCGCCGCCCGGCTCAAAGGTCACCGTCCGCTCGATGTGCCACAGCGGCTCGAAGAGGTAGAAGATGTTGCCCTGCTGGTTGAAGAACTCGCCCACGAAGGAGGAGCCCGTGCGCGTGGTGGCCATGAGCAGCACGTGGCGCCGGGGCCCGGCGCTGGGCACTGTCTCGCGCCCGCCGCCCAGCTCCAGCGTGACGTTGCGCAGGCGGCTCCGGAGGTGCGCGAAGGCGGCGTCCAGCTCGCGCAGCGACGCCAGCGAGCCGTTCTCGGCCGGCGCCACGCTCGCCTCCGTGCCGTTGGCCTCCGCCTGCGGCGCCTGCTTCAGCCTGTCCGACACCCTGCGGGCAACGAGCGGAGCCTGAGGGAAGCTCTGCGACACTCACGCGCCCCGTTGGGTGACGAGGGGAGCCCGAGGGGAGCCCCGCGGCACCCACCCGCCCCATTGGGCGATGAGAGGAGTCTGAGGGGAGCCCTGTGGCGCCTACCCCATTGGGCGATGAGGGGAGCCTGAGGGGAGCCCCACGGTGCCCGCTCAGTTGGGTGACGAGGGGAACTTGAGGGGAGCCCCGCGGCGCCCACGCGCCCCGTTGGGTGATGAGGCGACTCTGAGGGGAGCCCTGTGACGTGATGAGCGGAGCCTGAGGGGAGCCCACGATGCCCACGCGCCCCGTTGGGTGATGAGGGGAGCCTGAGGGGAGCCCCGCAGCGTTCACCCGCCCCGTTGGGTGACGAGGGTTGTCTGAGGGGAGCCCTGCGGCGCCCGCCCGGTCCTCCCCACAGACAGCAGCAGCAGGAGCCATCTCTCCGGACAAGTCCCGCTCCGTGCTGGCCACCAAGGGAGGGATGCGGGACGCCAGGGCTGCAGAGAGCAGCCAGAGCCGCCCGAGGAAGAGGAGCAGCCGGCCGCCCTTGCCTACCTGGAGATGAAGTTGTTCTCCTTCTCGATGATGACGAGGCCCACCACGAACACAAGCAGGACGGCGTACTTGCTCCTCATCTTGAGGCGGAGCAGCACGTCCCGGCAGTCCGGCGGCAGCGCGCACCTCCTTTCCATGGGGAGCGGCTGCGGGCGGCGAGGCCTCCGCGGCGGCGGAGAGCCCCCGTGCTCCTCAGGGTCACTCCTCTCCCGGTGCCCGCTGCTCGGGGCTACCTAGGAGGCATCTCCTGCTCCTCGGCATCCCTTCCCGCGGCCTGCAGGGACAGTGAAACTGCGCATGGGGCAGGACGAGGCGCGTGTGGCGGCGGGGACGTTGCTCTGAGGCTCACGCTGCGGATAGCCCCGAACTGCGCCGAAACGTTCCCGGCTGGCGCGAGGGAGAGGAGGGAAGGGCGAGGGGCGACTCCGCGTGTTGGGGCCGGGCGCTCGCTGAGGGGCTGCGCCGGGGACGATGCCGCGGACTCGGGAGCCGCCAGGGAGCCCGCGGCGGCCACAAGCGCCCCATTGTTCGTGGGAACAGAGGGGCTCTGTGCGCCCCGGGCGCCATGGCGGGGCTGGGGGTGTGCGGGGCGGCACGGCGCTGCTGCCCAGCACGGGCTGCGCGGCGGGAGTCACGCGCGGGATCCTGCCGGGCCTGGGCCCCTCTCCATCCACCCGGCCATCCATCCATCCATCCGGCCGGCCGGCCGCAGGCGCCGGAGCTTCCCGCTCCTCCGCGGATGGGATGCGGGCGGGCAGCGATGCCCGCGGCACGGGAATCGGGACCCGCCGAGCGCCCCGGGAGAACTTTCCAACGCTCTGGCGCTTGGAGTGACCCGCCGGATGATGCAATTCCCGAATAACTGCAAGTCTTTATTTTTTTATTATTATTTTTTTCCCTCTCGAAACAGCCCCACTCCTCCCCGCACAGAAACGGGGTGTTCGCCACGCGGAGCCCGCGCCGAGCGCTTTTGGGGTGGCTTTTTTGGGGTTCTTTTCTGAGGGAAGGGGCCCCCCCCCGCCCGCCCCGGCCCGAGACAAAGAGCCGCGAGGGCGGCGGAGACACAAAGGAGGCGGCGGCGGCGCCGGGCCCGGCGCGCGGGGCACCCGGCCGCCCCCCTCGCAACTTCCCGCGCGCGGCTCCCGCGCCAGCACCTACCCGGCCGCGCTGGGTCCCGCCGCTCGTCCTCAAGGCGCTGTCATCTCCCCCCCTTCCTTCCTCCCTCCTTCCTCCTCCTCCTCCTCCTCCTCCTCGTCGCGGGGCGAGCGGGGCGGAGCCAGAGCCGCCCCCTGCCCGCCTCGTGCCGCCCCGCGAGCCCCTCGCGCCTCCCCGTGGGGCCCTCCAGATCCCCCCCCAAAACGGGCGCCGAGGGGAGCCCCGCGGCGGGCGGCAAACGCGGCCGCTTCCGTCCCCGCCGAGCCCGCTCGGGGCCCCGGGCTCGCCAGGAAGGGGCCGCTCGGGAGGCCTCGCGCGCGGCCGGGGCCGGGAGCGGGTCCCCGCCGCCCTCCGCGCCGCTCCCGGCCGCTTCCGTGGCCTGCGCGGGCCCGGTGACTCGGTGCTCGCAGGCGATGGAGACGCGGGACGGCCGCGCTCGGCCCGTTTCCCGGGAAGCCCAGCCCGGGACGCGGCTCCGTGCGAACCGCGGAGCTGACGGCGGCGGGAGCTGGCCCCGCGTGGGAGCTGGGGCTCTCCCATCCCGCCGGCCCGGGGGTCTCCTGTTCCGCGTTTGGGCCATGCGGGAATCTCCAGGCAGAGCCGCAGAACCGGGCAAAGAGGGGAGCGGGAGGCAGCGCGGTGCTCGTCTTGCCTCACCGGAGCCCTCTGAGCCCCATTTATTTCCCTCCAGGCCAGGCCAGGCTCCCTGGGAGGGTGGTTGTGTGGGGAGACCTGCAGGTGCCTCTGGCCCTGTCACCGTGTCGTGCTGAGCGAGAATCGCTCCATCTGGGCCCCTTCAGGGTCTCGAGCTGTTTTCCCCCTCCTCCGACAGCTCGCTGGCAGCCGACCGCCCGGAGAAGGTCAGGGGGAGTTTGATGATGCTCTCCGGGTACAAGGTGAGGCTTGAGGCTTGCCCAGGGTGACAAAAGTCCAGCGTGGCGGCGGTCAGCAGACGCGAGGCCCGTGCAAACAGCGGCCCTGCTGACGCGGCGGCGATCGGGGCGAGCAAACAGTGTGGAAACGGCGCGCCGCAAAACCACAAGTGTTTGTCAGAGACTAACCCCGGTTTGGGCAGGAAACCTGGGTCCGGGGAGCTCCTGGCGCGAATGGCCCGGGCGGGCGGCTGCTGCCACGAATTTGCCTGTTCTCTGCTGAGAGCAGGTGCTCGGCCGTTCCTTTGCCAGCAGCGACAGCCCCGTTGGCAGCAGCTGCACGTTGGTGGCTGTGAACTTCTCGCCCTCTTCTTGACAAGATCCAGCCCACTGCTTAGGGGGCAAAAGAAGAGCAAGAACAAACAGCTCAGGCCCGAACTGCTTAGCCTCACTCCAAAAGAAAAGGCCGTAATATCACCGCTTAGAAAAACTGCACCTCCTTATGCTGCTTTCTTTGCTTTAAAGCAAATGGCTAAAATTAGGGTGGGAGCTTGGTGGGAAGCTCAGTATTCGCCGTGGCCGCTCAAGTCCTCCTGCAAAACTTTCCCTCGCTGCCTCCTGCAGATGGCACACGGGGTGTGCGAGGTTTTGAAACAGTCATGTTGGGAATACTCTGTTCCTCTTTCGTTTCTGCTTCTCCAAAGCTGCTGAGGCCTAAATAAAGCCCTTACTGCAACTTTCTGCAAAGCAAATAAATAAATAAACAAATAGAACACTGTGAGCACTCTGCAGCCCCGCATTGCAAAGTCCTTGACAGAATTAGACCAAGGCCGGCTGCTTCTGTGCACCCCCTGACAACACCAGTGTGATGCACAAGGTGCTCATGGCTTCGCCCCGATCGCACTCCGCTGCTGCAGCACACCGAGGCAGCAAGCTCTATTCAGGAGTGCCTAAAGGGAGCGATTCTCTCTTTGCTGTGCTTGGTTTATGGCCGAGAGCTCGGCCCGAGCCAACAGCAGGGTTTCCTTTGCACTGGGTCTGCTGGCCAAAGCGCCTCATTGGTGCTCAAGAGCACTGGTTTCGCCCGGGGTGTTTCCATAGCAGTGCAGCATCCTGCTTGGGACCACACTTAGAAGCAGCGCGAAGCTTCCCCGAGGCGCAGCGAGGGCAAAAGCTTTCGTTTTGGCACCAACATCGCCATGGGCCCGCGGGAGCGTGGTTTAATCCTGCCCGGAGCAGCTTGTGTTTGTGCTGTGCTGCAAGGCTGCCGAGGTTGGAGCTTCGGCGGCCCCGGGACGAAGGGTCTGAGCCCCCTGTTTGCTCAGCCGCTGTTTGCTGAGAGGCAGACGGCGCCTTTCGACAGTCGCCCTCCGGCCTTGCCGCCGTGCTTGCAGAAGGGAGATAACGTGAGTGCCTGGGGGTCTCGCCTGGCCGCGTGACAGCCACATCCTGCTGCTTCACGCACAGTACGGAGGTTTGCGCCTCGGAAGCCAAGGCCCGGGTAAAGAGCAGAGACTCAGGAGTCAAGATCCTTCTCAAGGAGGGAAAAGGAGGGCAAAACCTCCATGTTGGAGATCCTCCCAGCTTGGGATGCTTGTAGGAGGAAGCAGGGCTACCCCAAATCTCTCGGGGTGCTGGAGTGGGTGGGGAGGCTGACGTCGAGCTCACTGCTCGGAGCAAGCTGGAAAAGGGGGATGGGAAAAGGTGGGTGCTATTGCCAGGAGTCACTGAAACATCCCACAAATCCCTGATTGCCCCAGCCAGTATCAGGAACACCAGCAAGAACTAAAGCTGTTTCCTTCCTGAGCCCCGCTGTGAAATTGGAGCAGCTCAAATCTGATACTCTTTTTTTTTTTTTTTTTGTGTGTGGTTTCCAAATTGCTCGGGGTTAATTAAGTTTCGTTTGTGGATCTCTTAGCAAGGACAGAAGGTGGCTCTGAACCTTCTCCCATCAAACGAGCACCGGCAGAGATGAGTCAAGGCCAAGCAAGGAAACACAACCTGCGGGAAAGCAGCAGTTGGACTAAGTTTTAAAGGCACAAGAGGGCTCTGGTTTCTTCTATGGCCGTCCTCACGGCCAACAAAACTCAGTAGGATGGTGAGTTTCCATCTGGCCGTTTCCTGATAGTTCCAGTGAGCACTGAAAAATGTATCTATCTGGCCTCCTCAAGCGCCAGGGCAGCAGTGAGCAATCAGAGCAGTGAGTCGGTACTCGGGAATTAATAAAAAAACAGGCTGTAAAATCCGGGACACAATTCCCTGCTTGGAAACCCAGACTCAGACACGACGATAGAAGAGGGTGACAGTGTCTGACAGATACTTTCCATTTTTGGTGTTTGCTGGCACACAGCGGTGCAGGTTGTGTGCCGCCGGAGAGGATGAGGAAAGACCTTCCAGGGGAAGCAAGAGCGGCCGGGCTCGCCACTTCCCCCGCTTCCCCCTCGTGACTTTGATTAATCCGCACGTGGCCCCATTTTGGGCCACCCGCAGTTCGGCCGCTGTCACAAACCTCACTCATTTCAGTGACTGGACCAAAGGTCCTCGGCCAGGAGGGTGACGCAGCAGCCAAGAGGGGCTTCGTGGGTCCCTCCTGAGTTCATGCAGCCTTGGTGAAGCTTCCTGGGGCCTTGAAGACCCCGGGCAATGTGGTTCCCCCCAAACCTTCCACTTTCCCTGCAATACTTGGTGCTTTTCCTCTTCTGGGAATCTTTATAAAAGCCCCTGGAGCCACATGATTTATATAATCACTTCCGTGGGGGCTGCGTTGGGTCAAAGCGGGTTTTCAACTCTGCTGCAAAAGCCGTGAATTTAAATAGTCTGCGCTGCTGAAAAGGTCTTTGTAGAGCCTCAGGGTGTAATCCTTGAAAACCAGCAAAGCAGTGCAGGAAATAAAAAGAACTCAGCCCCACGTTTGGGGAAAGTATCTTAATTTTGGCCAGCATTTTTCTTGCCTGTCTCGGGGTGCTTAATAGAAGCAGGGGCAGTGGAAGCCACGGGCGTTTTGCTAAGGGTTGAGATGAGCCCCCAAAGAGCAGCGGACGGGTGAAGGAGGAGGGCGAAAGCACCGAGGAGCTTTGGGCTTTGCTCTGTCGCAGCTTGGGGTGGCTGGAGAGGCAAGGCCGAGCACCCCCAGGGCCGTCGCGCCGCAGCGGGTGCCTCCTCTCCGAGGGAAACGCTCTTCCCGTGGAGCTGGTTCTGCCAGGCTGGAAAAGCGGCGCCCGCAGGGGCCGCTGGCCGCTCTCCCGCGATTGCCACACGCAGACGTCTCCCGCGGAGCAGACGCGGGAGGAACGCGGGTGCCGCGGGCACGGCAAGCCGAGCCTCTCCGGAGCTGGCCCGCTCCGGCTGCTCGGGAGCGGAGGCTCGGAAACGAGTCACGAGCGGCGCCAGCAGCTTCCCACGCAGCTCCAGGGGCTAACAAGGAGTTCTTGGAATCGCAGCCCAATCCGGCATGCCAGCAATCCCCGGGAGGCGAGGCGAGCAACACACAGCCCGTCACCGGGAACGGCCTCTGGAAAGTCTCCCCTATCCATATTGTGACAAATCCTATCTATGTTGTGACAAGTGGTGCTTCTGAGCTGGCAGTTTCCACGGGTTGCTAGTGCGGGACCTCAGAGGTGACATCTGCATCTTGCAGACAGTGACCCGGTATCTGCCAGCCGGGCTCGCAGCTAACAGGAGCTGAAACCAGCGCGGGACTCGGTGCGTGACTACGGATGAGCCGTGGCCATTCCCGAGAAGCCTCCCCAGACGCCTTATCTGGGAGGTTTATCTTTACAAAAACCCCAAATCTGAACAAACGCCCCACAAAAGCAGAAGGCAGGAGGTTGCAGGCAACTTTTTATGTCTTTTAGCTCTTCCTATTTATGAGCTGGGCCTCTTTGGACTTCCCCCACCTGCAAACAGCCTCATCACTTATAGCACACGGCCAGGGCTCGATGTCTTGATACCACTTTATTTTTGCATGATGTCATTTTAAGTGAGGAAACAGTTAGGCAGCATCAGCAAGGCCAGGAAAGCTGTGTCATAGAGACAACTGGCCAGGAAGCTGCCAGCTGGTTATTATACGCGCCGTACTTAGGAAAAAATGTCCCTAATCAGCTGGAATTGGCGTAGCTCCGGGCCAGCCCTGGTGCTGGAAATGGAAACATTGTGAGGGGCAGCAGACAGCTTGGTGCTGGGCCTCGTCTTTATCGCTGTTTTCAGAGGGAAAACATCCTGTCTCCCGAAATATCTTCCTTACTTCAGGCAGCGCTGTCCAAACCCAGCTTTTAAGCACTCTCCTGCATGGAGCGCGTGGCTTCACCCCCAAGGAGCCAGCGGCTGCCCAGAGGCGGCAGTTTGGAGTGCCCTGTCAGTGCCCTGCGTGCACTCAGTAAACAGCACAGACGACCCTGCCTAAGCACGGGGGATTTAGGGCCAGGGCAAAGGTTGCTTGTTTAGTCTGGCCCAAACAGCTGCCCGCAGTGACTTTGTGATTACCTGGCGCACGCATGTGCCCTCGGCCTGGGGGTTGCGGCAGTGCGGGGAGGTGCTGGGAGAGGCCCCGCGTGCACAGGGCGAGCAGGAGCCACCGCAGCAGCTTCGTGCTGGGCTGCTAATTCCCACAGGCCTTCGTGACAGCAGGGGACGAACTTCTCGCACCGCTTCGCTACAGAGCGGGAGCGTGAGACAGCGCAGAGCTGCTTGCCCGCGCCGCTCCTAGGCTTTAATGAAAGTTAAACGCTGCCAACGCGTACGGTCAGCAGAGACCTGGCGCAGGTTGTGACAGGTGTGGGAGTGGCCCTGCTGGCCCCTAGCCCGCCCTTCTGGCAGCCGCTGTCACCCCTGCCGGCCACGGGAGCGCGGGAGCGGCTCAGACAAGCGCAGAGTTATCGAGATGGACCTTGTTTGTCACCGGCCGCCCCCCGACCCCTTCCCGGGCCGCAGGCACCGCGATGGCGCCCGCCCCGCCACAGCGCGAGGGCGGGAAGCCGCCCCCGCCGCCTGCGCATGCGCGCCCCCGCCCCCTCCCCCACCGCGGCGCCGCTGAATCAGCGTCAGGCGCCGCGGCGGCGCCGCGCGCATGCGCCGGGCGGGGCGCTCGCGCATGCGCGGCGCCGGGCGGCGCAGGCTATATATAGGGGCCGCGCGCGGTCAGGCGCCGCATTGCAGGCAGGATGGCGCGGCGGCTGCTCCCTCTGCTCGCGCTCCTCGCCGCCGGTAAGGCGCCGCCCGCGCCCCGCTCCGCTCCCCGGGCCGCCCGCGGGGCCCCGCGGAGGCGGGCCGGGCTGAGGGGGCGCGTGGGGAGGGCTGGCGAGGCGCCCGACGCCGCTGCGGCCCGGCCCGGCCCGCTGCGTAACGGTTCCGTGGCGCGGGGTGGGGGGGAGCTGCCGGCCCACGAGTGCCTGGGGCAGGCGAGGGTCCCGGGAGAAGCCTCCCTTTCCCCCTCTTTCTACAGAAATGTCTTATTTAGGCTGGTGCTGCGTCAGCAGGGCGCCCTGCGCCTGGTGAAGTAGGTCAGTATGACCTCTGTGGGCCCTGGTCTATCGATAGAAACCGTGTTCGCCTCTTGCAGCGGCTGCTCTGGAGCCTGTGGCTCGTCTCGGCCCCTTCGAGGGTAGGGAGGTGTCAAGCTGCTTTGGGGTGCCACGGGACTGCCCTCCCGTTTTATGTTTTTAGCAGTATCCTGCACCGAAAGGGATAACCGTTTTGGATATCTGCTCACCGCCTTGCTGGTGGAGGTTGAGGTGCAAAGGGTAAGGATGGTGGAGGGCAGGTTGAACCCCTGTATTCACTTTTATGTCCAGAAGTTAGAAAAGACCCCATTTGCATCCTAAACTCATCAGTGACTAGATGCAACTGCAAAAATGCTCTATCAACTGCTGTGGTCTTGCCTAAATCCATGGCATGGAGTTGATCCCCAGAAGTGCCAGAAAGTTAAGGCTCTAATAGCAGGTGACACTCCAGTCACCTGATTCTCTGATAATATTCCTGTAGGAGACTTGTTGGTGCTCAGCTTGTTTGCTCAAGAGTTCAACACCCCCTGCATTTAGTGCAAGGCAGCCTGAGAAGAGCCACATGATCAGTTTAAATGTGTGGGAGTAACTAACTGGCAGTCAACAGTAAATAAAATGGTGTGCAGTTGGTCAGTGCTATAGTATTTAAGGAAGTACTGCTTATAGACTGATAATTTGATGAAGAATCTCAGCCTGGAAGCGAGAAAGCAAATATATCTTTCACTTTGCTTATTTGCTTTAACGTAGTATGACTTCTGTTTCCTGCTGACACTTAATTTAGTGTTGTCAGTTACTTCTATTAGGGTTGTTTTCCAGTTGCTAAAGCAAGTGTAACATTGTGCCTTAAATGAAAAAGGGTTTGGCTTGAAGTGTTCAGAGTTTCACTTTGGTGCATTTAAGGAAATTGTAATGAGAAACCAGTCTAGCAATGACAGTTAGCTTGGCCTACTAGTTAAGAAGCATGTGTAGCAGCTGAGCACAGCAGAAGACTTGTTAGGCTTGTCCTTCTTTAGGAACCTCTGTTTTAATACAAGCATCTGTGGGTTTTTCTCCCCAGGATCTTTCAAGACTATCTGACTTACCTACACTAGGATCATGCAGTTTGCCCTGTAGGTTTTGCTGTGACACCCAAAATAATGATTTTTTTTCCTAGCAAGTGGATAAATTAGCTGCATCAAAATCTAGCAACTTCTGTTGTAGCTTAATAGAGGTACTTGGCTGGCTAGGACTGACCTACTTACAGTGCTCCTGTGCATCTTCCTTTTAAAGGAGACACTGTGGAATTAAAATCAGGACATAGCGTTCTTGTTAAACCTCAGGACTAATGATGTGCCTTTTTTTTTTGGTGGTATTTGACACTAGACAAAGAGGGGCTGGATACCTAGTTGCAACAGAAGTGAGTTACTCTGAACTGGGAATATTTTGTTTGTTTTCTCCTGGTAAAATAGCAACATTTTTTATTGCTTGCAGAGGAGATAAGTAGAATTACTTCCTTTTGAATCTAAAGGAGCTGAACAACTGTTTCGTAGTTACAGCTACCAAGTGAAATGTGCAAGTCCTTCTGCAGAACTGTTACACAGCCTGTTTGCATGCTCAGTTTGTGCTATTCTGAATATCAAAACAAGTTATGAATAGCCCAGGCAATCGCTACGAAATGAGAAGTCACAGATGGAGGGACAGGAGTGAGAGGAAGATTGTCAACCAAAACCGAACAGCATCTGCCCATTGGGTGACTCCTGCTAGTGGGGATTCTCCAGGAGGTTGCCCTCTGAAGCAGAGGGGTTTAATCTAATAGGCTGAGAGGAGTTTTTTTTTTTTTTTTTTTTTTTTGTATCAGTGGGGAAATAAAACCCAGTGGTAGCAGGTTCTGTTTCAGTGTCTTATGGTTGATCTGATCTTTCCTGGCAGGTTTTGGGATGGTGCCTTAAAAGCATGTGACAAAGCAAGAAATCTTGTCATATTCTCCTTTGTGTAGCAGCTCGTGGTAATTGATTTCTTGTCATTAGGATTGAAGACCTCCTACATAAGGGGGTACACACTTAAGGATTACAGAAGATGTGCATGCACATTAAAATAATGCTTCTCTGTGTATTGGGCTGCAGCGTAACATAGAATTTCAGATATTAAGACTTCCCTTGAAGCGACTCTGGTTTGTGCTCCTTACTCTGACTTTGTTAAACACTACAGAAGAGTGTAGAAATTGTGCTGCTCTGGTGTGACTTTTCTTAACCTATCATGGTACTTTCATTAAAAGTAGTTTTGCCCTGTGACTTCAAACAACAGTCGCACTAAAGTAGTATTCACAGCCACTGGAATATTGATGCATATTTTCAGTAGCTGCAGTAGTCTGGCAGCAGTTGGCAAAGCAATTCCTTTTAAACTTTGGGAAATGGCATTTTTGCAATGCCACCTTCTCTTATGCAAGAGTTAATAAGTTTCCCCCAAATCAGTAAAGATAGTACTTCAGTAGTAAAAAGCTGGCCTTGCTGCTCTGCTATCGTTAATTTTGTTGCAATTGTTTATATGTCCGCAGAACTGTCCCTCATACCATGCTTATCTTCTGGTGAGGGAAGCCAGGAAGCATCTGGGACTATGATGGGTGTTTTGCAGTGGGGCGATGTATCAGAATGGGGATGCAGCCTCCACTTTGAGGAAGAACCCCAGTATGGCCTTTACTCCACATAATGACTAACTTGCAGTTGGTGCAGTTCATGGTTACTTTTATCAGTGAATGCTGGACAGGAACACTTTGATTTATAACTGATACCTGGAATACCAATAACATCTAGCCAGATTTCATCTCTTCTTCCTTCTCTCTCATAAAACTGCCTGTGTTCTCACAGATACCGTGATCATTTTGCCCCCTTATTAATTCAAAAACATACTAGAAGTTAGGATTACTAGAAGTTCTTGGCATGTTATATGCTTACAGCTTGTAAAATGTCACTTGAACTTGCTTGCTCTTGAGAGGCTGTGGAGTAATAAGCTCTTCAGATAACTTAAGGTTAAGGTCACTCCTTGTCTTCTTGACATCTGCAAGATTTGGTGAAGAGAAGTAAATCCCACTTCGCTTTTTGAATGTGAACTCACTTCCCATTTGCAACTTCTGAAGGAAATGGGAAAGTTGGCCACTGACTGACTCATTAACAGAGTAGACTGATAGTCATTGTGGTCTGCAGAGGTGTTTTGGGGCGCTTATGTTTAACATAGTCAAGTGGAGACAAACCTGGGAAAAGAGCCTTTCTCCTGGTAAATTGCAGTAGACTAGGAACAAACCAGTTTGAGTTTTCTCCCAGATTTGCCTTCAGAAACAAATGGCTCAGTTTCCTTTTCCTGCTATTTCCATTTTGCTTGTAAGAAACTAAGTATATACCCAGGACCCTAGGGTGGCTCTGGATACTCAGCCTGGATAGAAAGCTGGAAAAAGAAGGAAGTTTTTAAGATCTCAGAGCACTTTAATTTGGGACTTTGAGGGTATTTCCAAGTTCCAAATTATCCTTCCTCCTCCTGTTTCATTTCAGTGATGGATATATTGGAATTGCTTGCTGGAGTAAGATTCCTTCTAAAATAGAAGGAAGCAGGTCTGAAGCAGGTCAAGGGGGGATAAACAATGCAAAGGAGGGCCGAAACACCCCAGCCTTCAGATAAACTTGTTTGATGTGCCAAAAATAGCAGCTTCTAAGAACTTGGGGAAGGGGGGCAGGTTTGGGTGGACATAACATGTGACTGGAGAGCTAATCAATGTGGAAGGGAGAAATCTATTTAAAAAGGGATGACCTCAAGCAGGTAGAGAACAATATATGAAACAAAGGGATGCTGGAGACCTAAGACAGTAATCCCATTGGGTTTATCCAGCATGCATTAGGAGTTGTTTGAGGTAACAGATGGTGCTTTGTTTTCTCCTGGTTTGTAGCTGTGCAGGGATGCGATGTGAAATAACCTGCTGAGACTTCCCTCTTCTTGCAGGAGAGATGGTTTTGAGGGATCTGGCAAGGTAACTGTTAGGATTCCAAGCTAAGAATCCTTCATTCTGCTGTGAAGCAGTAGTCTTAACACTCAGATGGCTTTCTGTGTGTTATGACATGAGTTAAAACCCAAAGGAAAAAGCAAAAATACTGTCTTCAAACTGAAATGGAAGAAGCAGCTGAAGGCAAAAGCGGCACAAGCAGGAAAGGATAGAAAGCTACTTTTTGAATCTGCAAAATTTGAATTAATGCAATTGTTTTTCCCAGAAAGGGAGACTGGATAATGCTGCAGTGAAGATGCATCTTGACTTATTGTTATATAACCCAGTGCATTGTAGAGCAACGCAGACTTAACTAAGTCACTGCAGAGAATCTGTTGGCTTCCCTGGCAGAAAAGCCACATAGATATTTTAGCACTTCCTTTTTCTTGCTGATGTATCCAGGAGCGAGGACTTGAAATAATACTGGTAAGGAGGTGCTTGGAGAGTTCTTGTGCACCTAAAAGCTTTTTTAATCCTACCTGGCTTACAAGTAATGTGCTTGAGGCTTCTCGTGCCGCCTAGTTCCTCTTGGTTTCATGGTCTGTGTTTCTTGTGGCTGTGCTCAGCGTTGCATGTGGTGCCAGCGGTGTTATCCTCAAATCTGGAGCCGGCTACGCAGCCGGGGACAGTGCTTTGAGCAGAATGTGGCTCTGTCAGCTCGAGTATCAACAACTTGCTGCTTCTGGTGGGACTTTTGATGCAGGGAAAACAAGGCAATTGGGTGTAAATTAGTTGATATATTGACAGAGATTAATCCTAATATTTACCTTTTTTTCTTTGTCTGGAACAATTTGCAACCTGTACCCCTCGCCTCAGGGTATCAGACTGCTGCTTCACTCTTCGGTTACTTCTCCCTGAGTGTTGTAAACTTAAACTCTGTCCTGCCTATAGCACTTGCTCTTTCCTGGCAGAGCAGAAGGTTAATGACTGCTCTTATTTGCAGGCTGTGGCAGATTTCACCTGAGCCTGTGAGTGTGTCTCTGGTTACTGGATGAAAAGTTGTTTCTTCATAGGTTAGTGCAACCCCAGGAGAGACTGCTAAACAACTTCTGCTTACTCATGGACAAAATGGCTGTGGAAAATTGGGAAAAGTTGAGTTTCTGGCCTGGGTGAATCAGCACAAAAACTCCATGGCTTGGACTTGTCCTCTTGCTAATAGTGCAGATCACTCAGCCTTCCCTAGGGGTGTCCAAGGATAGTTGTTTGTGTTTTCCTTCTAAATGTCATGGGTGCAAGGCAATTTGGTGTGGGAGGTGGTGTAGGTGTCTTGCATGTTAAACTCTCCTGGAACCTGCCTCTCTGGAGGGATAGGGCTGGCTTAATCTTAGTCTTAATCAAGTAAACCCTCCTCTTGTATTGAAGCAGAGGTACCAGAAGATAGAGTTTGAGAGCTGGAGAGTTTGGAGATGTTAAGACTTGGCAAAGCAGCCAGGTTTTGTGATTTCTGATGTCACTTTAATATCAATGTTAAGGATAATGCCATCCTTGTCACCTTGGAGCCTACTGAAGGAGAAAGGGATAGGAGCCAATAAAATGTTCTAGATGTAGGTGTCTGTGTTCATAAGGGGCTTTCCAAAGGAAAGTGATCCTCCTGGTATACTTGCATAACCTGTCTTAAGATGTGCATGCATGAATAGCATGTTCAGATAACACTAGGTGTAGTTTTATATTAGTTAAGGAATCTACCAGGAAAGTGCTGTCGACAAAAGCAAGGGCTTGCTCTGTGTGCACAGCCGAAGAACTAACCAAGAAGAAAGTCTAAATATGTTCAACTGCTTTAGTTGATAAAATACCTCTTTGCTTTCTGTCTCTTTCTTTGACTTTGCTTACAAATTGCTTCCATCTGTGCATGGTTTTTGTGTCCTCCATGCAGTGTGTTGGGGCTTGTAGTCAAATTAGTGTGTGCAGGTGCCTCTGCTCAGCTAGGTGTGACTGCTGGCTCAGTGTCAGTGACTGCAAGGGCAGGAGGGCAAAGAACAGGGCTCTCATCTGGGGAATAACAGCTGAGCTGGGGACTGCTGCAAAGAGCAATTTCTCTTGATTCATGACATCTGGTCGTGTGTCTTTCATGTGCTTAAGCCTAAGTGGCCTAAAGGAAAGGCAATAGGCATTCCTTATTGCACTGCCCTGCTCCCTTTGCAGTGGAAATCTCCCCAGTGTGCAGTTTAACCTTCTTTTTTTCCCTTTGCAGCTGCGGCAAGCCCCCTTCTGTGGCAGAAGGACTGTGTGAAGGGCCCTGAGGTGTGGTGCCAGAGCCTGCGGACGGCGTCGCAATGCGGAGCTGTGAAGCACTGCCAGCAGACTGTTTGGAGCAAGCCTACTGTAGTAAGCATCAGCTACCCAGGCTCCTTCCCTCCCTGCACCTTGGGGAGCTGCTTTCCATATGCTAATGCCTATTTCCAAGGCTCTTATCGGAGTGGAGTGCTGCCTCTGAGTAAAGCTTGGTGCTGTGTCTTAATTTAGATGCTAAAACTTGCTTTCTACTTTACCTTGTGCAACTTGTCTGCTGACTCTTCCTGTGACTTACTTCACAATCTGAGCTTTACGTGGAATGGAGCTGGTGATTTTCCAGATTCAGTCCTCAAATATTTGTAATTCAGAACCTTTTGATTCTTACACGGAGCCACCCCACACTGATAGACCTATTACAATAAATATATAAGTATCTTCAGTCTTTCCTATGAGTTGATATTTCACAAGATACACTCTGTACTAAATCATGAAGAGTAGTGGCATAATCACTGGATTTAACATGGCTTTTCAGGTCAAATTGTACTAAATGTAAGTTCAATACTGGATGTAGGTGTGGCTTGCTGTATGGTTTCACAGATTCTAGTGAAGTGTATTTGAATAGATGGAATCAACTTTGCATATCTGACTATGGAAAAGTAAGGGTGGGAACTTGTTAGCTAGGCAGAGCTGTATTAAAATACATGAGGCTGAAAAGTTGCTATGCTTAAAGTGCAGGTCAACTTGGATAATGATTTCTGGTGCTTTTAAGGGGGAAGTTGTGGTCAGTCCTCTTGGACTGCAAGTTTGGGTTCTTTGCTGCAAGTTCCACTTTGTGCAAAATACTTAGATTCATAAAACCTCTTTATTACTCCTGTCCCAGGATTTTGGAAAGCTGGTTGCTCAAAGATCAAGGGTAAAACAGGTTCAGAGAAGGTCCTTGGGGCAGAGTGCTTCAGGCTGCATGTGACAAGCTGCTGAACTTGCTCATAGCACAGAATTAAGGGGTAAAAATCAAGTGGTAGCATGCCCGATTTCTCATTTTCAGTTATTTACTGAAGAAACTGGAGGTGGATATGTTTGAAACAGCTTCCCCCCTGCAGCTTCAGCCAGCTATTTCTTTCGTTTTTTTCTTGGGTGATCCTCACCCTCTCCCTTCTTATTTAGATGCTACCTTGCGATGTGCTTAATTTTGCCCAAGAGTAACCCTCTGCTCCTCTCCCTAGAACAGCATCCCCTGTGACTTGTGTAAGGAGCTTGTGACAGTGGCCGGCAAGGTTTTGAAGGACAACGGCACAGAGGTAAGCAGAGCTCCCTTTCTCTGTCCCAACGTGGCTGCCTTGCCTCAAGATCTCAAGAGGGGGTAGAAGAGTAATCTCTATCATGCTAATCCTGTGTGTTTTGGCTGCTTTCAACATTCACTGTTTAGATTAGGTAAAGCTTTTTTAGTCTGGTCTGGACTAGTAAATTCTAGAGTTTTTAGTTTGTAGCACATGGGTGATTGTTTCCTTCAATTGTTTGTGTGCCAATGGAACATTAATCCTAAAAGGTAGAGTACTTCAATCTCTAGAAGCGAGTGGTTATATAACAAAGTGAACTTTTATTTGCATGACTTTTCCCCATGTTCTGTTGTGAGCACAGGGCACTTGTTGTAACCTAATCTGTCCCTCTAGTCCATAATTTCACTTCTTGTGTTTAAATGGTATATGGTAGTGGAGCTGTGTTGGCCAGGCCTTGCTGGAAGTATTTTTTGTTTTGTCTTTGTCAATGTCTCACTGAAGATCGGCACCTAGAGAACCTCATTCTGCTTTTGCTTGCCCGTGGTCTTGACCTACCCAAGTCCTGGGCTTTCTCATACCTTTTGAGAACAGAAAGAGCTCTTCTGGTGTCCTTATGGTTTGATCCCCTTTCTGCTGCAGGATGAGATCCGCTCTTACTTGGAGAAGACATGTGAGTTCCTTCCTGACCAAGGCCTTGTCTCTGAATGCAAAGAAATTGTGGATTCCTACCTGCCAGTCATCATGGATATGATCAAAGAAGAGCTAGTAAGTAGATATTACAGATTCCTGGAAACTGGGCCCCTCTGGATCCCTGAGTTGCCCTGTTGAAGCAATTAAATTTGTCAGGTCCTATAAGCTGCTAGATAAAGACTTGCCTTTATTTAAGCTGGGGCTCTGTCTGTTCCCTTTTTGTTTACAGGCAAGAACAGTTGTTTAAGGTTAACATTAAGTTAATCATAAGTTAACAGGCTTCAGATAAGCCTGTTGAATCACCAAAGAATGCTTCAGATATCTGCAAACTGCTACAGAAAATATTTGGAAATTCTCTTCGTGGAGAAGAACCCTGAGAATTCTGAGGAAAACAGTTTAAACATGAAGAATTTTCTGTGTAATTGGCTTTGTGTCATGTTTTTAAAGCTGAATCACTGTAAATGTCATAAGAATGTTATCAATCTAGAGCTTTTTGCCTCTCTCACCTTGTTCAGGACAAACCTGAAGTCGTATGCAGTGCCCTTTCGTTGTGCCAATCCCTTCAGAAGCACCTTGCAGCGGTGAAGCTTCAGAAGCAGCTCCAGTCCAACAAGATACCAGAGCTGGACTTCTCTGAACTGGCATCTCCCTTCATGGCTAACGTGCCTCTTCTCCTGTACCCTCAGGACAAACCCAAGCAGGAGTCCAAGGCGAAGGTGCTGTAGTGTCAGTGTGTGAGACTTAATGTTTTCCAGAGCTTTAGTATTTCTTTGTGTAAGAGCTTATTGAGGATTATAGGTAATGGGTTACCTTGCTAGACTTGGATTAAGCCACATGTTTCACATGAGTGCCTGTTCTGTGGTGAATATTTTGCTGCTCCTTATAGACTGTTACCTTTTTCCTAGCCTCTGTTCTTAAAGATAATCTCAATAAGATGAAAGCTGCATCCACTATAGGCTGTAGACAAAGACCACAGCTCTTTAGATTAAGACAAGTCTTGTGCTGGGCCTTTCCCACCCCCAACTGTGGTAGTTAAGCAGGTTGTACTGGAAATAACTTCTTTCAAGTGCAACTTTGGCATCGCTTCTCAGAGGAGTCGTCTGCATCCTAATGAACGCTTTGGTTTTGTCCTTCAGAGGAAGCACTGATCTCTGAATCCAGAGATGACAAACTGGATGGGAAAAGAACCAGAAAGCTGCAGGGGGGAAAAAAATGAGACAAGCTGCAAGCATAGGCTGAGTCTTGATGATAAGTTTGAGTCAGGAAGAGGCAGTTGAGTGGGCAGAGTACTGTTGTGGGTAGAGAACGCTGTTGTGCAGAGTTCCTCCTCTGCAAGCAGCAGAGGGATCTGTCCTAAGGGTAGAAACTTCCCTCTGTAGTAAAAATCAAGGAGTTTTGAGGTGATCTGGGGTTTGAGCTGAGCAGGTACCTCATCCCCATCTAGTGGCTGGTGTGCATACGAGCACGTACCAGTGCCTTGGCTTTTCATATTACTTCAGGTTTTAAGGCCTTCTGGGAGGGTTTATCAGAGTGCTTTTATATATAAGCTAAACTAGCTCTTAAATGTAGTCAGAAATGATGCCTACAAATGGGCTGTGTGGTGACTTGCCAATTTGTCCCCTTTCCTCCTTGCCCCAGGGCACTGGCGATGTCTGCAAGGACTGCATTCAGCTCGTCACCGACGTCCAGGAGGCCGTGAGGACAAACTCCTCTTTTGTGAAGTCCTTAGTGGCTCACGCCAAGGATGAGTGCGACCGCTTGGGACCTGGAATGTCTGATATGGTAAGGGCCTTTCCTAAAGAAGAGGGGTGCCCGGGGCCTTTCCTAAAGAGGGGTGCCCATGTAGCAACATTAAGCAGCTTGTGCCAATGCAATTTCTATTAGTAAAACAAAGGAGGACATATAGCATATAGAATGCATTGCACAGTATAATGGCCAGTCAAAAGTGTCAAGGGTAGGTGAGAAAGGTCAGAAAGTGTGGAGAGAAGAAAGCTTGAATTTCTGCTCATCCTTAAGGGCATCTGCAATAAAAAGGCCCTGCCTAGATAATGTGGTAATATCGTTTGGGGCAGTGCCCTGGGGAAGAGAAGGGCTCACGAGATGAGCAGCATTGCATGTGCAGTGCTCGAGTGACATGAAATACCATGTCATATTTGGGGCAAGCCCTAGACAGTTGTTTAGCAGGACGGGTAAATTAATACCTTGAAAAGTGCAAGGAGGATTTTAACTGTACACCTGAAGTGACTTTATTTACAGCGGTTATTTTCTTCCCCCTTCCTGCAGTGCAAGAGTTACATCTCTGAATATTCAGACTTGGCCATCCAGATGATGATGCACATGGTAAGTTCAGCAGAATGTAGTATTTGCTGTTAGTGCACTTCTGCTTTGCGTAGCTAACTTATAAAGAAATAAACAATTTTGCAATAAAACTCCAGAGAATGCTCTTGATCCAAGTCTTTACTATTAACTGTATGAACTTGGCACTTATTGAATAGTAGATTTGGCCTAAGGATGTGTGCTTGAGCACTTTTCTTTCACAGCTATTTAATAGTGCAAAAAACTAGTCCTTTGAGACAGTACAAGTATGTTTTTCTATATTAATTGTCTATCTTGTGCTCAAGTCCCTTTTATCCTCAAAATACTAGCTCAGCATGTTAGGGATGGTCCTTGTCGTAGCTGGCAAACACAGTCCAGTCACGTATCAGAATGTGGCAGTTGGAAGTCATCCTAAACCTCACTTCTGTCTGCTGTTTTTTGGGGCTTTTGATAGGAGCAGTGGAGAGTGATTACCACCAGTTTTGGTCTTGTGCAACAGTAGATTTTTGCCTCTGGCCATTTTTGTAGTGTCTTTTTTTCCTGATGTTTCAAAACTGTTTTAAAAAAGAGCAAACCCTTCCTTGAAGGCTATGGTCCTGAGTTTTCCCAAGTAACGTAGTAAGTTATTGGTGAATTTACATGTGGAGTGCATGGCTGACTAGAGCACTCAGACTGTATATAGAGGTTTTGAATTCCTTCCTGTAGGACTTGGTTGCTCAAATTAGAGCTCGAGGTAACTGCACAGCATCAACCAGCATGATTTAAATGTGGGGAGTCACTCCAGCACTGCCAAAGTTTTCAGTGCTGGGTCTCTGGGGTGGGGACTGCATATTCCCCCTTCATGGAAAGAGTGTATGTACTTCAAATGCTTTTTTCTTAACTTATTTCTAATTTCTCCTATCTTTCTGTCTCCAATCTCCTCTGTCAACAGAAGGATCAGGTAGGTGAGCAATTCCCTGTGGTGACACCTTGCTTTTCTGTTCAAGGGCTTGTAGTTTACTCGCTGTTAGTTGTGTACATGGTGTGATTGTACTCAGTTTTGACAGATACAAGGGATACTTAAGGGATTAAAATAGGGAAAGAACAAGAGACTTCCTTTAGTGAATCGGTGCTGTTTCCAACTCCAGGCACCAACTTGTGATGCTAAGACTTAACCTTGATTATGACTTGGCCAGTGGAGCTGAAATATAATTATTTTTGTGCAAGAAAAGTGGAAAATGTAGCCAGTGGTTCCTCTCACCTTCTGGCTTGAAGTTTGGGGTCAAAAGGACTTTAGTGAAGCTCTTCCTGGCTCTTCTCTTGGGTGACTTTAAAGCTAGGTTGATACAGGTGTTCAGAGTACATGAATTTTTTTTTAAAAAAAAGGATGTAGGAGGCCTTTAGACTCCTGCTTCCTAGAGCTATTCAGGTTTTTGATGAGCACAGTTCTGGGGGACCTTGTGTCTGTCATCTCTCTGTGGGGACGTGTGTATGTGGTGTTGCTGTAGCATTAATATCTGGAAATGCTTTTGGTAATGCATGAAGCAAAGGGCTTGACTTAAAGGTACTGCCTGGAGTAGTGTGAAGCAGTTGCTGTGTTTGAGATCCTGCTTTTGCCTGCGCATGAGGTTATGGCATGATGCATAAACACCAACCTCTGCTTGGTGCCTTGGTGACAGTGAGGTGTGACCTTCTGTCTGTAGAACTGAAATATCACCGAGTTTGACAGCCTTTCTAGGGAGAAACTCCCAAGTTTTATGCATTTCTCTGTAGAGCTTTTCTCACTGTATATGCAGGCATAATGTGGCCTCTTGTGGTATAGCTTGCCTTGTATATTCAGTACTTTCTGTACTTGATAATGTTCTTTTCAAAAACCCTTGAGAAGAACTCAAAGCCCCCCTGAGAGACTTCATTTTGCTGTTTCTTACCTATAAGAAGAACACTCAATGCTGCTTCTGTAGAGCCTTGCAGGGAGGGAATTCCTGCAGGGCTGGGTTTTAACGTGGTTAACATTTCTTATAGACTGTGATGAGTAATTATGCAGGAATGTGTTGCTGATTGTTTAAAGGAACCTTATTACATACTTCAAAGAAGGTAGTTTGTGGATGGGAAGTCTCTTCCAGGCTTTTTTTCCCCCTTGGGTGACCTCTGAAGTCAGGATAACTAGCATCTTCTATAGGGTGACTTGAGGCCTGGGGGGAGTAGCCTCATGGATGGGGTCAGATGTGATAGTGGTGGCCTCTCTGGTGCTGGTAGTTTTTAAGTCAACTCCTTTGTGAGGGACTCCCATACTGTGCTAGCTCATGGTAAGGGGGTTTTTATGGAACCTAACCTCTTCCTAAAGCTGCTTAATGCAACTGGAAGCTGCACCTGGTGGCTGTCCTACCTGTAACCATATCAAATGCTTCCTCAGTACCTCAAATAGAAGTAGTCTTGAAACATAGGTTATGATGGAGCCTCTTAAAGCGATGGTCTCTATTCTTTGCCCTCCTGTAGGCTCCATAAAAAGGGCAAGGAGTCCCCTAGACACTTTTAACTGATGATGCATTTCTTTCCAGCAACCGAAGGACATTTGTGCCATGGTTGGGTTCTGTCCTTCCCTGAAATCTGTTCCTCTTCAGAAGCTAGTGCCAGCTCAAGTGGTTCATGAAGTAAAAATGGAAACTGTGGAGGTAAGGTAGCTGCCTTAGTACTGTTCTCACAGCTCTGTGATCCTCACTGCTTTGCTGTAATAAAGTAGATGAAGCAGAAAAATAGACTTGAGACTCTCTGTAATCCAACCACATAAAAGCTTGGTGTCTTCCTGTTCCTGTGGCTCTTCTGTGAGGTGGAAAAGCTGACTGATTTGTTAGAATAGCAGAGCTATAAGGTATTGCTTCAAGTTACCTTTGAAATAAAACTCTTGGGTTGCTATACTTCAGTGCAATAAACTCTAAATTGGTGGAAAAACCCTTTCTGAACATGGGTTTTGCCTGATGTTTTTAAAGTTATCCTTCAACCCTTTAAAATGAGACAGCAATGCTCATACAGATGAGTGCAGTTAGTCTGAACTCTGGAGCAGGATTTGGACAAAACACCTTAGTTTTTCCCACAGCCTTTGGCTTGAAGTGTGCCAAGTTTTTTCAAAGCCCCCTTTTTGAGGACAGCTTTAACTTCTGATTAACTGACTCCGAATGGAATCTCCAAGTTCCTCTCTCTCGGCTTCTTGTGCTGGCAAAAGGGAGCTCTTGACTCTAAATTGCTCTCAACTAAAAAGAAAAACAAACATGCAAAAAACAAAGCACTTCCCACTTACCAACCGTGCCTAAAGCGAAGGTATCGTTACTTTTTCATGTCTATGGGATTCAGTCCCCTTTCTTAAATGACCAAGGTATCTTAAGGGTACAAAATCCTGCTTGTTCACCAAGGTGCATTGTTACTGAGACCTTTGAGGCTTTTGGCTTTTATGATCTTTTGAATTCAGCTCAGATTTACTAGATAAGCGAGATGTCATGCTTCATTTGAAGTTAAATGCCATTAGAGCCTTAGTCATCTGTGCCAAATGTGGTGAAGTGTTGACCTACAGTTTTATAAATATTATCTTTCTTCTGTGACACTGCAGAAAACAGCAGTTCAAGAGAAGACATTTTCTGTGTGTGAAATATGTGAGACTGTGGTGAAGGAAGTGACTGGCCTGCTGGAGAGCAACAAGACAGAGGTAAAGCTGAGAACAGGGACTCTTTCAAAGCTTTCCCTAGAATGGTGCTGTTGTAGGGGTGGAAGCGGGTTCATTTATTGCTTGTTTTCGTGCAAATGAAACGCGTGCTGTCCTTGGGCACAACAAATAACTAAGCAAATGTACGTAAGCCTGGGGTTTCTGCTGCTTCATTTGCCCTGTTATGCTTCAGGAGGAGATTGTACACGAGATGGAGGTGATCTGCTACCTGTTCCCCATGAGTGTCAAGGACCAGTGCAAAGACTTCATAGATGTCTATGGCCAGGCGGTGATTGACATGCTTCTGGAAGCAACTAATCCTGAGACTGTGTGCGTTATGCTGAAGTGCTGTGCAAGCAACAAGCCTCCTCAGCCAGGTTGGTAATGAGGAAATCAGCATGTTGCAAAATGAGCTAGCTTACCTCTGATTGTATCTCCTTTTAAGGACTCACACCCGTTTAGCTTGATCTTGCCTCCTTTCTTTCATCTCGGGGGGACTCCACGAGTGTCAATTTTATTTTTTTCTCTTCAGTTTTAGTGAAACCCGCGGGTGGCTTCTGTGATGTCTGCAAGATGGTGGTGGCTTATGCAGACAAAGAACTGGAGAAGAATGCCACGACAGCTGAGATAGAGGCTTTGCTGGAGAAAGTCTGTCACTTCCTACCAGAGTCTGTCAGTGACCAGGTAAAGCACCTGTGAGCAAGGCAGGCTAAAAATCAGTGTTAACTCTGGGTCATCAGGAGCTGTCCCTGTGCCATTGGATTTAGGTAGATTCTGCAATGACACTTAAGCCTACCTCACTTTCCCTAGGGAATCTTGGAGCTGAGGGAATCTCTCCTGTTGGAGACTGGCAGGAGTTTGGACCTCTGGGGGTCTCGCATTTGCCTCTTGTTTAGGGCTTGGCACTCCTGAATAGATGGACTTCCAAGGACTTGGCTCAGCTGCCTGAATGTACTGCTTTGCAGTCAGTGATGGTTTTGCCTGGAAATCCTCTGAGAACAGTGTGGGAACTGCTAAAGGGTTTTTTTTCTTAATGCTGATCTTGTTCGGGGGATTAACCAAGTAATTGGAAGCAGGCTGGCATAATTCCAGGGAGATAGCAAAAGGCAATACCTGCTAGGCCATTATCATCAAAAATTACACGGAAGTCTTAGGTGGCTGCTGAGTACCAGCAAGAGGCAACTCCTTAAGTTTAGTAGGCATAAAATATACAGCTATTAAGTGGCTATGAAGCAGCTATCCCTGCTGACTGCTGTGAGGTGGTTTATAGTTGTGGCTCGTTTATTAATCAGTGCCATTAGTCTCTGCTGAGAAAGCTGACAACTTTCTGCACTTGGTTGCTCCTCTCTGCTGGAGGGCTGGTGGTTATTGCTGGGTGGAGATGCTGCTGCTTGGCCTGAAGCAACAGCAATGGTGCTAAAACTGAAGAGGCATTAGCGTTTTGCTGTTTTCTTCAGGATATTTGTCTGCAATTTGTGTGCTTTTAGTTGAGATGTGGTGGTGGTGGATGGCAGAGCATCCAGGACAAGACTTCAGTTGAAACCTGTCCTGCTGGTTCCTCTGCCCCTCTTGAATGTCACATCAGACATTCAGAGCTAAGTGCTCTTGGCCTGGTTAGCGCAGTGCCGAGTCCTCAACCTGCAGAGCTCAAGCCTCCTTCAGGTGTTTTAAGAATAGTGCGTGTGCCTGGTGGCACGAGGCTGTGTCCTGCCTCGGTCTGGTCAGCCTCAGCAGAGGGGTGTCTCAACCTGTGCTTTGTTGCAGTGCGTTCAGTTCGTGGAGCAATACGAGCCCGTGGTGGTGCAACTCCTGGCACAGATGATGGATCCCACTTTCGTCTGCACTGTGAGTATCACGCGGGGTCACCCTAGGCTCTGATTCTGCCTCTTCCATTGCCCAGCATGCAGGTTCTGCCAGAATAAAAATCAGCTGGGGGCAGTCAGGTGTGCAAGGCCTTGGGATGTGGGGAATGGGCAGCTTCATGCATGCATGCTTCATGCATGCAAGGATATGGAGGACAAGAGCTGTTAAGGTTAGCAGCTATTGAAGTTCAGTGGCAAGGTAGAGCATGCCCTGAACTCGATGAGAAGTTAAAATGACACCCATGGAAATAGGTCCCTTCCAGAAACTGTCCATTTTTCAAAACATAATATGCAAAAGCATGAAAAGGGAGCTTTTTATCCCATCTTAACTGTTTGAAATCTGCTTGTTTGGTTGCAATGATTGGGCAGCTGAGCTCCTGAGAATACTGTGGCATTGCCCTTATATTCCCAGGCTTGGGAAGTGACTGCCAGGTGTAAGTTGGGAATTGAGGGGTGCAACTGAAGATACTGACTTTGCTGTTCCCTTTGCAGAAACTTGGAGTCTGTGCAACAGCTAAACAGCCTCTGCTGGGGGATGATGCTTGTGTCTGGGGTCCGGGTTACTGGTGTAAGAACATGGAGACTGCTGCTCAGTGCAATGTAAGTAAAGGAGGATTCCCTTTAAATTCCTTTGGTGCCACCTCTGATTCTCTTAAAACTTCCATTCCTCTTAAAATGGATACATTCCCCTCCAAAAGTGTGGATACGAGCTAGAGGTAATCCTCAAGTTTGACTTCAGCTTTCTTGGAGCAAGAAAGCTGCTTTCTTCCTGTGGCTCCTGCTCCTGTTCCCTGCCCTCTGTCAGCATTTCAGAGTCTTTAACAAATGAGCAAAATGAGCTGGGTGTTCTTGTTCAGCAGCAACTGATGGAATATGCCAGGGCTCTTAAAAATGGGCTCCAGGTATTGCTGTTGGCTGATGCTTTCTTTGCCAAAGTGCAGCCCTTAGTGGTTAAGGGTCATCAGTGTTCTGTCCCTGTCCGGGAACAGAGAAATTATTCACTATAGCTTTCTCTTGAGATGTTTGTTTAACGAAAAAAAGACTTGATCACAAAAATCTTGGCTCAGAATGAGGTGTTGAATAAGTGTACTCTTTGCAAACACAGGCTTTTTTCCCCCTCAGTCATGCTCTGCTCTCTCCCTTTAGGCTGTCGATCACTGCAAACGTCACGTGTGGAACTAAAAGAAGCATTTCCAGTTCTGAAAGTCGCTGTGACGCCTGCAAACACGGGCTGAGGCTGCTGGAGAGCTGCCCTGCAAGTGCCCCTCCGGCCTCACTAACAATTTGACCTTCAAGTTCCTTTATTGTAACTTTTCTGTAGCAGTGCTGCTGTTGAAGGATCAGATCTTCGTTGTTCATCTAAAGATATTTCTGGTTGTACAGTTTAACTCATTATGCTCCTAAAAAATAGTCAGTGTTGTAGATTTTAATTGGTAGACTGAAGTGTTTTTAGGTGCAGAGAAGGTGAAATGAGATGAGGGTATTATCTTTTAATGAAAAAGAAAAGAACAAGACAGTGATAAACTTTCAAGTGTCTTTCTGTGGCTGGAAGATTACAAGCTTTCCATTTTTAACATCTGCCTGGAATATTCATTTTCTGTTAATTGTAAGGGAACCCCAAGAGGTAGTGTGAATCCCTGCCTCCCTCTGGCTGGAATTCTCAAAGCTTCACAAATGAAGGAGGGGACTGTGTGTGTGCCCAGCAACTTTGCCATCCAAACTGGCACTCTTCCTTGTGAACAGCTCCGAGGGCATCTCTTTCCAGAGTTTCCAAGCAGTAACGGGAATGCACCTAAATTGCTGTCAGCAGCCTCAGCTTGCTCATGCGCTGGTGTTACTGGCACACTGGACAAGCCAACCTTGGTGCTTGTGCAGTAGAAAGCAACCCACCCAAATGGCCCTAATTGCTGGTACCTGAGGCACAGATTCTCTAACACCTTGGAGTTGTGGCCCTCCCCACTCGCTGTACAGACCTGTCTGTTGAAGCAGTGGAGAAATGCCCAGGAAATCCAAGGTTTTGCAGGAGTCTGGCAAGAGGCTGTCTCGGGGGACTTGTGCCCGAGGACATTATCATGCCTGTGTGCTGCTGAGTGTGGAACAAGCCCCTGAGGTTGGGGAGGGCAGCAGGCATCGTGTTTTCTGTGGCTCCCCACAGTGGTTTAGTCCCCGGTGCACCAGGAAGCGTGTGATTCTGGACAAGTTAACCCCCAAAATGCACGTCCTGAAGCAACTCTGGAAAGACCTCGGGAAAGGACCCTGAGCGGAGGTGGAGCTTTGACAATTCCAGCCCCATTGGGAAAGGTGCCAGCAACTGCTTTTGTGGTGTCTTGGGGGAGGCTGGGAGCTCTAGGAATAGTGCTTTAGGAACAAGCAAACTAATCTTCATGGAGTTTAACTGAAAACCACTCAGCTGCAGCTTTTTTGTTATTTGTACATACTAATTGCCTGGGCAGCATTGCCAGATATCAAAACTGATTTGTCGTTTCTGATTGTATTTGTACAGGACTCTAAAGGGCTCATTGCTTTGGGGAAAAAAAAAGTCCCCTAAGACTTGGGAGCTGAAGCTTTCTGTCTGGGCAGGTTTGTGCAGTATTCTGCAGTTGTGCAGAATATTCCAGTGCATATTATATTTTGGATAGGCAATGGGCTCTTTAGCCTGTACTAGGGCAACACTGCTGTGTCACATCATGTCATATACTCTTCAGTCCCCTCAGTGGACTGGCTTTCCTCAATGTGGGTTTGTGGGATGAATTGACCCTTGCTCTTGCAGGTTGGTGAAGCTTAGATTTTTTTTTTTTTCTTGGGTTTTAGCATTGAGCATCCTTGAGCAGCCTTTAGGGCAGGAGGAGCTAGGGAAGCCTTATGTCGATGCTGGGGAATCTCCTTATCAAGTTTTCTCACTTCCTGTGGAATGTTGCACCTGACCTGCTTGAGTAATGTGTGCTGGGGGGAGTATGTGGTTGCTTTATAACAGAACATTGTCTTGATTTTTTTTTGCACAAAGGCTTCTTTAATGAACAATAAATTTCTGTAAACCAGTGAGTGCTTCATGTCCTTGGTGTGTGCTGGCTGCTGGAGGAGCCGCTTGGCTGCTCTGTGCCGCAGAGCCAGAAGAGGGCACGTTTCGCTGCTGCCGCTTTCCGCAGGGAGCGGAACAGTGGGGCTCCCTATCCACTCCAGCTGCTCCCACGGCTCCCACGCCGGAGGTTCCGCGGGGAAGGGAGCGGGGCTGGATGTGAGCGATGGCTGAGGTGATGCAAGCGCTGCGTGTCGCAAGGGCCCCGTGCCTGCCCCAGGGCGTTCCCGCTGAGAGGCCTCGCTGCTGACTTTGCGTTTTTGCGGAACTTGGCTTTGCGGTGGCTCTGGGATACCCTTCTTTGCGCTTCCAAGCAAGGGCCCAGGCCCTCCCTGAATGTGACAGCAGAGCGTGTGCTCTAAACCAAACTGCTCTGCACTGCCCTTGCTCCCAAAAATGAAGGAGATGGGGTGCGTGGTGGTGCCTGGATGTTGGCTTCATGCAGGGAACTCACTTGGGCCTGCTGGGCTGGGGGAGCCTCCTGAGGCGGAGGCGGCTCTTTGGGCTGCCCTGGCAGCACCTGTTGGGCTCCCTCCCTGTGCTCGCTCGGTGCGACTCGTAATCAGGGCTTCAGGAGAGGGGTGTGGTGAGCGCTGCGCGTGGGCGTCCGCTCCCACTGCTCCTCCCGGCTGCTCTGCAATTCCTCAGTCTGGGAGAAGCGCCGGAGCGGAGCCAGCTGCTGAGGACTAGCGGAGGAACAGCATGGAGAGCAAATGGAGGGGCTTGGTCTTGATCCTTGCTCTCTGCTTGGGGGCTGACCAAGGTAAGGTCAGGCGTGGGGGTAGGAGAGTGCAAGAAACTGCTCCAAACCCTCCAAGACATTAGAAATTCTTCTTAGATGGATCCATTGCCTCTTGAAAGGTCAGAAATGCTTAAATGGAGTAGCATTGCTTTCTTGCCCCCTCAGGATTTTGAAAGTTGGGCCAGAGGAAAGTTAGGCAAGGCTTGTGCGTTAGAGGTTGTCCAGCTGGAAGGGAGCGTTGCAGTTTCTGCCCTTAAAGGTAATCCTGAGGGTAAATGCTGTTTTGCTTCCTTCTGTCACTGGAGAGCAAGTGTTTGGGCCAGCAATGACTTTCTGTAGGGGATGGGAGAGGGAAGCGGGAATAAACTTATGGGGCATCTCAGTACTGCGGTGTAAGAGGGTTGATGTGTCTGCTTCCCCCCTGTACAGGGACCTAGCCGTATACAGGGGAGCAGGGAGAAATCCTGCTCATCCCTGTGCAAGAGAGGAAGCTAAAGCTGCCCTGTCGGCTCCTTTAGAGGGGGACGAACAGGCCTTGTGCCTGGGTTCCTCAGCACTGGGGAGGGAGAGTTTAACAGCAAATCCTGTCTGACGACTGCTTGTGCCTCACCGCCCCTCCGTATCTCTTCCCATCAGTGCAGCGAAGCTAAACCCGGGCTTATCCTCATCCCCTCCATGGGAAGTGGCTTGAGAGGAGCCTGGTTCAGGCCCCAGGAAATAATGGGGTGGTTCTCCCTGGGGAGAATCCATGCAACCTCACAGTCGAGGGGGAAATAAGGAGAAAGAAGCTCTCTCAAACACCCTTTAAATGGTAAAAGGCCCTTTGCATCCCATGGCCCTAGTGCTGCTGGTTTGGTGGTAGAAGAGTCGTGAGCGAGGGCGTGTTCCCTGGAGAGGAAGAGGGAGGTAGAAGGGCCCAGCCAGCAACAGGAAGATCAGGAACGTTGGCCCATGCTTGGCACGTCCGTCCCGCGGGCCAGCTGGCCCCTCAAGCGCAGGGGTGTCCCTGTTCCCGTGTCTCTGCAGGGCAGCGTGTAGGATGTGTCTGGGCAGGCTTTGACCCAGGATGTGTTCTCCTGCATCAGGTCTAGGCAGTAGCACACCCAGCTGTAGCTGAATCTCTTAAAAGGCACCGGGAAAACGCACTTCACAGCATAAAAAAGCATAGGTAAAGCAAGAATGGGTGCTGGCCACCAGATGCGGTCATTGAGCAACCCAGCGAGGAGCAAAGCTTGCAGTGAGCAGTTGGTGATAGAGATGCCTAGGAGAGAACTGCGCCCTGCAGGAAACCTTCATTTGCCCGCGCAGGTTTTGGGGCATCTCAGCACAAACCGCTCATGTGACAGCTGCGTTTTTTTAAAAAACTTGCTGCAGTTTTTTCTCGGCGCGGAGCTGCTTTGGCCACCTCGAAACCGAGCGGATGGGGCAACGCGGGCTTGCACAAGGCAGGCGGCAGGGCGGGAGCCGCCCGCCCGGCCGGGCGCTCCTGCTGCTCCCTTTGCTCTCCTCGCCACGAGCAAAGCGAGATGCCAAGCGCTGAGCCCCAGTGCCGCCGAGCAGGGTTGAGCCGGGTGAAACGCCCTTCCCTGCCTCCGGGTTTTCCCTCCCTGGATGCTGCCGCTCGCTATTCCAGTTCGTCCTGATGCCGGTGCCACGGCCCCAGTCCCATGGCGAGCGGGGCTGACGGCAGGGCGTGTGGGACGCTGCGCCGTGGGACGCCGTCGTGACTCACGGCCCTGCTGCGGGCACCGAGCCGGCCCCGCTCGCTGGAGCGGGGCCACAGATGCCGGGGCGCATGGGCCGCCACACTCAGCACGATCTGGCACCGCACGTAGGAAGAGCATCATTAAGAGCGGTGGCGAGGCCGGGTCAAGGCATGGGGTGGGTGCGCATCAGCCTTGCTAGGAATGAAACCCCATCCGGCTACTGGAAAGATGATCCCCAAACAGGACAACGATGGTGGCAATGGGACGAGGCCAGGGCCACCGTGCGGCACCCGCTGCGGCGGGAGAAGGGCGTTGCTCAAGCGCCGGGTGACTCAGAGGGTTGGTGTACGCTGCCGAGTCTTGTGCCCACAGCCCGCGCGTGTCGCAAGCCGCCCGGCTCCGGTGGCGCAGGGATTTCTACTGGGAAGGGGCGACTTTTATTATTATTATTATTTTCTTCCTGTTTTTTAAAATTAAAAATAAATCAACCTAGCAGGGTAGATGCGGGCTCTGTGTGACCCTGGTGTGCTCTGCCCGCAGCGTCCGGAAGGCCGGCATGTGGCGAGAGGCCGCAGGATTGGTGCCGGGATGCGCACACAGCGACGAGGTGCGGAGTGCTGGAGCAGTGCTGGCCGGGGGACCCAGCTCTGGTGGTAAACAGCGGGGTGCCCGCGGGGCAGGGGGGTGACATGTCCCCAGCATCATGTGCTGCTGAGGGGATGGCGGGGGTGTACTCGTGCCCCACATGTCCCGCTCTCCCCGCAGAAGGGTGTCCCGTGCCACCTGTGCCAGGTGGTGGTCTCCGTGGTGGGGAAAATCCTGCAGGACAACTGCACTGAGGTGGGTGCTGGCCCTGGGGCTGCACGTGGTGGTCGTGGTGGCACCTGGCCTCGAGCCCACCCTCTCGCCTCGCCTCCTAGGACAAGCTCCGGGCCTTCCTGGAGAAGGGCTGCCAGCGCCTGCCCTTCCAGGACTGGTCCACGCGCTGCAAGAAGATGGTGGACACAGGCATCCTGGTGCTCACGCAGCTGGGCAAGCAAGTGCTGGTGAGCGCCGGGGCAGGTGGTGGGGCCCACATGGGTGCCACGGCGCGGGCTGGCGTCCTCATGGTGCCGCTCGCCCGCCTGCAGTCGAACCCCAAGGTGGTGTGCGGGACCATCAAACTGTGCCAGCCGCGGCAGCACTCCGACGGCGCCCTCATATTTGAGGCGGCGGCGGCGCCGCGGGCGCCCTCTGAGGACTTCGTGTGGCCAACGACCCCGTTCATGGCGAGCGCGGAGGAGCCGGGACAGCTGTGCGGGGCCTGTGCCCGGCTGGTGGCTGCCCTGCAGGCCGAGCTGGATGTAGGCACCGGGGACCTCGCTGCCCACCTGCGCGGCCACTGTGACAGCCTCGGGCCCCTGCTGGCCCCCGAGGTAAGGAGTTGCGGTGGGATGTGACCTGCGCTTCTGTGGGCGACGCGGGTGCTGAGCGTTGTCTCCTCCTGGCAGTGCCGGCGCTACGTGGAGGTGTACGGAGAGGTAGCTATACACCTGCTGCAGCATGTGGTAAGCGGCAGCGCCGCACCTCGCTCCCCTTCTTTCAATATAGCTCTATGAAAAGAGCCCCGAGTGGGTGGTAATGATCCCTCCCGGCAGCAGAGGGAGGTTAGCGAGGCCGGGGCCGCGCTGTGGGCGCTGTTGCGAGCTGGCGGAGCCTCCTAGCCCTGCCTCTCCCTCCCCGCAGGATCCACGGGCGCTGTGTGCGCTGGCGGGTGCCTGCGCCCCACCGCCAACGCTGCCGCCGCTCGCCGAGGCCGTGCTGCGCGTGCTGGGCGCCCGCCAGCGCCACGCGGTAAGCGGGGGGTGGCCCGGTGCCTTCCTGAGCCATCGGGAAGCCCAGGCTGTTCTTGGGCAGACTGTGGCACTGCGTGGTTCCATGTTTGCCCATGGCTTGAACATGGCAGGGGTCAGAGGGCAGCACGCCACTCTGCGAGGTGTGCCAGTTTGCCGTGAAGACAGCCGAGAGCCTCCTGGAGAACAACGTGACTGAGGTGGGTCAGCACGGCCACCAACGGCACCGTGGCCATGCTTGGGTTGTTGGGTGCGTGGCTCATGGGCTGCTTGCTAAAGCCATGGCGTGATGCTGGGGACCCCAGGGTGGCCAGTGGCAAGGCGCTGTCCCCACTTCTACAGGAGCAACTGGTCAACGACATCGAGAAGGTGTGCTACCTGCTGCCCCACAGCGTCATCGGCCAGTGCAAGGACTTCGTGGACTCCTACGGCAAAGCCGTGGTCATCATGCTGCTGGAGGCCACCGACCCGCAGGCCATCTGCACCCTGCTGCGCTGCTGTCCCAAGGCCCCCACAGGTACGGAGGGTCGGGGGATGGCTGAGGCGCTGGAGCGGCTCTCGGCGGGCGCCTTCTGCAACGTGTGCCAGATCGTCATCACCTACTTCGACAACGAGCTGCTCAAGAACGAGACGCTGGCCGAGCTGAGCGACATGCTGGACAAGGGCTGCGAGCTGCTTCCCCCACCGCTCACAGGCAAGGTACGCATGTCCCCAGCCCCAGACCAGCTGTGTCCCTACATGGCACCGCGGCGCTGCTCACGGTGTCCCTGCAGTGCGAGGCGCTCGTCATGCAGTACGAGCCAGAGGCCGTGCGGCTCCTGGTCCAGATGATGGACCCCAACTTCGTCTGCACCGTGAGTGTCCCCGCTTTCCACCTGCCCCCGTCACTTCTAGCCAAGGTTCCGTTTCTGATTCCTCTTGTCTCTCCACCATGACATAGAAACTGCGAGCCTGCGACTCGCCCGAGGAGGAGGAGGATGAGGAGGAAGAGAATGGGGACTCCACCCCCTGCGCCCAGGGCCCTGAATACTGGTGCCAGAGCATTGTCACTGCCGCTGCCTGCAATGTAAGCACCCGGGGGGCCACCGGCCCGTGCATGTAGGTACCCACCCCTGGTCCCCGCTGCTCACACCATCTCTGCCCACACCTCCGCAGGCCCTCGAGCATTGCGAGCAGCACGTGTGGGGCTAGGAGCTGCCCCCAGGAGGCCACCAAGGGCAAGCACAGCGGACCTGCCGTGCCCGCAGCGCTCGCCTTAGCATGACTTTTGCAGCACGCTCACTTTTTTGGGGGGAGAGGGGAGAAAAATGGATGGAGGAGATAAGCTGAGTAAGAGTTAAAAACATATATATGTATATGTGTGTGTGTGTGTGTGTGTGTGTGTGTGTGTGTCTGTATGTATATAAATATATATATTAAAAAAAAGAGGCCATGGTGCCTTCATTCCACTGTCATGTTAGGTGCATTATTGGAGACACAGGCATATATATGCTTAAATAGATAGAGATATATAGGTTTTTTGTTTGATTTTTTTTGAGGGGGCTAATAAAAATAAAAGGAGATTTTTCTTTCTTTTTGCTGTTTAAGAGCCGGACCGGCGCCGACTGCTTAACCTGGCGTAGGGCACACAGGGCATGCACGGTCCCCCCCACCCCAAGGATGACAGAGAGCTTAACCAAAGTCATAGATAGTGTATTTGGGATTCCCGTAACAGCCCGGTCCCGGGGGTCGCCGCGGGGTTTGGGCGGAAGCGAGCCGGCCCCGGGGGCAAGGGATGAGGGGGACAGGGAGATACACACGAACACTTGACGTGGGAAAGCCCAGGTACTGCCAGTCTCTTGCCGCCGTTGCCTTCTTGTCTTGACGTCACGCTATGTTTTGGTAAAGCCAGCAAAATGGAAGAAAAAAAAATGTCCTTTTTTTTGTTTTTTTTTTGGGGGGAGGCTCTCCTTTCGGGAAGGGTGACGACACACAGAAAGGCCAAGCGGAGCCCCCGGGCCCCGGCATGCATCTTGGGGTGGGGGGACCTTGGTGCCACCGGGCTGCTTTGGGCACAGTCGGCCTCTGAACACTTGCCCCTCCTTTGCTTTTTTTTTTTTTCCTTTTTCTTTTTTTTTTTTGGAAAAAAAATCTTTTCTTTTTTCTTCTTTTATAAGAAAAATAAAAAAAATTTAATGGTTCCATGATTTAAACGACACGCGAGTAAATGACACGCAACCCGGTCCTGAGAGCCCTTTCCTAGAGCCGAGCTAACGCCCAGTGGCCGGAGCCGGCAAGATCTCCTGCCCGGTGCCGGGCGGACCTCCGCTCCCGCTGCTGTGCGGGCACCGCCGGTCATAGCTCCGTGATCTCCAGCGGGCTCTCCACGATCACCTCGCGCATCTTGTGCAGCGGGGTGGACTTGGCCGACTCGGTGCGGGCGTTGTGGTCGCTGTAGCCACCACAGTCGGCGGCCAGGGTCTCCAGGGAGCGGCCCAGGCCTTTCTGGTCGTCCTCGGGCAGGCTGTTGAGGTCGGCGGGGAGCAGCGTGCCCGTGCTGCCGTGCACCACGTGAATGCCGTCGGGTCCCTTGAGCTCCACGGGTTGCTTGTGGCGGAAGCGCAGGCTGCCCTGCCCAGAGCTTGGCTCCTCTTCCTCATCCAGCTCCTTCTGGATCAGCTGCAAGAGGATGAGCAAGGATCACCACCGGTGGCAGAGCCGGGAGCCTCCTCTTTGGAAGCAGTCACAAAGTGGCCTAGTTGGCTCAAGAACTGTGAGCATCTCCAGCTGAGTGGAGGACGCACGGGTCCAACCCTGCGCTGAGACGTTTCTGACCATGGATCCCCCACGGGGCCAATGGTGGGAACACCAAGGGTGAGGGAGATGTTCAGAGAGGCCAGGAGGATGCGCTCGGTTGGAGCCTGCAACAGCCAGGAGGAGGCACGGCATCCCAGAGGGCACGGCACACACGTCCCCACGCCCCACACACCCCGTCTACCTCCGTGACCGAGGAGCGGTCCCCCAGACTGGCGGTGGCCTTATGCACCATCCGCTGGGCAAAGAGCTTTTTCAAGCGCATGTAATCATCCAGGACCACCTTCAACAGCGAGCCCTGGGCGAACCGGAAGAGAGGACTGTTACCACAGGAGCACCTTCCGTCCGCCACAGAAGAACCTGGCCCCTTCCTGGCACTTCTTGGAGGAAAGAAGTCACTCTCCGCTGCCCTAGAAGCCCGTGGGAGCTCTGGGCAGCACCCCCGCTGCGACCCCGCTCACCTTGATGGGCCCCTCGCGCATTATCTGCCCCAGCTTGGCGATGTTGTCGTACTCCTGGATGGCGGCCCGGAGGTAGCGGTCGTCCTCGGGCTTGGCCGCGGACGGCTCTCTGCCGAAGGTGCCCTGCGAGACGAGAGGGCACCTGAACACAGCACGGGAGCAGGAGCCTTAGCATGACAGCAGCACCGGGGTCTCTGTCACCTTCCCACCAATCCTTGCCCTAGGTAACCTCAGTTCTCATCGCCACCCCTTGCAGGAGGAGCTCGATCACCCCTCAGCAAGTCCAGAGACTGGCATGTCTGCAATGCTGAACCCAAGCACCATGACAGAGGACAATTCCCACCACCCTGGACTCCACCAGCTGACTGGGAGCTGCGTGGGTTGCTGAGGAGCAGGCCAGTGCCACGTCTCACGTGGGTTCTGGCCGGGCTGTTCCACAGGTCGGTGATTTCACTCAGGTTCTCAGGCAGGTCATCCTCGTGCTCTGCCTGCGCCGCCAGCTCCATGTTCCTGCAGAAGGGGTCCAGCCACACCGGGTTTGCCCTGCCCAGGAGGAAACACAGGCATTAACGCAAGGCAAGGGCCGAAAAAAGCCAGCGGCCCCTGCACATGAGCCCCTGATGTGACCTGACCCTGGGAAGGGGTAGAACTCACCCGTCAAAGGAGTATTTGTTGGTGTTTGGCATATCCATGATGTCCATGAAGCCCCGATTCCCTGCAGAGAGGCAGAGGTAGGGGCTGTGCTTCTGCATGGCTAGGGGCACAGCTGCATGCCCACCCATCACTGAGGCTTCTCCCCAGCACCAGTACCCACGCTCTGGCATGCAGGACCTCCCCAGAGGTGAGCGCATGCTCCAGCTACACCTTGCTCTGCTTTTCAGCGGAAGAACCCCAGTGTGGCTCACCTGTCGAGCCTGCCACTATTGCTTTTAATTTTCTTTTGTGCCTGAAAAATAAAGACACATCAGAGGAGAGAGGCAGAGAGACTTGCACCAGTCGTGCACACCAATGCCTGTTCAGACAGCAGCACAGCAAGGAGAGGTCATACTGTTATGGCAACTCACACTGTTCGGTAGTACCAGTTCATGAGGATGAAGAGCATGGCAGCCAGGAAGAGGAGAACGGCCAGCACGATAATTGCCATCTGGAAGAGACAGAGGGATCGGCAACATCTGGGACTCAACCAGCACCCAACTCCGGGCACATGCATGACATTAGCTGGAAAAAAATCTTCTCCACGTCATGGGGAGGCCTGTTACCTGCAGAGCCGAAAGGTCGTCCGGAGCCCGAGCAGTGATGGCGGGCTGCACATCCAGCACGTTATAGTTCCTGAAGAGGTTCCTCAGCTGCTCCTTGTTCTCATCGATCATCTGGATTACTCTGGGAAGAGGAGGGATACAGCAGCTGACGGGAGACCCCCCCTCACCTTGCTCAGGCATGTCAAGCTTGATGACATTCCCTGGGTACTATACAGGCCTGAGCAGTGGCAAGCCGGATGAAGGGCCGGGCAACGCACCGTTCCACGTCCAGAATCCGATTGGTTTCCCTGTTCACCACGTGGATCAGCAGTTCTGTCTGCGCGAAGTTTACCCGACCTTTCTTGTCAACATGGAACTGAGGAGAGACAACGAGGCCTGCAGCACAGGCTCAGGGCATCTCCTGAGCATGACCCAAGGCAGGCTTGCAGAACAAGAGACCCTCAGGGCTGCGCCCCTTCCATTAAAGACCTCCAGCCGAGGTATCTTCCATCAGGCTACCATGTTTTTGATAAGCTCTTCTGCAACCCGGTTCCCACCCCTCTTCTGGAAGTGGTGACGGTGTAAACTTTCTGCCTGGGTTTCTGTGTCAGGGTATCCCCTTAGGACAGAGTCCCACTGAAGCGGTGGGTGAAGGTGGTTACCTGCACATCATCCGTGTTGACGATGGCACCTGTGATGTTGGAGAGCAGGCTGATAAACTCCTCCTCAAACTGCCTGACCTTGTCGGGAATCTCATTGATGATAATCTTGACCCGCTGATCGTCTCGCAGGATATAAATCCCCACGATGGCCGTGTCATTGTGGCCCACAAGGTCAGAAGCCATGATGTCCACCACAAAGTACCCGGGATTGTAGGCTGTGAACAGATCAAAGGTCCGCAGGATTCCATCAAGGGTGCCTGGGGGAAGGAGGAGAACAAGCCAGGATTACATAGAGAAGGGTCTTGGCTATCTTTGTGACTGGGCCAGGCAAAGGGGTGGGGGGGCACTGCAAGGGCCTGGACCACAAGCCTAGCACCATGAGCCTTTTGCTGCTTCTCCTGGTGCTTTGATAGGGGGACCATGCTCTCTTACTCCCAGTAAAGGGCCCTAAAGCAAAACCTAAAGAGGAAAGGATGTGGTGGACCGCTCTATGTGTCCTTTGGAGTATGGCCTATGGAAAAACAGGTCCTGGTGGATGACCTACTGCAGCCCCTTCAAATTTCCTCATGCAAAGCCAGAGCCTGTCTTGTGGGCAAGTGGAAGAGATGCAAGTAAGGGTAGTTGGCCATGCTGCCTGGTGGCCTTGGCCATGAGGACACCTCTGGCCATGGCTCCTCTGGCACATGTACCGATGCTGAAGATATTGGCCACCTCCTCAGAGTCATTGGAGTGCTGCTTGATGTAGCGGATCCCCAGGATATTGTACAACACCAGGCTGTTATTTCCCACATCGGCGTCCACAGCTACGACTCTGATGAGCTCTGAACCCACTTTGGCATCTGTGGCAACCCCTTTGAGGGAGAGAAGGAAACGAGAGCTGGAGCCACGCAGGGAGACTGCTGGAGGAATCACTCTTCCTCAAAGCCACCACTAACACATTGACCATGGGCTTGGCTCTTCTCATCTGACCATTTCCATACCCCTTTCTCCAAGAGCCTCCTTGGAGAAAAGGAGACTTCTCCCCGGAGCATCACCTGCTCTGGGTGCTCAACACCAGAGCACGTGCCCTGGGTGCACTCTGGCACCCCTTACCCGCTGTGTACTCCGACTTGGTGAACTGTGGCGCCTGGTCGTTGATGTCCTCCAGGAAGATCCGCACCTCCTGAAGTGTCAGGTCTGTGCTGAGGTCCCAGGCCTGGGCCCTGCCTGCCCGGTGGCTCCTGGGTGGTGTCCAGTTCCTCTGGCTGGACGCTTTGACGATGAGAGAGTAGTACGGCTCCTTCTCCCGATCCAGGTCTCGCAGCACTTGCAACTTCCCCTCCCGGCTCAGTTGGAAATTGCTCTCCTGGTTCCCGGCTAGGATGCAGAAATGGGAGCCAGGTTAGTTGTTGTCTTTTGGATGAGGAGTTCTGATATCATGACAGAAATCCAGCTCACAGCTGACACGAGCAACACAAAACGTTGGTGAGGGATGTGCAGGAGGAGGCTGAAGGCTGGCAGGGGCAGGATCGACAGGCAGAAGGAGAGATGCACAAGGGACAGTGGCTGAGGGCAGCAATCTTGGTCCTCCTCAAAGTCACTAAGCTCCCTCCTTTGCAAAGCGGAGCCATGCACTCCATCTTACCTGCTATGAAGTAGTAGACGATGGCATTGGAGCCCTCATCTGCATCCACCGCTCCTGTGACGTTCCCCACCACCGTGCCAGGCCGTGAGTGCTCAGGGACAGAGAGTGCCTGGTACTGGGGGCTGTCCCTCTGCCAGGAAGCCCCAGGATAAGGAGAGGGAGGGTTACCACAGGTGAGCAAACCACGGCACGTGCAAACCACCCTCCAGTGCCTCTTCCCTCCTGGTGCTGCTCTTGCTCCCTTAGACACCCCCAGCCCTCGTGGTGGCCCAGGGCCTTACAGGCGGCCGGAGGAAGAGAGGCTCGTTGTCATCGATGTCATCGAGCGCAACCTGGAGGGGCTGCATGGTCTCATAAGCTGGTTGGCCCTGGTCGCAGGCCACGATGATCAGCTGCAGAGAGAGGCGAAACAGCTGCCTTGCGCAAGGCCACATGAGCAGATGGGGTGGGGAAACAGTGCTGAGAAAGGGACTGGGCTGGTGGCAGGACACAGCAGTGTTTTGGGGACTTTAGCAGGGAATTGGTAGAGGGGCTACCAACTCCTCCAGAAAACAGTTGACCTGAGGCACTTTGGTTCTTGTTAAATTGCTAGGGTGAAGTTTTCCCTAGGGTGGGCTCACTCCCACCCTGCTTACGTTGTACACTGCCTGCTTCTCCCGGTCCAGCCTCATTGCCGTCTGGATGAGCCCGCTGACGGAGTCGATGCTGAAATACTCCCAGTCTTTGTTTCCCGCACCCGTTTTCAGGAGGTTGTATAGGACTGCACCATTTAGGCCCTCATCTTTGTCTGTGGCATAGACCTCGTACACGTTGGACCGCAACGGGATTTCCTGTTGGCACACAAGCAGTCCAGGATGAGGGATGGCGTGGCACCCAGGCTGGATGCTCCAAACCCCATCGCACCAGGCTGCCCTACATGGCACCCCTGGGTGCACAGGTCAGCATCATGATACACCGCTTGCATGCCCCCACCAGCAGCTCCACGCCAGGCTCTGTGGTCTCACTGCTCACTTGCCTTCTGGTGGTCATGGTTGCCCCTCAGATCCAAGGTGGGAGCTACACAGCCCACACCCATGGTCCCAAATGGGAAATGGGGAGTTACAATTTCCTTTGGTTGGGCAAGTGCATCGTGTGCGTGTTTTGGATTGGCCTGAGCTAAGCATGGCTTCCCAGAAAGGAGAAACTGTCTTAAATGTCAGCATTTCAGTCCTCATTTATAAATAAACTAACTCAGCACCCAGCGACCAACTGTTTCCTTATTTTTGTGTGCTGCTGGCGTTTCTGTTCCCCAAAGCTGCCCTGTGAATCCGTATTCACTGTTGGGGCTCAGGCGCACACAGAGAAGGATTTTGTCAACCTCCCTGGCCCCAGACAGCAACCCCATCTCTGGGCTTACCTCCTTAATGTGCAGGATGGTGCCATTGGGTGGGCGGACAAACACGGGACGGTTGTCATTAATGTCAATGACTTCAATGTGGAGCATGGTGGTTCCCCAGAGAGGGGGTCTCCCTTTGTCCGTGGCCACCACGGTGAGATTGAACCTCTCGTAGGATTGCAAACGCCGCCGAGACATGATGAGCCCAGAGTCTTTGTTGATCTTGAAGGCCTCTGAGGACAAAATAAACACACCTCTGGTTCAGGACACTTGACAGGTAGATAACGAGACCTGGACAAAAGTCAAGGCCTGGTTGTGGCGTGAAGGTAGGCAAGGTCGTGACATGTCATGCCATGAGGAACTGGAAACTGCAGAATGATACTGAAAGCAGCTGCTCCAGGGCCTACATCTAACCACAGAAGAACACAGGAACTGTGACCTGGCCCAAACACCTCCTCCAATTCCTCTTCCTAACCCTTCCCACTGCCATGGAGGACCACCCCCCCACCGCTGCCTTCACTGCCAGTGCCTACCTACTCCTGGGCCTTCGATGCTGTAGGTCACCACCCCGTTGTCTCCCTCGTCCAGGTCTGTTGCACTCATGGTGATCACAGACGTCCCTGCCGGCTCGTTCTCATAGACACTGGTGCTGAATTGGCTCTTGCTGAACTGGGGCCTGAAGTCATTGATGTCCAGGACTGTGATCAGCACCTTAAACGTTCAAGACACAGCTTGGTGGGCTACTTGAGATGGCTGTGCAGGCAACTGTAGCCCTGCTGTGACCCGGACAGCACAGCATGCCTCTGCTGTAGGTCCGCAGTGCCCTTCCTGCTATTTGTTTCCCTCTGCTGATCGAATTCCTGTCTCCGACAATGGGAACAGCAGTGGCCCAGGGTGGAGGCCCATTCACTCTGCAGCTGGCCGGAGCACAATAGCATCCCCCTGGCCCTCTGTCCCGCTCCCTGGAGGGCTCAGTCTCTGCTGTGCAAAGCCAGCCACCTGAACCAAGCCGGGAGGTGCTGGAGGGGCTCGGCACTGGAGCAGGTCAGGCAGTGCCCATATGGCCCCTTTCCTCCAGGCCACTTCTCTGCAGCATTCACCCAATGGCCTCTGCTTTTTGGGGCCATCTGGTTTTCCTCCTGGCTAATTCCCCTCTATACCAAATCTGCTGGGGAGAAAAGCAAGAGCTTTGACATCTTCTTGCAGCCAGGGTTGGATACTACTGCACGAGAGGCAGTGAGAAGAGGAGACCCCACCTGCACAGAGTTCTCTCGACGGTTGCTAGAGATGTCCCCGGGGTTGTCCCTGGCCACAGCAGTCAGTGTGTAGTGATCCTTCTTCTCCCGGTCCAGGGCAGATAGGATGTAGATATCACCCTGTAGCACACAGAAACCTTCAGGTGGTTCTTGCCTGGCAGATCTGCTACTTGAGAGGGGACAGCCTGCGAGGCATGGGGGCAAGGCTTTCTCACCCCCTTGCTCGGGCGAAGAGCCTCATCCTGATCCCCAGCACCCACAATAAGGCTGTGTGCAGCCTAACAGCACTGGTTTGTACTAAATTTGGAGCCAGTCCTATGCCTCACTCAACCGTGGCTGCTGGGGACCACCCCAGTCTCCCCTCTCCGTTTTCCCCTCTTTTACAGCCTCTATTGGTTTCTTACCGTGTTAGGATTTATCCCAAACTTGCCCTCTCCATCCCCCAGACTGTACTGGATGAGAGCAAAATGCCCGGAATCTGCATCTGTGGCCTTGACCCTCAGGATGACCGTACCCAAGGGGACGTCCTCAAAGACAGCTTTCTGCAAGCAAGAGGAGACAAGACAGGTTGCTTCACCACTTGCTGTTTTAGTGGGGGAAAGGAGCTAATTCACCTTCAATGAAAGCATGAGCATCATCGGGCTGACCATCTATTTCAGACGGTTTAAGCACATACAGAGGGAAGAGGCACCCAGCACCTCTAAGAGCATCCAGTTCTTGGCCTATTCTGTCCTGTCAGGTGCTGCCCAACTCTGTGTGGTAAGCCCAGCTTACCTGGTAGGACGGCTGGCTGAAAATGGGATTGTTGTCATTGATGTCCACTATCTGCAGGTACACGGGGATCTCAGCAGATCTGCGGGGAGAGCCATTGTCTGAAGCTCGGATAGTGAAGTTCAGCCACTGCACTTCCTCATAGTCCACTGTCCTGTTGGCTATGACCTTCCCTAGAGGATGGCAGATACCTGATATCAGAAACCTGCTCCAGATCCCCTCTGCAGTTATCACTGCACAAGACATGGCTTGATTGCTGCGATGGCCTTGTTGGACGGAGGCAATAAAAAGAATCTCTTCGGCCAGGACACAGGAGAGAGATGAGGTAAAAAAATTCCCTAGCCATTGATACAGCTTGGCCCTCTTAAGCCTCTTCACATTGGGCTGTGTCAAGAGGCCACAGTCAAACTGTCCCCTTTCCCCTGTTTGATGGGTCTTGGGGGACTTGTACCTTTCCCAGCTCACCAACCTGCTGACTGGTCTTCAAGGCAGGCATAGCCTTCTGGGGAGAGATCCAACAGCTCATAGGTGATCTGCCCGTTGGCTCCTTTGTCTGGGTCCACCGCTGAGATGGAGATTAGCGTAGTGCCCTGTGTGGCTCCCTCCAGGATCTTCTCAGTGAAATAGGTGGCCCCAAATGGGCGGAAGCGGGGTGTGTTGTCATTGACATCCAAGACATTGATGGTCAGCTTGGCTGTGCAAGGTGGACACCAGAGGAAGAGGACAAGGGAGAATGAGAGGGGAGGGAAGGAAGAGAGGGAGAAGAGTGTTGTAAAGATGAAAACAAGAAGCTCCTGTTGATCAGGAGCTGGTTCTTCATGAAATGTTGCAAGATTCAGCAAAGTCCTTGGGTCCTGAGCTGCTGGCATGAGAGTTTCACTTACTCCAGACCCACCCCTGTCCTGCATGTGCTCTGGAGCACGAGACCACGCTTACCATTGGGCACGCTGACTGAGTGGTCAAGGACCTCGCTGGCGTTGTCATGCACAGAGATGGTGACCTCGTAGGTGGCCACTAGCTCCCGGTTGAGGGGGGTTTTGATCTTCACAGCTCCTGGGAATCCCAAAAGGATTTGGGTTACCAGCGGTACCTGCACATCCTGCCAGGGATCCAAGGCAGACAGGCCTGCACCAGCCGGGGACTGCGCTTGCTCTCCCATCTCTCCCCAGTGCTCAACGGGAGACACCACTGGCAGCTAAGGGCTGTGTGTTGGATTTCTTTGCCTCCTGTCTCCTGCCTTCCTGCCTGCACCTCTTTGCCCAGTTGTTCGGGTCTCGCACTGCCTCGGCCAGGGAGATCGGACTTGGGAGCTATTCCTGGTAATCTCTTTAGTGATGCCGTCCACGGGAGCTCAGGTCCTTGAGGTCTTTCTTTTAGGAGTCATGCCCATGCAGACAGGGGAGTTTCTCTTGCCCAAATCAGCACTATCCTTGCAAAACATGTGGGCTCTGGAGCAGGTGCATCCGCAGAGCAGCCTGGGACACGGGAGGACGGCTCATTCTCCTCTCCCTGAGACCCCATGGTCCCACTTACCCTGGCAGGCCGCCCCGGCAAGGTGCGCCGGAGGGGCCCGCACTCGGTCAGCGAAGGCTGCAGAGCCGCCGCACACCCGGCAGGCGCCCAGGGAGGGCAGCCGGGAGCGGAGGCAATGGGATGGGCATGAGTGAGATGGTGGAGACACCACAGACGGAGCGCGACAAGAGACATGGGCAGCACGTGCATGGACACAGAGACAAACCTGGCAGTCCGGAAAGGAAAGTGTTAGTAAAGTCAGGTAGCCAGCAGCACTGCTAGGCACAGGAGAGAGAAAACAAAGCAGCACAAGCAAGAGGCACCGGAGGAGCGGAGCATGGAGCATTGCCTCCCCTCTGCGTGTCTTGGACACCTACCTCTAGGCAGAGCAGTGGAGGAGCAGAAGAGGGGAGAAAGAGCCGCGCTGCCTGTGCCGCCTCTCCTGCCCTCCTACCTGTCCTGAAATCCACTGTGAACGCTCCTTGCTGGTCGGGCACCGGTGCATCCGTGTCATCGCGGGCCACAATCTCCAGGAGGTAGTACTCCAGGCGGGCGTTGAGGTCTCTGTCAATGGCAGTCACCTCAGCCACCACTGTGCCTGGGGCGGCCGACTCGGGCACGCTGACTGTCTGGACAGGGTTGATGAACTCGGGCCGGCAGTCATTGATGTCGTCGATGAAGAGGAGGACGGTGGCCGTACCCGAGAGCGCCGGCGTGCCTTGGTCCACGGCCACCACCGTGAGCCGGTAGGCGTCCCGCTCTTCCCTGTCGATCGTGTGGTTGGCCACATGGATCACCCCTGAGGCAGCGTCGATCACAAACCTGTCCTGCCCCCCGCCCTCGATACGGTAGTCCAGCTGCTTGTTGAGGCCACTGTCTGCATCTGTTGCCATCACCCTGAGGATGGAAAAACCTAGAGAAGGGGACACAGAACTCTATATGGGGCTGCCCAGTATGCATGGTGGGACCCCTCCTGACCCTCTCCTGACCTGGAGGGCTGTTCTCCCGCAGCCGTGCAGTCATGGACTTTGGGTGGAACACGGGGCGGTTGTCGTTTTCATCCAGGATGGTCACCTGGAGGCTTGCTGTGCTGTTCAGCCCTCCCACGTCACTGGCCACCAGAGTAAAGTCCAGATGAGGGCTTGGGAAGGCCTCATGGTCTATCACCCTGCCAGGCTTTACCAAAACTGCACCTGGATGAGATGGAGACACCAGGTGACAGACCCCGCCATGTGCCCTGTAGTGCTGACACGGCTGCCCTACAGCTCTGGGTTGGGCTCACGTCACCTGTCCTGTTGTTGATAACGAACAAGTCTGGAGATGCCTCCAGGAGCTGGTAGGTCACCACGGCGTTGCTTCCCTCATCACTGTCCAGAGCCAGGATGGGCCCGTTGAGCACCGTGATGGGGGTCCCTGGACAGGATGACAAGGGTGAGCAAGGGGAGGTCACCCCTGTGCAGCCCCCCGCACCCCACTCCCGCCTTGGTGACACATGAGGGACAGCAATGGATGGATGGAGGAGGCAAACAGAGTGAGGCCTCATGGGCATGAGGCAGCACAGGTGGCTGCTGCAGCCTTGGCGGACTGACTCGCGAGGCCCAGGTGGAGGAGGCGTAGCGTCCAGCTAAAAGCAAACAGACACATCTGTCAGACAGGCTGCCCCCGGTTCTGCGGCATGCTCCTGGGTTCCCTCAGACACGCGCACGTGTGCACGAAGACCGTGCTGAGAAACCTCTGCGTGTCTGGGGTCCAACGTGGTCTTTTGGAGATACCCCAAGTCTGTTTGTAGCTACCAGCCTCTGACGCTGGAAACCAACCTATTGGTGGGCTTCAAGCAGGCAGCAACTCAAGAGGCACGAGGGGAAAGAAAGGAGGCCTATTCCTAGCTCTGTGGCTAAGGCACCCTGGCAGCTGGCAGGACCTCTCCTTGGTTGCAGCCCTTCCAAATGACCTGCCATGCTTCATCGCTCAACGGTAAAGTTGGCTCAGCCCTCCTCTAGCAGGGCTTGTATGACACCTACTCTCCCCTGACCCCAAGAGGCCAGAGCCACGTAAGGGAGCAAGGAGAGACCTACCTGGGGGTGAATTCTCCATCACCTTGGCCTGGTAGGAGCTCTGAGTGAAGAGGGGGTGGTTATCATTCTCATCTGCTATTGAAATGACCAGCAGGTCAAAATCCTGAAGGTGTGTGAAGAAAAACAAGGACAAGAGGGCAATGACTGCGATGTCCTCTCCTCAGCTAACATCCTACCTCTATCACATCAAACTCCTGGAGCCCCTTACACACAGCGTTCCACTCCCAAGAGGTCCCTGGAGGAGCTGTGTGGCTCCTAACCTTATGACTGGAATTCCCATCCTGGTCCACACCCCAAAGGGTGACACAGGGCCAAAGGATAGTACAATATCCGTGTAGCCACCTAACTCTCTGCTCAACTCCAACCTGCCTTCCACAATGCCATAGCTACTGCCTTCAGCTCTGTCTGTGCCCCTGGCACCATGCAGAGCACCAGAAGCGCCAGGGCAGCTAGCAGAGACCCCGCTCGGAATTTTCCCTGGAGGGAGCTGCAGACTGCTCCTGCTAGCAGGATCTCTAGCTGCCAGTCTCCAAGTCATGGGAGCTGCCTGGCACCCGTGGTATGGCCACCTTGCTGCCTGCCCACTGCTCCCTGCTTGGCTCCAGGTCTCGCAGCTAGAAGGTGGTCCAACAAAACACACCATCTGTTTGTGGCCTTGGCAGGAGCCTCTTCTCCCACCCGCTCTGCCTCCATCTTCCTGCTCCACCGGGAAGCCCCAGCACGTCCGTAATTACCCGCCTGGCATTGCGCATGTTCTCGGGGTTGTCCTTCACTGTGATGGTGAGCCTGTATTCGGCCACCCGCTCCCTGTCCAAGGGGCGGTTCACATAGATGATGCCAGTCTGTCAAGAGAAAAGGAGGAGATGCATTAAATGGAAGGGAGGTGTGCTTCCTCCTAGCTGTCTTGCTGGTGCCCTGCCTTCCTCCTTGTTCCTTGTGCCCCATTTCCACCCAGACTAGGCAAAGCCACACTAGGCCAGCACCTGGGGGCTTCTTGTATGCAAGGCAGCATGCAAAACATGTGCACATGCGGGTGAAGATGGGTGCTGTGCCTGGGCACTGTGACCACCATCCACCTCCGCGCTTGCCCAGCCTCTGGTGTGCGGGAGAGCCCTAACCCCCAGCTGACATACGGTGCTGTTGATGTAAAAGGCCTTCTCCGCGTTGCCGGAGGTGATGTCGAAGGTCAGGAGAGCGTTGGGCCCCTGGTCTGCATCCCGGGCGAGGATGTGGGTGACGAAGCTGGAGACGGGGGCATTCTCGCTGAGGGTGAGGTTCATGGGGAGGTTGAGGAGCACGGGGTCATTATCGTTGATGTCCAGCACACGCACGCCCACCATCATCTGGAGAGGAGAGAGGCAATCTGGCACCTGGCATGAAACGTTGAGGCCCAGCCCTCCCGTGTTTTTCGCATGTAAGAGCTCAAGGAGGGGAGGATAAGGGAGAGGAGGCACCAAGGCGTGGGGAGGAGACGGAGAACAGGTCCCAGCGGTGTCCCTGCCCCGGGGGGAGCTCACCGTGGAGCTGAGCGGCGGCATCCCCCTGTCGCGGGCGGCAATGGTGAGGTTGTAGAAGGGGATGTTCTCGCGGTCCAGCTCGGCATCCTTCCGCACCCGCAGCTCCCCTTCCACGGGCGAGATCACAAACTCCCCTGGCGGAGCGCAGAGAACAGGCGGAGAGGGCTGTCACCAGGCCCACTCCATGGGGTGCCTGCCTAGAGCAAGAGACCACGGCCACTGCCATGGTCCTGAGCTTGTGGCCTTGGGCCACTTCAAAGCCTTACTGGACCCAAGAGCTGATCTTCCAATGAGTACCAGCGGGCATAGGGTTGTTTGGTTGACCAGCCCAAGAGATGTTGGGACAACAGCCTTGCCAGCACCTCCTGGGCCCTGGGAATTGCCCGGGCTGCATGGCAAGCCAAGGGGCCGCATCCAGGCTGTTGGGGCTCTGCAGCCCGGGGCAGCTGGTAGACAGGACAGGGCTCCAGCAGCCAGAAACCCTTGGCTGGAGTCACCGGAGCCGAGACAGCCCCCGTCTGCTGAAGGACAGCTGTGCCCCGTCCTGGCAGATGCAGCACGCAAGGGATGCCCAGCGCTGCCTCTCCATCTGCTCCAGAGCACCGTGGGTTGCAGGCTTGGCCCGGAGCTGCAGAGACGTGCGGTCCCTCGCTGCACCCGGCCACGCACTTGCCTTTCTTGGTTTCTCTTTCTGCCTTTTTTTTTTTTCCTTTATTTTATTGCCTTTGTTTTTAAACAGATTCCCCCCGCCCAGGGCTGTGGTTCCTTGTGCAAGCCCCTCTTGCCGGCCACTCACGGGTTAAAGTTTCCTGTTGCTCAAAACAGGATTTCCTGGTGTTGAAAGCCTGAACTGGCAGGAGCACTGGGCTGGGAGGACGGCTCTTCTGCAACGCTTCCGCCAGCACCCCTCAGCCGCTGCCACCCACCCCCTTCCCTGCCCAATGGCAGCCTGTGCTGCGGCACACGGGAGGTAACCCGTGGTGGCTCTGCCCTGCTGCCACTCTCACCGTGCCAGGGCAGTGTGTGGGTGCACGGTGCTGCGCCCAGCTGCTGGGGCACGTGGGATTGGGGAGAAGCATCTCGGGTACCCATGGGCGCCCTCAACGAGAGGCTGGGGCAGCGTCACCACGGAGTGGTGATGCACGGTGGTTCATATGGCCAAGAGAAGGTGGTTTCCACCACCTCAGTCCTCAAAGCAAGCAGTAGAAACAGCAGACCACAGGGCATGGGTCATCTGAGAGCTCTTCTGCTCCCTGCATCACTGTGCGGACAAGAAGGGCGCGCAACCCTGGGGAGATGCAGCCTCCGCCGGCGGCGCAGCTCAGCTCACCGAGAGGGTCCCCAGCGACGATGCTGTACTCCACCTGCCCGCTGGGCCCCGAGTCCCCATCGTGGGCCAGGAAGGTCCACACGCGGGGACCTGGCTGCCCTTCCGTGATGTCGAAGGGTCCCTCATAGGGCCGCGGGAAGGTGGGTTGGTTGTCGTTGATGTCGTTGAGGTTCACCAACACCTGCAGGCAAGGCGCAGGGATATGTTTTATCCAGAGGCCTCTCGCACTGGTACCTCTTTTGTCTGCCCACAAGAACTTATCTTCTTTTGGAGGACTAGAAAACACTTAGCTTAGTATCTATGTGAAACTTAACAGCCCACAAGAAGAAGCCATAGAAGATCTAACAGGTCCTTTCTATTTGCAAGCTCTGAAACCATGCTTGACGTGGGCAACATCTGTTATGTGACATTGATTTTTGGTGTAGTCCCCCAGAACAATCCATGCATTCAAATCCCATAAAATATTGGCTTTGGGGTAGCTACTACCCTGCTCTCCACGCTTTGAACAGAGCTCTTAGTTCAGGACATTGCAGGGTGTCGGAGATGGAAGTGCTGCAGAGAAAAGAAGCCAATACTGGCGGAAAACTAGATGTGTGCATGGGAGCTGGTCAATGCTGACCAGTGCCTCTGTGTTTTGCAACCTGGAGTAGGGCGGCAGCCTCTGGGCAGCTGGGAAAAGCAGCCACTGACCCCAGGGAAGGAGATGTGAAACTGCTCTCTGGAGGGGAACTCTGAGACCCTGAAGATGTCAACATGCTGCAACCACTCCGGCTCCCTACCGTGGTGGTGGATGTCAGGCGTCGCGAGATGATGGGACACTGGTCAGTGGCAGTGATGATCAAGGTGTAGCGCCCGTGGCTGATCTCGTAGTCCAGCTCCTTCATAGTGCGGATCCGCCCCTACAAGAGAAGGCCGGTGCGGAGAGAGTCAGGGGGACACGTGGCGGGGTTGAGTGGGATGTTAGTGCCCAGTGTCCTTACTGACCGTGGCATTGTCAATGTGGAAGGTGTCCAAGATGTTGCCTTCAGTGATGGTGTAGGCGATGGTGCCGTTGGGCCCTTCGTCCTGGTCACGGGCCTGCACGGTGATGAGGGTGGCGTTGAGCGTCGCGGGGCCCTCGTCCAGTGTAACCTCGTAGAGAGACTTCTCGAAGGTGGGAGTGTTGTCGTTCTCGTCCAGGACCGTGACATGCACTGTGGTGGTGGCCTGCAGAATATGGAGGAAACGGAGCATGCGGGGAACGTGCCAAGGCGGTGCCAGGAGTTGTTGGGAAGAAAGCGGGCTGTGGTTCCAGGCACACTCCCAACACAAGGCACCTCCAGGTAGCACCTGGGTGCAGCCACTGGCTTATGGAGATGGCTGATGCTCCCAAGCAAAGCACATCTCCATGGCAAGGATCCCTCTTTCTGCCCTGTTTTTATCCTTGCAGACAACCAGCGTCATCGAGAACCAGTGAGAACCCAGGGATTTATCCACTTGATGACCCATGTTCTCAGGTGAGGAGGCCTCACCACGACCGATATTCATGACCAAGCAACACGTCGGCCGTCACGGGTGCATGCGCCGGGCGAGGGAGCACCCTCCCGCCCGCGGCGGCTGCAATCCAGCTGCTGCTCCAGATGTGCCGGCCCCCGCGCCAGCTCCTTCCCCCCTCTCACCTCCTGGGGGTGCTCGCAGGTCTCGCCGGCAGCTCCGGCTCTGGGAAATTTCCTGCGCGCTCCGGGCAGCTCAGTGTGCGCGGGAGGCTCGGCGGAGGCGCAGCGGCCGGCGAGGCCGAGCCCCGGCCATGGAGGCTCCCCCGCGGCTGTTGCTGGCCGCGCTCTGCCTGCTCGCAGCCCACGGTAAGTGGCAGGGCCTCGGCGGGGACACGGCCTGGGGTTTCGGGTGGGGATGAGGGGGGACAGGACCAAGGCGCTGGCGGTGACAGTGTTTGCGGAGCTTTCCGCCCTCTTTGCAAACTCTCCTCTCTTGCAAGTGTTTTTCCTGCTCCTGATGGCTGCCGGAGGGGGGGCTGTGCTGACGGGAGACCCGGGTGTGCCGGGTGGGAGAAAGAGGCTGTTTGGGAGTGTATTCCCCTGGCCCGTTGCCCCCGGCGGGTGCGAAGCATTTGGTGCATCCAGCCCCACTTCCCCAAAGTGATCCCGACTAAAACAACAACAAAACCTCCCCTGAGCTGTGCCGCTTAAACCGTGACCCGCTGCTCTCATTCCTGCCAAATTCCAGGTGGCTTTTTTTTGCTCCTGCAGGTGCTTTAATCTCCTTGGGACAGTTCCTAAACCCAGAGCCACTTGCACCCTGAATCTTTCTGAAAGTCCCTTCGGGCAGAGCAAAGCGGGAGCAGCAGGGGCAAGAACTCCCCCTCCCTGGGGTGGGGGGATGCTCCCAGCAGGAAAGGGGCTGCATAGATCCGTGCCAAATTTACCAGGGGAGCGAGTGGGTGTTCAGGGAGGGTCTAGGATCCCCTTCTGGCTTCCGATCTGGATGGGAGAGGTGCTGTTTTTTTCCGATTGCCTGGTCAAATTGGGAAGAAACTTGGGGCCTGGTGAAGGATGCTGGCGGGGATGCGGGGTGCCACAGGGCCGAGCATCGCAGCGCTGAGCCGCCGTGCTGCCTCCCCCGAGGGATTTTCTCCCCTCATTGATGGCCGCTCGCAAGGTGCGGGCAGCGCGGCTTCCTCCTGTAGAGCCCCCGCTTCCCCTCGCCGCCTCCCGCGGGACCCTGTCCGGGGGCACATTCCTTGCAGTCGCCGTCCCCATGGCTCCGGCCAGCACGGGTTGTGGGTTGGGGAGCACGGGTGGCCGCCGACGGGATGCCCTCCCCCTGCACTGCCACCTTTGATCGACACCGCCTCGATATAGCAAGTGAAAAACCTCAGATCCGGGCCAGGCGGGTGCTGCGGGAACAACAGGATGTTACCAAAATATGAGAACATCTTGTCCTAATAACACCAGCTCCTCCACGGCGCCCCAGCCTGGGAGCCTCCTTTTTGTTCAGTGGCTTTGGAAAAACCGCCTGGGGGTTGCTCCTTTGGTTGCGCACGGAGGGATGCCCTGCAACCCTCCTATATTGGGGTCTTGGGCGTCCGGAGCGCTCTCTGCACCCAGAGCGTTTCCGCAAGCACGGCTAGCCCGGCCCAGGGCGGCTTCATGACAGACACAGAGCTCCCCCTTCGCCTCCGGGACGGCGGAAAAACAAGCGCATCATGCACGGGCAGGGTGGGAGCTCGCTCCTCCTCTCGCCTTTATGAGTTCTCGTCTTTCTGCCAGCATCCTTGGGGTGGGATGAGGAACTGCAGCAGCGGCCACGCCGGGGACGGCACTGGGAGCAATGGGCATGGGGAGCCTGCGCGTGTGTGCCCGGCACGCCATGCCCGCGCACGCGGCGGCGGGGTCTGCACGCCGTGCCCGTGCATCGCACCCCGGGCGTCGCGGCAGCCCCTGCATTGTCGCTCGCCCTCTCCCTGCAGGCAGGGCATCTGCGCTGCTGGTCACGGCGCCCTACGCGCTCTGCGTGTGCCCCGAGGGCCAGAACGTCACGCTGACCTGCCGCGTCTCGGGGCCGCTGGCCGACCACCACGACCTGCTCTACAAGACCTGGTACTTCAGCGGCGACGGCGACCGCAGCTGCTCCGAGAAGCGGCACATCCGCAACGCCACCGAGCGCGAGCTGCGCCACGAGGCCGCCGGGCACCACGGGCCAGCGGCCAACGGCACCGCCGCACTCCACGGCGTGGCCTTCCTCCCCGACCGCCACGGCGCCTTCCACGTCGTGGTCACCAACCTGACGCTGGGGGACAGCGGGAACTACTGCTGCTACGCGGTGGAGGCGCACCGCGAGCACGGCAAGCCGCACGCGCGGCAGGTGGCCCACGGCGTCGTGGAGCTGCAGATACGGCAGGGTGAGCGAGCGGGAGCGCGTGGCGCAGCGGGGCTTGCAGGGAATGGCTCCAAGGGCCACCTCGTCACTGCCCCGGGGAGGGCAAGGGAGCTGCAGGGCAGGACCTGGGGTCCCTGCGGCATCTCGTGGACCCTCCTCTCCTCTCCCCAGGCCAAGGAGCGCTGCAGAACTGCACCTTTCACGCTGCCGCCAGCCAAGGTAAGGAAGGGCCAGGCCTCCTGCACACTTCCGCAGGGCCCGGGGCATCCTGCAGCAGAGCATGGCTCTGCAGACCCCTCTGCAGCCCTGCCGTCTCCTTCCCTTGCAGATACAACGGCCGCCGCGCTGGCAACGGGGGCCTGTATCGTGGGCATCCTCTGCCTGCCCCTCATCCTCCTCCTCATCTACAAGCAGAGACAGGCGATCACCAACAGGCGTACGTATCCCCACCGCAAACCTTGCCAGGGGGTCTTTTTCCCCCCAAAAAAGCACTGTTTGCATTTGTTTTCCCTCGCTTCAAAAAGACCCCTGCCCTCACGGAGCCTCTCCACTCTCTTTGCAGGTGCCCACGAGCTCGTGCGGATGGAGAGGTGAGGAGATGCCGTGCTCTGTGCTTTGGCCCCCCTTTAAAAAAGTATCCCCTAAAACGGGGAAGGGGTGAGCTGGGAGCTCACCCCGGCCCCTCTGCTCTCCCACAGCAGTGCTCAGGGCATCGAGAACCCCGTCTTCGAGGCCGTGCCTGCTGCCGAGACGTGGCCCCGGGGGTCGCTGCCCTACGCGCCCGCCCGGCAGCCCTCCGAGTCGGGCCGGCGCCTGCTCTCCGAGCCCAGCACGCCGCTGTCGCCCCCGGGCCCCGGCGACTGCTTCTTCCCCACGCTGGGTGAGTGCCGAGGGCCGGAGGAAGAGAAGGGAGCCAAAAAGTGGCAACTGCTTTTTGCAGCCTCTTTGCTGTGCCGCAAGCCCTCAGCTGCTCCTTCTGCTCTTTTCCAGACCCCGTTCCCGACTCCCCAAGCAGCCCAAAGGCTTAGGAACTCTGGACACCGCCAGCCTGCCCTGTCCATGGAACCTCTCACTCTTGGATTTCAACTTTTCCTACCTGTTTTTACAGAGGCACCAGCACCTATGGACATGTGCATGCAAGCGTGCCACCTCATCCTGACTTTTTTTCCATTACGGACCTATATCACAACATTCCTGACCTGTGCCTCCATCCCACAGGGTGCCCGAGGAGGAACTGCAGTCAATGGAAAGATGGGCCAAATTCGGGAGGATTTGGGGCTGGCCCGGAGCTGTCGCACACCAGCGCTCGCGTGCTACGCGCTGATGCGAGCGCTTCCAGGGAACTTTAACTTATTATGCTGGGCTGGGCCCGTGCAACACCAGCCCGTCCCTACGGCAGGAGAACAGCCGCACGTGGGGTGCCTTGGACACGCGCAAGCTGGGAATGCTGCCCAGATCCATGCACGCGCCGAGCTGCTCTGCGCGCCGCCACCTCTCCAGAAATGCGGCGCTCCGCGGCGGAATAAAGGTGCAACGGGGGCCAAGTCCCTCCTCGCCCTGACGGCACCTGGGCTGGGGGGAGCCGCAGCCGGGCCACCGGGTCCCTCGGGGAGGAGGCCGCTTCCGCTCTGCCGTTTCCTCTTTCATTTTGCTGGTTTCTCCCCTGCGCTCGCTCACGCTTTTCTTTTTTTATTGCGTTTTTTTTTGTTGTTGTTGTTGCTTTGTTTTGTTTTTGCATGCTGCCCCACCTGAGCCACAGGTGTCCACAAGGAAGGGGCCTGGCAGGACACCCCCTCCCCATGCGTTTCCCTTTTAGCAAGGTGGCCCTTGTCCCCATCCCTCTGCCCCCTTTTCCCTCGGTAACAGCCAAAGTGTCATTTCCCATCTCCCTGACACCCGGAGAGCGTGAGATCTTCCCCCACTTTGGCCACTCACGGACAGCGAGGGGTTGCCCTCGTCCTCCACGGTGACCAGCAGGCGGTAGGAGCTCTGGCGCTCGCGGTCGGGCGGCGACGGGCGCGTGGCGATCTCGCCCGTGACGCGGTCCATGCGGAACGTCAGGTCCTCGTTGCCTTGCGTGATGTAGTAGGAGAGGACGCTGTTGAGGCCGATGTCCCGGTCGGTGGCGCGCACCTGGGCCACCGCGGTGCCCCCGCCAACGTTCTGCAGAGGAAGCAGCGCCCAAGAGGGATGCTCGGGGGGAGATGCTCGCGCCCATGCGTGCGCGTAGCTCACCATCGTCGTAGCCCCCAGTTAGCCAGGCGCGGGTTATAGCACCTTGCAGACATCCTGGGGTGACTCCCGGCTCAGCGGCTCACCTCGCTGACGCTGACGTTGTAGCCCCAAGGGCTCTCCACCACGGGCGGGTTGTCGTTGACGTCCAGCACGCTCACGCGCAGGCTGTGCTCCTTGCGGCGGGGCAGCCTGCCCCCATCCGCGGCTTGGATCTACGGAAGCGGGGACCGGGGGTGGCACGGGGAGGGAGGTCCCCCACGCCGCACGGGGACGGCTGGCTTACCCGTAGGGTGTAGTGGTCGAGCAGCTCGCGGTCCAGTGGCCGGGCCACCAGCACCTCGCCGTAGGTGCCGTTGGTGGTGCGGATCTCGAAGGCGCCGCCGATGTTCCCTGACGTCAGCGAGAAGGTCACCTGGCCAGGGGGGAAGCCAAAAGGAGGGGTGCGCTGAGCCCGCAGCCCGTCTCATGGGCATGGCCCGTGACGAGGTCTCATCCACGACCATGGCCACGCTGAGGTCCATCACTGTGAGCTTCCCATGGTGGCTGCCAAGGACGTCCCCACCATCCCGTCTCCCGCAGCAGGAGAGGCCACAGCTGTTTTTCCCATTGCCAGGCTCCCTTTGGCACGGGTCCCAGCCAGGCCTCGCCCTTTTTCCTTGCTTTTTTTCCCATTCCAAGGCCACAGGGAAGAGGCGGCATGCCAAAGGGGAGCAAGGAGCAAAGGTGCTGCAGCCATCCCGGGCGTCCCACCTGCCCGTTGCTGCCCGTGTCGGGGTCCCGGGCCAGGACCACGGCGATGCGCTTGCCCACAGCGCAGTCCTCGGCCACGCTCACCGACGAGTCGGAGGTGATGTCGAACTGGGGGCTGTTGTCGTTCTCGTCCAGCACCGTGATGGTCACCTGTGGGCAGGGGCCAGGGGGTGGTGCCACGGCGAGAGTCTCCCTCTGGGTTGCACTTAGCCAAACTGCGGCAAATTCAACCCAAAACAAGGCAAAGGGACATCTCTACAGGGGTCCCTCGAGGGCCAAGCTGAAATCCTGCAATGCAGGAGTGCGCAGGTGAAGAGCCACCCTGCATGCATCAGCCATGACTCCACCGGCCAGGAGCTCCTCCAGGCCACGGTCTGGGCTCGAGGCTCCTTGGCTGCAATCAGCCTGAGGAAATGCGCTCATTGCGCACCCTAATTAAGGGGCTGCAACACTGCGCACAAGCGAGCAGGGAGGAAGAGCCTCTCTGTGCTGGCTCTAGGTGCGGCCGGGCGCGATATCCCACAGGAAGCCGGCGGTGCGAGCCCGGGCCGCGCACTTATTGTCGCCGCCGAAAGGAAGAAACGGAGCTGGGAGAGCCCATGCAGAGGCCGGAAAGGATGCTGCCCCCACGGGGCAGTGCTCGGCCCCATGGCGCGAGCCGGGCACGCTTACCTTCTGCCGGAGCGGAGAAAACGGGGAGCCAGAGAGAAAGACAAGCAAGCGAGAGTTAGCGGGCGGACAACAGCAGGGTGCCCAGGATAAAGGCTCTCAGCATAAACTGAGAGCTTTTAAACTCACCACCGTGGAGTCAACTTTTGGCCCCCCATCGTCGGCCACCACCGTCAAGGTGTAGAAGTCCCCCTTCTCGCGGTCCACCTGGCCTTTGACCGTGATGACACCCTGCCGAGTGGCAAGAGCTGTGCTGAGCACTGGCACCGCATCCCTCATGGGCAAGCGTGCCGGGTGTGGGTGACCCCCCCACGGTGCCTACTCACGGTGACCCCGTTGATTTTGAACAAGGAGAGCGCCTGGGCGTTGGTGTTGGGGTCAAACTTGTAGGTGATCTGGTTGAGGTTGTCGATGGAGCGGGCCTGCACCCTGAGCACCTCAGAGCCCAGTGGGATGTTCTCCACGATGACAGCCTCATAGCTGGCGTTGGAGAACTGCACGGCCTCATCCAGCTCATTCAGCAGGCTCACGTACACGCTGCAGAAGCCCTGGTTGTGTGGAGGCGCCTGGTCCGTGGCGGAGACGTTCATCAGGTAGCTCGTCTTGGTCTCGTAGTCTAGGTACTCAACGGTGGTGATGAGGCCTGTGCTCTCATCGATCTCAAACTTCCCTTCCGCACCCGACAGGATTTTGTAGCTCACCAGCCCACCATTCCCTGGGAAACGACCACGAAACAGCCACTTAACCAGGGCTCCCCTACCCCATGGAGGCATGGGGCTGCTGGAGGAGACGCTGGAGGAGACCCTTGCCACTCGCCCCTGGCTCCCTACCTGTGTCGCGGTCCGTGGCTCGCACCACGGCGACCGATGTGCCTATCCCGGCCGTCTCTCGCAGCCCCAGGCGGTTGTACTGCCGCTGCGTGAACACAGGCACCTCGTCGTTGACGTCCTCCACGTAGACGATCACCTGCAAGCCCCCCACCCCGGGGAGAGCACCAGTGAGCTGGGCACCGCTTTGCCCAAGAAGGGCTCAGCGAGAGAGTCGAGTCCGCTCCATCCTTTCCTGACCAGCACAGAGATAAGGTTGGATTCTAACCTTGCTTGGAGCACCCCCTACTCAAGCCCTTGCATGACTGCACTTTGGCTTGTGAGGACATGGGGAACCTTCTTGGTGGCTGCTGCCCTTCCCCTTAGCAGCCTCGTGAGCAAACGGCCCCGTTAACCTGTGTTGACACCAAGCATTGGGCACATCCGCGGTGGCCGTACCCGCACGGAGCTCCTCATGGCTCCCTGCTCCGTGTTGTACGCCTCCACCTCCAGCACGTGCGAGGAGTTCTGCTCCCGGTCCAGGGGCCGCAAGCCACGCATCAGCAGCCCGCTGCTGGGGTTGATCCGAAAGTGGTTGTGCTCGTTTCCTGCTGGGGGGAGATGGAAGGAGCTGCTCCATGCAGGCTCCTGCTGCAGAAACATCTCCCCTCATCCCCAGCGCAGACCACGCACAGGGTCACCATGCTCACCCTTGACGATGCGGTACCACACTTGGCCGTTCGCGCCTTCATCCGCATCTGTGGCTTTCACCTTGGCAAGGGGGAAGGAGAGGATGGTGAAGAAAAGAGATTGGAGACCGTGACAGATCCCCAGACCCAGGGATGGGCCTCCTCTTCTTCACTGCACGGCAGCGGGGAGCAAAGTAAAACCCTCTCGATTACCTCGACCGGCGCCCAGCACGACGCACTGGCCACATCGTGCTGCAGCCCATCCCATGGGATGCATTTTGAGTGCATTCAGCCCTGAGCTGCCACTTCATTGGCAAAGCCACCCCCAAACCCTGCTGCCGGAGTGATTTGCAGCGTCCAGCACCGTCGCGCGCCTGGCGCTGGGCCGATGCGTGCGCAGGTGTGCGAGCGCTCCTGCCCGCCGTGCTGTGCCCGTCCCCCGGCGCAGCTCGGTGGCCACAGCTCGCCACCGTGCAGAGCTGCGGTTTACAGGTGTCTGCTGAAAAATGGCTTCAATAACGGAGCAGCAGGCGCAGGCAAGCGCGCACGGCAAAGCCCCCCGGGCTTGCAGCCAAGCTCGCGCTGTAGCGCGCTCCCCTCCGGCCCTACATGAATGCGGCATTCAGCAGCGCTCACTGAGCCTTTCAGACCCGCTCCAAGGGGGCCCACAAGCGAAACAAGAGCCCCAGCTCTTCTCTCCCTCCCTTGCCCCTGCTCACAGCTCCTTTGCATGCACGCACACATTCCCCCTGTAAAACCGGGGGCTGTGCTCTCCCAGCACTGTGTCTTGCTGTCACGGGGCAGCCCAATGGGCACAGGAGGGGACCCCAGAGAAGGAGCACGCCACGTGCCTGCACGATGCTGCTGGCAGCCGCGATGTCCTCGGGCACGCTGGCTTCATAGCTGCTCTGCAGGAAGATGGGACGGTTGTCATTGACGTCCAAGACGGTGACGTACACAGTGGCGGTGCCCGTCCGCCTGTTCCCAGCGGGGCCGTTGTCTGTGTGGGACAGAGAGCAGAGGGGGCTTGTACTCCATCTCCTGGGGGTACAAAGGGTGCCAGGCACACCTCCACCAACCTCGCACCTCCCCTGGGTTAAAAGTCTCCCCTCCACAGTCTGATACAGGCACTTGTTTCTCCTCCCCAGGCAAAACCCCACATCTTCTGCAAACAAGCGCATCATTATAGGGCTCTTGGGATGGTGGCCAAGAGGCATTGACGTGCCAACCCTTTGCCCATGCCAGGTGGCTCCAGATTAATTGGCAGCCACTGAGCCAAGGCCTGGTCTGGCATTAGGGAAACGATGCTGCAGCAACAGGAGGCTCCCCTGGGGCGGGGCAGGTCCCAGATTTATTGTCTCTAACAGTGGTGGTGGAAGCTAGCCATGATAACGGGTTGTGACATGTCTGGGGAAACCCTCACCGATGGCCTCCAGGACCAGCATGTACGACGCCGTGGTCTCCCTGTCGAGGCTCACGACTGTCCTGACCACCCCGTCTCGAAAGCCGACGCTGAACTTGCCATCCTGGTTCCCACCTGCAGAGCAGGACAAGGACAATGGCCACCCATGCCAGCCCCTGGTGCCTCTGTGGCAAAGCAAGCGGGCTGTTGAGCTCAAGGGCCACCAGCACACCCCGCTCTGGAGGCCCAGTGCCACCCATGTGCTTTGCAAGCCAAAGCACGGCCAGGGGCATCCCCTGCCCGCGTGCGGCAGCTGCATGACGCCGGCTGGCCGAGGGCTGCGAGTTTCATAAGACATTGAAGGAAAACCCATGCAAATCAGCCTGGGAGCTCTCAGGCTAGCTCACATGAGTTGCACCCCTGCTGCTTTGCTGTAAGATGCTGGCATGAAGCATTGCTCCCCGCGGGGCCTTCGCACCCGTGATGAAGTAGCTGAGCTCAGCGTTGAGGCCGACATCGGCGTCCGTACAGTTGAGCCGCACCACCTTGAAGTCCCGGGCCACGTCTTCGGGCAGCGACACGTTGTACACGGCCGGGAAGAAGGTTGGGTTCTCATCGTTCATGTCCAGAACTGAAACAGGGAGCAGAGCTCAGTGTCCCCCGGGGTCACCTGTCCTTCCAGAAGCACCACAGGTCTCTCAGCAGTCCTGCTACTCTGAGCGTCCCCATGGGTCCTCTGTTTGCCATGAGCTGCTACCCACCATGTCGTGGGACCAGCCTGCAGGACCTGTCCCCAAGGCTGCGAATTGCCTGGGTTGCCTCCATTGCCACCATCACCGCTGCCTCCACAGCTCCCTCCCAGCCGCCCTGCCCGGAGCGGGCATGCCCACCTCTGACGGTCAGCGTGCTGGTGGCGCTCTTTGCGGGCACACCGGCGTCGCTGGCCACCACACGCAGGTAGTACTCGGAGATCCTCTCCCTGTCCAGCACCGTGGTGGAGCTGATGAGGCCGCTGCTGCCGTTGATGATGAAGTCCATGCGGGGCATGCCCACCTGCATGCGGTAGGTCACCTGCCCGTTTGGGCCCTCGTCCAGGTCGATGGCCACTACCTGGTGGAGAGAAGAGCGAAGTGGCCTCCAGGCACCCCTATGGCCAATAGGCATGGGTTGAAGCAGGCTGGGAGAAATGGTCCTCATGCACATCCAGGGATGCACTGGGCGAGCCACGCTCACCTGGAAAACAGAGGAGCCTGCAGGAAGGCCCTCGGCGATCTCAGCAACGAAGGGCAGGTTCTGGAAAGCGGGATCGTTGTCATTGAGGTCGAGCAGATTGACGAAGACCGTGGCGCTGCTGGTGGCCCGTAAGGGTGGCCTCCCACCTGCAGAGCCCGGGAACATGGCAGGTTGGGGCGTTAATGTCCTGGCCTCTTCCCATCCCCAGGGAAGAAATCGAGATGAATCCATAAAAGCCACTAGCAGGGGTGGAAGGTGCCAAGAGGAGAGGGAAGGAGCCCAGGGCAAGCGGAGCGGGTGCTTACAGTCTGTGACGGACACGACGATCTTGCGCATGAGCTCTGCTTCCTGGGTGTTGGGGTTCTCGCGGTCCAGCACGACACCCGTGGTGCGGATCTTGCCCGTGGTGCTGTTGATGCTGTAGAACTTGTTGGGCGGCCGGATGCTGTAGAGCACAGTGCCGTTCTCCGCCAGGTCCGGGTCTATGGCCACCACCTGGGTGCACATGGCACAGAGGTCAGTGGCACGGAGGCCACCGCCAGCAGACACGACAAGCTGAGCTATGGACAGAAAAGCTGGAAGGCCCTGAGCAAGGCCTGAGGCTCCCATGGAGCACAACCCTGTTGATTCTCTGGTGTCTAGGAATGGGGTTGGGCTCAAATGACAGATTTTCCCATTGCAGACCAGGAAGGAGTCCCCTTTCCTCCATCCAGCTGCCTAGTCTCATGCAAACTGTACAAATTTTGCATTCCCCTGAAAGAAGCCAGGAAACCCAGAAAGTGCCGTCATGGAAAGCGATGCAACTTGTGCTGCCGCTTAGAAAAATTTGAAAATAATTCATTTTAGAAATTCTTCTCATAGCAGACGTTTGTCGGCTTATTTTTCTCTCTACAATATTTTTAATTGCAGGCGACATTTACATAAAAAATACAAAAGAATTTGTGACATTTGCAGCTTCTACAGCTCCTGCTGTTTGTCCTGCTGCGGAATTGCTATTGCGCTGATTGCCTGCACCATCCCGGCAGGTTCCTCCAAGCACTGGCCAGCCCTCTGAGAGCAAGCCCGGCATCAACCCTTGCCTTTCATGGTGTCTCTGTGCACCTACCGTGGTGACATCCGAGTTGGGGGGGGTCATTTCCACCAGGTTAATGAAGTAGGGCTCATCCTTCCATGCGGGATAGTTGTCATTGATGTCCAGCAGCGTGATGTTCACCTGCAGGAAAGACAACCAGCAAAGCCACCGCCGTGGACATCAGCTCAGCTGCCCATGAGGTGGCAATCAGACCCAGCAGAGCTGGAGCGAAAGCTGCCGTGGGCATGGGAAGCATCTACTGCTCCATGCCCAACATCTCCCCAGGGGGACAAGGGGCTTGCACCTGGGTCATGTTATTGGCACTGATTTTCTGTGCCAAGTCTCACCATCACCAAAGGGCTCTTTGAAGAGGTAGTATGGCATGTGGGACCTTCCCTGGGCACTGATGTCCCCACTTATCCCTGCATTAGCTGCACGGGGGCTTGCTTTGCTCCTGGGATGCCGTGCTGCTCTTTGCGGTTCTTCCGAGGAACGAAATGCTGGTGCCACCCCGTGGCAGAAGAGGCGAATGTGGAGACTGTGGTCCCAAGGGATGCGTCCAGTGCTGGTTCTCAAGGCCACCCTCAGCCCCTGAGACCTGGACCCTTCGCCCCAGCTCCAAAGCACACAGAGGGAATGCCTCTGAGTCCTGGGTATACTTTGCTCTCCTCCAGAGCCCCCAAGGGAACCCGGCATCCTCCAGGCTGCACCACTTTGCCCAGCCAGAGCTGAGATGTGTCTCCGGGAGATTCAATAGGAAGCTTCTTGTTTCCTATTAGGATATATACAGCTCCCCAGGGCCCTCGCCGCTGGCAGCAATTATGTCAGCGAACTCCTGAGCACAAATGCTGAATTTCTGTGTGTCGCTCTGTTGCCTGGGGCATCTATTCTGCAATCACACCAAGGATCCCCAGGGAAAGAGAACCCAGACGCTGTGCCATCTTCAAGCTGGCAGGGTGCCATGAGCAGGAAGCGATTGATCTTCGGCTTCCCACTTGCTCTCATATCCAAAGACTCTTGCAAACCCTTTGCAAAGCTCTTTCAAACGACAGGTGGAGCGTAAGATCTGTACAAGATGGGTACCTCTCTCTCCAGGCTTGCGAGGGCTAAGGCAAAACCCTATTACCAGAAGGTTTAAATGTGCTGTACAATGGCCTCCGCCTCCACCGGTGCTTTCTGCAGAGCCCAGGAATCAAAAGCCGGTGGGAAGCCCTTGATCCGGGCAGTATTTGAATAGCAGTCATCAGGAATAGCCAAGCACCCCTGCGGGTCACCAAGGAGGCGCTTTCAAGAGGCACTTACGAAAGGAGCCCGGTGGCAGGAGGAAGAGGTGCCTGCTCCCAGCGCTCCCACGTGCTGCTGCGTGGGCGCACGAGGCGGGCGCACAGGGCCCTGCTTCATCAAGCGGCTCCAGGGTGCACGAGAGCTGACCTGGCTTCAGGGTTAAGCCCCTTTTTCATGCCTGGACCGTCCTTCTGCAAGGGCTTTGAGCAGGGATGGGGACAGCAGATGCCACCACATGCTCTTCACTCGTGCTCATGACCCAGCTAAATGCTGCACCAAGCACAGCTCAGACCTCCAACGAAGGCTGTCTGGTTGATAACAAGGCTCACACTACCCGGTGGCCCCAAATTACCCCAAAATCACAGCCCCCGCTGCAAGGAAAGCCTAGGTCCAGCTGGAACAGAGCAGAGGCTGCACTCACCATAGCAATGCCCGTCTTCTGGTAATGGCCCACACCTCCATCCACCGCCCGCACGATGAGGATATATTCCGATTTGGCCTCTCGGTCCAGTAAAGAAGTTGTAGTGATTTCCCCTGCGGTCCCAGGAAAATGAGAGGGAAGAGAAATGTCAAGGGGCGCCTCCCCATCCAAAGCATGCGTGCAACAGGAGACGCTCCAAAATGGTGAGCAGATCCTTCACGAATGGGCATTAAGGGTTGTGCTTCCCATCACCTCCCGCATCGGCTGCGCTCAGCTAATGGAGCTGCTCCATCTTCCTCCCCCTCTGCTCCCTCCCCTCCACATCCCACCACTGAAAGGCGAATGGCTTTCATCCCACCACTGAATGGCTTGCTACGGAGACACTTGGATGGGAGGTGGAGAGCTCATCCACCAAGGGATCGGAGGGGCAAAATTAATCTGAGTAAGAGAAATTTGCTCAGGTCAAAGGCCTTCCTAAAATATATTTGCTTCCATACTTTTGTGGCACCGATTAATTCACAGGCTGGAAGAACTAATCACAGGAGCAAAATTCTAAGTGTGCACATGTCGCAATGATGGATCTGTCCTGTCCTCAAAAATGCATCCCATTAAGTACACCTCTGTAGGGCAGGTCCAGCCCTGCAATGTGCACACATGGCATTGAGTATCTCAGGTGCCCCAGGACACATCACTGCCACCTTCCTTCCTTCCTCCTGTCCCAGGGCATCAGCACAGGGCTTCACCTGGGGAGCCCTTTGCTTCCAGGGCAAGCCCAGGGGAGCAGAGAGGAGGTGGATGTGTGATGGAAAGGGGAGAGCCTACCGGAGCGAGCGTTGATGCGAAAGTGAGAGGACCCTTCCAGTGAGTAGATGATGGACTCCTGTCCGTATTCCCTGGAGCGGTCCATGTCGGTGGCATTCAGGAACAGCACCGTCGCTCCTGGTTGGGGCAAGAGGCGTGTGGCGCAGGCAGCAGTGCTTGCTCCTTCTCCTGCCGCTCTCAGCCTTGTTGAGGCTATGACCTCTGCCAGGTCTTTGGGCTTTCCTCCTCATTTCCCCCAAACCATGAGCACCGCAACCCAGAGCAGGAGCCGGGACGCATATCCCTTACCTGCCATGATGTCCTCCGCGACGGTAACAACGTAGGAGGGCTTGCTGAATGTCGGCGGGTTGTCATTTTCATCCTGCAGCAAAGACAAGGTCGGGACCCCACGTTGGGTGAAGACAGAGCCACTGAAGAGCTGCTGGGGACACCCCTAGCTACAGGACGGGCTTCTTTTTCACCCATTTGTGTTTATCTGGAGGGATTTCATGGCTGTTTGCAGGGACAGCACTTTCCAAGAGCAGGCTGGCTTGCTTAGCAGCGTGCTCCCCACAAGCTTGTCTCGGGCAGAGCCCATGGATGTCCTGGGAAAACCAGCCAGAAGCAACTGCATGAAGCATTCCTTGAAACAGAGTTAGGGACCAACTTCAAGATCCCCCATTATTTAAATGCTGCTTAAATAATGTTAAGCACCAGCCTTAAATGAACCAAACTCGGAGGGAAGGCTGGAGCTGCCAGAACGCTAAACGCCGTGTTTTGGGGGCTGCTCCGCAGACATCTTCTACCTGCAGAGCGTTGATGGAGAGGCAGGCTCAGCTGCCGCCGCCTCCGAGCTCGGCATCTGAGGCAATTTCATGTGCCAGCGGTGCCCGTCGCACTGTAATTAAATCGCCGGCCTCCGCGGTCTTTGCCTTTAATCAGCTCTCGCAGCGCCCGGCTTCCCACAGTGGCTCCCTCCTGCTGCCCGCGAGCGCTCCGTCTTCACGGAGCGCCGATGGCAGCGGCGCCCAGGCATCGCCAGCCTGGTCCGCACAGGATGCTACATTAGCGGGTATGGGTGGTGCCCATCCTTCCTTAAAGGCAGGTGAGCTCCAGAACACTCCACCACGGCCCGTCCAAGCACGCGGCAGCGACTTGCTAGTGATATTTCCCAGGATGCTGGTATCACGCTCGCTATTAATTCCAGCCCAGAGGCTCCCTCCACAAAAGTTTCCTGTCCCCTAATGGGAAACCCATGGGGTGAGTTTGGCTTTATTAAAAGCCAGCAGCCAAAGCATTGGACAAAAATGTCCACCCTCCAATGCTTGCTCCCGTGCTGCCTCTCCACATCTTCTTTCCTCAAGTGCCACTGTGAAATACTTCCTCTTCCTCATTTTCTTCCTCTCTCTCTCTCTCTCTCTGTTTCTTTATTTTTTTTTCCAGTTGAGAGAAAAATCCCTTTGGTTGAGAGTGGAGAAATGTGACAGCTACTTAAACCCCCCGAGTGCACAAAAGAAATCAGAAAGAGGTGACCTTTTCAGGAGGGCTCTTTAGACGCATGTGGTTATAGAATCTGAAGAGCGGATGGGACCTGCTCAGGCACTGCTACCCCCAGCACGGGCACAGACGGGCGCTGTACTCACAAAGACCTCGATGGTGACGGGAACGGTGCTGTTGAGCTGTGGGTCGCCCGCATCCTTGGCCATCACGGTGAGGTGGATGACGCCGTTGGAGATCTGCTCGTAGTCGAGGGGGTGATTGACGCTGATCACTGCAAGAGCGCAAGCTCTTTCTCACAACCTGCTGCTGCGATTGCACGCGCCGAGGTGCCCTTACGGCACTGTGCCCCCGGGAGCCGGCATCGCTTACCTCCGTACCCCTCCGACACGGTGATGTCGAAGTAGTCCGGGAAGGCAGACGCATGCACGATGCTGTACGTGATCTGGTTGTTTGGAGGGGAGTCTTCGTCGGATGCCTGAGGCAAGAGCAGATGGGAGGGAAGAGCTGAGAAATGCCATGCGGGAGAACCAAGGGAAGGGAGGTGCACGCTGCTCCAAGCAAGGAGGAAAAGTGGACGGTTCCTTTGCTTTCCTTGTAGCTGCCTCAGATGAGGTTTCCCTCCCCACTGCACACTGCCCATGTGGAGCCCCAGTGCAAACCAGCCTCTCCTCCCACCCTACACCCAGAACAGGCTCTACCTGGGCCACCCAGAGCATCACCCCTGGGAACCTGTCTGCTTCATTAAGCAGAGTGCAGTGATATCGTGCCCTGGAAGAAGCATCAGACCTGGAAACACCTCACGGGCATGGCTGGAGACAGAGGAAATGGAGGAGAAGGAGATGAAGGAAGAGGAGATGGAGGAGGAGGAGAAGAAGGAGGAGGAGAAGGAGCAGGTGGAAGATGAAGAGATAGAAGAGGAAGAGATGGAGAAGGAGGAGGTGGAGGAGGAAGAAATGGTGGAGAAAGCGATGGGGGAGAAAAAGAGGGAGAAGAGATGGAGGGGGAGGGCATGGAGAGGGAAGATATGGAGGGGAGGACACAGAGGAGCAGGAGATGACACCCATCTCCTTAAAGAGCCCTGGTGGAGGAGCTGATCTAGTTGCTCACCCGGAGCCGGAGCACCTGGGCGACAGAGGGCTCATTCTCCCGCAGCGCCCCCAGGTAGGCCTCCTTCTGGAAGGTGGGCACGTTGTCGTTGACGTCGAGGACGTTGATCCGCACGCGGCCCGCCGTCTCCTCCCCACCACCGTCGCGGGCAATGACGGTCAGGGTGTAGCGCTGCGTGGCCTCAAAGTCCAGCCGCGCAGTCAGCAGGATCACGCCAGTGTCCTTGTCCAGTGAGAAGCTGAGAGGCCACAAAGGAGACCCACCCCGAGGCCCCAAATTGGTCAGATCATGACATACGGCTTCGGTAGAAACCTCAGGTCAGAAGTGCTGGGAAACCTGCTTTGGGCCTCACTAAGCTTCAACGGAGGCTTGAAACCAGTCTTTAAGATACCAGCTCTTGGTTTGGGCCTGCTTTTTGTCTTTGGCCACGCACCGAAGCCAGCAGCTCTCATTCTTCCCTTGGGTAGACAGCAGAGCTACCAGCCTGAAGCTCATCCCTGCCCAGCTTGGTGGACAAAGTGGACATGGCCACGTCCTCAAGCCCGGCTGGGTGCAACTGTCCATGCTTGCAACTCCTTGGGAAGCTCAGAAGGAGATTTTTAGAGGACCGAAGTTACCTTTGCTCCATACTTACCGGTCAGGATCATCGCTGAAGAAATAACTGACTTCTCCATATGTGCCCACATCGTTGTCGGTAGCCTAGAAAAGCGAAGCCAAAAAAACACCCAACTAAGTGAAAATGGTTATGGAAACCTTACAGCACGCACGCGACCAAAACCTTGGCAATTGGCGCAAGCACTGCGCACCCTTCCTCTTGGCATCTTCTGCATTTCACCTACAAATCCGTCACAGATGGTGGCTTCTCATTGCCCCATCCGCCCGGATCGGCACCTCTCTGCTGCCCCATACTCCAGCTCTCATCGGGAGCCAGGCTTAGATGCTGCTCACAGCCCGGCCCCAGCCTTCCTCTGCATCCCGGGTGCAATGAGCAAGCCAAGATTTATGTGTGCTTTAAAGTCTTGCCTCTAATGAATATATAAAATATGCATGAGTGGCAGCAGGCAAAAGGACCAGGAATTTTTATTTTTTCAGATGAGGGAAGTGGAACAAAAGCCCCCAAACGCCCTTACAATTTGTTCTTTCCCCTAGAACATTTCCTAAATGGGGTCCTGCGAGGATTAACGGCAGCCGGACAGAGCAGGCACCATCGCGAGGAGGATATTGGGAGCAGCCGGTTGCAGCACCAGCTGCTTTGCAGAGCTGCTGCCCCTCTCCGAGCGTGGCCCATCGGCACGCGAGCGCGCGCACATCGCCGCCGGGCAGGCACCGCGATGGGGAAGGGAAGCAGCTGGCCCGAAGATACCGGGGGCTCCGCAGCAAGAAGCAATCACACGGCTTTACGGCTGTGCATCTCCTGCCCGGAATATTAAAATGGGATTTGCCCACTGGAGCCTGCAAAGGTCAGCGCAAAAACATGGGGCCGCGGCTGTACTTCGATGAGCTGTCACCGCGCGGCCCCTTCCTGTGGCGCGTGGCCACGTTCCCTCACGCACCGCATCCCCCCCGTGCAATTTTGCGTTGTCCTCTCCCCCCGGCACCTGCAAGCACCACCGTGGGCCCTTGTGAGCATTTGTGAGGTTTTCCTGGCTATGAACGGCCTCCCTGCCCGCGCGCCCCGGCTTGCGAGCCGGAGCGAGCGGGAGTCGGCGTGCAGGGATCCGCGGAAAAGGGCATGTCGCGCAATTTGTTCAGGAAACAAGAGCAACGTCTGACACGCTGTAAGGATTGATGGAGCAGAAATCTACATGGGAGAATTCATTTTTAAAGAGCTCCGCAGAGCGCCGGCGATGGCTCTGACATTCATCACGTGCCGAGCCCCGCTGAATGACTCCGTAAACTGCCCGAGATTAACTCTGCTCGCGGCAGCTCCGGGGATGCTCCAGAGGATGAGCAGGGAAGTGCTTAAAGAGACATGAGCGCGAAGTGCGCGGGAGCGAGCGCACGCAAGGAAGTTTCGCTTCTTCCCGGCTTTCTATCCTGGTTTTCCAGGAGGAGGAGGCAGATGCCATAGCCCAGCGAAGCTGCCGGGATGCAGCTCCCGATGGGAGATTTCTTCCCCACCAGCAGGAGGGAAAGCAGCAATCAACCCCCCTGTGAGCTACGGAGCTTTTCCCACGTCCTCTCCCAGCCCTGGGATAAGATAGCAGCCTCCTGGCCAGCCTCTCATGGCTTGAGTTGATTTTTTCAGGCTGTGATTTTTTTTTTTGACTGTTTTTTTTTTTCACCACCTCTGCACTCCAGAGCTGTGTATTTATCCTGACAGCTCCATCAGGACGCCGAGAGGCTGCGAAAGCTGCAATAAGCGTCTCTCTCCTTAGCGCACGGGCTGTCACAGCTCCCATTCCTCCCCATTCCGGTCGTGCGGATTGATATTTAGATTAAAGAGATAAACGCAGCCAAAGAGCACTGGGCCCTGACAGAGGACGGGGATGCAGGGTCCGTCAGTCATGCTGCTACCTGCTAATTCCCTCCTCCCTTTCCCTTTATTTTCAGGCATGGTTTGATAAGGATGTTTAAAAGGAACAAGAAGAGTGAGCATATTTCGAGAAAAAAAATAAAGGGAAAGACGTGCAGGGAGGAAGAGCTGCTCACGTTCAACTTTCCGGGCAATCTGCAATCTCCCCTTCGATTATTTGACTATTTACCATTCCACGTGCTTGCCGTTCTCCCCGCTCCCTCCAGATAAAGGATTCAATTTTCTCTTAAGCAGTGGGGAAATTGGAAGCGATTTTGTTCCGCGCCAGCGCTGCTGGGCTCGGGGGCTCTCCGGGGCAGCGGGATCGATGGAGATGCCAATGGGGGCCGGGGCGGGAAGGGGGGAGATGCCTGTGGAAAGCCCTCCGCATCCCAACGAGACATCCATCAAGAGCCTCGGCACAGGGACATAGCGAGGGGAGACCAAAGGGAGGTCGGACTAGCGGGTTGTCTGGTCGGGTTGTTTAACTGCTGGCACTTTCTGCCCTGGCTACCAGCACATATTGGGATACCTTTTATTTCCCCCACTCCCTGAAACAACTGCCACAGGCTGCCACAACAGCCTTTTAATAATGTAACAGAAAAGGGCAGGGAGGGAATTTCACAGTTCCTGAGCAGGCTGGCAGCCAGCGCCAGGAGCATGAGCTCTGTGCCCTGAATTAACTGGGGTCCTTGACATCCCTAGGCAGCCAGTGGCTTTGGCTGGGTTTTCCACAGCTCCAGGGAAGTTCTCCAGATGTTCCCACACAGGCACGCGATGACCTGCACCCCTATGATAAATGCACTGCACGGGCAGAATCAAACACTTCCATAGATGGATGGACAGCAAGAGGTGGAGGGAATGCCAAGCAGAGAGCGGGGAGCAGGCAGCGCAACCCCCTGCATGGGAAGTAATCGGGATTTGCCCCAGGAAGGCTCAAGGAGTCAAGGACCAGCAGCAGGGAGCGGAGAGCCTCCAGGAGCAAGCCATGGATGCGCGAGAGCAACCCCAGGCAGTGGAATGCCCCTACTCACATGGACCCTGAGGACGGTGGTCCCCACGGTGGCGTTCTCAAAGAGGCTGACGTTGTAGAGGGCCTTGCTGAAGACGGGCCGGTTGTCGTTCTCGTTGATGAGGCTGATCTTCACTCGCGCAAAGCCCACGTGCTCGGGGATGCTCTCGTTCGCAAAGAGCTGGGAACACAGGGGAAGCGAGCGGCACGGCTGGAGCCGCCGTGAAGCGCTCGCCCACGCCGATTTTAACGGGAGAGGCACCAACTCCCCCGTGAAACCCCTGGGAATGGTCTCAGTTGCTTTGAAGACCATGGAGCTTGTGCTGTTCCTCCCACCCCGCATCCGGACATACCGAAAACTCGTAGCGAGGAATGGTCTCGAAGTCCAGCGGCACCGCCACGCGCACGCGGATGTCCGCCTTGCCCTGGATGGATGTGGGCGAGATGATGAAGTGGTCCGAGTTGTTGCCCACCAGGTAGACCTCAAAAACACTGTTGGGGCCCTGGGAAGAGGAGAGAGGGACAGTGACAAGCAAGCAAGCGCCCGTGGAGCGGCAGGTTTGTGGGAGTCACGAGACGAAGCGGAGACATCAAAGAGAACCCAGGCTCTTTCGGGGAGGGATAATCCACCCCCAGCCGGGCTGGGAGATCGGCACACAGATACCTGCCATCCCTAATTACCAACCTGCCGAGTGCCTCCGTCCTGCCGCGCAAGCTCGTGGGAAGGGCACTACGTCTGCCTGCCAGGAGGGCCGCTAAGGCTGCTTGGATTATTTATTTTGCTATTTATACGTATTTTTTTGTTTCGGCCCCCCTGCTGCTCTGCCTCCCCCCCCGCGGATGGCCGGGAGCCGAGCTGAATATTCATGCTGTTATCAGCTGCCCAGCAGAAGGGGCTGGCGCGGCCCCTCGCAGCCCTCTGCTCCGCGGCAAGCAGAAACCAGCCCTGGCCACCGAGAGGGGCATCTCCTCGCCCTGCTCCCTTTCCCTTTGGTCCCGAATGCTGAGCAGCGCTGACTGCCCCTGTTCTGCCACGTTTGCACCGAAACGTGCAAGAGTGCATGAGCGGTGGAGGAGGAAGGAAACAATAAAAAAAGAGGTTTTCAAAAGCAACGAGTGCCTCTTTGCAGGGTTTGGAGGCCTTTGGCGTGCCTGGGGACAAATAATGCTTAATCCTGCCTTTGAAAGCACACGGGTTATTCTTGCCACCCACTCCGCGGCCTTGAGCTCAGGCGCCCTGCGATTTGCCCAGCTCTCTCCTGCGGGCTCCCCGCACCCCGAGAGCCTCCCTTGCCCGAGACCTTCACGTCTGCTGCAGCGGCGTGCTGAACCGATGCGGCTGAATTACACCCATGCTCCAAAACCCAGACTTCTGCCCAGTGTAAATATGTTTTTAAGTGCTCTGCTGAATCACTTCATCTGGCTCCTTCCAAAAGCAATCAGTCAACCTGCTACAAAACCCACCAGACAAGAAAAAGACCCAAATCCCACCATTTTAAAATGCCTCAAGGTCCAGCAGCTGGATAGCGATCTCTGGAGGGCAGCATCTGGGCCAAGCAGGACCTTAATAAGCCTGAAGAAACCCCAAACAGCAGCAGTTTGGCTTGAAAAAGAAACCAGCCTGCAAAGGAGCTGTCTGGGGAGCCAGGAGGAAAAAGAAGCTCTTGGCCAGCCTCATCTAGGTTCTTTACGCAAAGCTTGAGGCCTTGGCAAGGTCCTCCAGCACCTGGCCTTCGGCCTCAGGCAACACTCTTCCGCATCCCTCTTAGTGCAAAGGTTGCAGGGCTGCAGCGAGTTTCTGAATGGGAATCACTTCAGTAAAATGAGCGTCTAACCAGAAATGATGACAGGCCCTTCATTTCTTTCGCATAAACAGAAGTGCTACAATGTCCTTCAAGCTCCGATCTGCTGACATCTCTGAGGAAGCACGGCAACGTCGCGTTCAGAAACCACCCTCAGTATCTGTCATATCCATATCTTCCTTATTAGTAACTGACATTTTCCAGAAAAACAGCCTTTTTATCTGCTTAGTAGCTCATTGCTCCTCTCCCGGCTGAACTCATCACTCTCTGATGGTGACATCAAGTCACACGGAGATGACGAGTCCTCATCATAAGAAAAAGCATTGTAAGGATGCAGCTAAGGATGCATCACAAGGATGCCCCACATCCTTCCCTGAACTCCCACCATGGTCCAAAGAGGATTAAGCAAATAGCAATGGAAGACTGTAATCCTAAACTTGTTTTCACCAGAAAGTTGGTATCAGGCTCAAACTGCATCTCAGTGCAGATCCACGACGTGTTACCTTACAGGGGATGCCCAGCTGGGATATGGCACGGGGGGGCACAGCAAACCCAGCACAGAGTGACTACGTAGACTGCAGCTATGGCCACTGCAGGTGGCATCTCACCTCATCCTTGTCCTGCACCTGGATGAAGAGCGGTAGGGCGAAGCCCACCTGGGCCAGCTCAGGGATGGCCACGCTGTACTCGGAGCTGTTGAACTCAGGCGCGTTGTCGTTGAGATCGATGACGAGGATATTGAAGGTGGTGGTGACGGTGGCGTTGGAGGGTGTGCGGTCATCATTCAGCTCTGTGCCCTGTGAAGAGAGAAAGCACGTTTTGGGTGCAGGGAGCTCCACCACTCACATAGCTCTGCTCGCTGCCCTGCCAATCGATGACCCTTCCTCCTATGGCACCGATTTTCCCCCAGCCAGATCCATACTTCTAAATGCGCTTCCAAGCAGCTGCCTGGCTCGCTATTGATTTTAATCAACGGAGGAGCTCTCACCTTCACCGTGAGGACGAAGCCCGCGCTGTAGAAGGGGTTCTCCCGGTCCAGCGGCCCATTGAGGGTCAGGGCTCCGCTGATGTAGTCCAGTGCGAAGATGCTGTTGGTGTTACCTGGCAAAAATAAGAGCAAAAATAAGGCAAGAGGGAAGTGGGAACCCTCCATCTCCATCAGCCACGGCCCAACACTGGAAAGGGCCATTTTAAGAAAGCAGACCCCAAAGCTTTAACGCTAATAGCTGTCTCTCAGCCAGTCGCCTTCCTTCAGTCTCGGCTTCCCACGTTCTCGCTCTAATTTACGGTCGAGACTTTTCCCAGTCCTGCCTTTGAAGGGCACGCTGTAAGATATATTGGAAGGTGCTGCTAGGCATCCAAATGCTCCAGGGTGCTGTGCTGCCACTGTAAATTCTCCGTAGCCGGGTGGTCTTGATACACTCTCCTTCGTACAAAACCTAACAACATATATTTTTAATTCCCCCAGCTTCGCTCTTCTGCTAACAGGGATGTGCTAAGTGACAGATGAACCTTCTGGTTGGAAACAGGTCAACAGGCATGGTCCAAATATTTGATGCAAAGGACTAAATGCGGCGCCTAGCTCCTATCCTGAGAAATTGCCGCATGCCTAGTGTTTGAGCACTGTCATTTTTGAAGGATAGAGAAATGAATTAGGGACCCAGAGGCACTCCCAGGCTGCACATCAGAGCTAGTTCTCCAGCTCAGCCTCCCAAAAGCTCTTCGTATGGAAGATATACATTGGGTGCCCTCCGCGGCACCTTTCTGCTCACAAAGAATTGCCAGACTTTGCAAATTAGCCTCCGGATGGAAAGAGGTGTTTCCCGGCACGTCACTCAGAGTTGTCCCTGATCTCTTCCGCATGCCAGTGCTGCACTCCCACTACACAGCAATGCAAATTCCCAGAAGATGCTTCCTTGGGAAAAAAATCCCCCTAACTGCCTTCACATTTCTTCACCTTCGAAGCAAGGGAATAGAAAGGGTGGTGGTGGGGAAATAGTTAGTTTTGCTTTTTGCTTCCTTGATGGCCCCTCGCTCTCTCTGCCCTCCAACTCCGTACAATTCCTTCTGGCACATCCCTGGTGCCTCCATCAGCCTCCTGAACCAGCCAAAAATCCCCAGTCCAGGTTAAGTGCAGCCGCCGGTGCGGACAGTGACAGCGGCCGATGGCTTTCAAGCCATTTGCCAGCTCATCGAGGGGTGGGTGGTAACGGGGGCATCGCTTTTGGAGAAACGCTGCTACGACAAGGGGTTTTATGGACGAGGACCATAATGCTTAATCGCCCTCACCCAACTCTCTCCATTTAGAAAGACCATTAAAAATGCTGGCTCAAAGCCAAAAGAGAGAGAGAGAGAAGGGGGGAAAAAAAAAAGAAAAAAAGGAGACATCAATGTCTCTTCCTTCCTCCCTACTCCTTTGGCCTCCGAGCATCGTTTAAAGCCAGAGGAGGAAGAGGTGTAGCTAGTCCCCACGTCTAGCTTGGAGACCCATCGTCCAGGGCAGCCCACTCCCTCCATGCCAGATATTTTTCCAGCACTCCCCAGCCCCCGATGGAGGGCTATTTGTCCTGGAGCGCTGCAAAACCTGGGGCTCGCCGAGCCGCTGAGCTGGGTGCGAATGACTTTCACGAGATGCGAAAGGGGAAGCCATCGCACACCTTGCGCGAGGATAATTTATTAATCAAAATGTGCTCCGTCAGGGCTCTTCGGCACCGAAATAGATGCCGTTGGATGTGGTTCACAGCACCGGCAACAGACACAGTTATCATTGGATAAATAGTCCATCAACTGCTGTGACCACCTCACTGCTCTTCACCTTGAGTTTCTGCCCCTGGGCACCGTGCCGAGAAGGGTTCTGGGGCAGATTTGAAGAAAAAAAAGAAAGAAAAAATGCATGAAACACTGGTTCAGTTCCCTTTTTTTAGAACCAAACATCCAGCACTGGAAAATTAACGGAGAGATTTATCACTGGCTGTACAAAACTGCTACTGGAGGCAGTGAGAGCAATGCTTAGGCATCGGTGAGAAAAGCGAAACCTGCGGAGTTTAAGGGTTCCTGATCCGGGTGTCATTCATCATGTTAAAGGATGCTGAACCTCGCACCGCAACATCTCCCCTGGGCGCTCTCAGCACTGCGAACAGACGGCAAATAACCCATGCCAGCAGGACGACAAGCCTTAACGCTCTTGTTGAAACGAGGACGTTCCTTCCTTCCCCTTCCCGCCGTCCTGCCTTTGTGCTGCCTCTTCCCCTTGCTTTGGCAGGGATCACCATCACCGTTCCGCTCGGAGGCGAGAGGGATGCTCTTCCAAGGTGCGCCCTCTGCTCCCACATCCAGTTTAAGGGATGCAGGGAATTCAGGTCAAGTGCACGGATTGCCATCACCTTCCCATCACCTGTTGCAGCCGGTGAGTCTCCCGGAAAAATCAATCTCTGTTAGCGCGCAGAGTTCCCCTAAATGAAAAGCCTTATCTCGAGCAGGTCACGTTATAGCACAAGTCACCGGCTTTGCCTGGGAAATGAAAGATGATGAGGCAGAGTCCCCGGCCTAGAGGCTATCTCCATAAATCTGCCAAAAAGGCCCCATGGATTACTTTGCCTCGGGATTAATTATCTGTCCTTCAAAGGGAGCCCTGACCTCAGAGGCTGAACATGTCCAACCTGTCAAACAGCCCAGGAACTCCAGAGTGAGGGGATGATTTCACACACTGGAGCAAGGGCAAGACACTGGCTGGTGGCCAGCCATGCTCTCCTTTGGGACAACCATTCCCCAGGACCTCCATCCCCAGCATCATTGCTGGAGGCTCCTGACTCGTCTGGGCTCAGTCATCGATACTTTTCTCTGCTGCTCTTAATCGAGTTGACCCAATTCCTGGCTTTCCTAGCTGTGTTCGGTCCCAGGAAGCCAAACAACAGGACTATGAACAAGAGAAGCTTTACAGAAGAACCCAAAGGGACTGCGGCTCAGTTGTAGCTCTCTGGTGGCTTTGGGCATTACAGAATTGGACTTTGCATTTCCAGTTGAGTTTTCTTCTTAAATGCCATTTTGTTCCATGGTCTTCCTTGCAAAGTGCCTGGAAAACAGCATGTGTTTTCATCGCGTCGTACACTCCTTTGACCGGGAGGAAGGGAGAGAGACAATTTAATGGATTTTTCCATATAAGGGATGGAAATAAATCCGGGTGCTGGGCCCCGGCAGGCAGGCTTTTCTGCCACAACAGGACGACTCAACTAGGTCTAGCCAAAGACGTGACACATTCCATCAGGGCTTCTATATGACTTCAGACTTAACGGCTTGGTAAACTGGCTGCATAAAGTCAGATCTCAAGTCTTATTTTTACATGGTTATGGTTAATCTTTTAGTTTTATTGTTTTCCTGTCATAGCAGAACCTTGCGCATGGAGATAGCTATATAAATAAGTGCGTCGGCAGTATATCCCGAGGTGCGCACCGGCGCACAGCTAGCAGAGGGCTGGAGATGGGAAGGACAATGGCAATTTCAAATTAATCTTTGTCTCCTACCTCCAAATCATGCTAATGTTCAGGATGCTAATACCCAAGGAATGATAAACATCCCGGCTGCTTTCCAACATCCTCACCAACTCTTATCCCAGGCAGGCGCTAAAACCCGAGGGGGAGATTGCTCCCCACTTGGGGAATGGGACTAATGCTGCCATCCTCTTCCCCTGAAACACAAGTCCAAGGGCCAGGTGGAATTATTATTTCTACTTGCCATTTTTCACCTTCGTTTGCGGTCACTTTCTAATTTAATTTGCATCCTGGTTCCCACATGCTAGGCAGTTTTTCCAAAAGCGCCGTAAAATCTGACCAGCTCAGGCACAAAAGCTGCCCACTGACCTTTACCATCGTGAGGGAGGAGAGCAGCAAATTCATCAGCCTTTGCCTGGCTGCCAGAAAAGGCACTTGCTTTGGGCGAAATGGATTTTGGAGAAGACGAGACAAAACCAGCCGGCCAGCCAGCTGTTTGTCCGTCCATCCGTCTGTCCACAGGCTCATTCCCTCCCGGCGCCGCTGCCTTGCCGTCCGGTTTGCAAAACACTCTGCAATTCTCCTGTCCTCGGCTCGGCAAAATCAAATGCAAAGCAGTTTAATCCCTCGTGGCTTTGATGTGTTCTGCACGATCCTCTAATGCGATAGCTGCCCCCCACCGGGCCAGCCGCGGGGCGGGGATTAAGCTATTGGCACACGCGAGCAAACGCACGCGTGTTCGCACGTACCCGACTGCCTGTCGGTCCCCGCGTCGCCGCCACCGAAAGGCTCTTTTGGGGGGTGCTTGGGAAGCGGCATCGTGGCCATCTTGCAGGAAATGCAGATGTTCCTTCGAAAGGAAGCCTTGGCGCACGCTCCGGGTGAAAACACAGGATCCAGGGCCTCGCTCGCTTGGAGCTATGCATCAGCCTTGACCTTCTGACTGAGCCCCATTTGATCGTGATCTGATCCATGCGTTCAGCAAGTCAGCGCTCTACAGACCCTTTCTGCAGGTTTTAGCCCTCAAATACAGACTACACGAAACCCGGAGCTCGTTCTATATCCGGGGGGGAGCTACATAGGCAAAATCCTGGTGCTTTTGCTGCCACAGAGCCCTCAGTTGCTTCCAACAGAGCTTGCTGCAGGAGAAATGGACATCCAAGAAGGCCAAGGAAACAGAAAAAAATCAAGCACGCAATGCCAAATACTCCATATCTCAGCACGGCCACACAAGCAAGGAGAGAGGAAGGGCAGCCTTTTGGCAACGAGGGCAGGACACCCACTCTGTGTGACTCGCTGAGAGTAGGACTGGCTCCAAACCCAAGCACCAAACTAGCAGAGGCAATTGAAGATCAATACCTTCATCTTGGAGAAGAACCCCCTTTCCTCTCCTCTGGCCTGAGTTGTGCTCCTATGAGTTCTCCATTAATTCATGCCAGGGGACATTAGAATAAATCACAAGGAGATTTAGAGGAATAAATCATCTCTGCACCTTCAGAGGCAGGCTGACCTGGATGCCTGCAGCCAGCATCAAGGGATGTGGATCAAAGTTGGAATCAAGCCATCTGGACCCCAGAGGTTGATGAGGAAGCACCAGGGAGGACCTGTGCCACTCACCTGAGACGATGGTGTAGCCGATGCCCCTGGGGCGCCCCTTGTCCTGGTCTACAGCTGTGATCATCCTCACCGTGGTGCCCTGTGGAGGGAAGAAAGTGGAGACGTGGATTGCAGGGGATGTGGGAGCAACGGGCCGGGCCGGAGCTCAACAAAGAATGGCACTTGGGCATCGGTTCCTCCTTGCTAGCCCCAGCAATGGCCAATGCACCACATTTGCCTGCCCACTGGACCACCAAAAGGTCCTCCGCTCCCCTTGCCTCCTTCAACCAGGCACCCGGGGCCACCAGGGATGCACGTGCTGACCAAGCCTCTTATCGCCCCGTGGAAAGCTTAATAACGCCAAGAGCTCCCCAAAACACCAAGAGACATAGGAGCGGCCAAGAGTTGTCTTCAGGTCTTTTAATAAAAACATTAAGCGCTTCTATCAGCGCTGTATTTCCCCTGCTGCACTGCAGTGAGCCCGGGCGAACACAAACACACACACACACAAAATTAATGTAGTGTGGAAAAATTTACAACTCAGCTGTTCTTGTTTTCACTGGTTGATTAACAGTGGGAAAAGCAGCAATCTTTTTTTTTTTTTTTTTTTTGCCCTCCAAGAAAATGTCAGCAGAGGCATTTGCATCGCTAACGCGGGAGCAGACGGGACAGCGGCATGGCGCCGGCCTGGCCCTCCATCAGCTGGAGACCAAGCGCCGGTGCCTCTGCTGGCTCCACTTGGACATCCTCAAAGGTTCTGGGATTTATAATCAGGTCGGGGCGCAGCCGCGACCCAAAAATGGGGCTTTCAGGGCCGGGCAGAGTTGCCGCAACCCCCAGGCATCTCCGGGGCCATTTCAATAGACTCCTTAAGTAAATCCAGGCTATTAACGGAGAACATCAGCCATAAATCCCAGGTCGCTGCCCTTTGAACGGCGCTCGGCTGGCAAAGCTCAGTGGCCGTCCGAGAGCCGCTAAATCACTGACGGCAGCGCTTTTTCGTGCTTGAATGCGTGAGACAAGGGGGGGAATGAGAACAACGGAGCCAGAGATGAAGGGGAGAGGAACAGGGCAAAAAAAAAAGGAGCAGGAAGGGAATTAAACTATGAGGAATGGAAGGCAGCCCTTTGAACATCCGCCAAGTATTTGGGGTTAAATTGTGAGATCTCCTTTCCCCCTCAGGCGGCTTCCAGAGAAGAGGTTGGACAAGCAGAGGAGAGGTCTAAGGGTTTCTCCATGTAGTTGGTGGCAATTTTTGGTTTTACGGTCAGGAGTAACAACTGACACAGAGTGCCTCAGAGCATGAGCATCATCACAGTCAACAGGAGCCATTCCCATTCAGAGTGATTCGGAGTTTAATGGGAACAAGACATGATGTTCCCTATGTTCATTACCCTCAAGGAAGCTGTGCTGGTCATCAAGTACATGTGACAATCACAAAGTGCCCACCATCCCAGCAGAGCTAGTGACCTGAGGCCAGAACCCAAAACCAGACTGAACTCTTGATTGATGCAGTCCCAGGACAGAAGAAGTTGGCCTCTCATCAACCACATCTCAACAGCCTCCATGTCCTTCTCTAAAACCCCTCTAAACCACGCCACTGTGTCTTTTCCTATGTAGTTCTTGGCATGGCAAGAGGATCAGGAGCTGTCCCTGGGCTCTCATAGTTGCAGCCCTAACCTGGAGGGGATGCTCCCACCACCTCCGGCGAAAGCCAGGTCTCACAAGTTGACTTGCCATGTCAATGGTTTGGCCTGTTACTCTCCCCACTAGCTGTGAGCGGATGCAAGGATCCCAAAGTCCTGGGCATCTCCTGCAGCAAGGAACAGCTCGGCTGGCCACCACGGACAACAGTGACTATAGGGTAAAGATTGGGGTGGGGAGTCTATATCAAGCACCATCACAGAGTGACACTCTTCCTCTAGGTAAAGAGGGAGCAGATTTAGAAAAGCAATAATCTGGAACAGTCTATGCTTAAAAAAAAAAAAGGCAAGGAAAATAAAGAATGTCACATTATCCAAACAAAGTTTGAGGGTTTCTTGAAGAGGGGCAGGGGTAAATCAATCCTTTTTTAATAAAACCCTGAGCTTTTAATAAAGTGCTCACACTGATGGGCTGGAAATATTGTAAGAGAGAATTAACTCGGAGCTACTGAGACTCTAGGGCAAAAATAGCACTGATTCTACATTATTTCTTTAGCCCAAGAGGTTTGGCGAGGGGAGGGGGGATGGTGCTGAAGAATTAAAAGGGTTTTAATGATCATTTCAGGGCATCTGTACCAGACTGCAAGGCAACCCTCCTGCTCCTCTTGGAGCCGGAGACAAGCAGGTTTTCCCCGCTCCTGCATGGTTCCCATGGGATAAACTCATCCCGTCTCCCAGCAGGCAGCTCTTCCAACCCCAGGGGAGGCCCAGCCTCTCCCTGCCACATCCACCTGCCTTTGCCCCGTAACGAATCTCTTTCTCCTCGATGCCCAAAGCGCTTCTGAATTGATTCTAGTCCAGGGAAAAGAAGAGCTACGTCGGCACCCCATCCACCGTCGTCTTCTCCTTCTTCTTCTTCCATTATAGGATTAGGGACTTGAAAGGCAAAGCGCAGCCCGGCATTCGGGCAGGAGGAGCCGGTGGAGGAGGAGGGCGAGCTGCCACGGCAAAAAAATCCTATTTCGCACTTCTTAATTCCAGTCAATTCCAGTCAAAGGGCTGATAGAGATCTGTTTGCAGTAATTTGCTGCAGTTTATCCACTCTTTTCACCTTCTATCGGCTCTTCACCGACGGGCTGGCTTGACATGCTGTTGCTCGAGTGAGGAAATTAAAATTTGATGCAATAATCCCCAATAAGAAGGATTTTATTAGGTAATGTATACACTTCAGATTGGGTATTCTCGCCCGATACACAGATAGAGCGACACAGACATGCTGTGCGCCACAGATAAAAAGAGAGGGCGAGGGAGAGAGCGGTACCCGGAGGCAGCATCACGGGCATCACCCGCAAGCCACAGCCCTGCATGCCACCAGCATCCCCTTTGGAGCACTTGGAGCTCAAAAAAAAAACACAAAAAGGAAAAAAACCTCCCAACAACAATAACAAAAAACCCCTTGACTTTCAGAAAGACTCAGAAATGATTGGATCAATTTGGCAGGACCTGGGGGAAAAACGCTGTGAGCGCTGAAATGGCCGATCAGTCTGGCGTCATCAAAACTGCCTCATTTCGGGAGCGTTTACATCTCTCTCCAACTTTCTCTGCTTGAAAAGGCGCACGCGCCAGTGTTTTGTAGGGAGAAGGGAGATGAGGGTTTGCTGAAAACAACATAAATGCCTTCTTAAATTTGGAGAAAAAATACCGTGGAAAAAGATTGTAGTTTGATTTTGGGTTGTTTAGTGCTTCTTAGGCAAAATATCGTGGAGTCAATTTGAACGCCTTTTGATTTAGAAGGAGGAAGAGCTTGTACCTCTGCTGGTTCCATTTGGACCTAGCCTTTCCTAGGAATTTTTCCCCTGGCTCCAATGCACATCCGCACGTTTGGAAACGGGGCTCCTCTTTGAGTACAACAGTTGTGGCCGAGCAAACCCAGCCTCGGGACACGAGACACCCAAGGAACACAAGCCCTTACCGGTGGCGAGTTCTCATAGATGTTGGTGCTGTAGGGCAGGTTGATGAAGATGGGGTCCATGTCTTGCACGTCGGTGATGGTGATTGCCAGGTTGGCCAGCGTGGACAGCGGCTTGTTTTTGTCTTGGTCCTTGGGGAAAACAAACAAACAAAACAAAAACAACAAAGAGCGTGAAGGAAGGATTTCTATCAGAAAAGCAGAGTTATTGGGCCGCTGTAATCTTTCATTTTTCATTTGGAACTTGGTGTGCATGAAAATGCATCAAAACACAAATCGCCTCCATATGGAGACATATCCTTGGGCACTGAGCAGTCCAAGGTTGGGTGCCCACAGATGCAGGTACCTGCATCTCCTTGTAGCCCTTGGCGAGATGGAGACCTGCATTTCTCTAGGCTGGGCACAGAGGACATAAGGCTCCCAGAGAAGGAAATAAATCTGTCTACCCCCTCAACAAGCACCACGGTAAAAGGAGACTATTAGAAGTTACCGCACACTCCTGCGAAACGGTGCCGAACAGCGGCGAGGACTGATTGCCAGGAGATTAATGATAATTTAAGCGGTATTCAACAACACAGCTTGTACATTATCCTCTTAACCCGCGGGCCTCTGCATTTACAGCCAGGATGGATGCTTATTTCTGCTGCCGTTATCATCAGCGTGCTCGAGTCTCCCGCTCCTTCCGATAGCCGGCCGGGCTCACCGTGGCGTTGACCTGGAGCTGATAGGCCTGTGTCACTTCGTAGTCCAGCTCCCGGATCACCGACACGATGCCACGGCCGCTGTCGATGGCAAAGAAGCGGGAAGGAGGCTGGAAGGAGTAGAGCACGCTGCCGCCGGCGCCCTGGTCCGGGTCCGTGGCGTTCACGATGAAAATTGGAGTGCCCACAGGTGTATTCTGCAAATCAAAGAAGTAAATTACATTTAGATCTGTATCCATTCACATCAGCCTATTTCCCCATCATGAGCACATCAGCAATTTCCTTTACCACCAATGCAGGGAGAGCCAAGAACTTCTGCTCTATGTTTTTAGGATGTTTATAAGTTATATGGTTGTGTTCTTTATTACAGCATTGCAGAGCTATAATAGCTTTTACACACTTAAAATAATAGTCATACAGCTGTGGTCAAGATGGCACTCTAACGCAAACCCTTATTTTCCCAGACACTCGCAACTTGCCCCCAAAATTACTCTTTGCAGAAAGTTGCTTTCTACCCGCAAGCACTTTTATCTTCAATGCTGATTCACTCGCCTTTTCTGTATTTCTAAATATATGAGTTTCCCTAAAAATGCATTAAATGCAACATTAAAAGTAGAACTTTACAGAAAATTCAAAAGTTACAGTTTCCACAGCAACTGTAAACCGGCCCGACTAACGCGGGCATTAGCAGTTAAATTGTCGTAAATCTGTAACTAATCTACATGCATAAAATATGCAGCTGAGAGCACAAAATCAGCAATGGCAAATGCAGTTTGGCACTTCTTATTGTTTAACTTCACAGCGGGGAGAACAATTATCCATTTTGGGTGGAACAGCTGCATGTTCCTATGCAAATCTTAAATGCATATTCTTGTCTTCGCGAAGGCAGAGGCAGAAGCGCAAGAGCACGAGCAAAAAGTCTTTGCCGGGGAGCCGAGCCGCTCCTCTGGACAAGCGCATCCGTTTGTTATACGCCTTATGATATGCTTTAATAATATGCTTACTTGTGAGGAACTTGGCCGGACACGAGGGAAGTCGGGATGCTCCTATTTGCAAGCACTGTCCCACGCAAGCGGCACACGCTTGCGGCACGCTCGCACATCCCCTCTGCGCGCTCCGGATGTGCCATGGCAATACTGGGACCTTCTGACATGCAAACGTGCCTCAGATTGGGGCAAAAAGACATCTCCCTTGCTTCTGTGTCCCTTTGAGGTGTGAGGGTGCAGGTGCCATCCAGATTTTCCATTTGCCATTTGTTTTTTTCCCCACTCTTCCCCCTTCCTCAAGGAAAGCCTTGCAAGGCATGGCTGGAGAGTATTTTTTTAAAGCCCCTTGTCCCCAGGAATAATAACATTCATAAGGCTCAAGCTAGACTTGATGAATATTTCCTCCTCTTTTTAAGTGCCCTGAGCCACCCCTTTTAACATGCAAATCCCCACGATTCTGGTGGGGCTGGCAGGGACGAGCAGAGTTCAATTTCCCGGGCATTGTATTTCCTACAAAAGCCAAAAAGCAGCCTTTGAAGAGAGATCATTTCCCAGCCCGGCAGCCGTGTCCTTCCAGCAGGGACATGGAGGTCATGGCTTTGGGTCCCACCAACACCCACGCTCCCCTTGGGAGGGAAGAAGATGCTGTTGAAAGCAGGATGGGACCTCAAAGGCTGGAGGGCCATAGGAGTGTGGTGGGGTGCGTTGCAAACGCAGGGAAGTTTTCTACCCGAGTCTGACTTTATCTTTTTAATTTGCAAAGCTTTCGACTTTCTCTGGCAGCCAGCGACGGAGCCCAACTCCCCGCAGAAAAAAAGAGCGGGTGACAAAATTGTGCCGTATCATTAAATCTTTGTTACGATGCCAGCAGATGTGAGATAAAAATAAACATGCAGACAGATGCCTCCCACGGAGGAGGAGGAGAAGGAGGGGGCATGGGAGCAGGACCCAATGCCAACCACCTCCAGCTCCCAGCCTTCACCTGATGTCCCCAGGAATATCCTCATGTCCCCCAAATATCCATCCCCTGCTCAACGCGGTGCATGCAGCCTGACTGTACAAGCCCAGCGTAGCAGCCATGGGGAGACCGCACCATATCAATGAGCCACCAGCAGCCAAAGTCAAAATAAGGGTCAAAATAACAAACAAATGACCCCCAAAATCACTCTCTATGCCCTAAGCAGTCCAAACCCTAAAGGATGTCTCCACACCAGAAAATGGCAAAGGAGAGACCAAGACTCTGAATGCTTTTAGGTGACCAGGACCAAGCTGTTCTTCCACCAGAGAAGCTCTGGAGGAGAGGAGGAGATGCTGGCAGAGGTCCTCACGCTGTGCAGAGCACTCCTACGTGAACAGCTCAGACAAAAAAGTCTGGGGTTGCCAATACTGAAGGAAGGTGCCACTGGAGAAAAAGGCTTTTCTAAAATATTTTTTCCATCCTCACCCGACACAGCAATGGCCTTTAATATCCTATTATGAAGCCTGCTACAAAATGCATTAGCAATAGAACTCCCCTGTGGGCAAAGGGCTGCAGCCGTGCCAGGATAGAGCTGGTTGGAGTGACCCATCCCAGAGGCTGGCGAGGGCATGCGATGCTCTCAGGAAGGATAGCAAATAATTAAAAAAAAAAAAAAAAAAAAAAAAAAAAAAAAGCACGGGAAAACACCCTCAGCCATTTCGCTCAAAACCATCAGCCCAAGACGAGGGGATAGTCTGAGCAGAGGCACCTCGGGCATGCAGATGGCCTCCCAAGACGCCCCAAGGCAGCAAATGCGTCCCGGTGCGCAGTGGTCTCCAGAATCACTCCGGGTTGATTCGAGGTGGGTCTCTACAGACTCCTGAGCCTGTGAGGGACCTCCGTGCGCCTTCTCTGGGCAAAGTCACCCGGCGGGAGCGATTAGGATGCGAGCGCACACGCGCTGCGCCCGTGCAAACAGCGCGCGAGCCGCAGGCAATCTGGCCCAACAGCTGTCTGAAGGTCGAGGGAACGAGCGACGCGGCGCCGGGAGCCACGGGTCAGCGTATTACCCTTAAATCACTCGCTGCCGCCGTTGCCATCCGCTCCGTTCCCGCTCCCGCAACTCCATCCCAACGGCTGCGCTGGGATGGCGCACACCAGCTCTGCGGGCACACATGGTTGTTCCCAGACTCCCGCTCCCTTCATCACCCTTTTATTAATTGCATTAGGGCTAGAAGCAGCCAAGCAATTTCCCATTTCAAAATCCGATTTTAATAAACGATCCCTTTCTTCCTTTCTTTTAGTTCCCCCTCCCCGCCACCTTTCCTTGAGCTCTGGTTTGTACGTGCTGCTGGCTGCTCTCGCGGCCACGCAACCTCCCTCATTACGGGGTGACCCTGGCGCGTGGCCACCGCAGAGCTATAATTCAACGCAGGGGCTTTGGAGAGCTCTATCAACACAGCTGGGACGGCGGCGGGCCTGCAGCCCGCGCCTGCTCCTTTTTTTCCTTCTTTTTCCCCTTAGGAATATAGTTAAAAGATTGATCTTGCTGAAGTGACATCAGATGGTCAACGGTGAAAGAGCGGCCCCCTATCCAAGGTGATGGCCTGTCCAGTAAAGAGGCCTGGAAGTCCGGAAAAGCTGCGTATTAAAAATGCAAACAAAGAAAAGTCTAGCAAATGAGTCCCATTAGGCAAAACATTAACGCAACGAATCACGAACGAAGCCCTAACGATGGGGCACCGGCAGCACTGCTTCTCCCTGGTATTAATTGGGTGACACTTTGTTTTAATGGTACATTAATTAACGCCGCATACCGACGGAAGTCCACGATGCCCGCATTAATACAAATGAACCCATTACCGCCGTCGTTATTACAAGAAATGACAAATAATTCCGTTAACAGTGGGGCCCTGCAAATAACAGCCACGAATCATTAGGTATGGCGCTCGCTTGTACGGTGGGAAGATGGGAAAAACAGAATCAACCAATGGTTGATGTGGGAAGGGACCTCTAGAGATCATCTAGTCCAACCAGGGTCACCTAGAACATGGGGCACAGGGAGGCATTCAGGCAGGTTTGGAAGATCTGCAGAGAAGGAGACTCCACAACCTCTCTGGGCAGCCTGTTCCAGAGCTTTGTCATCCTCACACTAAAGTGCTTCCTCATATGGAGATGAAACCTCCTGTGTTTCAATTTGTACCCATTTCCCTTTGTCCTATCACTGTCTGCCACCAAGAAGAGTTTGGCCCCATCCTCTTAGAACCTCCCCTCAGATATTTATGCATGTTGATATGATCCTCTTTCAATCTTCTCTTCTCCAGGCTAAACAGGCCCAGCTCGCTCAGTCTTTCCTCATACAATAGATGCTCTAGTCCCTTAACCATCCTTGTCGCTCTACGCTGGACCCTCTCTAGACGTTCCCTGTCTGTCTTGTACTGGGGAGCCCAAAACTGCCCACAATGTTCCATGTGTGGCTTCACCAGAGACAGTGTCCAAAGCCTTGCTGAAGTCAAGGTAGACAACACCCCCTGCTTCCCCTTGATGAATCTGTGCTGACTACTCCCATACACCTTCTTCTTCACATGCCTAGTGATGGTCTCTAGGATGAGCTACTCCATCACCTTTCCAGGGATGGAGGTGAGGCTGACTGGCCTGTAGTCTCCTGGGTCCTCCTCTTGCTTTTTTTGCAGACTGGTGTGACTTTGGCTTTCTTCTCTTCCTCCAGCACCTCTCCTGGTCTCCATGACCTCTTGGAGATGATAGCGAGTGGCTGAGCAATAACATCTGCCAATTCCCCCAGGACCTGCAGGTGTATCCCACCAGGTCTGACAATGTTCCTATATTCCTCCTAGGGGTTCTGTCCCTTTTTCCACATTATGTATGCTTTCTTCTTCTGTAAGTTTTCCCAAGAGCTCCTTGCCCATCCGTGCTGGTCTCCTGTTCTCCTTGCTTGACTTCTTTCTCATAGGGATGCACCAATCCTGAACTTGGAGGAGGCTGTGCTTGAATATTGGCCAGCTCTCCTGGACCCCCTTTCCTTCTAGGGGTTCCTCCAGGAAGGCCCCTGAAGAGGTCAAAGTTGGCTCTCTTGAAATCCAAGGTGGTGATCGTACTTCTTGCCCAGCTTCCTCCTCGCGGGATCTTGACCTCCAGCATCTCAGAATATCAGAACGGCGGCAATTCAACCTTGGAGCCTAGTTAGGGCACCTCCCACTGAGATAGGATGCCAGCAAAAGGCCTGCAAAACACCGCCTTGGAAAGAGGGTTGCGGGAAGAGATTCTAAGCTAAAGAGCAAGAAAAGTGGGAAATGGAAGCGGAGAAGCGAAGGGGAACCTGGAATTTGGTCCTTTCCTGGGAATAGCAGACAGCCGCCTCCGATCCTCTCCCATTTCATTACATCTTCTTTCAGATACCTGGGAAGCTCCCAGTCCTGGCTACATCGAAGGAAGCCATGCAGCTCAAACCTATAGCATTGCTTAATAATAATAATAACAATAATAAAGTAGTAATAATAATGAGGTCCCGCAAAGCTTAATAGCTGCTCGGGACTGTTTCCCTGAGCATCTCTCCATTCTGGAGCATCGAACTGCAGCCTCGAGGCCGAGGACCAGCCAGGCTCATTTGCCATGGCTGGAAAAATCCCACGTCACGGCAGGCGGCCGAGCGCTCCCGCTCCCTGCACGGCACTGATTGCAAAAGCTCTGCCTGCCGCTGATTAGCGCTGATGGACCTGCTCTTACTGCAGCCCCTCCAGGCCAGACCCTCTATTATTACAGGTCTGGCTTGTTTTTTGTTGTTTTTTTCTTAAATAATAAATAAAAGGTTTGTTTTTTGGGCTGCTTTTGCAGCTCAGCTAGCGCTGTTATTTTTCGCTCGGGCTCCTTGCCGCCCTGTCTGGGTGCACTGATGGGTTTCGGCGCTTGCCAGGTTCCAGCAGAACCAGGCTCGGCGGGTAGCTTTAACTTCTAGCCCCCGCCTAAAAACAGCCGGGCGAACAGAACATAAGCCTGACCTAATGTAACTTTGATTAAAAAGCGCTGCCCATGTCAAGCCTCCATGGGGGAATGAGCCAGAGCCGCGGCTCTGCCCCAAGGGATGCTCAGCCCAAAGTTTCCCTTCTACCAAACTTCTTCCCAAACCTCATCCCTCTCTCTCGATGTTTTTTTTTCTCTTTTCCTCTCTTTTTTTTTCCCCGCCACCCCTCCCCACTGCGGTTTGTCAATATGGAGTTTAGATCCGCGGCGCAGAAAGAAATCAGAGCGGGTAATTGCCGGGCGAAAATGACAGCGCAGCGATTTGGGCAGGCGAAAAGGGGACCCGCCAGGAATGCCAAGAGGCGGCCGGCAGCGGCGAATCGATACCTCCCCCGAGGGGGGATTATTGGGGCCAGAAAAGGGGCTCGAAAGATCCATAAGTGCCTGATGACTGACTATTTCCAAACAACTCCGCACTGAATGAGAAGCGTCTCTGGAGCCGGGTACCCAGACTGCTGCATCCCTGGCCCCTTCCAGACGTGCACATCTGGGGAGGGAAAGAGAGCCCCGCAAACGCGTTTGCTCACAGAGCAGGGGGCCTGGCGAGCATCACGCTCCTCTCCTCCTCCGTGCCATCCGTCAGGCTCGGGGAAGGATTTGCAGCGTGGGTTTTGTTTTGTTTATTACTTCTAATGACTTTCTCATTATCCTTTCGCTGTGAAACATAAGCGATGGTTATGGGAGAAATCATATTATTTGGATGACTTTATTAAATTAGAGAGCAAATCTGTGCGTATTTCTGGCTCAGGATAAATGCTTGAACTTTGAGAGGCCAGCATTCATTTTCAGACAAAGCCAGTTTTTTGGGGGAAGCTCTGGAAGCAGTGGCTCTATTCACCCTCGGCTGCCAGGGAGATGTATGGGGGCATGTCTCAATTTAAACCCTTTCAGCACTTTAACCAAATCACCAAACCAAGACCCTGCTTATCCTCGCATTTATGAGAGACTTGGGACATAACGGAAAAATAAAGTTAATTTATTTTAAAAGCTCCTAAAAACCACACGTTGTCCTTCTCGTGTTTTTCCTCTTGCCACTCTCACGTTCTTGGTAGCACCGCACACCATGAGGGAACCAGAGCCAGGACACGGCAGAAGACAGAAGGGATGGAGAAGAGCAGCTCCGGCCGACCCTCTTCCAGACATGCAGAAAGGGAGACGGGGAAGCGCCAGTGCTCCCCAGGAGGCAAAGCCCTCGAGTTCAGTCCATCATGCAAACTCAAACTTCCATCGCTGCTTAAAAAGGTTTTTGACAGGTCTTCATTTGCAACCTGCAGACACACGCAGCTTTCATGCTCCACGGGCTCCACCGCAGCGCAGGCTCCAACCCAGCTCGCTGCTCCCCAGCTGCCTCCTGCATAACCTGGGCACAGCGTTTTTCCCTCTTCTCCATTTCGCGTTACCGCCAGGTTCTCCTTCCTAGCCCATGGAGCTCCCAGATTTCGCGGCGGCTCATCCCGAGCAGCCCGGCTCCTGCAAAGACCAGTCCTGCCACCGAGCCCGAGGAATCCTCTGGAAAGGAAACCTGCAGGAGAGAGATAAGCAGCATCTCTCCGCGCTCATCAGCATGCAGGGAAAAGACCCAAACAAATATTAATGAGGCACGCTCCAGCACACCTCTCCGGCGATCAATAACGCGCGGCGAGGGGCGCGCGGGGACCGCGTGGTCCAGGAGTGGGGGGTCTCCTGCAGACCCCCTCCCGCGCGCGAGCCCGGGCGAGACGGCTTTCAGCTCAATTACCCTTCGCATTGCCATTCCGCAGCGCTCCGGCGAGGCTCTTGAGACCCCGAGGAGAGCGCGCTGCTCCTGCCGCAGCCGGCCTCAAGAGCACACGTGCAGAACGGGCGGCCAACAGCAGCCTGGCCTGGGAAAACCGAGCGCCTCCAGCCAGCTCCAGGCCACCGTGCTTGGACCTATCCGATGGGTGAAAATCCAGCCAGCAAACCCTCTCGCATTGCGTATTGCAAACCAAAGCGTGGGCCGAAGCAAGCTGCAAAACGCGGCCACTTATTCACACCCAAGCAGTCCAAGAAAACCCGATTTTCAGTCTACCTGATACAGAGCGCAACGTTTTTCCTGGATCAAGTTCCTCCCGTTTGTAATGCAAATGGGCTTGAAACCGATACAAACGGTTCGGCTGGCACATAAATACTTTAAAAATAAAACAGGCCATATCAGTTTATATCATCAAAGCGCGTGGCCGGCGGGAGGAAGTTTCCGTGCGCCCTAGCGCGCCTCGATTGCGGCTGCACCGCTGGAAAAAAAACAGCCCCAGAGCAGCTGATGCTCCCAATAGCCAGCTGTGTTGTTATGCGGGTAAGAAGTACAGACCCTGAGCGGATGTGGTGTTGGTGCTTTGCCCCAGGCCCCGTCCTCCACCCCGGCACGGCGCGGTGGGGACTGCGGCATCCTTGCGCTGCCGGGGGAAATGACTGTTATCTCCAGGCCACTTTCCGCATTATTTCCGCGCCATTTGGGGTTTTCCGCCCCAGTAGCTTCTGCTGCGTCTCTCATTTCGCTCCTCGGGCAGGTGTTTTTTTTTCCCCCCTCTTTTTTTGACGGAGCCGGGCGCACGCTTCGCCCGCGGGGAGCGGCGAGCGGCAGCTGGTGCCCGGCACGCTTCCAAACGCCGGCTCTGCCTCGAGGAGCATCCCGGGGACCGGGACGAGTGCCCGAGGCGCCCGTGAGCATCCCGGTGCTTAACGGCCTGTTTACGTTTTGCGTGCGGGGGGAAAGTGGATGTTGGTATGAATATTTACAAACCCGCTCCGGAGCCAGCCGGAGTCGGCGTGCCAGCGCACACGGCATCCCAGCGATATCCAGGGGCGCGCGCCGGAGCAAACCCGGTTTAGTGGCTTTGCATTATTCAGCTCCTTCCCCGCGGATGCGCCTGCCGGATCCGGAGTGCCAGGGCTAGGCAAGAAGGAAAACTGCGTGCAGGGACCATGGCAGGAGGAGAAAATGGGAGAGGGAAAGAGCCCGTGGTGATTACGGGCCGCTCCGCCATGTAGCGGGCAACATCTTTCCTATCGCTTCTGTTATCATCGCCTTCAATTTAAAGGCTCTTTATTTAAAGGGGGAAAAAAAAAAGAGATAGAAAGGAGAGGTGTCGGGGCGCGTGCGAGAACATCGCCAATGCGGCTGCAGCGGCGCGCGGCTGCTTCGTATGCACGGCGGCGGCCCCGCAGCCAGCGTCGCAGAGTTATACGAGCCCCCGAAGACTCCTGGGCAGGATGGCGGCGAAACGGGTGTAATTACCCACATTATCACCATTAAGGCAAAACAGTAATTTTAATTACAGCTAGGGCTTCAGAGGGGGGATGATTTCTCTGCTCCTCCCAGACCTCACTCGACAGCTATCGTGGTGCGGATCCGGGCAGCGCGATGGAGAAGCAGACACGGTCCCCTCCTTTCCCTGTCCCCCTCCAACACCGCGTCGCACCATTAAAAAGAAAATCAGCCGTAAAAGCATCGCTCCAGCTACACCAACATATTAAGCAGGAGACAAGCACGTGCCAACAGGTTCATAACTGCTCCTCATCCCCCTTAAATGCCTTTACCGCCTTTCCTTGGCCAAGCTGCCCTCTCCGCCATCCTCACGCTTGCAGAGCATCCGCGACCCGTGGCCCTGGCCCAAATAACTCGCACCCATGAGCCAAGCGGAGCGAGTAAAAGGCCGGCACGGACACTTCGGAGCAGCGTTGTTTCTAAAGGTCAGCTCACGCCGCGTCCCGTTTATTTATGCCCGCTCCTCTCCGACTTTCCATGCGTGCCCCATGTTAGCGGCGAGCTCCAAATAGCCTTTCTGTTGCTGCTCCATTAGCCAGCGCGGCTGCAAATCGATACACCCATTTATCTCAAAATTAAAAAGAGAAAAACCCTCATTAGCTGCCAATTCCGCGCCGGTCTATGCAAACACGCGCTCCTGGCTCGCTCCCGATCCGCTAAGGTTCCCAGGAGCGGACGCCTACCTCGGGGATGCGCACGCTGTAGGGCTGGTTGTGAAACCGCGGGGCGTTGTCGTTCACGTCTCCCACCTGGATGTTGACTGTCCCCTTGATCACCTGCGGCCACAAGGAGAAGTGAGGACAGCGAGCGCCAGCTCTGCTCTGGAGTCCTGAGCTCGCGGCCCGACATTGGCTCGGAGAGAGCTACTGTGGGGTGGCCCCACATCTGCCCCCCAGCACCCACGTGTTGTTCTCCTGGGATCCCCAGCAAGAGGTCCCGCTTACCCCTTGGCTGTCGCTGACAGAAAACTCAACGGTGAACTCCGACTTGGTCTGCAAGAGAAGAGGAGGAGACACATGAGCAAAGGGGCACCCAAATCCATGCACCACCCTCCTCAGCTGAAGGCGACAGCCACGATGACTACTGGGAAATGCAGGCGTTTGGATAAGTGACTTAAGACTCGCACCATCGTATCCCGGGGGAATAGGGGTTTAAAGGGGCAGCTGGGAAGTTTCCTGGCACCCTGCTCCTTGGCGACTCATTTAGGTTTATTATTTGCTCTACTACTCCCCCCGCTCGGGTTATTCTGCTTTCTTTCCACCCACGGCAGAGGATGCTGCCCACGGGAAGGGCCAGGACCTCTCTGTCCAAGGGCTGCCGCAGCCAGACCACGCCGGTGACGCTCTCCACCGCAAAGAACCTGCTGGCCTCCTCCCCGACCACGCCGAACACCAGCGGGTCGTTGTCCAGGTCCCGGGCCAGAAGCTGCGTCACCGACGAGCCTGCAAGGAGGAGAGAAGGGAAACGTCAGCCCACGGATCGAGGTGCATGTGCCAGCTCATCCGCCAGCACCCGCTTCAGCTCTGCATCCTGAGTAGAGGTACCACCACACCGCTGAGATCCACCAGCGATGCCGCTCCAGTGATCAACCCCACCAGAGGTGCCACCTCGGGGCTCAGGTCCAGAGGTGCCACTTCAATGCTCAGACCCATCAGAGGTGCCACCCCACCGCTGAACCTCACCAGAGGTGCCACTCCCATGCTCAACCCCATTGCGTTGCAAGAGGTTCCTGTGCTACACATAAGCTAAGGACAGCAGGGAAGAGGCATCGCATCTGCCATGCTCAAGTAGGGAAGAGACTCGGAGAGCAGGATGGGCAGAGGAGAGGTCCAAGAGCAGAGGTGGCTTCGGGCATCCTCGGCCCTTCAATGCAAGTACGTGGGCACGAGTTACAGCAGGTCATGGCAGGCAGCAAGGCGTCTCCTCTCCCCCAACCCCAGGAGACCCATCTGCAAAAGACGGGGGTCAGCTGAAATACTAATATTTCATCTGTCTTGGAGTACCAGGGAAGTCACACCAGGCTAAAGGCACTAATATTGTGGCAATACTGGAAAGGCAAGCAGAATGACCCGGGCAATTATACACCGGTTAGCCTGACATCAATCACGAGAAAAATAATGGAAAAGCTGATACAAGATTCCATTAATAAAGAATTAAATGATAGGAATATAATTAATGCCAGTCAACATGATTTTATGGAAAATAGGCCTTGTCAAACAAACCTGATTTCATTCTTTGATGAGATTACAGTTTTGGCAGATAAAGGTAACGGCAAAGAAGTAATAGACTTTTGTAGGGCATTTGACTTAGCACTGCCTGACTTTCTGATTAAAAATTTAGCACGGTACAATATCAATAAAGCGCACTTGAATTAAGACGTGGCAGACGGATGGATCGAAGGAGTCCCCAGGATTGACCAGGGGACCAAGGCATGGAGGAGGTTTGGCTCCAGTGGAATAACGTGTCTGCAGCCAAAGCAGTCCAAGCCACCACCAGCTTGGGATGCCACCTAAGGCACCTGGGAAGTTTCCAACAAAACCCCAGTCTGAGCAATTTTGATCCAGCAACCCGGCTGAAGCAACAGGGACAGATTATCCCTTTGCAGTGCAAACTTATAGGCTCCATTTGTTTCCCCTCGGGAATCAGACAGGGCAGTTAAGTGTCCTGATTCCACCGGATAATCACCATTTATCTTGTCTCCCTTTGCTTCCTTTCTCTCAATCACAGCTCCTTCTCTCTCCTTCGCGCGCATACGTGGATTTTCTTCTTTCTCCGAGTCCTGAACTTTGACTGACCTCAGGCTTTTTATTTTTTCTTTCCCCTTCTCACTATCTTCCTGCTAGGAATTTCTGCTTTGTGTTTTAGGAGCCTTAAACTCCAGCTCCTGTCTCAGTGCCTTGCTCTCAGCTGCAAACCTGGATGTTCCTAGTGCAGAAACGACGCAAACCTACACACACTCACAAAGGACAAAAAGGCCCTTCCGTGACGTTTTCCCAAAGATTTTCTTTTGAAGAAAAGCCGAAATGCCAATGTTTCTGTGCCGCTGAGCAATGCGGCAGCACGCCACCTCCACGCGACACACGGAGGGACAGCGGGGACAGCAAGCGTCTTGCGAGGACAACGCCGCGAGCGGAGACCACCGTGTGCCGGAGACGCTCCCGCGCTTTGGGAGGAGGGCACAGCAGCGATTACAGCTCGGAGAATGCCTGGAACTGCCAGGGATTCGCTCTGAGGAAAAGGTGGTATTCCCATGAAAGAGGGGACTAAACGCAACCACATCCTCAAAGGATGAAGCAAAGAGAGAAACCCCGTAAAAGAAGGGCTCCAAGTCTGCTCAGATATTCCCGGTTTGCAAAGAGCTCCCGTGCTAAAAAACACCTCTGAAAAATAATTTCCTTTCCATGCTGCTTGGGAGCCTCATAATTACTAACAATGATCACAGACCCATTCATTTTGCCCTAAAATTAATACATCACATTTGGAACAGTATCACCTTAATTTATCACAAGATTTATGAAACCGGGACCTTTTTTTTTTTTTTTCTAATGAGATTTATGCAAATTCTGTTCCACCATAAGAAAGTTCCACTGTTGAACAGTCGATGCCAAATGGTCCCGTTCACTTTTACCAATACCCGTCCTTTTTGGGGGCAACTTGTGGCAGGTCCGGAGGGCAGGAGCCCCTCACATCCTATCCTTGGCAAATGAGCCCGAAGCCACTCGCTCCTCCAGGAACACCTGGCTAATGCAGTCTTGATTAACACTTCTGACATAAAGTTTAAACCCTAAATCCACGGACTATCCTTATCTAATTAATTTATGAAATAAGGGAGAAACAGCTTAAAAAGAATAAGGGATATTTCCTTTGTTCCTTCCTATCTTTTTTCACATTTCCCCACCTTCCTCCAAAGAGAAAAGATTCGGGTTTCTAACTAATTTAACAGTCATAAGGCCGGAGGAAGCTCTAACACAGGTACCAGGGGGAATAAAAGTGCCATTTGATTCTCCTCTGCGTGAATGTTGTCACTCATTCAGGGCAGGAAAATAAGTTGTCAGTGATGGTGAGAGCTTCACCAGAGACCCTGGCCCAGCTCCCACCAGCTCCAGTCCCTTGGACAAGCTGCAGCCCAACACAGGAGAAGCATTTGCACCATGTGAAGTGAAAGCTTGAGTTTAGCAAACTGGATCTCAGCCCTGGGAGACAGTTTTTGGGAAAAACTCCTTTCCGATCCATCCGGGGGATGATTGCTCCTTGCAGAAAACTGCAAAATAATGTAGGTTTTGAGACCCCATCACTGGGGGGCTTTCTCTAGTGCCCAAACTTCCAGCAACAGCAGCAGGGACCGCTCGCATGGGGCTCACCTCTCCTCCCTACACATAAGATGCAAGAGCAGGAAGAAGATAGGAAGGGAGAGCAGCTCTCCAGCTTGCTAAATACCAGGGCAAGCAGAAGAGATGCAGGCCCCAAAAGTCCAGTTAATGAAGTGCCTTGCTGCCTGGTGCAAGTAAATGATTTATAAGTAAGACAACACACGTGTATCCTGCCCCAACAAGGTAACGTAGCCTTGTGTTAATTAGAGGAGAGAGGCTGTCTCCAATTAATCTGAGGTCAGACACGAAAGCTTGTTAGATGGCAATACCTATAGTGCCGGGACTGTTCTGGCTTGGAGCAAGATCGTAAGGATGAGGCCAGGAGAGTCATGCAGGAGCATCACTGACATGTCCCTCTGCTCCGAGCCGGGCACTTCCGAGCAGGGAAACAACTGCCACCTCCAAAACTCCCCAGACATTTCCTGCACCAAAACCCAAGGGGCTCATCAGGACTGCAGTCTCCAGGCAGCGCTTGCTTGCTGTAATACAACAAGCAAGTGCATCAACAAGCGGGGAAGGAGAAAGATCCCAGAGAAATGCTGTTGACCAACCAACCAGGGTTCCTGTCTGCGGACTTTGGATCCATAAGCAGATTGGCCTTAGGCTGTCACCATAACTCTCTGGGGCTTCAAAACATGTGCTGGGTGACTGACTGCCCCCCGTTATAATGAAGATGCAATGGGCACCCTGCCTGATTTATCCCTCCGGAGTTGCGGTAGCCCTGCTCCATCTCCAAAGTATGACTGCAGTAAGAACAGGCTGGAAGTCGGCAGGATACGGATGCCCAAGAAGGCTGAGTTTGGTTCAGCTTCATCCCCAGCATCCCCAGACTTGGCAGGTGGTGCCTGGGTATCTGGGGCGCAAGCTTATCTGTGTCCCTGCCACCGCGCTGCAGTAAATTGCTTCTTGATAAATGAGGCTATTTAGGAGCAAGTGATGCCGGCATTACGGTTATTAATGATGGTGACGTGGAGAGATGTTTAAGAGCGGCCGCGCGGTCTATTGTCCCCTCACGTGTGAGTAATGGGCCGGTTCACTTACAGGACTTCAGCCCCAGCTCGGGTGGCTGAACCACAGCAGCAACGCGAGGCGGAGGGGAACGGATGGCCCGACGACGCCAACGAGCTGATGAAGCCAAGCTCCTGTGGATGGAGCTGGGCAGAGCTCCAGGCTCCGGGTGACACAAGGATTGCAGCTCTCCGCCTCTTCCAACTGCCTCCGCGAGCTCCTAGCAGCCACGACGCAACGCACGCCGCTTCACTCCTCCACACCGCAGCCCCATCGAGCACGCCGACCCAAATAAAATGGAAAAGCCCCAAATAAAATGGAAAAGCCCAGCCAGAAGAGCCAATGCCAGAAGATGAAGTGGCCCAGCTGTATTTGCAACACACTGCACGGTTGCTGGTGGGAGAGCAAGGCAGAGCGCGCACAAGCGCGCAGCTGCAAACTTGCTTCCGAGTTAATATGCCCACGAGTGGTTTTCCTCTGCCAAGGAAGCACACTCTTTTGCAGGCAAACATCTGGAGATCCCTACTACAGCTGGACAATTATCTCCGGTGACTAAAGCGTTCAATTAATTTAGTTTTTCTCGCTCTGCAAATAGACTTCAGCTTGTAGGGATTTATTTGTTGTTTGAATCTATTCCGTAAACGGCTGATTAAAAGTGTATTTCAGGGAGGCTTCCTGGCTAAACGCTCCTGTGGCTGCCGGCGAGGGGCTCGTTGCAGCACGGAGGTGGTGGCTGCAGGCACGCGGGACCGCCGCTGCATCCCGATGAAGCGCTGCCGCGAGCATCCGCAAAGGGCCCGCCGCAGCTCCGTGCAAACACCTGCGCGGAAGCACGGCCTCGCGCCAAGCCGGAGCACGCAGCCTCTCCAGACTGCCCTAAAAATGCAAAACTGCTCGCTTAGAGGCTGTTACAACAAGAAGAGAACAGAGGAAAACAGCAGAATTAACCAACTTTGTTCAAAGCACTGTTGAGGATATGTCTTAGTAGCTTCGAGAACACCTTGCAGACACCACCATGATTCCTTCATCAGACAAAACGTTGTTTCCCCTATCTGCAGGGAATCCCTGCTGCAGCAATCTTGTCTCAGAGCAAGAGAAAATTGGTGTGGGAAGCAGCAACGCTCGGGATACCCTCATGGCATGGGTATCTCTACACAACTTGTGTTTGGGTTGGGGCAAATGGAGACCCGATGCCAAGCAGAAGACCTCGCACCCCTGCTCCCATATCCCATGTTCAACACTGTCATACACAAAAACGTCCAGATCAGCCCGCGTGTCAGAACTGTTAGTCACATGTGGGGGAAAAAAAAAAAAAATCAGAAATAAAATCTAAAAACTCCAACTGCAGACAAAGCCCTGCGTTAAATCCCAGCTGCTGGGTTTCTTGAAAGCAAAAAGAAAGCAATCACAGAGGTTTCATAGACTGTTCTAAAAGTGGAAACCTATGAAGAGAAAAAGTCATCCAGTAAGTCACAGTTTCAGGCTTTTTCCTTTCAATTGCTCAAGACTAGAGACTTTCAGAGCTTCGCTTTCCCCTGACGCCCTGAACGCACCTCCCTCCCAGCCTCTGCCTCGATGGGCTGCCCTGCAGACGGAAGCGTTTTCCAATCACTGGCAAGAAATACATTTCTTTTTCTTCTTCCCATTAAGGCAAAAAAAGCACTCTCCTTTTCCCCGCTTTACTTGTGCATGCGCACACATGGCTTCTTTTCTCCTCGTCCTTGGGAGCAGGTGGAGAGCAACCCTCATGTCCCTTCGAATCTCCCCAAGTTTTCCTCAAATTTGGGCTGAGATTATATGTCATTATTAAGGAGAGCTAATAAGCCCTAGGGCCAACAGCGAATGAGAATGGAATAAGGGAGGGATTTTCCAGGGACCCAAACTGCAGGAGATTCATAACTTTCTTAATACCTGTACCAATAAAGAGAGATACACGGAGTCTATTTTAGAATCAGGCTGGCTCTTTCCATTACAGGAAGAAAAAATAAAATAAAAGGGGGAAAAAAAAAAGACACTGCTGTGCACTTTCAGAAGAACTATTCACAAAGACGGTCACCAAAAAAATGTTTAAATAACATAATTTCTCCATTGGCAACAGAATTGTCCTCCTGAAGCTGGTGGGAGCAGGCTCGACTTCTTGCACGTGACGCAGCTCAGCTTGTCCCTGGTTCTGGGACGCCCACGTGAGCTCCGGGTGCTCTCGCTCCTTGCACAAGCGTGCCTTGCACCCTCCTTCAAGCACTCACCGCGGCCAACCCTTCCTTGCCAAGGACCAAGCCTCCATGTCCACAGGATGTTTGATGCATGAGGCTACATCTCCCTACGCGCTAATGCCATCAAGGAGTTCACAGATGCGTGTGCCTGCTTATATTTCACTGTCAGCACTAAGTGCCTGGCACGGTGATGCCAACAGCCCACAGCCACGTAGGAAGCGTTTGGGAGCACCAGCCCCATCACTTCCAGCACACCAAGGACCCTTGATGTTGGGACATGAAATCCGCTCAGAGTCTACCCGCTCCTGCACTCCTCTCCTTGCCAAAGCCACTTGCAGATGCGGGAAGAGCTGGTGAGGAGCAAGTCAAGGAGCCCAGCTGTTGGCAGGAGCAGCAAGCCTTCAAGCAAGCAGAGGCAAAGCACTTACTGGCACCAGCCATGGGCTGAGTGGCAATTTCACAGACCAACAGTTTGAACAAATCAAATACACCAGCCCAAGATGGGATTAGTTGGGGAATTGGATGGGGACTGGCAGCAAAAACCACTTGAGCATCACGGGCTCGACCCTCAAGTGCACTAGCTGCAAGGGCACCTCGCACGCAGGTCAGCTCCCACTGAGGCTCACCGGGTGCTCCAAGAAGATGCTCCTGGCGGTACAACATCCAGAAAACAAAACAACAGAAGGACATCACTTAGGAAAACCACCCCAGACAAGGCAACGAACAACTCTTGGTCCCTTCCGACGCAATGATGGCGCGGGTTTGGGCCATCACTTCCCAACGCGAACGAAACCAACGATTCACTTGCTCAGACTAAGAGCAATAATGCCAAATTACGGATCTGCTTTGTGCTTCCATCGTTCAGCAGCATTCCTGGAATATCCCTGGAACGTCCCTGGAGCGCGGGCAGCCAGCCAGCTGCAAGGGGGGCAAGCAGGGAAAAGCAGAGACGAGACGGATCCGCAGCCGCTGATGCTGGGCGCATGACCCCCTCCTCCTGCTGGTTATGGTGAGGTAAATTAGCTGTGACACTCATTAGCTGCAGCTCCTAATTAGTGAAAATTAATATTGGTTTTGATAGGAGCGCTGGCTGCAGCTCTCCCAGGCAAAGGCGTTATTGACCTTGTTATCCTGTTTAATAGCTAGTTGCACCATGGAAAACGCTTCTGGCAGAGCCCACGGGCTGCTCTCCACACCGTGGTGTCTGTCCCAGCCTCTGCTGACATCTCAGGTGGCTTCCCGGCTCCTCCTGCGTCCCACGGGTGCGAGCCCTGTGCTCTCAGCTACACTTGGGCTCGCTAAGCGCACGCTTGTCATGCATCCCTCCAGCTTCAATGCAACAGCAAGGAAAGTTTTCCCAGAAAAAAAGGAGCTGCATCCCTCCACCTCAGCCCCATCCTCAGCAATGGGCAATCTGAAGCCGGCTAACTAGCAAAATAACAGATAACTGCTCAGCAAAAGGAAAACATTTGCTGCAGTCACATTTATACAAAAAAAAGAAGAAGCCACTGTATTATTCACACATTAATAACAATAAAAGTGTCAGACTGTCAGATAAGAAGTTAATCTCATTCAGAGCACAATTAAAGATGCTATTACCCAGCCACCTGGGGCCACTTCTGCTTTTACAACACAGTGGGTTTAATAGATACAAGGGGGAGAAGACAACTGGAGGAGTTGCTAGCCTGGTCGATCCCCTTGCAACCATCATGCACAACCATAACCACTACAACCAACCAGCTCAAGCACACATTTATTTTCTTATTTGCTCCAAAGTGGTTGCACATAGATCCGTGCTATTTGTGCTCAAAGCAAAGACCTGTGCTGTGTGCTCACCCTTGCAAGCCCCTTGGGGGGGGTTTCCTTTTCCTCAAGGTAATTGCAAGAATCAGTACTTTTTTCCAATAAGAAAAAAGCAAACACTAGATTTCTGCACCACAAAAGCATGACAAAACCCAGAGGCGTTGGGATGGGCAAGGGACAATCTTGGATAAACTGCCCAGAGCCCAGCGCTTGCCACAGCACCAACTGGATGCACCCAGAGCAGTAGGAGCAACCCATGCTTAATTTTTATCTCACCACCTCATTGCATTAAGCTCTCTATTAGTACTCTTTTATACAGAAAAGTCAAGTCAACATTTATACAGAAATATCTACATCAGCGTTTGTGAGAGAGCATTAGGCATCCCAACATCATCTCTCTCCTCCAACCCCATGTTCACTCAAAAAAAGGTTTTTTCCACCTTCAGGTAGTAAACAAAAGAAATACGGGTCCCAATTGCCCTCCTAATTGCTCACGGAAAGACAACCTCCCCGCTGCAACAAGAGAGACTCAATAGAGCAAAAATCTGACAAACCAGTGCAGATGAATGGAATAAAATTGAGTTACTAACCATTAAATGTCAAGTGTTTGAAATCTTTCCCCCTCGCGCAAAAGGCAATATTAATAAATCTTCAAGAGAGGGAACACAAAGCTTATTCACTCTTTTGACCACGGCCGCAAATTGAACAGATGTTTTCATTGAGTTGGCCAACGTCGCCGCCGCGATCTCTTTCCCCTGAGTGGCTACGGCTAATTCAAAAGCCTTCAGCGGACGTGAGCAGCTCGACAGCAGGAACCGATTTATTAACTCCCGCTGCCAATCAAGCACGTTAATGCATTCGATGCAAAGAGGAGCATCAGCGCACGGCGGCGGTGACCCGGGTCGGAAGCACTGGAGAGGGAGGCCAAACGTGCCAAGGTCGAGGTGACCACCCTGCAGCTCCGTGTCCCTGGCCACGCCATCAGTGCAGCCTGATTACCCACTCCAGGAAGGTTTAATTGGGCACACTTGTAACCCCCTTGGCTTCCTCATGGAAATAAGGGAGTTTTGCAAAGAGAAACAGCGGGATATTGGTACGTCAAGTTTACCTACTTGGTGCTTCTGAGTGGGTAAAATTGATTTATGAATATCCAACCTTTTCCCCTTAAACAGCAGAATGGCACAATACCTACCAACAGCCAGAGCCAAACCAAGATGCTCACTCTATCAGGTTATTTTTGCAATAGATACTTCCCAACAGTGGTTTTGCTTTTATTGCAATCTCGGTATATGGCATATATATGCCACATATATATGCCTATATATATATTTTTTTTTCCTGGAATAGTTCTCCCCTGTCCACTATTTTTAATTTCTACACTTTTGAAGTCACCTCAGACAAGGTCACCTCGCACCGCATTACCATAAACACATATTTCTGCTCTTTCTTTTAAGAGGGCTTAGGCAGAGCCTGGTAGCTCACACTCAAACACGCACGGTGGTGGGATCAAGCCTTTGTACGGCTTGATGGGGAAATCGCCAAAACCGAAGTTACTCTGGCACATTAATTAGTGCACGTTGCAAATACAACTTCTCGCTCTCTTCCCCTTCTTCAATATGAGTATTAATGCTACTGCTTATTAGCAAAGTAGATATGAAAGTTTAAGTGATTGATGAAGTGATTATTTTAATGACGCAGAGATTTTTTGTTTGTTTGGAGGAGAAGGGGCAGCCCCCTCCCCCCATTTCCCAATATTTTGAATAAATAAATTTATGGCCTGACGTGGCATCATTCACCGATGATGCTTTATTGCCTAAAGCTACCTGAATCTCCACAAATCTCTTCATCACTCGCCAGTTCTCTGCCCCAAAACCCCGTCGTAGGTAGGAGACGGTCCTTCGAGGCGATATTGCTTTTAGTGAGCGCTGAAGATGAAGTCCCCTATAGCCTCACTACCTAAACGAGAGGATTCGCACTCGCTCGCAGCCAGGCCCGTAATGAAGCTCACAAAACACGCCTCGTCTTCAGAAATATCTCAATCTGCCTCACAGTCAGAGGCTCGCTTATTCATCCTGAATTATCCTCCGTGAAAGGCCCGATCAATGCAGCTAACTGCACGTGCGTGCGCGTCCCGCGGGGCTCGCGCCACCGCGGCCCTTGCCCGGGCACGTTTACAGGGAAGACAGGACCAGCTTTAATCAGCCCAAATTGACCCAGGCTGCCCCGCAACAAGTTAATCAGGCAGGAAGTATCCAAAGCATAAACAGATAAACAAAACTCTTTTTTCCTTGCTGCATGGCACTAAGCACGTGCCACCGTGGAGGAGACCAGGCCCCACAAGTGCCAGCAGATGCCCGGGGCTGTGGGATCAAACGAGGGTTTAACTGAGACAGCCCTTGCTCAATCACATCAAGAGAGATAACGGTATCTCTAGCAGCAGCTTGAGCATCCCAGGGCCCTGGGGATCCTACCCGGGTGCCAAAGCATCCGGCTGCTCCGGCTCCCCAAGCCTGTCCCACAGCGCCCAGCCCGCCGTGCTCGTGCTTCCCCCCTCTCCCTCCATCCCTGCGCCTGCGCCTTTCATTACTACTGGGTGAAATAACCGACTAGAGGGTCAGTCCACCTGAAAATTGCTCTCCCTGGGCCTAACTGAAACAGATGGGCATCGATGATGTTTTCAGAGAGCTTAATCAGCCCAGAGCGGCGGTAGCGCCAGCAGCTCCTGCGGTCCTATCCAGCCTAATGAATTCCAAGCTCTCCGTCTTAATAGCTCCTGACAAGACTAATTTACTCATGTAAGTATTAGAGGGGGAACGATCTCTTAATTGTTGCTTAAGGTTTCTTTAGGCGGCAAGCTCGGCAGGTGCTAGGTGAGGCAGCAGTCCGGCTTCTGGAGGGAGCCAAGGGAGGGATTTGCTCCGCATGGGGCTGGCCAAATGCAGTACGGGTCCCAGGGCTACAAAAACTGGGTAAACCCCATCTCTTAGGGCTCCTCTCAAGAAAAATCAGCACCTCCCACTCCCACCCCACGCTGCATTTTGTGCGCCGCACTGATGCTCCGGGTCAAGGGGAACGGATGCAGTCCCCAAGCCGTGGGGCCACCCACAAGCTCCGCCAGCATGAAGGCACGCAGACGGTTTTACCAAACCCGTTGTAATCACTGTATCCATCAAGGCCCAGGTTGCTCTGCAGTGCATCTACCCAAGGCGACAGGGATGGTACAGCAGGTCTCCAAAAGGAGCCACGCTTTTCTTCTTTTCTTCTCATAGAGGTGACACACACAGTTCTGCTACTTAAACCCCCCTTGAAACACCTCCTCCCTTCTCCTGTCCCAAGCGATGCCTTAAGTTAATTAAGCCTAACACAGAGAACATCTATCACTAACACAAAGAACAGAAAATGCTGTTTGTCAACAATTTCAAGGCTGACGTTTCCCTTTGGGGCATCTGGAACCAAACTCCCAGGGTAGCAATATTCTTAAAAAGAAGGGATTTCATTTCCACACAATATAATACAAAGTCAAGAATAAAAACAAAAGTAATTCCAAGAACAGCTTTATTCTCACAATAGCTCACCAGAAAGCAGACTGTCAAAAATCTTCCCCCACTTTCCACCAAAATGGAAATTCAGTTGAATTCCCAGAAGATTTTTCAAGCTGGAGTATTTCACGAGCTGTGCGCTTGGTCAGGAAGCGTTTCCATTACGCTATTTCCAGCCAGCTCTCACCTCTACATTCGCACAGCTGCTTTCTGCCCTGGGACTTCTTTGTGGCAAATTTATCGCTAATTATATTTGCAGAGGACACCAACAACCGAGAGGCAGAGAGCATGCAGAGAGTGAAATAAAGAAGCCAGGTGTGAAATGACCTGGATGGGGCAGGCTCACAAAAGGAGGTTATGAAAAATTACGTGGATGTAAAAGATTCCTCCTCCCTTTCTTGAGGATGCTGCTCTGGGTTTGACCAGCTCTGGTTTTATTTCAGACAAGGTCTTCCAGCAAGATATGGACCATCTTCTGGTGCCCATTTCTTTGGGTGTTGCCCCAACGAGACATGGTAGGAAGCAGATCCAACCAAGAGGACTCCCCAGAAGCCTCTTTGCCATCACTTAAAAACCCAATTTCAATGAACGGGCACAAGATGAGCCTCTTCCAGACTCCTCCATCCACTGAGAGCCCCGGTGACAATTTTGGTGCAGCAAGAACACCTCTTTCCGAGAAGCTGCTGATCAAGTTGCATGGTTGAAAGAGGCAGCACGCAGAGGTGAGGGAAGCCAGGGAGAAGAGGTCTCCACAGGATGGCAGCTAAGGGCCAGCGGACCCCCGTTCCTGCTCGCAGGGGCTCGCAATCAATTCCTTCAGCATTAAAAGCCAGTCACGAGCCCTGATTGAAGAGCACAAGTTTAATGGACTGAGAGCCTGGAAGGAGGCCGAGAACAACCTGGTCGATTTCTGCATTTACTAAAAACTGATCACGAGCTAAATAAAGCAATAAAAATAAGCTACACCTGTCAGTCAAAAGAAAACCAAGATTTATTTTTTCCAGGGGCTCCAATTTATCCCCATACATGTTCCTCAAGACCCTGTCCCAAACCACAACGCTCTAGCAATCCACTCAGCTGGCTCCATGCTCCAGGACCCATAAAAGGAGAAGGGGAGCAGAGGAGGACGTGGCAACACAACGAGAGATGCTCTTGCCAAACTGAAATCCACCTGAGCAACCATCTCAGCTCCATCAGTTTCCCTTTCCCACCACCTCGTCTCAGTTGGTGGCATCGGCCCTTTAAAGGCTCAAACGAGGTGACAAACCTCAGGACACCCACTCTTCTTTCATGTGAGCTTCTGAACCTGAAGACTTGGCCATGAACCTCTGTGCTGGTACAATACCACACCTTGACACCACACGGATCCCCAGCCAAAACAGAGGATACATCAAAGGGGTGGCTTACAGGGCATTGAACATGACCTGCCCTAAATGTGCCTTGCAAACACATCAGGACCATCTTCCTTCCTCCTCCAAGCCCTCTCAGAGCTCTTCTACTCATGACCTGAACCTGGAGAGCCCATTCTCTCCCAGGTGCTTCTGAAGACCTCACCAGCTCCAAAGACCTCAGCATCTATTTACCAACAGGCATGTTCCTCAGCACGAAGGCCAAACACCTCAGGCTTGCAATACCCTTGCAAGCAAGAAACACGCTGAGCTTCTCAAGGATGCTGTCCCCAAGCGTGGACAAGCCACCAAGCAAGGCAGACAAGGGTCCTCATCGCACTCAACCTGCACCCCAAGCTATCCAGAAAGGAGGCACGTGAACCTCTGTCCTGCTTGCAGTCTGAATCCACATGCCAAAAGACATAGCAATAAGCTGACCCCTTCGTTGAGAAGGCTGCAGTGGGGAATTACGCATGCACACATTTTTTAATCTTCTCCAACACCCGTTTGGCAGCACCAGCTGCTCACGTGGACACGCAGCACTTACCCACGGGGGTGTCCTCGTTGATCAGCAGGTAGGTGTCAAAGAAGTAGTTTATGAAGTACGGCAGCCGATTGCCCCGACCTGCAAGGGGCACAAGAGCAACGCTTTATTCCAGCTTACACACAGCCCTCCCCGGCACCGGGTTGGTGCAACCCAATGGCCTCAGCCCATCCCTTCTGTCACCAGCAGTGGGTGACAACTGGGATTTGCTGGCGTGCAGGTCCTGATGGTTTAGTGACGCTCACGAGACCATCACGCGCTTGGCTCAAGCCCAGACCTGCTCAGGGCAGGGGGGTCAGTGTAATGGGAAAGCCTGGGGAGCGCAGGGGAGCGATGCATGACCGTGCTGCAGGTGGAGAGCGGTGGTGGAAACGAGACACCTCGACTCTGCGGGTGATAAGCTTACAGAGCAGCGGGGGCAGGCGTGGGGATGGATTACACTCCTGCAGGTTACAGAAACGGAGCAGGGAAGAGCCTTTTCAAAGCCCGGATTAATGCAGGCAGGGTCCTGCAGCCCCATGCAGAACAGCATCAGGAGCAGTGCCCTTGCAGGCTTACTGCACGCTTGCTCCTGCTCTGATGGCATCACTCCTGGAGGGGAGTCATTCCTGCAGACTGCTGCACTTCACAAACAATTTTATTAACATTAGGAGTGCCCTAAAAATAGCCTGCACCTTCCCAAAGCAGCTGCGCCAGGTGCCGGGGCGCATTCAGCGCCATGTCCCCGCACACAGGATCTAGTGTCAAGCCAGGACAAGCGGAGCTGGGGCAGGATGCAAGCAGCAGGGCCCCGGGGCAGGACTTGGCTTTGCTGCTGCGAAGCCCAGGGTAAGGAGCAGGGCCCATCTGCGACAGGGGCTGCGTCCGCTCCGGTGGCCTGTCAGCGTGAGGAAGGAATGCGTGGGATGGAGAGAGCGCGTCCGAATTGCACAAAAAAATCTAGGTCAAGAGATACACAGGATGATGAATGGAGGCCATCCAAGAAATCATTGGAAGCAAGCTGGAAAGTGGAAGCCAGCAGGTTTCTCAGCTGCCCCGTGCTTGCACTTGGCACAGCTCGCGGAGGCATCAAAATCCGGCTTCTCCCTCCCCTTTCTCCCTCCGGGAAAGCTCCCGCCAGCTGGAAAGCAAACCTGTGAGAGCAGGGAGAGCACGGACGGTGCCGCCAAGGCCGGCGCTGCCTCAAGCCAAGGCCACCCAGGATCGACCCACGGAGGCGCAGGGCCCCATGAGGTGACACCCCATCGCACGTCCATCCAGGAGACCAGCACTGCCAGCCAGTGATGGCAAGGGGACATCTCGCCACCCTCTGTCCTAACACTCCACTGTGTCCAGGCACCCCATCCTGAGGCTTGGAGGGAAGGTCACTAAACAGGCCAAACTTTACTTACCCAGAGAGACCAAATCCCAGAGCAAGAGAGTGAGCAGGAAGGCAGCAGCGTGGAGCTTCATGGTTCCTGTCAAAGAAGGAATTCAGCGTCAAGTCCAGCACTTCATGAATGTCATCTCTTGCAGGTTTAGCACTTAATACAGCACGAGGCCTCTCATGATAAAGAAGGAAAAAAAAAACAAACACGCAACAGGCAGGGAGCCCTTTAGCATGGCCACATCCTTGCGTGGTCTTCAGATTATCAAATGTAAAGATGCCACGGAAGCAACCCAAGAACCTCAAAAAACCCCCACAAAAGTCCTGCTCTACCTGGAATCCACACATATAATACCTTAAGCATTCCACCCAGCAGGTGAGTATAGATTATACAGATATCACACAGCACGTAGACCCAATAGGAAGACAAAAAAGCAGCATTTTCTGCAGCAATCGTTGCATTAGCTTTACTTTGCAGGAGCAAAGTCCCCAAGTCTCGTCTCTGCAGGGACAGGCGGGCGCTTCGGAGTAACGGCTACTCATATTTTATCTTTACTGATGGATTTGTCAGAGAAGATAGTTCATAACAACTCTGTCACCTTCTCAGCGGAGAAGGCCCTAAATTCTAATTTCTCAAGCTATTTTATCATCAAAGTTCCTCTAGGAGAAAAAAAGGTGCGCACGTAAGCAAGAGTAAATGTCTCTGCGTGCATATTTAGGAAGTTCATCAGAAGTCTGGGAGGACATTTGGGGTCAGCACTGGTTAGCTTCACACACGCTATGTCAACCTGCCCGTTTTCCATGGAAAACTTGGCACAACCCTGCATAGACCCAAGTGCTTCCTGCCACCATTGGCAAGGATACGGTAAAATGAGGCACCACAAGCCCGTATTCCCGCTGCTCTGCGAGAAGGCCATCAAGGAAAAGGGGAGCTTCCTTTTCCAAGCAACAGAACAGTGGCAAAAACATTTGGCAGGATATAGAAATAGAGCCAGTTGACAGCATCCCTTTTGAGCTCCACGATAAGTCTAAATATTGTGCATTCCGAGGCAGGCACTTCATTATGTAAGTAATTGCCCAAAATGTCGTTTTGATTTTGTCTGTTTTCATTAATACTGCAGCTCTTCACTGGTTCTCAGGGACGGCTCACTTAAATACCACAGATTTCGGAATGGGATTGGAAAAAAAATAAATCTCCTGGGAAAACTTAAAAATTGTGACTAAGAGTATTAAATTGTACCTTGTGCCTGAAAGAGGCACTTCATAGGAGGCTTTCATGCAGCCTCCAGCATAGTAATGTCTTTGGGCAAGCCATCCCCGGGCGCTTTCTCCCCCTGCACACACACACACACACACGTATATACCCAGGCGTCTCGTCCCCAAACACCGCCACAAGATTTGTGCCTCAGATTTATAGTGTCAGTCCCTGTTTGCTCTGCACTGTTCCAGGAGCATAAAGAAGAAATGAAAGTGTAAATCACGGCGCCTCCCCAACGGCTTTCGCGCAAGGCGCCGCTTGCCACGGGAAGGGGACGAAGTGAAATAAGAAATAAAATACCTGCCTCCTCAGCCCACCACCATCCCCAGAGCTCATGTTGGGCCAGCACATGGAGATGCCATCACCCCTCTGCTCCTTCACAAAGCCCCCAAGAAACAAGATGGGAACCCATGGGGCACGTGGCTGTCATCACCCAAAAGGTGCCTTCTGCTGGCACCCCATGGCACCCAGGTCGCAGGGCGCTCAACCCAACCAGACCAACGTCGTCATCTTCTACACCGTGGTCATCCTCCACGATGCACCCAACTCTTCTGCCACCGCTCCCAAGCAGGAAGCACTGCTACAAATTCCCCTTTTCTGGTGGCTCCGAGCTAAATCTTCAGAACAAGTTAGACTTTGAAAACAGGTGGGGGGTGGAAAAAAGTAGAAGTTAATTCTCCACCACCACCCCATATTGGCATGAGCGATACACAAATCATAATTCCTAAAAATAACAAATTGCAGAACAGGGTAATCAGAAGTAAATTGATATTGATAAATAAGCTTTTCTTCCGCGCGGTAGGTGGTTTATTTTAATCTAATGAGTTTTATATTTTCTGAGCTTTCAGATTCCATGATGAAGAGTCGTCCGCGCTAGAATTACGAAGCACTTTGAAATATTGTAATTTTATGGCTCATTTTGTCAGGACTCTCGAAAATGAGATTTGTTCCCAGTGAAAAAAAATTTATACTTTCTCCCCTTTCCATTCCCCGCGGCGAAGGGAAAAATTCCCTCGTTAAATAAATATAGACCGGTGCATTTGTATGCGTTTTGGGCTGGAAGGACGGAGAACGTGGAGCGTCACCACCGGGCTCGGGAACGGTGCAAAAACGGGAAAACAGAGGCATTCAGCAGAGCTGAAGCTATTTGATTGCCAAGTGGACCACCCCACGCGCTTAAGCACATGAACCCCACAGCCAAGGGCCCATTACCTTGTCCAGCCCCTTCCCACGTGCCCTCATAAGGTCCAACAGCAATGCAACCACGGAGCAGAGCATGAACTTCAACGTTTGGAGGCTCTTGGGCCTCGAAACCCCCAAATTAACCCTCATCCTACTGCAACATGATTGAAAGCCACACTGCAGCGAGGAGGACACGGGAGGGTGGGAGTAGGGAGAAGCCCTGGGGCACAATTTGAGCTTTTTACCCCTAAAAAAGCGTACACGAGCAAGTAGGCCAGCCCCACATCCCCGGGCTTGCTGAGCCGGACCATCTGGGCAGAGCACCCACTAAGAAACCTAACACATTAAATCCTTTTTAAGATGTTCCCCCCGCCAGCTGCCTCTGTTATGGGGGGACATGGAGCATCTTGGAGCACCTGCATGCTGCCCTTCACATATGGGGTATACAAGGAACACAGCGAGCAAAGAGCCGAGCTTCGCAGCACCTGCCTCCTCCCAGCCTCATCTCTCCTACTTAATGCAAAGAAAAAAAAAATAGAGCATCAATTTTTACAGTTTCCCATTAAATGCGGTGTTTTACAACTTGGTCTTAAAACAAAACGCTGCGCTTTGACGACACAATCTTGACTTTGCGCGACATCCGCTTTGCATTCGGGAACCAGAGGCAGCTCCGCACTGGAGAGCGGGTGGAAAAGACGGGAATTTCAGTGTGGAGGGATTTCCCTCAACATTAACCCCCCACACACTTTCAGAATATCCCCATCAACCCCGACAAACCCCTATTTCTCACCAGGCTCTCTCACCCCCCCCAAGGAACAAGCCTGCCCCTCTGTTACCCGCAGCATTCCCGCATTCCGATGCCATCCCAAGCGCTCCAGGTAATGCTGGAGAGCAGAGGCAGCCCAAAGGACACGCTGCGAGCATGACCCAGCCGGCACCAACATGGGAGTTATCCCTGACCCTGCCCTTCCCAGATTTTCACCCCAAACATCCCCGCTATTAATCCAGCAAAGCGGCCCCTTCCTCTCCATTCTTGCATTAAACCACCTCAACTCTCTCTCCCCCCACTTCTTCCCCAAAAAAGCAGCATTCCCTTTGCATTCAATATCCTTACTCTCTCCTTTTTCTTTCATTTTTTTAATATTTATTTTAACAGGTATTTACTCCTAACAAGACCCAGGTATTTATAACGCACACCTATACTCCTAATTGCAGCTCGGCAGGGACTCTCCTCTACGTTACCGGAGCATCCACAAGTCTCGCAGCTCGGAACAAAGAGGCTGATCCCGCACGGAGCAGACTAAAAACCAGGGGAAAAAGCAAAACGTGCCGCAAAGAGCCCACGATTTAGATGCACCTAAGCGAGTGCTGGACCCTGTGCGGTAGGAGGAGAGCGAAGGCAGCGGAGCTGGCCATTTTTAATAGGGAGCAGCCTGCGCTCCTCCACTTGGAGCATTCCCTTCAAATAAAAGCTCCTGGGATGACTCCGGCCGGTTCGGCAGCAATAGGATGTGCGTGGGGGTCAGTATTCCAGAGCGACAGGAAAAATGTATTTAAATAAGAGGATTTCTGCCCTCCTCCCCCCCTCACTCCCGCCTTTATTTTTTATTTATTTATTTTGTGCGCACCCCTGTGTTGGAGAATAATGCAAAAAAAGAGCAAGCAAAGAAAAGAGAGGGTGGGGGGGAAAAGAAAAAAGGACAAAACCAAGAGTTTCCCGCGAGATGAAGGAGGATGATCTGGGGGAAGTTGCCGATTTTTCAGAGCCACGCGGCTATTTCGGGGGTCGCTCCCTCCGCGCTGCCGGCGGCTCCTGCGGCCCCGCTCGCCCAAGAAACTTTGCGGCCCCCTCCCCCGCCTCAGTGGAATGGGATAAAAAAGAAGAAAAATGTGTTTTTCAATAAATAAAGCCCCGGCACGGCCAAGCGGCGGGTGCCCGCGCCCCCGCCGCGCCGAGCGGCTCCCACGTCCCTCCCCGCGTCCCCCGTGGGGACCCCCCGTGGGTACCTGGCGGCTCCCGGCGCCGTCCCCGCCGTCAGCGCCCGGCGCCCGGCCCCATGGCACGGAAAGTGAGACGGAGCCAGCGCCGTGGCGGGCGCGGGAGGAGGAGGAGGAGGAACAGGAGGAGGAAGGGGAGGGGGAGCCGCGCGGCTCCGCCAGGTGATGAATATTTCATCCCCCCCCCAAACCCGGCAGCTCCCAAACCCCGGGACCCCCCCACCCCAGGCGAGGGGCTGGGGGACAAGGGTGGCCCCACGGGGGGCACACACCGCGCAGGAGGGTAGGGGCTAGGGCAGCGCGCGCAGGAGCGCGCCCGGGGACTCGCGCAGCAATTACGGCACGCTCTCTCCTCGCGCTCCCTCGGGCCCGCTCGCTGCGGGCGAGGAGCGAGCTCTGGTCCGGGCGCAGGCTCCCACCGGCCCTTCACACCCCGCTGATGCCTCCCGCTCCGATGCCACAGGAACCTGGGAGGATTCCGCTTCCCCACTGCCAAATACCCCTCTTGGACACGGAGCGAGCACAGCCACAGCGGCCGCCCTCCCGCACGCTCACCTCCACACTGGGGTCCGTGCTGGTCTGGTGGGGCAGGAGGTGGTAATGAAGCCTCCCAAGCAGCTTCTGCTAATTAATTAGCCCAACGTGCAGTGCTGGTTGATCTGAATTGGATAAGGGTCTGCCCTAGGCCCCTGGAGAAGTGGGGGAAGCACCTGCTTGCTCCTGCAGGAAGCCTCTCCCTGGTGTAATGATGCTTCATGGAGCTTTCCCCACTTTTCCCAGTGCAGATGGCATTTCTAGGGGGAAAAAATTCCTGCAAGAACACCTGGGTGTAATGAGCCCTGTGCTTTGGGATGGCCCTGGGCATCCTGCCCCAAAACCAAGGGACTCCTTGGAAAGGGGGGCAACGCAAGGCAAGCTGGCATGCCAGGCTGCTCAGAGAGACGTGCCAGGCCCGGGCGCCGGCGACTCCTCTCACTTTGCACAGCTGAGGTCTCACTTAATGACACCCGTGATAAATCCAGGTCAGGGTTTCTATTTAAATAAAGGTGCGACTTCCTTATGCCTCATCGTGGCCCTCCTCGCGCAGCTCCTGCCCTTGGCTACGCGCAGGGCGCTCCGCGTTTCCCACGCGAGGAGCTCCACGAGCTGTGGGGATTCTCCGCTGTCTGATATCAGGCTGGGCCCGTGCCGCTGTGGGATGTGTCTGCCGAGGTCTGCGGGAATGGATACCGCATGTCCTACATCTCCCTGTCAAGCTTGCTTAAAATCAGCGAGTCCAGGAGTCGTTCCGGGGGCATGAACGCTCACCGTGGACATCTTCATTTCTTTAGGCTCAAAACCCCTGCAGTTGCGGTGTGCATGTGAGAAGGGAAGAGGATGAGGCCCTGGCAGGAGATTTTGGGTGGAAAACGAGATGAGGGAGAGACAGGGAAAAGACCACTGCCACTGTGTTTGAAAAGCTCAGCCACCAGCAGGGAAGAGAAAGGGGGATAAAATGAATATATTGCAAATAGAGGAGCGCGCTCGCTTGTCATTCAAACCAGCGGCCATAGCAAGCAGAGCGCACGGGAGCGAGCCGGAGTGCGACAACCTTCCCGCGCCACCCGCCTGCCTCCCTCCACGGGCTCGTTACCAGGAACCTTTTTCCGAGGCAGCTTCCGTGACATTCCCGCCGCGGCCGCTCGCTCGGCCTCACACGCTCAACCCCTAAATTGCACCGCCGGGCGTCTCCCATCGCCTTCCCCATCTGCAATAGGACGGGGTTTTGTCCCCAAGTCCTTTTTCCTTTTGGGGCTGGTGACTTCTCGTTGTCCAAGCCCGTGCCACGGGCTGGCTTGGCCCTCAGTTCCCCCTCGCCGCAGGAAAAGGTGCCATCTACAGGCACCGCGTCCGTACGGCAGCTCTCGTGCCAGCCCGACCGCGCTGCATTCGCCCTCCCGGCCCTTCCTGCAGCTTGGCGGGATGCTCTTCTCCCGCAGCTCTTCCCACTTGCTGCTGGAGCCAGGGACTTCACACATCCTAGAGCAAATTGCATCCTGGAGCAAATCCCTGGGAAAAATGCACCCCACAGCTCCATACATCCCGGAGCAAAATGCATCCTGCAGCTCCATGCACCACAGAGCATAACACTTCCCGTGGCTCCATGCATCCCACACCAAAATGCATCCGACAGCAAAATGCATCCTGCAGCAAAACGCATCTCAGGGCTTCATGCACCACGGTACAAACTGCATCCTGGAACAAAATGCTTTCTGGAGCTCCATGCATCGTGGATCAAAATGCATCCTGCAGCTCCAGGCCACCTGTGGCTCCATGCATCCTGCAGCAAAATGCAGGCTGGAGCAAAACGCATCCCAGAACAAAGCACATCCTGCAGCTCCATACATCACGGAGCAAAACGCATCCTGGAGCAAAATGCACCCCATGGCTCCATGCACCCTGGAACAAAATGCACCCCTCAGCTCCGTGCGCCCTGCAGCCGAGGGGATGCCCACCTCTTCCTGCACTCACACCAGCCTCGGAGCTGCTCCCTTTCCCAAACATCCCAAGCCTCCTGCTTCCTATTAAACGCATCCGTCACCAGCGCGGCGGGCTGCAGCTCGCAGGTACGCAGCCTGCCCCGCCACGGGCTGATAAATTAGGAGGAAAACTTCCCTCGCTCCGCTCGCTCTCGCGGCGCCGTCCGTCAGCGTGCGAGCCTGGCGCAGCAGGAGCGCCAGCCCTTCGCCATCTGCTCCGAGCCTAATTACCGATGCAGAGAGACACCGGGCTCCACAATTGCACCAGTAAATGCTGTAAATGATTTAAATGCACGCGTATGTTCCCTGCAGAATTCAGCATGCATCTGCGACCCCACCTCCTCGCACGAGGCACGCAAATCAAGGGGAAAAATACCCAAAGCTGATGAACAGAACGTCCCGAGGATGGTGATTTTTATCCCTCCCCTCTTTTTTTTTTTTTTTTCCCCTCTCCGTGCTGGAATGCAAACAGGGCTTTTTTGGAATTACCTCAGCTGCACTTTGTTCGGGTGCATTTTAAAAAACAGTCCATCACTGTCGTGTAAATATAGTACATATCACCCCACAAAAACGCTGGCGGTGCCGTTCCCGAGCAGTGTTTTACCCAGAGCAGCTCAGCCCATCTGTGCTTAGACCCTTATTGCAGGGGGCAAGAGCAGCGTGTGACCAATGTGTTATCCCTGCCGGCTCCCACTGCAAGGAGGCCTCCCCTGCACCTTATTTTTATAATATATGTTTTCCTTCTCCTCCAGCAACATCTCTGGAGTGAGACTGCACTGAGGCAGGGGGAAGCATCACTGAAAGGCAAAACGGGAGGTTCAAACTCCATGCGGATACCCAGGTCAGGATCCCATGAGCCCTCTGAGAGGGCAAAGAGCCTCAGCAGGGTCTATAAGTGTTTCCCTTTCAAAACTCTTTATTAGCAGTGGTATCGGACGATGGGCCTGAGTCTCAAGAGGAAACCAGCCCCTTCCCTCCGTACATCATGGAGCAGTCCATAAAACCAGCACGGAGCACAAGGCTTCTCCCTTTAAAGGCCTTCAGCTCCGCCTGGACTCAAGTATTGCAAACCCTTTTCCCTTTAAATCCATTTGAAGCCAAAGACCTAAGGACTGCAAACCCACTGGCACAAGAAGAAATGTCCTGTCACACTCAGCCCCAGGTGTTTCCATCTCGGAAAGAGCGTCCCATTTGCTGGCAAGATGCCGTTGCATCCGCAGAAGGGCAGCATCCAAGTGTCGAGCGAGATATAGTAATTCTCGCCGTCTGCGGATACGGGATGGGGAGGAAAGAACGGGCAGAACTGAGGACTTCCCTGAGTGAAGATGGTCTGAGGGACCTTCTGAACGCAAGGACACCTGGCCCCTGCTATATGAGGTGGACAACGAGGACGGAGCAGGCGGAGCCCAGCGCCAGCCCCAGCATGAGATAGAAGGTCATGACCACGCCGGCCGCCTCGGCCAGCTCTTTGGGCACGATCTTGGGGCCGTAGACCATGGCGAGCGTGCCCAGATAGCCATTGCTGAGCCCCAGCAGCGCCGTGAAGGCCACCGGGTACACGTCCCAGTTGAAGAGCACGGTCTGGAGACGAGTCCGCGGCTGGAAGTTGCTCAGGATGAACAAGGGCAGCGCGAGGGTCCTCAGGAGGACGAGCGCGGGCAGCAGCCGGCTCTTCGGCCCCGGCGCCTGGATCCAGGCGGTGATCTGCCTCCCGCACCAGTCCGCAAAGTTGTACACCAGGAAGCTCGTCAGCGGCACGAAGTACTTGCCAGTCCACGGGCTGCCCGAGGACCTGTCGACAGACTCGATGTTGGAGGAGAGTGAGGGGAAAACGATGATGGAGATGAAGAAGACGTAGAAGACGCAGAAGCCGAGCACAGCGGTCTTCCTCAGGATGGGCCGCAGCGGAGGGATATCCAGAGCACCGGTCCTTTTGGCTAAAAACGAGTTGCCCGCAGCTCCTTGGGAGCCTTCCCCTACAGAGTTGCTGGGCAGCCCTGCTGCTGGATACGGGGTCTCCCTGCGCCTTTGCATGTAGTACCTGGAAGAGGAGGAAGAGGAGGGAAATCATTAGTCAACAGCTAAAAACTCCGATTCAAAGAGGAAGTTGCAGAGTTTTGGGGGCAGAAAACACGGTTATCGGTGCTCAGTGCACTGGTGGAGCATCTGCAGGTGGGGGGAAGGCAGCCCATGCCGTTACCTGGAGTACTCCAGCCTGGGAAGCAGCAGGTAGACCATGATGCAGACCACGATGAAGATGTCCGCCGTGAGGAAGTAGGCCAGGGCGCTGTCGGTGACGTCGGCCGCCGCTGCCAGGTCGATGACGGAGGCGACGGCGCTGAGCGTGCCGCCCATGGCCTGGCCTGCGGAGGGGACAGTGCAGCGTTGGCACCACAGAGATGGCCACAAGCCACCTCCAGCAAGACAGGGACGCTGCAGCGGGACCACCCAGACCTGGAGCATCCTCTTGCTGAGCATCTCCTGGCCTCCCCAGCTTCACCTACTGCCTCTGCTCTGCCCACGGAGGTGCCAAGTCCTGCAGAGGAGAAGGGCTGAACCTGCCCCAACCCGCACCCGTCTCTCCACCACCTTCTCTTCATCCCCAGACGGGATCTCAAGCCACTGGCAACAAGGCTCATCCCCTTCTGCCAAGCAAGCAGGGATGTAGTAACGTCCCCCATGGGTTAAACTCATTAAAACAGTCCTGTCTTGGCCTGGGGAAAATGTTTCTCTGTCTCTGTCTTGACTTTTTTTTTTCACCCCCCTCGTTTCCCTCTGGGTTTCTCAGCCGTTCTCCAGCACATTTATAATGTTATCACCACCAGGCAAAGCTCCGGGGAGCTCATCACTCACGGCTCCCAACATGTCCCTCGTCACTCATGGAGATGAATGCAAATGCCGAGCGGAAAAGGGGAGAAAACACAAACTTTGAGATTTGCCACGGTGCCGGCATGGGCACTACAAGGCATTGTGTCCTTCTCGCCTTCCCTGTGGAAAAAATACAGGGATCCCACCCATGCCATCGGTCCCAGGGGCCTGAGGGACATCAGCCCCAGGATAGGGGCTCCTTTTCGCTGTGCAGAGGCCCCTTAGCACTTCTTTAAGTGGAACTCAGCAGCTCACTGGGCACTTAGAGAAACAGTTCATGTGACCGACCATGTTTTAGGCAGCAACTTCCCTTTATTTTAGCCCACGAGCTTTTTTTTTTTTTTTTTTAAGGCAAAATTAAGTTTCTAAAATAGACACCATATGACGAAATATCCAAGTGAGGAAAAATAGAAAACCCAAGAGAGCAAAGAAAACCCCCCAACATGATCCCAGCAAGTCACAGCACAAAGCGGAGCCCAACAAGGACCATGCAGGCGAGATTGCCACCTCCTGGAAGCAAACCTACCAGAGATCAAGGCCTGGGAATTCTTCATGGGGAAGCGGCTCGTCAGGCCGAAGATGCTGCTGGAGAAGACGGTGGAGGCGCCGCTGACTACCACGACGCAGACGATGGTGACGGCGAAGAAGCCCGTGGTCCAGGCTGACGTGTCCACCTTCACCAGCACCGTGATCACCAGGAAGACAGCCAGCATCACAAAGAGGGAGGACAGGATGCGGACGCTGGCAGGCACCCTAGGGAAAGGCATCAGGGTTTTCCTGACTCTTCTCCCCACTCTTTTTGGATACTCTGGAGTCAGGCCATTGGGTAAAAGATGCTGGGGACCTACCTGTTGAGAAGCAAGAAGTTTCCCACCAGGCAGAGCACCGAGGGCAACGTGGAAGCGATGGAGATGTAACTCTCAAAGAAGTCCTGCAAAGAAAGAGATGAATAAATGGACAAATAAGGAAGAAAAACGCACCCAGGACACATCCCCCAGCCCATCTGCACGGACGGCTTTTTTCCCCTGAAAAATCCCCACCAGCAGCTAGAAGCAGCCTTGCAGCAGAGATGGCTAGACAACCATCGGGCTCAAAAAAAAAAAAAAAAAAAAAAGGAATAAAAAGGAAAAAAGCAATTTGGGTCCATGGCAGCAGCTCGAGGTGCTAGAGCGTTACCTGGGTTGCAGGGCATGAAATTAGCCGCTGCGAGCGTGCCGGCCAAGCGCCGCGAATTTGCAGGCCACCACCTTGCAGTGAGGTGCTACGAACCCTCCCAGGGTGACTTTTCTCCTCCCACTTATAGGAAAAATAAATAAATAAATAAAAAGGAAATGAAAAAAGAAAAAAAAAAAAAGAAAGGAATTTTAATGGGCTTCTGCAAGAGCGCGCAGGCCGCGGGCGCCTGTGCAGCGGTGGCGCCCAGCGGCGCGCTCCACGCGCTCCAGCGCTGGCACGCCACCAAGGCGGTAAACAACCTCGGCGAAAGGAAGGCCGGGAAGCAAAACACAGATCGAGTCGGAAGAGGGCAGCATGGCCTGGGGAAGAGATGCCCTGGCAGCGCGAAAGGAAGGGGGACGGGTTCAGGCCACCAGCGGAGCCGTGAAAACTCCCTTGTCCCCCTAGACCGTGGGCCGGGTGTTTAGATACCGTAAAGCATCCTAGTGGGTCGGGATCATTCAGAGCTCGGTGCTCTTAATTGCCACCGTGCTTACAAGAACAGGGGGGACGAGGCGGGCAGCGTCACACTCACGCGGAGGTCAGCTCCATGAGCCGCCGGCTCAGGCTGCTCGGAGCAGTTCTGCAGCTTGAATGCCCAGTACTGCTTGGCCGTGATGAAGAAGTTCCAGGGGAGCAGGGAACCGATGCCCAGGATGAAGAAGATGATATAGGCCCCATTGAGGTGGTCGCCGGGCTTCGGGAGGCGCTGGGAATCCAGCGACGGCTCCTCGAGCAGCGGCTCCTCTTCCAGGAGGGAACTGGGGGTTGGTGGCTGCATGGAGGCGCCTGGCGCCCACGTCCCCCTACTTCCACTGCCGGACGAAAGCGGAGAGAGACGTTACGGGGTGGTCAGTGGTGGCTGCAGGGTGCCCATGGGCCGCATCCTGGCCTTCGCCCCTTTGCATCCCACGGGACGCCTGGGCCCCTTCCAGCGCGCCTAAGCATTAACCCAGCCGCTTGGGCTCGGTCCAGCGGCCGGGCTGCCCCTCGCCGCGGTCTCGGGCCCTGTGCTGGGCCCGGTCTTACCGTCGGGGGCCGCGAAACACCCCCGGAACGGCCGCGGGCTCCGCTACCGCCGAGCGGCTCCCGACGGCGCTGCGGGAAGGGGCGGCCACAAGCAGAGCGCGGCGGGGAGGAAAAGGCGAATCCCGTCCGGAAAGCAGGGATTGGGCAGGAAAAGGACGATTTAAGGCATCTCTTCCGCCCCCGCCGGCACGCGCCGCTCCGCCCCGTCGGGGGCGGCCCACGGGCGGTGCCGGCCGGGGACGCGGCCCGCCCCGCCGGGGGGGCGGCCCCGGGGACGCGCCGTGTCCCGGGAATGCGGCGCGTCCCGGGAATGCGGCGCGTCCCGGGAATGCGGCGCGACGGGGAGGCTCGGGAGCAGCGCCGAGGCTCCCTGCCGAGGTTTCTCCTCGGGATTTTTCATCCGCATGGACGTGCCCGAGTGTTAGAACACGCTGGGGAGACGGCCCGGCCAGTAACCCGCGCGCTCCGAGGGTTGCGCCTGGTATTTCCGACCCGCCGCGGCCCATCATGTCAAAAAACGCACTGTGCAGGAAAAAGCCTGCGATGGCATCGGAGCAAGAGAGCGTGACGGGCGCCCCGGATAAACAACACGGGCGCGCGGTTAAGCGGAGCTCCCGCGGCGCCCACGGGGACGTTATCCATTATCCATGCTTGAGAGGCATCCCGCAACATGCAGCTACAGGCCGGCTTGGGGGACAGCCACATGCTCCAAGGGCTGCGGTCAGGAGGAGCTCCTGCTAGACCCCCAAGCATCGTGACGAGCCTGTGGAAGCTGCACAAAATCCCTGCCGGCACTAAACCCAGCAGGAACGGGCAGAGCAATTAAGACAAGAGGAGGCAGGAGATTTTGTTTCTTTTTTTTTATTAGACTAGGAAATATAATTTATTGCATAAAAATTAATTTGTTACAAGAGGAAGGCTAAACTTTATTTACAGTCCTTTAGTTTATAGAGTAAACGGGCGCGTCGCTAGAGGATGCCCGCGGGCCCGTCCCTGCGCACATAAATATGGAAAGAGGCCACAGAGCAAGAGGACGGACACTGCCAGCGGCACCCCGAGGTGGCCTTGCTGAACCTTCTTACCCCTTCCCATCCATCGCCCAACTTCTCCGCTGCTCTAGAGGACGATTACGGGGGAAAAAAAGGGAGTATACGGGCGTAGGACTGAATTCTTTGGTTTTAAGGTCTCTCCGTAAACGCGCATCCATCCTGCAAGGCTCCACGCGCATCAAAGCATCCCTGTGCAAAACATGGACCCAAGTGACTCACTCGCCACGGCGTCGCAGGAAGGCCCTGGTTGAACCCAGGTTTTACGCAGCCTGATCATGCACTTCCACTCCGAAAACGTTGTCATTCACATCTCTCATCTGCCGCTCCGACCGTAACGATGCTCTTGCTCTCACACACACAAAAAGATTTATAAACCTGTCTTTTTCTCTTTTTTTTCCTTTTTTTTTTTTTTCCTAAAAAGGTCTCATCCAAAGATCTGGATAATAAATTATTAGCGTTTCCTAAGAAACTGTTTTTTTTGTTTTGTTTTGTTTTGTTTTTTCCTTTTTCTTTCTTTCTTTCTTTCTTGCGTGCCTTATTAAGCTGTCCGAAGCTCCTGGCGGGAGTAAGTGGCTTCTCTAGCTTGCACCACTCTCTTCCCCCCATGCGGATGCTGTCGAAGGAGGGGAACCAAAGGAAAGGGGGACCTGCACCAATGAAAGGAGAAGGAAAGCCCCCGGCTCGAGAAGCCCTGACCCCTCCCCGCACCGCTGGGAGGAAGAGGAGGAGGAGGAGGAATGCTGTGTAACACTTCAATTGCTTGTAAACGCTGAGGCTCTAAGGCTGACAGTGATATGGGAAGGACGGACCGGGAGTCTTCCCTCCCCGGCAGTTCGGGAAGGGGCCGGCGCCGGCTTCGTCCTCCCACTCGTCCCTCCGCGCCGTCCTTCTGGACCGAGGAGCATCATTAGCAGTCGCCCTCTGTGGCCATGACTACCAGCATCTCGCTCTTGCCCATCTCTTCTAAGGCACTGGCCAAGGTGTTGAGGTCACCATCATCTTGGTGCTTGGCTTCCCATAAGTCCAGGATCACCCCGGTGGGGCTGGCTTTGGTAGCAAAGTAGTTGAGATACCTGCAGAGAAGGGAGAGAGAGAAGATCCCGGTTGGCATGAATTTCCATGAGTCATGACCCAAATGCCAGGGGTAGGCAGAGATGGACGCCATGGAAGCGCTCCATCAAGCCTAGGCCTCAGGGAAAAGCGCTGTTGTCTGCCAGGATGGTGTCGGAGCAGACACAGAGGCTCGCTGTCCTTTGCAGGAACGCACCGATCCATGGAAAGCTTCTGGGCGAGAAGTCTCCAGTCGTTTCCCCTGGAGTTGGGAGCATCCAGGCTGTTGCAGATCTTCTGCCGGATGGAGAGGGGGATTTTGAAGGCGTAGGGTCCCACCTGGGTGGTCACAGCACTGCTGTGGTGCGAATGCAGGCCATCGAAGGTGTTGGCATTCTGCGAGGGGAAAGACGAGGTGAGATGTCATCAGCTTGGAGGAGTGCTGAGGAGAGGCTGTTTCTTCACTCCCCCAAGCATTCTTGGCCAACAACCAACATCCATGCTAGACGTGGTCTCCTGGGCATGAGGATACCTACACGGACCATGCTCCTGGAGCAAAGCACAGCCGCGTGGCCGTACCTTCCTCCTTGGCTCACCTCTCCGAGTGTGACGTGGAGCTGGAAAATCTGCCCTTCCCCTTCCACCTGCCGCACGCAGATCTTGCAGGTGAGCTCGCAGGAGGCCTGGCTGTACCTCTCCAGGGTGAAGGTGCAGTGCAGGGCTCGCTGGCTGCCGCTCCAGATGTGGTAGAAGGGGATTTCCTGCGCACCAAACCCTCACCTCAGCCAAGCCTTGCAAACGCAGCGGGGGCTCTCCAGAGAAATCCCAACTCCTCCCAGCCACACCGTGTTAGTAATAGGCTTGGAGCCCTCCTTTCCTGGCTGCTCCAGCCCTCGGCTCCTCACCTGGTACTTGGCCAGCAGCTTGCTCCGCCACAGCGAGTGGGGGATGTCATGGATGGAGAGGCGCAGGTTGTGGTAGCTGTGCTTGAACGGCAGGGGCTTGGGCTCCTCCAGCAGGTAGCCGCCCAGCGTCTTCTCCAGCTCCAGCACCTCCTGCAGGGCAGAGGGAACTGTGAGATGCAGGACCTGGGTCACTGTGGGAGATGCGCAGGCTGGTTTGCTCCTTTCTCCTGTTGCATTGGACTGCGCTGTCCCCCCAAGCCAGGTCTATTCCTGCCTCATCCAGCACCAGTGACAACAAGTGCTACAAGCCCTGTGAAGGCCCCCATCTACCCAAGGAAACACAGAATCATTATGGTTGGAAAAGACCTTCAAGATCACGGAGATCATCAAAGAGAACCCAGAGCCCTGCTGTATCCAATTCTAACACCACGGTAGCTTGCGTTCTCCTTGTCAGGTCACGCCTTGAGCTTTTGTGACTTGATAGTCACCAGAAAGCCACGCTCTCTGCTGCGACATTACCTTCAGTGCATCTGGCGTGTCCTCCAAGCAGTAGACTTTGAGGCTGTACTCCAGGGAGGTGCAGACGGTGGGGGCAAAGATAGCCAGCTGGAGCCTCTTGATGGCTGAGCGGGAGTAGGGCTCTCCCACGAAGGCATAGGTGCCAAGCTGGTCTAGCAAGACGTGGCAAGACTTCGCTTCCAGCTGGCAGTAACAGGGAGTGTTGAGGGTCTCCTCATCCAGGGTCACAACTTCCTACAGGTAGAGACATCCAGGTAAGACTCCGTGCTGGCCCTTTGCCCAGGGTGATCCCAGAGGTTATGCATCCAAATGTGCTCCCCCCAGGGCATCTTTTATGGAGCTCCATCCCCCAGCAGCCCCACGGCCAGCACCTGCAGGAGGAGCCTGCATCCCTGCTGCACATCCCGCGATGGCCGTGCATTCCCGCTCCGAGCTAGGATGCCGCCTTACCTCCCAGGTGCCCTGGTGGGACTGCGTCTTCAGCTGGAAGAGCCAGTCCGAGGAGCTGACGTCGGCACAGTGGGGAATGGTGAGCACGACGGGGCAGCACAGGAGCAGGCCCGTGGGCCCACAGGTCACCGCAGGGCTCAGAGCCGTGGTCTGACGGCCTTCAGTGGGCAAGCTGGGGAGAGAGGGCAGCCGTTGGCCACAGGGATGGCAGCAGGTGCCAAGGAGCATGGGCAAGCACAGGGAAGGACTGGGGAAGGGGGTCCCAGATGAGGCCCACCACCAGCGAGGCAGGCCAGCTGGGTGGGATGGCAAGGGGCCGAGCTGTGGCTTGACGCTGCCGCCGAGGGGCCCGGCACATGGCGCGCAGGACTCACAGGGCACTCTCCGCCTTGCTGAGGACCAGGTACATCTCGTAGAATTTGCCCTGAGGAATGGCCCCGTGTGGCACCAGCAGGCTCACCCCTAGCACAGCACACAGACAAGCCGTTAGCCACACGATGAATCCAGCCTCCTGCTCCACATTGCTCCGTCCAGCTTTGGATGTGCAGGATGGAGCCAAGGGCCTGTCACCCAGCCACCAGATCTCCCCACCTCCCCTACCAACCAACCACCAGATCTCCCCACTGCCCCTACCAAGCAGCCATCAGGTCTACCCTCATCCCATACCAACCAGCCATCAGGTCTACCTTCATCCCATCCCAAACAACCATCAGTCTACCCTCCTCCCTTACCACCCAGCCACCAGTTCTGCCCTCCTCCCTTACTAAGGGACCACCAGGTCTACCCCTTCTTTGGGCCAGGCCTTACCTGTGCCTGGGATACTGAGCCTCCCTCCCAGATAGCCAAAGGTGCCACTGGCACTGTTGCCGTGCTCCCGGGGCAGGCTGAGGAACTGTTGGGAGCCCAAGGTCTTGCTCCGCACGTTGCCAAAGTTGTCTCTGGCGCTCTCGCCCAGGTACACGCCCGTGGCCGGGACCCCTCCGAGCAGGTCTGTGGCTTCGTGGAGCCCCGTCGAGGAGGAGGCCGTGGAGGAGTTGTACACTTTGATCTTGAGGCTGGGCAGTGGGTCGAGCAGGGGCGAGTTGGTCATGGGGATCTTGTCGGAGGAGTCCTGCAGGGCGTACATGGGGCCGCGGTACATCCCCGCACTGGCCGTCAGGTCTGGCTGCATCGAGGGGTGCAGCAGCTGCGGGTTGTCTGCAGGGACAGCAGGGGGACAGACGTTGGGCGATGGCATTAGCAAAGAGGAGGGGAGATAAAATCACTCCGCTTAACTACGAGGCAAACCTGGGCAGACTTCATCAAAAAAAAATTCCCCTTCTGCTTGTTCCATCTTGTACCCTATCCATCTGGATGATCACACCACCCTTGGGGGACATATGTAGACTCTCTTCTTACCATGCCTGGAGGTCTTGAAGTTGACCGGGTGAAAGCCGCTGGTCAGAGCAGCTGACGAGTCCGTGATGTCCGTGTCGAAATCCCGGCACCTCCTCCGGTACACCACCACACCGACAGCCATGAGGATCACCACAAAGACAAAAACGGCCACCACCAGCCCGGCGTACAGGGCCACATCACCTGTGGCCTCCAGCACTGGGAGAAGAGAGAAAGACAGAGAGAGCATTAGAAGCGCCAGCGCAGCCCCATTCGTGCACGCCAGCGCGCTCACCAACTGCACACACCAGCCTGAGGGAAGCACTTGTGCTGGGTCTGCTGGAAACACCACAGTGGGATGTTAGAGGATGCAGAGCAGAGCTAGACAGAGAGGAGAGTGAAGCCCCCAAGCGCTGGAGAACACCTGGCCACACGAGCGCAAGCAGCACGAACATTAAGCTTTTGCAGCAAGAATCTGCAGACCACTCTAGCTCACGTGCGTGAGCTACACATCCACCCACAGAGATCATCCAGGCTATATCCACCTCCACGAGGCAGACCCAGGGTGCCCTGCACGCTGCCAAGGGGCAAAGCGTCACGTCTACAGCGAGTGGCAGTGTCTGAACGTGCTCACTCGCACCGCTCGGCCCGTCCCTTCCTCTTGTTCCCCCTTCACGCTCTCCAGCATCTCTCTGTTTCTATGGTTTCATGCTCGAGTGCAACCCTGGCCTCAGCCTCGCGATCATGACCAAGTTCAGACTATTTCGCTTCCAGCGTGGATTTACTCTAAGGGAGAACTCGCGCCAGCTTTGCCAAGCAGCTCACAAGCTATTCCAAGCCAGCGCCTTCTCTCTGCTTGCTGAGCAGGGGACTCACCCTCTACATCAGCCTGTTTGGAGGCCAAAAATGCCAGAAACGGTTTGGGAGAACCAGGCCCTGATGCCTCCAGGGATGTCTAACTTGGGGAAGATGAGGGTAACTCAGCAGGGCGTTCTGGGGGAGCAACGGGCAGATGTCCACAAGTGGGAGCAGGTTTCCCAGCTGGCATTCAAGGGCATCCAGCAGCCCTGGAGGGACTCGTGGCCTCTCGAGCACAAGGCACAGTTTAACACACAGAAAAGCTCAGGGGCAGGTTTCGGCTGCCCGCTCTCCTTCCCCAGGACCCAAGGGAGGATGAACCCTACCAGGGATGAAATGAGATGAAACAAAACCAAAGCAATGCATCCCAACGAAAGAGAATGGCCATGAAATGAGGACTTACGGTGGCTTTTGGGTTCGCTTAGAACTCTTTTATCTGTTAGGGAAAACAAAGTTAGAAAACAAGCGGTGAAAATGGTGATGGTGGGATGGAAACGAAGCGAAACGAAACGAAAACGAGCCCGAGCGGGGCGCCGGCGGGACGCGGTGCTGCACGACAGCGGAGCGCGCCTTCGCCCCGAGCGCGGCACTCACTGTGCGCGCAGAGCCCGTCCGTGCAGTTCTTGGAGTCGAGCAGTCCGCCGGCGCAGTCCTTGCCGCCGTTGCGCGGCACCGGCGCGGCGCACTCGCGGCTGCGCCAGTGGGTGCACTCCGTGCTGCACGCCGACCACTTGCTCCACTCCGTCCACGCGCCGTCCACTGCGGGAGAATCATGGAATCACAGAATGCTTAAGGTTGGAAGGGACCTCTAGAGGTCATCTAGTCCAACCCCCCTGCACACGCAGGGTCACCTAGAGTACGTGGCACAGGACTGCATCGAAGGCAGTTTTGAAGATCTCCAGAGAAGGAGACTCCACAACGTCTCTGGGCAGCCTGTGCCAATGCTCTGGCACCCTTAGCGTCAAGAAAGTTTTCCTTAAGTTCCTGTGGAACTTCTGGTGTTTCAGTTTGTGGCCATTTCCTCTAGTTCTGTCGGTGGCCACCCGTGAAAAGAGGCCAGCACCATCCTCCTCGCTGCCTCCCCTGAGGCGTGTGAGAGAGCGCGCCTGGCTTCATGCCCACTCCTCAGCACCACCAGCCCCATGGCGCCAAGAGTCCATCCTACCTGGGCACAGCGTGGTGCAGGTGATCTTCTGGAAGGGCTGCCCATCGCAGAAGGAGCCGCCGTTGAGCGGGGCCGGGTTGGTGCAGGTGCGCGTGCGCTTCTGCCAGCCCCGGCCGCAGCGGTTGTTGCAAGGAGACCACTCAGACCAGGTGGACCAGCCGCCGTTCACTAAAGGGGAGGATGGAGAGGGTCAACACACAGAGCGACGCCTCACGCCAGAGCCACGCGGACAAGGGAGCCCGTTCCAGCAGGGAAGGTTGCGGATGGGGCTAAGTCTACGATCCCTCTGTCCTCACTTCTTCGCTGACACCCTGGAATGATCCAACCCCATCACAAGGACATCATGAGGCTCCTCCACGTGCCACGCACCCCGTGCGCAAGACGGTCAATCTCAAGCCTGCTTAGGGCTTTTTTTTTTTTTTCTCCACTCTACAGATGTTTTTTGGTTCTCAAAAGCTTCTGGCAGCACCAAGGCTGGATGTAGACCGTACCATAGACGATGACTGCGGCCGTGGTGCTCCGGCGCTTGGCCACGATATTCTTGGCCATGCAGGTGTAGTTAGCGGTGTCCAAGAGCCGGGCCTGCTTAATGATGAGGTTGTGGTCGATGGTGATGAGGAAGTTGGTGTCCTGGCTCGGATCAATGACATCCTCATTCCTCAGCCACTCCACCTGCCAACAAAGAGGAGGACATGAGGACATGGGGCAAGGTGCAGGGGGCCAAGGCTAAATGACAGAGCGATCTCCGGGTTTCTGGGCCGTGGTGGGAAGGACGCTCACCTCCGCCTGCGGCACCCCCTCGGGCGGACGGCACTGCAGCAGGACCTCTTGCTCCAGCGGCACCTCCTTGCCCAGCGGCTCCTGGTCAAAGTTCTTCCTCAGGTCTGCGGAGGAGAAAACCAGTGGTCACTCCGCAAAACCTTGGTAGGATGGAGCGAGCCTCTCCACAGGAGCAGGGCTATTCCCCAGGAATAACACAGTTTTCCCATGCCTCCCGGAATCACTAGATGGTGCTGCAAGCCTCCGTGAGGGCTTCCAGCCCTGCTCGGCCGCACGGGAAGCCGATTGCTCGCGGCAGGACCGAGGAGGATGCTTACACGCTATGCGGACGTACGCCCGGCGGCTCTTGGTGGTGCCCGCGGCGCTCCAGGCCACGCACTGGCACCAGTAATCCTCCAAGCCGAAGAGCTCCTCCACCTGCTGCCGGGACACCTCGATGTGCACCTCCCGCACCAGCGTCCCTGCGAGGGACAGAGCGTGAGACGCTTCACGCCGGGGGCATCCCAAGCCCGAGCAGTGCCGGGACAAGGGACGGGGAAGGGACACGCGTCCGCTTCCTCCCCGCAACCACCCTATTTCCAACGCGCCTCCCGAGAACGGCCGGGGCGGCGCTCACCGGTGAGCTCGTCCAGGCTCTCGGTGGTGACGTGGTCGTTCTGGTTGACCCACTCGCCGTTGCACTTGAAGTAGATCTGCGTGGCGGGGTTGGCGCGGCAGGCGAGCGCCACGGGCTTGTTCTTCACGATGTAGGCGTCCCGCGGCTCCAGCGAGAAGCGCGGCAGCGGTTCCGCCGGCGCCGACGGGAAGGAGTCGGGGAGCACGTCGCGGTATTCCAGCCCTGCAGCGGGACGGGAGACGTGGCATGAGCCTCATCCCTCCGCATCCGTTCATCCCTCCCTTGCTCGGATCGCGGCATCTCGGGAGGGGTCAGGAAATACGGAGCCAAGCGTGCCAAGGAAGCACGAGGAGCGCTTGGATCCTTCCCATTGCACAGGGACGTGGAGCAGCTTCCAGGCCGGTACCCGTGAGCATCGCCAAGTGGGATGCAGGCAAGGCCAAACAGTAACAGTGCTGCCCGTTTTAATCCCGAGGGATTATCCGCAGCATCTGCTCCCCGCGAGCTCCCTGCAGATGTTCACAGCCAGCGCATCCCACTCACGCGGTGGTGACAACCTGTGGCCCTGGCCAGCACGAGGACGCCCTGTTCCCGCGTTATCCAAGGAAAGCGGCCCCTTTCCAAGGCGTCCAGTCCGCGGGGCGACTGCACCGGGCCGAGCGCGGCGGGAAAGCGTCAAAATCCTCTCCCCGCTGCCGTTATCCCAGCAAACACATGCGGGATTAGGGCAGCATTAGCGGCCGAGCCGCTCGCATCCCTCCCCGCCGGGTCGTGTCGCGGCGGCGCCGCGTGAGGATTAAGCGCGCGGGCAGCAGCGCCGTCCCCGCGGGCGGCTGGTGCAAACGCGGCTCTCGCTCGCGCGCCGCAGAGCCCACTGCCTCCCAAGCATCACTCTGAGCGGATGCGATAACTACAGGGACTTTATTTATTTGCTTTGGCTCAGAAAAGGGGGAAAAACCGAGTGTGCTACGTTTCGGTTGCAAGGAGAGGAGTCATTTCTGCAAGGGGGAAGAAAAGCAGGGAACAGACGGGGACTTGTTGCCCCACAAAGTGCAAGAAATCACTAGTTATCACTCACCGTGTTGGTACAACACCTGCACGTCCATCAAAGGACCAACTACACAACAAAAAAAAAAGGCACCAGAAAAAAAGGCTCATCCTGCCCTAAACTGCCCTGGAGTTCAGCGGAGGGGGGAGGAACCATCACGAGACCTGCTGGGTAAGACCCAGTTTTTACTCAACTATCTTTAAAGCTGCCCTTAATCTTCCAGATTTGTTGCTCCGATCAGAGAGGAGAAAAAAAAAAAAAAACACAACGTGCAAAGGCTGAAAACATTTTTTCCGCTGTCCTTTCTCTGCCCTTTTCTTCCCTTCTCGTTTTACAGCGACAACGGGGGACACGCGGGGAGAAGGCGAGGGGGAGGGGGAAGAGGGATGGAAAGAGGTTTAAGGCATAAAAAAAAGGAAAGGAGAAATAATCCCTGCTGCCTTTGAATACCAAATATTAAGATTTTTTTCTCCCTGCCCCCTGCGCTTCGGCGTTTTATCCTCGCCCACGAAAGGAGAAAAGCATCGGGAAGGCATCGGCTTAGAGGGAACGGTTTCCTCGCCCCCCTTCCCTTCCTTGGGATTTAATCCTCGTGCTGTGGAGCTGCAGGTGGGGAGCCGTGACACGAGCGGGTCAGTGCTCAGCCCAGCACTATGTATCTATATAGAAATACAAATAGAAGAACTGACCAGGGCTGGCATCCAGCCCTGGGCGCTGGTTTTCCAGGCGGGTTTTCCCTCTGCTCGGGCGCCAGCGCGAGGTGGGACAGCCGCGCACCCAGAGCACCTTCCTGTCCCACCATTGAGAACTTCCACCTTTTGAGAGCTCTTTTCTTCCCCGATCCGCCGGCGGCACCGCGCCGAGCGAGCCCTTCCACCTTTTCTTCTGCCCCGTTTCTCCTTCCTCCCTTTGTTCCCGGACACAAAACCCACCGGTGTCCACGGAAAACCCAGGAGCAGGTTTTGCCAGGCAAACGGTACCACCAAGCGCACCTGCCTGGGATCAGCACCCGCATCCTGAGCTTATGGGGACAGATGCCAGGACAGAGGGACATGCAGGAGTCCTTAGCTCTCTGCGGACCAGGATGCTGCTCCCTGGTCTCTACATTGACTTTAGGGAGCCAATATAACCCTGGAGGGACCGGGGAACCTCCTCTCCTTCGGCATTGCCATACGTTGCATCACTGCCAGGGCCTCCCGGGGGAGATTCCGGCTGCTCCGTCCTCCCTGCTCCAGGCGGAGGGGAGCATCCAAGCGAGGCAGCCGAGGAGGGCAGGCAACACGACGGAGACTTCCTCCCAGAGCCGGCCGGGATATTCCCACCGTGTCTCCAAGCGGACTCCGTCTCCAGGAGGAAAATGCCCGGTGGCCCGTGGAGAAAAGACGTCATGTGGGAAAAGCAGCCGTCGACAAAAGCGGCGTGCGAGCGCGCGGGGCCGCGGCGAGACAATAGTGAATAGAGCGCGGATTATGTATCCTGAGCTCGCGGCCCCATGGGAACGGCGTTAGAAAAGCCTTTTTTTATTATTATATTTTGCTCGCCGGCCAAAACAAACAAGTACATAAAGGGCCGAACGCGGAGGAGCCAGGCAGGAAGCGGGGAACATCTGGGAAACATCTGGCCTCAGCTCTCCCGCGCGCCCGGGTACCTGCTCCCGGCTGCGTGCACGAGACGCCACGTCCATGCACTAAGCATCGCTTATTCCAGTCAAGCCCCCCCAAAAAATGGGGGCTTTTACGTTTATAAACATAAGAAGGTTATTTGCCTCTTTCGGTGCGCAAGGAAATCACATCCAAGGGAAGCAGTAAAGGCCCAAATGGCACTGGGATTAGGGAGAAGGACACTCTTGTGCACGGGGTGTCCCATCTCCTGGGAAGAAAAACGATCTCTCAAACATAGTTATCCTTTCCACGAGGGGATGGACCACTTTTCTTCCCTACGCTGGTCCAGCAGCCGCAGGAAGCCATAAAAAACGATCGCGCTGCAGCTCGTTCCCCTTCTCTTTCTCCAACTTTTTCATCTCCTGGCGGCGGTCATTTCTTTTTAATGCTCGCCCCGAGGAAAGCCATCAAATATTAACGCGGGACAGTTCGGAGAAATCGCGCCGGAAACTAGAGGCTCCACATGATCCCGAGTGGAAGCGCAATCCCGCTCATCCATCTCCGCGCCGGTGCCTCTTAGCGCATGGTCAGTCGAGGAGGAGGAGGATGAATGAGCCTCTTCTCTCCTTATCAGCAGCCCGGGGCTCTGGCGGGGCGGCTGCTGATAAGGGCAGCGGTGCCGGCGCCAGGCGGGATCCTTATCTGCCGCTGGGCAGGAATGCGGCCCCCGGGACCCCCAGCACGGGATGCGCGCGGGCGAAGGCGAGGGAGGTCAGCCGGCTCTCCGGAGCCATCCGTCCAGCCCGGCCGGGCAGCCTTCGCTCCCTGCCTTGCAACCAGTTCTGGGGTATTTCAAAATAACAAAGGAAAATAAATGGACGGAAAAAGGGGAAAACGGGGGGTGATGAAGTGGCCGAGGGCAGCCCTATGCCACGTGCGGCACCGTGGGTGCCCAGGCAATGCCAAGGCAGGTATTGACTTGCCTAATTAGCGAGCAGCCTAATTTAAAACCAAGGCACTCGCCTTCTTTATTTGCTGGCGGCGGCAGCGCCATCGCCTCCGGTGGGACGGGAAGGTCCCGGGGAACAAACCGCCCCGGGGTTTTTAGTGTCATCCCACAACAAGTGCCCCCTGGTTCCTCTCTGGGGAAGGGAAAGGTTGGGGGGGATAAATTAAATTAAAAAAAAAGCAAGGGGGAGCACAAGCCTGCGGCTCCCACAGGCGTTACAGCGGGCCTGCAGAAGTAGCATCCCGTTTCCCTTGTCACCTCCATGCCACCAGGATACAAAAAATAAGGGAAAAAGGAGGGGAGAAAGGCTGCCAATAAACTCTCCTTAAGAAAACGTCATCATCCAGGCTGATTAAAAGAGCCCGAGTGTGGCTGCTTCTCATTATAGGCCCAGGTAGAGCTTGGGGCCAGCCCTGTAAGTTGTATTTCACTTTTTCCAGCTCCGAGACTCCTGACCGACACCATCCCAGGCTTTGCTTTAAGAAGCCTCAACAAGCAAACACGAAGGAGAAAAAAAAAAATTAAAAAACCCCACGCTATTAGCTGAAAAAAGAGGAAGAAAACCTATTACTGCAACCCTGCACGTCCCCAGGGCTTTAGGAGTGAGAACTCTCCCGTAATTCAGCGAACTGAGTCAAGGCCTTCCTAAATAAGCATTCGTGAAGTTTAATTACTCCAAAAATAATAATAATAATGATGCCTAATGCCTCTTTGGGCATGCAGGAGCAGTTTCCCCCAGCTCTCCAGCTAACGCTCTGCATTTCTCGCTCCTCCACGTGGGCAAAATTCCTGCTGTTCCTGCCCAAACGCACGGAGTGGAGCGTCTCCATGGCCAGGCTTGCCCGAAACACCAAGGGGCTTCTCCACGGCCACATCCCGGGGCCTCCTTTTAGTTCTTTGCTCCCAAATTATGGGAATTTGCCCCGTCCTGGGAAGAAGAGGGACCCTGAGCTCAGCAGCACAGCCCGAGTGACTGGCGCAGCCAGCAATGATCTCAGCCGGGAAGCATCGCAAGGGGCAGTCCCATTCCCAGCAGCTTGAAAAATAGAGGATTTCTCCTTTTTTTTTTTCTCCCCCCCTCCTTTTCCTTCCCTTTTAACCCAAGCAGATGCCACCTCCCCACATCCCTGCTGTACCCTGAGCCAACGGCCTCGCTGGCGAGTGCAGACGTGACCCGTCCCGGCGGCGGCGCGCGGGGCCGGTCCCGACACGCCGGCGCGGCCCGCGCGCGTTCGGGGCCGACTACAAAGCGAGTCGCCCCGGTTTGCATAACCAGTCCGGCCCGGCGTCGCCTTTCAAAGCCCGGCTTAGTCACCGCGCCGAACCCAGCCCTCGCCGCTGCCCAAATCTGGAAAAGCGAGATCCAAAAGCCAGCGCAACTTCTTTTTTTATTACTACTACTATTATTATTTTTATTCCTTGTGTTATTGTATAAATGTTAGGGCCCTAATGCTACACCTCAAGCTTGCACAGACGCCCGCCTACCTGCTTTTAAAGCTGCTCTTTACGGGTTGCAACCCCGGAGCTGAAGGCCAGGGATAACACGCGCGGCAGCGGCGGCTCCTTCCATGCAAAACCGGGAGCCCCAGGTTATCCCCGCATGGTATTTTTAACATTCACAACCCACGCAGACGCCTCTACCAGCATTTCTTGCTTTGCCACTACAGAAACAGCAGCACAAAACCTCCCCTCTCGAGCAGGGATCTATTTCGTGCGGACACACCAATAAAAATAACTAAAAATGGAGGAATTGCAAAAAAAAAAGGGGAGCGGACGCTTGGCCTCAGGTCAATGACTATTTTTAATTGCAGGGCAGTTGCGTTTCAGCTCGCCCCCGCGCCACCCGGCCCAAGGAGGGGGTGGCGGGCGCTCCGGAATAGCTCCGATCCCGCACGAAAAAACACAGCAGCGCCAGCCAGCAGCTGGCAAAAACACCCGGCCCGCTGGCTCCTCCGGGTATTTTCACCACGGGGATGGGTATTTTCGCCTCAGGGTCCTTCAGGGGACGCGTCCTCCCAAAAGCTGCCACTTGGACACTGCCACAGAGGGAGGTGACAGGAAGGCCCGGATCCGAGTCCTTTTTGGCTTCTTGCCTTCTCTCGAGCCCGGCTTCTTGCTGGGTTGGCAGCGGTGAGGAAAAACAAGTCGGAGAAAAAGAAAGAAAAATAGAAACCAAGCTGGATTCCTCCCCCAAGTGCCACTTCCAAGGGAGTCTGCCTTCTTAAAAGTGGTATTTTTCCATTTCTCTGCTTTTCTCCACCCTCCCCCCTCCCAAAAAAAAGTTACTTCTTCCTGCCATCATCACGTGGAGAAACCTGCACCTAAAAAAAGACGCTGTAACTAAGACGCCAAAGGACGAGGGCAGGGAGGGGAAGGGGTGGGAGCAGCAGAAGCAACAGGTCTCACGGGTGTCCCCAGGGCCACCTCCTTGAGCGGGGCCAGAAACTCCAGTCCAAGGAAGCACTGGGAGCAGGACGGGGAGCCCTGGGAGAAGCGGGGGCCTCGGGAAAGGGGGTCCCCCCCTTTTTTTGCATGCAACCTGCACCTCGCAACGTGCATCGTTTCCCAGTGCTCCCCGCAGCCGGCACGGGAGGGACAGGCACCCTCGGGAGCTCGTGTGACGAGTTGTTTTCTTATCGAGCAGCTCGGGAGGGAAGGAGCTCGCGTTGGAGCCCCCATTCCCGCAGCAAAAGAGGGGGAAATGCATCAAATACAAGGATGAGCACATATTCCAAACATTCCAAAGAGGAGTCCAGCTCCAAGCATCGCTCCTCTCCCTATTGCAAAATAACACAGCAAATAACAGAGAGCACCTCTGTTATTAAATATAATGATTTCTCGCTCTGCGACGTCCCTCCCTCCTTAATGCCAGGCGGGGACGTCTCTCTCCCGAGCCATCACCCTCGCTCCGCTCACACAAATAAGGTTTTCCTGCTCTTTTTCCACCACCACCCCCCCCAGCTGGCGAGCGGCGCTGCCACGGCGTCCGCTCCGCTGGGAAGTGAATGAGGCCATTGCCGTTCCCGGTTTGCGGAGCACACTGGAGCTTTGTACTGCGAAGGCGGAAAGAAGGAAAGAAAGAAAATATATATATTAATCCAACTAGAAAACAACCTCCCTTCCCAAAATTCCTCCTCGCCTTAATTGCACTTCAGAAGCGAGGGCTTGGCTCATTTTCCTAGGGAAGCGGCTTGTCAGGAGATGCCTTGAACTGCCAGCGCAACAAAATCCCCGGCTCGGCGCGGCTCCGCGGCGCCTTCGCGGCCCTGTCACATGTCCCCGGGCCACGGGCAAGCGGCTCCGGAGAGCTCGAGTCCGGAGCGACAGCCCCTTCCAAACTCCGGAGCCGGCAAACTTTGCGGGTCTTGGCTAGGGCGGAGGATGCGTTATTTACCCGGGTGTAAAGAGCCCCAAACGAAGGCGGTGTTAACGAGTCGCAGAGCAAAACACGGCGGTTTGACGGCAGCAGCCCGAACGCGACAGCGGGATGGATGCTCCTCCACGGGCATCGCCGCGGCCGAGCGCCCGCGCAGGAAACTTCGGAAAAACCCTCGGAAAACACCGCTTGGCTCCTCAACCCAGCGGTAGGTCGGGTTGTGAAAACGCCCCCGGCCCAACGCCGGGCTGAAAAAAATAAACGGGGCGTTTGGGGAGAGCGGAGATCCCGGAACGACCCCCGACGGGGCAGGGGCGGCGGCGCGGGACGGCCCCTACCTGCGGCGCGGAGCGGCGCGACGAGGGCGAGGAGCGGCGGGAGGAAGGCGAGCAGCGGCGGCAGGAGGGCGAGCGGCGGCGGCAGGAGGGCGAGCGGCGGCGGCAGGAGGGCGAGCGGCGGCGGCGGCAGGAGGGCTGCGGCGCGGCGCGGCATGGCGGGGCCCGCGGAGCCGGCGAGCGCGGATCCTGCGCGCCCGCCTCGCCGCTCTGCCCGGCGCCGCGCGGGGAGGAGCGCAGCGCCGCGGCGCCGCCCCCGGCGCCTGTCGCGAGTTGCGCCCGGCCTCAGCCCGCTCCTCCCACCGGCCCCGCCGCGCGCTTTGGCGGCGGAGGGGGCTCGTTTGCCCTGGCCTCCCCCGCCGCATCCATCCATCCATCCATCCATGCTCCCCCGGGCTGCGGGGTGTTAAACGTGCAGTGGCGACAACCCCCCCAGAGCGCAACAACCCGGGCTGGCAACAGCCCGAAAGCGCAACCGGCCGCTCTGCAATGGGGACCAAGCGGCGCAAGGGGGAGCTCGGGACCGAGCGGAGCAGCGCGGACCCCCCCCGGACCCTTCCCCCCAACCCCCGGCATCGACATTCACCGCCCCCCACCTGCCATCCCCGAAAAACGGCGCCGTTTGGGCACTTTGTCCCCTTCTGGCCACTTTGTCCCCTCTCCTATTAACGATGCTGCTGCCGGAGGGATGGGGAACGGGCTGTTAATGTGTTCCCCGCCCGCCGCCACCCTGGAGCCGGGATGGGGAGCCGAGTTGCAACGCGAAGCCGCGGAAGCCAAATCAGACAGAGCAGAAATAAGGAAAGCGAAAGGAAAACGAAAGGAACGGCCCAAAAAAGAAACCCGGGCCAAGCATCACAAGCAGAGGGGGAGGAGGGCTCCCTGCTCCTGCAGCCACCTATTCGAGGCTATATATAGGTACATACATCCATATATATATATATATATATATACACATCTATATCTCCTGTCACAAACAATCGGCAAAATTCACTTGTTTGCCAACTTTGAGGAGTCAGGCTGTGTTTTTCCACTGAACGAGCACCTCTAACTCGGGCTGCCTTTAAAACTCAGCAAGGCCAAGGAAAGGCAGCAAAAACTGCTCCCTTCCATGCAGGTTAAGACAAAACCAGCCCCAACCAGCACCTCTTAAATGGTTAAAATAGCCTGGGAACGGGTAACTACTTTTAATTGCGGGCAGCTGCTCTGCTCCTCTGAGACAGGGCAGTGGGGGTGAAGAAGCCCTCACTGTAATTACAGGCTGCTCTTCATTATCCTCAGCCCTGGTGGGACCAGGCGGCGGTTTTGGCATCCTGCTGTGGGTCCTGTGTTCGGAGCAGAACGCCGGGGTCCTCCCGTGGAACACGGTGCCACCGTGATCCGACCTGGAAATCGGCGGGGCTGCGTGGGTTAAGCTCAGCGGTGTTTAACTCGCTGTCTGGAATTCAAAACATGAATTAAAGCCATGCAAATTGAGGGTTAGCCTACCGCAATTTTGCAATTCGGGGAACGTAGTGCGTGACAAAGTGCCATTAAGCGCAGGGGCTGCTTTTCTCTCCAGGTATTTACGCGATTCCCCCTGCTTTTCCTCCCCACGCTTTTCCAGTGTGTGCGGCGAGCTGCCCGGGCCTCAGCCCTCCAGGGCTGTCTTGGAGGGGAAGAGCCGCTTGCTCTCCGGGTACATCCCTGGGTGCCGGGCTAGGGAAAGCACTCCGCTTCCTACCGCATTTCTTCCCTGCGAGATGAGCAGGGGTCGAGTGTTGTCACTTGGATACACCCGGAGCCTCTGGAGGGGCTGCGGAGGCTCCCTGGCCGCCAGCGTCACCTCCGTAATTTATCGTCCGCGAGGTGCAATAACTATCCATAATTCACCAGCAATAATGTCCTACAAGCTCAAGCCTGCAATTTAGCATCCTGGGCCAGCCTCGCGGCACGGCCGGGGTCTCTTTCTCTACTGTTTGCTTGTCACTTTGCCACCGATCTAATGGCCATCGATAATAGTTGAGTAAGAATTGATGGAGAGATGGATTTAATTAACCCCAGTGTCAGCCGCCGCTGTCTGTTTGCGTTAATGGAGCGGCCCCCGGGAGAGGAAAAACGTAACGTTTTGCCCAAAAGGTGCTCCCTGCTCCAGGCTTGTCCCAGGCCTTGGAAAGATGCTGCTTTGGTGAGAAATTTGCCTTCCTGTTTTGCTCATCCCAGCCCCAGACACAAAATGCCTTTGCCAAGGACATCTCTGCAGCCCTGCCAGGGACGCTGAGGGTCGGGGCAGGGGAGGGACAGAAAAAAAAAAAGAAAAAAAGAAAAAAGCCAAAAAAACAGGATTTAATTTTGAAGATCCAGCTAGCCTTATAGCTTTTCAACCTCAGGAGCAGGTGAGCCGATAATAAAATAAACTGCCCAGGGAGGAAATGAATATTGGGTTTTGTTCCAAGCGGATGAGTTCAGCCAGAGTCTGGAAAAGGGGGGGGATGGCAGGACTTGCTCTGTGACAAACGTACTTTGACAGCCGGGATGACAGAGTTACGAGCGAGGAGGAGGCCTCGCCGGGTGTCATTCCTCTTGTTTTCCCGGCTGTAGCCCGGCCCAGGTGACCATGTGTCACCGCCCGGCACAGAGGAACATCCTCCGCCGAGTGACAGGGACATCCCCGGCGCGACAGGGGCATCCGCCAGCCGGACGGGTCTCAGAGCTTGGGTGATGCGGGATTCATAAAGCCCCTTTCCGAGCGGGATGCAGGGCTCAGGAAACGGCCTGCGCAGTCACCGTCTCCAGAAATTTATATATATCCCTGTAGCATTTGTCCGTGACCGTCTCCTGCAGACCTTTCCCACCCAGCCTGATGTTTATGCCCAGGCTGGCCTTGGGAGAGAGGAATCCATCCGTCAGGGCATTTGGGGTAATTAACGGGAATAAAGAGGGATAATTAACGAGAATGAAAAGAAACAAGCCCAGGCAGCTTCTGCTGTCCTGCTCGCTCCCGTCTGCTCCCACCGACCTGCTCCGTGCTATTACTCATCGCCCCAACGTCTGCCCAGATGGAGGAATCCGGAGCGGCGATGCGGATGCGCCGCTGGATATTGCCATGGCCACGGACCCGCTCTCCGGCCCCGTCCTTGAAATCCAGCTGAAGAAAAATACGGAAAAAAAAAATAAACAATTTTAATAATGTCACCAAAAGCAGATAGGGGTATAAAATCCCATTAAGAGCTGGAGTGGCCCTCGCCACGGGAAGTGCTCCGGCTCTTTTCCCTCTCCACCGCTCGCTCCCTCTTCAACCCCCTGAAAGGTAACCTTTAAAAACCCCGCGGCAGCGCGATACTTAAACCTCTGGCATTTACCTTTGCTTCACTCTGGCTTTTATTCCCTTCGAGGGGAGCAGGGCTTTTATGCTCCAAGAGCACAAGTTGTTTTTTCCCCTGTCCGTGGTTGTTTTTTTTCCCGCCCGCGCAGGCAGGGATTTTTGTGGCCAGCATCGCTCTGTGGGATGGGAAACTTTCTTTGTGCTGGAGATGACTTTCTGCTCCTGGGACTGGCACCAAGACATCTTTTTTTCTCCCCTCAAAAGCCCTGGTTACGTTCCCTGCGCCCAATTTTCTGCTTGCGGTGCTGCCGGAGCGGCCCTTCCCGCGACATTTTGCTTCCTAAAATGGGATGCGACAGCTTCGAGTTAATAAGTCCAGGAGGAATACGGATAAGATATACGGTGTCACGACGTGTTGTTAAAATAACAGGTGAGCTGGGCCATTTGGAGAGCTTAATGGGCCCCAGTTTTAAAAATATCCGTGCTCCACTTCATGTGACGGATAACAAATCTATGGAAGATATGGATTTTCCTGCACGGGCCCTGCGCCGGACTCCAATTGCAGCACTTTCCCCAGGGGATGTTTTTTTCCTTAGGCTGGGCAAAAATAAACGCGGGTCCTCAGCCCTGGGCAGGCTTAAAGGCTGTGGGAAGGAGAGCGGGCGCGAGCGGGCGCTGCCAGCACCGGCGAACCAAACCCGGGGCTCCCGCTGAATTATGACTCACAATTTATAAACCATTACGTGCAATGGATTTCGACTCTATTTATTGCAATGCGACTGCTAGCAGTTCAGGAATCAATTTAGCAGACGCAGAGGGAAAGGCGGGAATTATTAATACGTTTTCTATAAGCGCCGTAGCTCATCCTTGCCCCGTAAATAACCGCGAGCTCTCTGCTTGCTCATGGCTCCTTTATGGACACCGGATCAAGGGGAAGGTCCTGGATTCTCCTTGGTGCTCCCCAAAGGAAATCCTGAGCGGAGCGCGCAGGCCTGGCGACCCGATGGGGCGCACAAGGTCTTGAGGACGGTGCTGAGCGCGCACGCGTGCCTCCTCCGTGAACGTAGACGGGTTTCGAGCTAAGGGCATGGAAGAAACGCTTGAGCGCCCAACTCCAGCGACAACAGCGCCCGATCCTCTGCAGGCACAGCACGAAGCTCTGCGCGGGAAGGGACCGCGTATTCCAAGCTCATCCCGGGGCTACGCAGAGCAGCGACTCACAGGCCCGTTACTGCGGGAAATTAGGGCATCTGTCACAAAAGGTTTGACAACATCGGCTCTTCCACTTTGGAGATCGGCAACCATATGGCACGCTCCAAACGGAGAGGGTTTCTCTCCAAATTAAGGAACTGAATGAAAAAGGAGGAGATTAAAAGAGCTGAAGTGGAAGCGTTTCTTACAGGATGACCTTTTCAAGGTTTCTCCTGTAACAGAGGGAAGAAAAGCGACTTCTCTTTTTGAAAGAAAAACTGAGTTTCTCAGATGTTCCCATGATTCCCGATCCCGGGGCTTTGAAAAAGCAAAGAGACACCAAGAAGATACCAGGAATGAAGCCCACCTGACGCATTCATGTTAAGAAATCAGCTTTTTCCTCAACTCTTCTGCACCTTCCTTTGGTCTCCTCTTACGCAAACCACCCAAACAAGGAGCACTTCCCAGGCCTCAACGGAGGTGCAAATGGAGGCGAGCAAGTTCACAGGTGACTATTTTAATGGAGACTCAATAGAGCAGATTAAATCTAATGGTACTCGCTGCTCCTGGGCTCTGTTTTCCCTCAGAGTGATGCCTTGCATTAGGCTTAGCTGATCCGGAAAGACACGGATAGCCAGGAAAGAGTCGCATCAGTTACATCACTTAAAAAAGTACATAGAGAGACCCTGAGTGCGAGCAGTTATCAAATCTGGTCTCCTCACTCTCACTCCTCTTCCTGTCTCAGAGCAGGAGACAAAGGGAGCGGGAAGCACTATTTATTATATCATTTTGCTTTTTCTAAACACAATCAACCTTTTTCTTGGCATTTCATCAAAGATAAATAGCCTGATCTTGCTTCCATTACTGGGGAAGGGAAAAAAATCCCTTTGGCTTCTCCCGCTGCAATGTGAAATCTCCCAGACTATCAGCACCGCGTGATGGTTTTAAGAGATTTCTCCCCATCTTCTTCCCTGTCCTTTTTCCTGAAGGCGCCTGGTTTAAAGGTACTAGAGTGACAAAGATGATGAAGGGACTGGAGCATCTATCGTATGAGGAAAGACTGAGCGAGCTGGGCCTGTTTAGCCTGGAGAAGAGAAGATTGAGAGGAGATTTGATCAAAATGTTCAAGTTCCTGAGGGGTGAATGTAGGGAGGATGGGGCCAGGCTCTTCTCAGTGGTGGCCGGTGACAGGACAAGGGGTAATGAGTGCAAATTGAAACACAGGAAGCTCCATCTCCATGTGAGGAAGAATTTCTTTCCTGTGAGAGTGACAGAGCCCTGGCACAGGCTGCGCAGAGAGGCTGTGGAGTCTCCTTCTCTGAAGATCTTCCAAACCTGCCTGGATGCCACCCACTCTGGGTGTCCCTGCTGGAGCAGGGGGTTGGACTAGATGATCTCTAGAGGTCCCTTCCAATCTCAACCATTCTGAGATTCCGTGAAAACAGTATTTATCCGGGAATCAGCCTCCCTCCCCATTTGCTGGTGCAGCGGTTCCTTGGGTGGGACATCCACATCCTGTAGGACATGGATTTGGGACGAGAAGGGAAACGAAGAGGTAGGGGAGGAAGGAGGAGGTGAGATTCCCTCTTTCCCTTTGCTTATAAAGAATTTTCAGGATGGATTCAATTGCCAGGGTATGGACTAGCCACTTTCAATTACAACTACGGGTGAATAAAAGTGCCGAAACCCCTGCTTTTAATTAAAAGACATTCTCAGTTCCCACCTAAGACACAAGAGCAACAACAGAGGTTATTAGAAGCAATATCAGTCTAATCCGATCTGATCTGATCTGCGTAGTTACCAGGCCTAGCTAACTATTGGTATTGATTTTATTACTAATATCACTGTCGCAATAAGAAATCAACCATGGCACATAGTTTTGGCTCGTTCCTCACGCTGTTCATTTGGTTGGCTTCAGCTCAGCCCAATAATATTTTTCCCCTTGAAATCCATTTCCACGTTTCTCTCTCAGGTCTTATCTCCTTCTCCTTCTTCACCTCCTGCTGCCCTCTCATCCTCCCCACCTCACATCTTCCCTCTCCTTCTGTTGTCTCTCCTCTCTCTTGGGCTGCCCCCTGCCCTCCACAAAACAACTTCAAGAGAGATCAAAGCCCACGCATGAATTTTCCTAGTCTGAATTCAGCCAAGGAAGCTTCCAGCAGATATGAGTCAGCAAGGCAAGACAGAGCCGCTGGTCACTGAGAGAAACTGCCAGGAATTTGAGGAGGATGAATCACCCTCCAAGATGGGCTAGAACCTCTCAGCCTTTCTCCTCTTCATCATTCAGCCTTTCTCCTCTTCATCATTCAGCATCATTTTTTTCAGGACCTGAGTGAGGTGTATAACACAGGAATGTTCTTGCACCTCTCCACAAAAACTAAGTTGGATCCGAACACATTTGGTGCTAGACACAACCCCTTATTTGGGCCACGTGCAATGGGCAGAGTGGGTGCCAGTTGCCACGTGTTGCAGCACGTAGAGACTGACTTTGCTCCCAGAGAGTTCTGTTTAACTCGGAGTTAATGGAGGTTTACTTGCAAAGCTGATGGTTATCTCTGACACCTCTTCCTTGCTCGCTCAAGAAAATAAAAGCTCGTGCTACTCCCAGGCTCTGGAAAAGCCCATGTAATGGACACACTCTTTGCAAAGCACATCTCAGCCAACAGTGAGTCAGGTGTATCAACCCGAGGGTCCTGGGACAACAACCCAACTCCTCATTGCTCTTGGGTCAGCAGCCCTACTCCTGATTGCTCTGCCATCAGCCCCTTCACACACAAGCAACAAATCACAGTGTCATCACCTCAGCATTGGAAGCACCCTGAGGACTCAAACCAGTTTATTTTGTTGTTTTGTTTCCCGACATCTCAGACTTGCTTGGGTCCTGCCACCGGCCATCGCTAGCGTTGCTCCTTCTCACACAAGAGGCAAACAGCAAGAAAAAGTCACACGTACAACGTATAAACACAGAAAAGCAGCAATTCAGCCGTGAACACGAAGCTTAAGGATACCGCTTCTCACTCCCCAAAATATTAACTTAATATTTGTGCACGCTCAGCTCCTTCTTGTGTACAGCTGACAAGAGCCTTGCCAAGGCATCGCCAGAGGCACCAACACTTCCATTCTCACTCAGCAGCTCCTGCACACAGAGGGGTCCTTTCAAATGGATGAATGCTTTCATTTTCGTCTTCAAGCGCAAGGACTTCCTCCACGGGGTGATGTTTTGCTAGAGGAAATGATTTGAAAGCAGAGATACACTTGTGATTTGATATAGCTCTTCAGGAATTCCTTGTAAAGTCAAAGGAGAGACAAGTTCTCACTTTGCAGGGTTACCCAAGTCTCATTTGAATTCCTCAGAGCTTTGTGGGATTTTTTTTTTTTTTTTTGAAGACAGGGAGTGAGCCAATAAAAAGCAGATACTCTTTCACAAGGCATTTGGTCATTTCTGCTCTGAGGTGGAACAGCAGCAGAAGAGTCTTCCTTGGGGTACCTTGGCCCCAGACCAGCGCGACGCAAACCCACCAGCTCCCTTCTATCGGTGACATCCTTATTTTTGGCCATGGATGCTTCCCTTGATGAGCCTTGAAGGAGGACAGTGTTGTTTCTCTCCTCAGCCATGTCCCGCTTTCACTCCAGTGGTGCACTGAATCGCAGAGCTTTGTATTTTCCTGTCAATATCCCAGTCGGATTCTACCTCCATATATTTAATTTGAGACGAGTGCTGCAGGACCTCTTTTGTTAGTTGGATACCTCGTGCACATGGCTATTATTTCTTTCATAAAAATCAATAAGGGCTTAGGAACAACAACCACCAATAATAACAGAACATCTCTCTCCGTGTCTTTGTGCCGCAACATGCCAAACCACTCAGAAAAGCAGTAGACAACAGTCCAAGCAGAAGAGGAGGAAATTAGTTGCTTCCAAGCCAGATCTGGTCTACCAGCCCTTGGAAAGTCTTCTAGCCATGAAGGAGAGTTGCGTGGAATTGTGGAGAATTCTCTCAATTCCTTTGCCTGATGATGTATATATAGATAGAAAAAAAAAAAACAAGAGAAGCTTAAGAGCACCACTTTGAAAGCCATAGGCAAATTCCCGCTCTTGAAGTGTTTTTTGGACCTGGACAAGATGCAAGGACACGTGCCCTTGAGGTTTTCTTCCCTGCTTTGAAGCAGGAAGGATTTTTCCCATTGTTCACCTAGAGGAAACAGCAAAAGCAGTAGGAGCTGAAACAACCCAAGATCTCCTAAACCTACGTTCACATCAGACTGAGCTCTTCTTCCCAAAAATAAACCTCTCCCAGGGGACCCCTCACCCAGACTACAACCTGTGCTGCACATTTCTCAGGTTGCATCTGGGTTAAAGAAAATATCTAACATTCTAATATTGCTCCTTTAAAGGTTAATATATTCCCAGCTGTAGCTCCGAGCTGAGGTTTCAGCCCAGGAACAATCATGCTGTGGCAGAGAAAGTATCGAGTAGACGACCTAGGTCTCTTCCATCTCTAATTTTTATGCATGTGTGACTCCTGTTTCATTTCTTTCCTTTTCCGGTTCACCCGTCCAAGGCGATATAAGACTCAGGCTAAACACAGCTGAGGTCTTATCTGTACCACAGCTATTACACACGTAACATCAGCACGTGCCGGAGGACCCATGATCTTCCACTGTTTTTTCTTTGCACATTGAGGAGCTACTACAAGAAGACGCATTCAGCAAACAGCTCTTCAAACCATTTAAGGTTTCCTACAGTATCCCAAGCCAGAAAGCTTTGGCAGGTGCTTGAAAATATAGAAAAATCAAGCATCAAAAGGGTGAAAAACCCCCAAACCCCTGTGGTTCTGCCCCGGAGAGTCTGACATCTCACTCTGCAAGGGGGCAATGCAATCGCTCACAAAACCCACTGATTAAGGGATTACCATTAATTATCACCGTGGCCCTGCCTGGGCCGCCTGTGATACGGTATCTTCCCATCGCCAGGAAGGAACGGACGGATCCCAAAGCCTAGGGAAAAGACGCAGGTGTAAGAAGGAGAGGAGAAGATGGCTCACAGAAGCGGCATGGGAGGAGATGGAGGGAAGGAGAAGGTGGTATCCACCACCTCCTTGCTTACTCCGGGGGTCATAGCTCTGCTTTCCATCAGGTAGCGAGACGGTCACCTCTACTTCTCTGGCACGGCAGAAATTGCTATTTTTGAGGTCACATATTTGCTAATTTGCAACCTCTCCCAGCCTTTGGGAGAGCTAGGGACCGAGAACGTCACAGTGACTGATGACACTGCATCGTCCCTGTCCCCTGGTGCCCAGCTAGCGATGCTTAGGATCACCTTGACTTCCGGAGATGAGTGTCCTTGGGTCAGTGGAATGTCCTGTTGTCAAGAGCCACGAGCTCTTGAAGACCTTCCAAACGGGAACATGTGGAGATCCCAGGCCTCATCAGCATGACCTCTATATGCCACAAAAAATACCGCAAACATCCCAAGCTGCTCACCAGGTATCACACAAATATCCCAAATATCAGGCATCTTAGGCATAATTTGCAAGTGTGTCCCCAAACCTAAAAGCCCTGCATCTCAGTGCACCTCCATATGCGCAGTGTTGGTGGGGAAGGTCCTACAAGGGCCACATGGGATTTGCTGGGGGCAACGTAGGGGTAAGCCCTGGGATAATCCGCCACACCGAGACAGGTCCTTTTTCCCGGAGGGGCCGCAGCCGCAAATTAGGTAGTCACTTTGCATTATTTCCACCGAGTTAACTCCCAACGCCGCCGCCGCGACGCCTCCGTCCCGGAGCGGGGACGGTGGCACCGAGCTGTCCCCGGCAGATGCGGCCCTCCACCCAAATCAAAGCGGCCTCTGGGGGCAGGGGCGAATTTTTAATGGCACAAAGTGGGGGAAATTCATTACCCTGATAAGGACCCAGAGCTGCTGCTTCGAGCTTCAGACGGGGACAGTCCCTAGAGAAATTTCACCGTGTTTGAGCTAATCTTCTTATAAACATTCTTTTTTTTTATTTTATTTTATCCAACATGTGTCAAACAGGCCTGCTAAGCCTATTGCATCTGCAGGGAGGTTGGAGTTTTCTGGGGTTTTTTTTTTTTCTGTTCTTCCCTCCCTTCCTCCCCCACCACCTTTTTCTTTTTTTTGGCTCTTCTGGACATTTCTCCATCACTGAGGCCAGAGCCATTTTTGAGCAAGAGGAAAATCAGGAAACTCAGGCGGTATCTGCTCGAACCCTGCCCTCTAGCTAAGTGCAATCACACCCCAGAATCAGCATCGTGGTGTTTTCAGAGCCAGATTGTTTAAAAAAAAAAAAATCCGTTTTTTGGAGAAAACATCCCCACTCAACGGGCGATTGGAAATAAGGAAGGGGTAAGGGACCTTCATGCACGGACATGCACATGCACGTACGCTCTGGAGACTTAGCTACAGGAAAATCGATGCGAGCTTATCAGCCCGCAGCAGAGTCACGACAATTAAACCTTTCCCCCGCCACCGTCATATATTGAATTCGGGTTGTGATGTTTGTCTCACCTATGCACTGGGAGAGCCGAGAAGCATCTGAGCCAGCCTCTTATAAAGAAAAGAGTTGTCACTAAAGCATGGGTCAGCCCAAATTATTTCCACGGATAACCACTGCTTCTCGTACCCTTAAAAAAACACGGGGGAATGTCTGTCTCGGTGTCCTGGCTGGGGACCAGAAAAAAGGGCAGGTAGTAGTATGTACACAGCAATAGGAAAGCTCTAAGAAAGCTATTCCTGGGTTATTTTTAGCAGAGTCAGAAGAAAAGTGACTGGAAATAATCCATGAAAGCGAGCTTTCACCTTGATTTTCAGGCTCTGGAGATTTCGATAGCCTTGATAGCAATCACAACTTTACCAAAGGCAGAGAAAACGCTGAGTGATACCGAGAGCATAAATCGAGCCCTTCCTCTCTTCCCGCTTCATGTTAAACACCCAGCAAATGGTGGACTCTCTTTTGGTCCTTTAACCATTCTCGCAGGTATTTTAATCTCTCTGTATTAATGTTGGCAGCAACTGTCATTTCCTTGTCTTCTGACCCCACCAGGTTCTTCCCAAGTGTCCCAGATGCCAAAGGTCCCAGCACAGACCACTGGTGGCCGCACTCAACCCCCAATGACATGAAGGAGAAGTGAATTTGGGCAATGCTGTAGAGTGATGTTGGGCTAACGCATCAACTGCAAACCTATTCTAATCGCTAGCCCATATTGCACCACGGTCCGTGTTTGGCAAGTGTTGGAGGCCCTTCTCAAACCAACCTCCTCCAAGAAGGAGCATGGAGGCAGATGACAAGCAGTCATTCCCATCACTGGGCCTTTACAGGTTGTTATCTATAACTGCTAACAAAAGCAAAAGACGAGGTTGATTTTGTGGCCATTCTGCACATGGGGCAAGATCTTGGTAAAGGAGCCATCAAAGGTGCTGCATTCAGTTACTGACCTGTCAAACTCTGCGGGTTTTCTAGCATTTTTTTTTCCCTCAACTCTCTGCTGTTTTACCCAATGGGACACAGAGTTGCACATTAAGATGAGCCACGGCCAGCCCATTAACCGTTCCTCGAAGCCTCCTGGTGGAAAATAGTTTATTAGCTGCTGGAGAATGGCTTCCCTTTCTAATGAACCTTTCCACAGCCTTGAAGAAAAGCCGTGTCTTGCTTTCCTTTTCTAACAAATGGTTTCCTTAGAGTTTAATTACCTTCTCCCTGCTCTTCTTTTGTGGCTGAGTGTCACTCTAACTGTAGGACAAGCACCGCTTGCTCCTTGACGCGGGAGGCTGGGTTTGCTAGAGCTTCACTTTGTGTTTTATATAGCCAGCAAGTGCTGTTCTAGGGTGGCTGGAGACCCTGGGTGACGGGTTTGGGAACAAGGCACCTCATTGCTGATATTTTCCAGGCAAATTCACTGGTCAAGCTGAGAATGAACCCCCAAAACTCCTAATTCGAAAGTCAATGAATTCATTTTGAGTTGATGGAAACACTTCATTTTACCCAAATGCGCACTTTGCTTTGGCTCCCAGCTTCAGTTAATAGTTTTTAAACGGTGTTTTTTAACTGTAGGAATGGCAATGCTGGTGCTTTTCTGCACCAGCTGGTGCTTTTCTCCACCAGCATCTCATTTCCAAGCTCCTATGCGAAACCTTCTGGGAACCTCCCAACAAAACTCGTCAATGACCAAGTTATTTTAAAAGAGCAGACTAATCCCTGCATTTGCCTCCAAAACAAATTTTTAAAAAATCAGCAGCTTCACAATTGCATCTATCAGTCAAAAAATAAAAAATATTGGCTAGGGTAAAAGAAACCCACAAATCTGCTCCCTTGGACACTGAAGTCTTGAAACTGGCTCATTTAAGAGACCATTTATTGGGTACCTACACAGGATGGGGCAAGCTAGTGGCCCTCCTATCCATGCCAAGCTCTCCTATATCCCGAGTGATGGTCACCCACTATCCTGCGTATTCAGCTTCCTGGCTCCACTGCAAAGCAATAATCCATCCGCAATGCGTTGTTTTTAGGAACAGTAACAGATGTTTCAGACCGCGCGTTATCGTGCCGTACTGCTGCCAGAAGAAAGCGAGGAGCATCATTACAGGCAGCACGAAGGCATGGCGTGAATTTTGCCTGGCCACTCATCGCCAGCAGAACTGGAGCACGGCCAGCACAAGTGGCTAATACCCTCTTCTCACTCAAGTGAAATATCCCAGGGGATCATTAGAGACTGCACGTGACCAGTGGCAATGATGAATCAGGAGAACTTAGTACTTCTCCAAGCCAACTCATGCTCATGCCTGCATCATGCATTAGACAGCAGCCACCAACAACGCTCATGTCCAACCTGCTCCCATGGCAGCTTGGGAAGCTCTTGGGACACCCATAGAAGTGCAAAACACTTATTTCAAAAGTGGGGTAAACACAAACAAAAAACAAACAAACAAAAAAACCTCCTAAGTAGCACATGTATGAGATGCATCCATTTATTTCTCCCATCTGTGCTGTATCCCTTCCCCTTGCCACACTCGCTAATTATCCAGGATGCATTTGCTTAAACACGGTGTTTTCCCGGCCTTCACAATCCATCTTCCCATCCTAATGGATCCTGTGGTAAAGTCGTTACGGAGACTTGATGAAATCACAGCTATTTCCATGACAACAGTGATGCAATCAAGGTGGGATTATGACATTACCGCAAGATCAAGCTGAAGGACAGGACGGATTTGCTTACCCTGGGTAGGGGAACCAAGAGATTTCATTCACTCAATGTTTCTAAAGTGCCTGAAGGTCTGCTAATGGAAGGTGCATTTTATTACTTTGTTGTTGTTGCTATTCTGTTTCTATAGTTCTTTATTAAGGACTTCAAGCACACATAGTCTAGAAAATTTCACCGGAACCTGCTCCTGAGGCTAGATTTGCCCATCTTGGAGAGAGGAAGGACCATCCCTGAAGGCCATAGGGTCCCTGTGGTCCCCAAAGGCAGTGATGCCCACTGGAGAAGATGTCCCATTCCCTGGAGGATGGGCTTTTCCTTTGCAAGGATTGCTGATCTCAGCTGCTTTCTCTTCTGACGCTTTAATAAAGTAATCACCTGCCACTGGATCACAGCATGAGTTGTCTACCCATGAAATTAGGTTTGAAAATGGCATTAAACCCCTTTTCTCTCCGTAATGCAAGTGTAACCAGCCCGGGTCCAGTCAACAAATACCAGGCCAAAAAAAAAAAAAAGGCATTTATCTCCCAACCGTAGACACGCTATTGAAGTCACCCCCAGAAGTGATTTCTAGCTCTCTCCCCAGCAATCAAAGAATAAACTTTGGTGGAAATGACACAGCAATTCCTAAAGGATCAGAGCTCAGAGTGCCCTGAGACAGCTTTGAAGATAGCTGGGGCTTCTGGTTTGCTTTTCACAAGCAGGAAAGATGAATATTTCATACACTACATGGTTCAAAAGTTGATTAATGTTTCAGTGTGTGGAAAGCCAAACACAAGAGACAAGTTGCACAATGTAAAAGTCTTCCAGACAGCACCCGCTCTGCTCCGACCAATGCCTCTAGCACGTGTTTCCCTTAACCCCCTTTTCAACCTTGCTCCTGCTGCCGCAGATCCCGTCCTGCTCGCTCGTCCCAGTGGTCCTCCCGCCCCACTCAACCCACTTGGTCAATGGGATGGCCAACGGGTTTTTCCTCCAGCATGGGTGGAGGAGCACAAGGAAGGCACCTGCTCGGGAAACCTGAAGGCAACAAATCCAGCCCCACTGATTCCAGCAGCTCATTTGGCCTGTCCTGCCCCGATTCCCATTCCTATAAGCCTTCCTAATATCTCTCCGTAGACAGGCAGGAAACACGGCAAGGCCCCGCAGCCAATGTTAACAAAACGTGAATTATTAACTGCAGTGTGCGGAGGCAGATATGCCGAAAGGGACGAGCAGGGGGGACTGTCATTTTACCATTAATATGTAAAAGGGGCAATGCTCCCTCGTCCCGCCACAGGGCACCAGCAGCCATCCCACACCTCCCCTTCCAGGGCCAAGATCTGTAATGAGATAACCCGGCTGGCACGTCTCTCAGCCCCTTCTTTTCCCTCCTCCGTGATGAAGGGACAGAGGGGGCTGCAGACAATTAAAAGGAGGTTTTCAATCGGCTCCGGAGAGATTCAATGAATAATAATGGACCTCCAGCTGCTAATGTGCTTAAGGACTTGCAAGGCTCAAGTGCCTCAACAGCTTAAGGGTCTGGGCCACCGACTTCATTTGCAGCCAGAAATGGGAAAGGCAGGAGGAAGGGGGGGCTTCTGGTTCTGACTACAGACGGGAACGTCTCTTAGTTGCTCGCTGGGCTCCTTGCAAGGACATTGCTGCATCTGCAAAGCAGCAAAGTCAGCCTAGGACTCTCAGAGCCTCTGGTTGAGAGAGACATAACCGTCTCTGGAAGGTCTTATATTCAAAGACAGTGATTACGGATAAGAAGGTCACTGATCTGCAGGCTGTGGGAAGCTAGGAGAGCATCTTGGAGATACGTCACCACTGCTTGCCCTGTACTTGCATGGTTTTCTAGGCCCTTGCTATTGACCATATCAGAGAGAGTAACTTGGATGTGGGGAACCTTTGGTTTGACCCAGCATGACTCTCACCATGTCCTCCATCCCTGGCTGGCTGCCTTCACACTCCGCTGCATCCAAGCCAGAGCCCGGCAGCCAGCACAGCCCCTCTTCCCTAGCTCGGGAAGAATCCCATGGGACCTGTAGGCAGCGGCGAGATGTCATACGAAGCACTAAGACGGATTTGAGCTTAATGGGCAGAGATGCTGGCAGCAGGGAAGGGAGAGGGTACGGTTACATAAGCGCATGCCGGAGACTCGCTTGTCCCCAGCACCGTTCGACACTAAAGAGTTTAAAGAGAGAAGTTGTGTAAGGTCGGCCACGCGTCAGCCATACATGGCTGCATCATGCAAGTTTAACGCAACCGGAGCAGGATAAGATCACGGCTCCGCCACGTGCACGCTCATTCCTTCAACCCAAGGAAACTACAGAAAAGCACGAGTGAAAGCCGAGCAGAGCAATTAGCTAATTAGGGAAACTGACTAATCAGCTAATCTACATTTTTTTTTTTAAATCTCTGTTCCTAGGGAAAGCATTCTGGATTGCTTGGGCAGGGAGTGCAGGCAGAGGTGATGGGACTTTTGCCTAAGACTATTTTGAGTTTGAAGCTCCCTAGAGTGGGCTCTGATCTCAGGGTCTTCCCAGGCTGTCTGATCCTCACTCCTTCTGCTCCCCCCTGTCCTGCCAATTCCTCTTCTTCCTGGGAAGGAGGAAGAAGAGGATAACAGAGGAGCTGCCTCTCTGTTTTGGCTTGATTTGGCCAACGGAGATTTATTTGCCCAGGACTCAGCAGCTCTATTGAACCTTCTCCCAAATGCTACCTGGGTGGCTCATACAACTCGAGTGATGCAACGACATCTTATAATGAAGCTGTTGCTTCCCTCTTCTTTGCAAGATCACTCAGCCCAGCAAGGGAAACGTCAATAAGAAGATATTTTAGTTGGGAAGGGAGACGCTTGCAAGACGGATTCCCAACGCACAGCTCCTACCAGGCTCCCCTTCCTTCCCTCCCTGTGTCCTTGCGCGTCTCCGACAGCAATATCACCCCGCTGCTATTACGGATACGCCAGCGGCCTTCGATCAATATTTGTGCAAAGGGGAAGCTCGCACAGCACAGGGCTGCAAATTAACCTCTTGTCCCGCGCTCACGCGGGCGCATGGGGCCTGCAGCTCTCCTGAGGAAAAGCAGGACACGCGTTTCGTAGCGGGAAGAGAAGAGGAATAATAAATCCAAGCACCTTTTTACATTTCTCCCTCGGGTGAGCAGGGGGAAAAATAGCTTTTCTTAATTAGCACCCTAACCTTTTCTGCACAAGTTCAAGGGTGTTTTGGCAGGCTCGCGGAGTGGTGCGAAAGCAGCACGGAATAACAGCGGCAGAATTAGCCGGCTGTAAAGGGGACCCATTTCTTCTGGAGAGCCGCTTAGGACACTTGGTAACAAGAAGCAGGGACACCTCCCAAGGTTGCAGACGCCCGCGTGATAACTGGAAATGTCACCCAAAAGTTTGGGACGGGGATGGAAAATGCTGCCACGTTGGCAGGGCCCGGCCCGCATGCCGTCCCCTTGCTGGCCCGTGCCCAGCGTGCCCGCCGCCGCGTCCGGCAACCCCACGTGCTCTCCCCCTCCTTCCCTCGCTCCTTTTAATTAGCAACTCTGTCTTTGTTCCCTTTAATTAAGCGGGGCGGGGGCCGCGGAGGGCAGGCAGAGCCTGCTGGCAAGCCCAGGAGTTATTACCCCCGCGCCGGAGATCAAAGGGCAGCGGCGCTCGCCTCCTCCTTAATTTGGGCAGCGTCTTTGGGCCCAAGACTCTTCTCTTTGTGGGTTTTGCCGCAGACGGTGCTCCGGGAGCCAAGGCTTCGGAGGCAGGGCCGGATCCCGCCGGGGCGAGCGGGGCCTGGGCTCGGCAAGACACGGCATGAAGAGGAATCCGGGTGGGCAGCAGGGCAGGGGATGAAGAGGAGGAAGAGGAGGAGGAGAGAAATCTACAGCATGCCCTACATACTCCACCTGCCACTTTAATAACTTTCTGGTGGCTTCTTTTTTTGCCTCAGCAGATCATAATTTCGTGCCAAAAGAGAGATCCCTAATGCTCTATCCGATACAGCATTCCTGCGAAACAAGGAGAGTTACAGTATTACCAAAATGAGCCCATCTGCCACCAAAATGCAGCTCACTGCCAGCCGATGCAGGATAGATAACAGTAGCTACAATTCAGGAAAATGAACAAACTCCTAATCTAAGATTAAGGCCCCGCGTGATGCTGCAGCGCCGTCTTTAACTGGGTATCAGAGTTAATTAACTTTCTATTGACGAAACAAAGCGCAGAGAGACAAACCTTGTTAATCTGTCTGCTGCTAATGAGCCCACATCATTAATTTGCTAAAAAAGAGTCCTCCTCTTCCCACTTAACTGAAAGTTTAATAGGGCCGCGGAGCGCTTTCCCATCACCATCCTTCGCTCTTCCCATGGCATATGTTTCTTAGCGCATTATGGGGTTTCAGCACAAATAATTTAAGCTAAACTCCAGTTGTTAAAACAAATGAGCAAAATATCTTTGGTGATTAATTATCCTTCCTCCCACCTCCTCCGTTCTCTTCTAAAAGCGCAATCGGGTGTCCCACAATCCGGCACAATGGTTAGTTCTGCCCCTGGAGTCGAACGCTTTCTTTGGGACCGGTGGCATCAGCACTGGCAGGAGAAGAGTTTCTGGGGCCAGAGGAACATGTTCAAAATCAAAACACGGTTAAAAAAACACCCAGCTCTGCCCCAGGGCATTGTACTGAGCAGCTTTGCCTCTGATGAGGAGCATCTTCCAAAACCAACGTGGAGATGCCCCTAAACCAGCCTTGATCAAGGGTGAGGGGCTTGGGACTGGGGCCCTGTCACATCACCGAGCTCGGTGGCCAAACGCTCGTCCCCTCAGCAGGGAAAGAAAAGGGAGAACCTGCCGCTTCCGCCAGGATGGGGATTTCCAGCCGCCAACCTGCAGGTTGAGGCTGGCAGCGCTTTGTTCCTGCCTGGGAGCCGCGCTGCAGAAACGAGCTTGGGCTGTTGAGACCCAACTCTTCAACTTTTGAAGAATCTATACATCCATATAAAGACAGACAGAAGGAAAAAAAGACACACACACACACACACACACAAAAGGCAAAAAACGAGGACAAATTATGGCTTCTTCGGAACAACGAGGCGCTCAGACGAGCCCCGTGGCCAGGCTTGAGCATGCAGGAGTGCAGAGGTGGGTAGTTCAGCAGGGTTCACGAGGCGGGGAGGAGATTTAGAGATTACAGCACATCAAAGCACCCTTTTTTGCTGTACTTCCCTATCCGCACAGCCCCACCACCCTGCCGGTTGCGCGAGAACCTGAGCGTGCTCGCCGTAAAAGAAGCATCGCTCCAGCCAAGGCAACTCTCACATCAACGTCTTGCAGAGCTGATGGCCAAGCAGACGTTCGGGAGCAAAACCTGGAAATTCGGGTTTGCAAACATTCCTCCCAAGGGATCCTGGGCTTTGGCCCATTACGTGAAGGAGCAGCTCTTGGAGAAGAGGATCTCTCTCGCCCACCATGCAAACAGAGGCATCCGTGATTCCCATCGGCTTTGGGGATCCCCTCTCCTCCCAGCAGCCATTTCTCAGCTCCATATCAATACGGTGGCTAATTTACCAGGCAATAAAACTTAATTAACGCCGGCGTTGCAAAGCCATCGCCATGTAATTATGGTTTAACTGGATTGTAACTAGTGTAATTCCCAACAAATGCTTATGGAATAAAATGGCAGATATTTACTCAATGATAAACTGCCATGGCGCTGAGCGGCCAGTGCCGCGGATGGCACGTGGTGACACAGATTCTCCATTGCTCCAAAATGGACCAAATCCAACCTCAGAGGCCTCACGAACCTCTCGGACCAACATTGAGCATCCAGCCTGGCTTCGTAAGGGCAAGCCACTGACCGACAGCCACATTCCCCTGGAGAGCAGTAAATTAAAGAAATGGAGGTATTACAATTATTATTGCTGCCAGGATAATTGCTGTTATTACTATTGTTATTACTGCTTGGATAGGGGCTCGTCAAGGTTCATCTGGGGAGGGAAAAGCCACGTTCTGCTCGTGGGAAAGAGGGCAAAATGCAACAAAGGCCTCTCTGCCATGAAAGGCTATTACAGCATCAGAAGAGCTCAGGTTGTTACTTCACTGATGGAAATATTAGGGTCACACGCTCCCTAATCCGCTGGTGCCTTCATCTCCCCGCTCAGGAATCATCCCGCAGAGCAAGAGAGGGAAGGGGGAATTCTGGCCTGAACAGTGCTGCCGAAATCAGCTCCAACTTCAGCCCTGGGATGCCTATTTCTTGTGGAAAAGCAGCAGCAAGGAAGCCTGAAGAGCAAAGTTAGACAAACCACTTAACCTCTCTCCCCCAAAATGCTTCTGGTTTTTTTTTTTTTTTTTTTTTTTTTTGGTGAAACGTGGATAAAGAAGACTGCAGCGTTTCTCTTCATTAGGTTAGAGCAGCTGCCAAGCTGTAATAGCATTAAGGCTGGAGGCACGGCGGGTAATAGCATGCAAATTGCTCCAAAGGCATCGTGAAGGAAGGCCGTCGGCCGAGCAATGTGCGGAGGACACCAGCAAGTGCTTCCAGTGCCATTTCTCCCCCCTGCTTTTTGAGATGTTATTGAGGAAGGTAGTGGATAAAAAACGTCTTACTCTACCGATCCAGATGCGGCTCTCATGGGACAAGTCACTACAAACTCTTTGCAAGGGATCTGAGGGAAAAAAAAATGGCCTGCACCTCATTTTTTTCCTTCAGGAGGTACCAGCCTTTGCCACCAAGCCATGAAGGCCACCATGAAGCCACACCATCACCAAAGTCATGCTGGAGCACGTCTTGAGCCAGTCCAATTGCACAGAAGATGTCTCCCATGCTAAAGGGCTGAGAAACCCCAGGGAAGAAACACGGGGAGCCCAAGAAAAAGAGGACCCTCATTTCAGTATTTATCTACTGAGACCCAAGCCTGCACCTTACGCACAGGGCCAGGTTTTGAAGATAAGGGTGCAGGGGATTAATTCAGCCGGGCCTTCTGGGGAGCGCGTGCAGAAATAAGCAGATGTTTTTGCAGATTTTTCTGTTTCATGCCTTGGCTGACAAATGTTTGGAGAGAAAAACATGTTTCGGGAGCCCTTCCCGTTCCCCGCACCCATATGTTATTTGTAGCGTAATTGATCACAAGCTGAGCTACAAGGCATAATTGCTTTCCTGTGATTGCATGACTAAGGGGTGATTATGTATATTTTTTTCAGGAGTGGAGAGCTCAGAAACTTTCAGATACATCAACTCCATCAACAGACGCAGCAAGAATATGGCTAAAAAAGGTAACCCGTAACCCCAGCGAGGCGAGGTTCAGACACCATAGAGAAAGCCCCAGGGAGCACATGGATCTTGCAGGACCGGCTCTGGAAATTCAGGAGGCTCCTGCCAAACCCCTGCTTCAGCAGGGCCTCTTCCAAGCCAACCGCCTTCACTGGGGTTAAAACAGACACAAGAACTGCAGGTTTTCCATTTTCTCTCTTCTCTGCCCCTCTGCGACAATTCTCTGCTGCAGAAAAACATCAGCAACTTCTCTCCGTGACTTTGTTCCTGTGCAGAGCTGGAGGCATCATTGGGAGCAAGCTGTCACAGCCAGTGATGGCTACTTAAATAGATTTCAATAGATGGGAGTTTGATGGATGTCAGAAGAAAAGGGGAAAAAAATACATATCTATTGATCTTTTCGGGTGCAATCAGATCCTCCCCCAGGTAACTGCAGCCTTTTGCCTTTCAGAGCTGACATGAAGAGCTCTTTCAGTCCAGCCTCTGGATGCTGCTGTTTATTTCTCCGTCTCCAACTGAGAGCGGTCAAAAGGGATGGACAACATTTAGTTTAAAATTACCACAAATACAACCTCGGGCAACTTTCCTCACCGCTAAGCAGAGCCCAAGCCCACAGGGTTGTACCCCAGTACCACGTCTTGCGTACTTTCTGGATGAGGATGGGTGTTGCTTTATTAATTGCTAGTCCACAAATCACTATTGGGTCTTTTTGGATTGTCTAAGAGAAATAGGGCGGGGAAGGAAAGGTGGAGTTGCACTGATTAGAGCTGATTGATGGGAACCACCAAGAGGTCTTCCAAGACCTTTTATATTAAGTCTCTGATCCTTTTGAGAGAGAAAAAGCAAACCCCAGCCTGAGAAATACAAGATTCAAGCTGCAGGAGGACTACTGCCCTAGAAGAGGAGGGATTTCATGAGTTTGCTCCACCTGATTCCCTTGCCGGGCCACCAGAAAGCCTTTACCCAGGTCCTCACCTTCAGCAAGACCTTCTCTGGGTGTTTCTTCTTGGCCATGAAGACAAACCCTTCCTTTTTAATCCACATCACCCTGGAGAGGTTGCTTCCACTCCGAATGCCCACAAACTTGACCACAAGGATGACCAGACACAACCCCCTTTCAGAGATTCGATCCCAGGCTTGAGTCACTGCAAAAAGAGCCTGTGAAAACGGTGCAAAGCCTCATGCAGGGCCACCGCGATCGTTAAAGCCCCTAATTATCTACTTTCCTATCATTAAGCCTGATTTAAGTAGCTCCTTGGGCAGCACTCTGGGACATGACACCGTGTTGGGCATTATCCACGTCCCATCCGCTCCGCTCTTTGCCCTTCCCCGCTCAGCTCCTCGCAGGTAGGATAACGCTACAAGCCAAGCTAAATATTTAATAGGAGCGCTAATGGCTTTGTTAAGTGAGGTTGGGGTAGGCTGATCAGGGGAACATCTCCCTGCTTTAGGATGACAGAACTGGGTTTGCGCTAATGGGCAGCCCGCGTGCTCCGGTCCCACACTGGGGTTGTCCTCGCGCTTCTCTCTCAAGGCAAGGATCTGCCTGGGGTCCTAGGAGAGCTACAAGCAGATGGCACCCATCTCATACGCAGCGTTGAGGAAGCGTTGAATAACAACTTGCACCAGAACACTCGCAAGATGAGGGATTTTTCAGTATTTTTTGTCCTTTTAGGTAAACGGAGCAGTTACTCAACAAGTCCTCTTGAGAAAAAAAACAGCCTTGGGATGCTCTGCATTGGTCAAAGCCGAGACAGCCGGCGCTGCACAACAAACCTTGCTTTAACACGAGGGATAAGGGTGCAATGAGGAACTCAGCAAAGCCATGCCAAAAAAACCCCATTTGCACCTTGCTCGGATTTTCCTGACAGTTTGCAAATCCCATCAACAGGAGATAAAACCACCCACTGCTGTTTCGGGGCCAGATGGTAGTTTATGTTTATGAAAACTGCAATTTGCTTTCATGGAAACTAGTAAAAGGAGAGCGAGCAAACCTGGAAAAACACATCTTGCCCTTTGGGGAAGAGTGTATTTTATGGACCACTTTTGCCACCACTGCTGATCTGAAGGAACGTGGCAGGGGCATGGGGCAACCCAAGAGGGCAACCATGGGATCCAAAGACCATCTGCCAAAAAGGACAGCTTCAAACACTGCAGAAACCCGTCCCTATGCTAGGAATTCCCAAAACACCTCCCAGGAAGCAGCTTGGAGGAGAGGAAAAGCAAAGGAGACCACATGCTCCAGCCCGCGGTCTTCCAAGAGATGGAAGTTGCTCCGCTGCGTGATCCAAGGTGGGAAAGGGCATGGAGAGGATGTCGCCCTGCTCTAACTTGCCACCTCATTGGATTTTTATGAAGATGTTCTTCTGTCGCAATTCTGCGATTTTTCATTCTCGAGGCAAATTTATTAGAGGCGTACTTAAGCCTGATTAAATTAAGTGACGCGGCATTAACAATTAAAGTTTTTCTTGGTTTTCTAATCTCAGCACACCACAAAAAGAAAGCAAACGCCGCAATACAAACAGCTATTTAATAGCACAACGGAAGGGGCAACAACCCCCCATTCTTCACGGGCTCGCAACAAGCGTTCGTTATCTCCCCTTAGCCCCTCCGTCACAAATCACGCCGGGGCCTTGAAGCAAAAATAGCAACATAATGTCATCTGTTTCCCCGAGATAGGTAATAGCACATTTTGCACACAAACAAACTCAACTTGCACGCCACAAGGGCCCTCCTTGCACGCCTCTTAACTTCTCAGGCTCGTTTTAGGGCTATTTCCAGGCCAGCGATGGCTTTGAAAATGAGGCTGAAAAAGCTTTTCCAGCTCACTTCTTGTTTTGATTTCCGTTAGGCAGCAGGAAAGGGCAGACGCTGTGTTCCGAAATTCAGGATTTGCCTCCCCTGCCTAGGCATTAAAGCTGCACTTTGCCTGCACTGCTCCTTCCCAGTTTCTTCCAGCTTTATCTCAGCTAGTTTTAGATGGAAAACGTAGAGCATGGGGCCCATTTCTTTCCCATTAGCCCTGCTACAGCATTTAGCTAATTCAAAGGTTACGAACACAGCAGCATATTTAAGCCATAGCAGGCAACCTGTGTCAAGCCCTGCTTCTTTTTTTCCCCTCCCTGAACTTTAAAACCAGATGTCTTGGTGGGACGATTGGATTCAGCCCAAGAAGTGGATCCATGCGATGCTGCCGGGCATCCCCCGGGCACGTTCTCCATCCACACAGCTCGCTTTCCCCCCAGCAGAAAACTTTTTAAGAGCGGTGCAAAACTGGTTAGATTGAAGTATGAGAAAAAGCAATGAAAAATGGTGAACAATTTTTAAAAAAGAAAACAGGGAGCAGGCTACAATTCCTGGAAAAAAAAAGCCAGGGGGAGAAAGCTGATGCTTTCAAGATTAATGACTAATGACAAATAATTGTGGCTGTGGAACACCAACAAAAAGGCGGAATGGAAATGAGAAACAGACAAGGGGGGAAAAAAATAAAACAGGCATTAGGTTTGATGGCAAATTTAAGGCCATCAGTTCATAATTGCAGCCATTACAGACAGTATTCTCAAGTGAACTTGATGGAGCTGCTAGATGCAGAGGCCTTATGGAAAATTTGGATTTTTTTTAGCACCCTAAGTGAAGGCTGGACTGTTCACCGAGAGCCGGTCCTAATCTTGCACCCTGAGTGTTTATACGCATCTCTCCCCTAAAAAAAAAAGGGGGGGAAAGTGGGGAGGTAGAGACAAGATGCATGAAATGAGCTGCTTTCCAGCATTTTGGGGTTCCTGTGGTCTCCTTCCCGCATGAGGGGCAACACCATTCCGAGTCAATGCATACATCATTCTGCATCATATATTACCAACAGGGTTTCCAGTTCTGATCTAATTTCGGAATATTTACAGATGGAGCTGACGGATACAGCAGTAACAGCTGAATCACAAGTGGGATCTATGGAGAAACTCAAAACAGGCTGGTGATCATAGACGTGGCATTAAAAAGACAGTTTTTTGGAGCCTACGTAGGGATGAGCAGGTAGAATCGCTGCCTGGGGACCTCCGCTATCATGCTGCACAAGGGGGAATTCCGACAGGATGCCGTTTCCCACTGTCATTTTTTGATCGTAATCCTATTTTTTTACACATGCCCACCAGATGTTCCCCACCCCGTACTTAGCGCGGCCAGATGGCTTTGGAATCGCTTACCCGGTGCGTCCCCATGCCGGCGGCGCGGGGCGAAGGATGCCCGACGGGATCGCTGACCGCTCCGCTCATTAAAATTCCTTTTGGGAAGGCCAAATCGTTTGTGACGGGTGAGGGGGATTGGAAGTAATGGGGGGCCTGGCAAAGCCCAGAGGGCGGGTGAGGGGCTCCATGAGATAATGAGGAGCCGGTTGGAGCTCTTTTCCACACTAACGCGCCCGAGTCAAAGGAGCCCGTCCCCGCGCCCTCGAGGGACCAAGGGCTCCAAAGGGGGGCGGGAAGTGCGGGGAAAGGAGGAAAAACAGAAATAAGACATAAAATAGGCAGACATCGAACTTTCCTTCCCCCCCGCTAAATGCAAGCTCCATTGCACAAGGCAAAAGGTGCATATTAACTGCAATAAAAAAAGGCAGCTTTTATAGAGATGGATTTGCCTGCCCCTTCCCTCGCCAAATCGGGGGTTATAAATTGTGAGTGATCATGTGTGTTTTGGGAAGCGAAGGCAGCGCGCGCTCTTGCAAAAAAAAAAAAAGTGAATTGGGGAATAGATCAGAAAATTCCCCAGGCAAAGACTGAAGAGACAAATCTACAACCCGCTTCTCATCCTCTCGTTAGAGCCGGTGTCATTCCCGCTGCTGTTCCGCAGCCCTCTGAAACAACCAGCTCCACGCATGGGTCTGCAACAAGAGTCAACTTAAAGCCTGAGGTCTGTAGTTGCTTGTAGTTACTAGAACCAGATAAATATTGGGGAATAAAAGAAGCATTTCAGCTATATTATTTGCTTCCATCCATTGGTCTTGCCATGAACGTTAACTACTCTAATTTCACTGGCAGAGCCATTCAAGAAGGGCAGACTTTGGAGCTGAGAGTTTGAACAATGATGATTTTTATCTTTTCTCTTTCAAGTTTTGGGAATTAAAAAGAGCTGTTCCCATCTGGTCCGGGAACGGACCCACCTGCAGCAGTCAAGCTTCAAATCCTGCTGATTGACCCTACCAAGTAAAATAGGTGCCATGAAAGTGCTCCAAAAAACGGCTTATGGAAATCATGAGTCACCACGATTTAGGCAGAAAGGACCAAAACGATGAAATTATTCCCTATGAATTAGTCACTGTGACCTGATAATTACATTGTAGTTAGCGACCGCTGTTTCAACACCTCACTACAATGAGCCATGTGATACACAACCGATGCTTTCCCCGAAATTCCCTTGTATTTCGGAAACATTCCCTGTTTTCTCCAACTGTGCAGTTTCCTATCACATCAGCATGGTGCACTAATCACCATCTCCTCTGGGCAGGGCTGGTTTGGCATCAGAGGAGAATTACACGGGTCATCCAGTTTCCCTAGCCCTTGCCAAGACCGAGGAGGTACGACCTGTTCTTAGGGCGCATTTTTCCGATGAGTAACATCCATCTGAAAACGTATTTCAGGAACCGTGGGAAAAGGAAAGTAAGGGGAAGAAAGGTCCATCGGATGTCTTAATTTCCATGATGCAAGTTGGCAGAAGGGAACTGGTAGGAAGCAAGAGGCACCGGGGTTGTTCTGGTGTCTCCACGGGGTTTTATTACATGGGCTAAGGCCTGCTGGACTGTAAGGGCTGTTTTATTGCTAATAACCGGTCATCGCATCCGCCGTTTCAGTCACTGCATTTCATGGACATGGGCAATAGATTTAACGCCAAAACCTCTCAGCCGGCCATCTGTCACAAGAAGCACGTGGGATCTAGGCAGAAAACCTCTCTGCAAATGCAACCTGGAAGTTGGCTCTGCAAAAATTCAAGTCAGAAGCACTTGCAGCAAAGAAAAAGGAAAAGCAGCCATCAGTGTCTAATGGAATAAAGCCCACCTACATTCAAAAAACAGCTTGCCCCATTTTGCTTCATACAATTTCCCTCTTTGGGCCCTTTGCAGGGAGATCACAGGGTGGTGACAGCCCCATTTTCACCTATCCTAGCTGCAAAATAAGAGCATTTCAATGCCTTGAGGGTTTTTTTTTGCCTTTCCCTGTAAGTTTTCCCACTCTTCCCTCTCCTACCGGACACTGTTTTAAGCAGAATATCTCACTGGGGTGCAGTAACAGCCAGCGCAGAGCCCATTCCTGCGCATGGAGAGGTAGGGTTTTCTCCAAGAGGCAGGAAGCCCCATGAAACGGGGAGACACGCTCAAGGTCAGCACACCGGCATCCTCATGTCTTTGGTTATACCAGAGTCCTCAACCCTGCCCTTGGGGACTACACCAGTTTTCTAGGGTCTTTCCAAAGGCTGCTCAATGAGGTTGTCTCATCCTGCTTCTGTCCAAAACTCCTCAGCCCGCTCATACTTCTGGCTCTTAACTTCTCCAAAGAGAAGACAAGGGGCTTTCAAGGATGGAGATGGGTATAGGGTTACTTCAGCCCTGTGCTTTAAGACACTTCTCGAGCTCTTACGTTTGCCCTCCTCCCTTTCCCAAGCCAGCATTGATTGCAGCAGGTAATTGTTTTCTAATTGGTCTGAAGCCGCTTATCTATCCTGGATAATTAAAGTGAAGAAGAAGAAGAAATAAGAAAAGAAAATGGAACTTAAGAATAAAGTAGCTGCCTATTGACTGCCTCAATCAATAGGTAGGTCACTTTGGGCAGACACACAAGCGCCCTGGGTGAGACCCGAGGAGACCCCGCTCCCACCCACCCTTCTACACACTTTCCCACTTCTCTCCAAAGTCTCACTTTTTTTGCAACATCAGTTTTGACAGCCTTGGTCTCGTGCTGTCTCCAGGACATATCATAAGGCACAGCCTGTGGCTCACTTGAGTTTGGCAATGCAGGAGGGCCAAGGCAAAGAATGGTCCCCTAGGGATCTTCACCACCAGTCTGTTGGTTGCCACCTTCAACCAAAACCCCTGAAATGTGTTTAAGAGCAAGTATCTATCTCAAGAAGGGGGCTCCACCTTCCACAAATGCTGATGCTGCTCCTTGCGACTGTAACTCAAGGACACATTCTGTGAAACGCTCCATGCTTCCCCCACTGCTTCCCCCCCAAAATCCAGAAACCTTCCAAGAAAATAAGGAAGTGGCACCTCTTCTTAGCTGGATTTTCATACTGGCCTCCTCCATCTCTGCTAGCTCAGCGAGAAGGGACACCCAAAGACTTTGAAAGACAATTCAGAACAGCTGGGCCGGGGCTGCAAACATTAGACCTGACCTGCCCTGTTCTACCAAATCAAAAACCCTTTCCAAACAGTCACCCACGATTCAAAAATGCTAAAGAGATTATGGATCGAAAGCACCTAATGTGGCATTAGAAACCTCAGCAGGGATGCATTCAGCCCCTTGGAGAGGTTCAGAGAGTCACCACCTCCATGAAGGCCGGTGCACACTCCCGACAGAAGTAACTTAGAGAAACATGCACTTCTGGGGATTAGCAGATTTCTTTGCAGGGCAGACATCCAACGGAGATGAGATAAAACTCTAGCCCAGGTGCATCCACTTCTGTTCACAGTCAGTGAAGGGATCTCAGGCAGGTCAACAGCAAAGACCTCTGAAGTCAAGCAGGATGAAGGTCCTCTCAAGGCAGGGCAAGGCAGTTCCTTGAACCTTGAGACTGGTTCAGCTGCCTGTATTGACTTCACCTAACCCAATACTATGTTTATCTCCTAGGCAGAGACCTCAGCACAGCAGCATCAAGATGACACATGGGCCAATGCTACTTTCAACACGCCACTTCCAAAGACCACCCAGTAGACCAAGAAGGTTCAGTCCAACCAACCCCAAACCACTCACTAAGCACACACAGCACGGTACAAATGCAGAAGTAACTTCAGACATGTACTTTTTATTTTAAAAGCCTATTTCCACCCCCCTCCTGCCTGCAAATCAACCTGGAAGCATTCCAAGCAGCCACCTTCTTTGTGTCTGTGCATGTAAAACTTACTGGTACATGCTAATTCAATTTAATTACGGATTTACGTCGCTGGCCGCATCGCTAATGCCGCCAATGGACAATATTTACAGCTGAGGGAGAAGCCAACCACAGTTTTCCATGTTCCTGCCCCTCTCGATTCTTGTCTCTGTGTCCCCATCCATTCAGGACTTTATGTGCAGAAACACATGTGCAAAGATAACCCGCACTCTATTTGTACAATTTATTAGATAATCTCTTCCTAATCGAGAACTAATTAAAGGAAGTGAATGCTTGGTTGGAAACGGGGATTAAAACGTGGATAATTATCATAAACGCTACATTTTTTGTTCCAGCCTGGTCCGTCCTCCTCCTTTCCCTCCCCTTCCCCTTTCCCCCTCACTTCCCCTCCCAGGCTGCTCCCGATAACGCTCAGACCATCTCCGAGGGGGTTTGCTTTCACAATCAATTATTTTCTTTTTGTCTCTCTGGCTAATGTTGCATTTGTGTGAGAACATTAGTGAGAACTATTTTCTTTTCCTTGTAAATTCATTTAGACGACAGTGACAGAAGGTGGGGAGGTGGCAGCTGCAGAGGGGGGGAAAGAAAGAAACAGGAACATTAAACTGAAGCTTATGAATTATTTCATCTTCTCCAGACAATCCAGATCTGTCAGTGCTCTGCGTGCAAGGGGATTTTTTCCCCCTTTCTTTTTCTATTTTTCGGTTTTTTTTGGACTCCAAGTTCCCCACTGGCACAAGACACTGATGCATCTCCATCAACCCTAAGACACAGTGACACGCAGACCCAGATTGACAAGACACGAGCTGGACGCACACCAGCAAGGGCACGAAGCCACCTCCTCATTGCCCCACCGCTGCCATCAGTGGTCACCCCTGGAGCAGGAGGGTAGGTGGTGATGCCCATCCGCTCCGTGGCTTCAGGACGGTCCCTCTGGCATGGGGCCAGCCCTCAGCTTTGACACAAGTCAGATTAAACCACCCCCAGCTTCTTGACATCTCTCCCCCAGTGCTGCTCCTAGAGGGATGGGGGCAGAAATCTCCTGCTTCACATTCATCCAGGAGAGACACACCGTTTGCAAACACACAAAATACTGTGATTTGGGGGTGAAAAAAAATCAATTATACTTCATAAGGGTACGTAATGCATAAACGTCTGGACTCATCTATCTTTCTCTTCATCCTTTCTGCCTTGAAGTGAGGTCTTGCTCTCCAAGAATCCAGACAAGAATAACCCTCAGATGAAATGAAAAGCAACCTGGCTGGTGATGCATATAAAAGATGACATCTCCAGAAAGCCCAGACTTCAAAGAGGCAGCTTTCAGCTCATGACTATCCACTTCTTCCGGCCCTCAAGGCTCGTGTCATTATTTGCGAGCCACGGGAATCATTTGATCTCTCCAAATGGCAGCTCGGCGGCCTAGCACACTTCTGGACGTCAAGAAAGTACAAGCTGCCACCAGCAAGGGTCCGCAGGGGTTAGCCTTTGAAAGGACAGATCGAGGTGAAACCACCAAAAGATGCAGTGGCAGGAGGAGAAGGACGGGGGAAAGGAATATTCAGAACAGCTACATGCTTGGATACTTGGAGACACAAGCCACCAAGCATCTTCAAGGAATCACGTCCTCAGGGGGCTCCAGGTAGTGATGCCAGCAGTTGACCATGCCACTGGGCTCTTCACGCATGCATGGGGCTCCCTGGACCAAAAATGCTTCATTCAGCATGAAAACCAACAGAATGCAGGGGTTTCTTTTTGCACTGCCAATGGGGAGGAATACCTCTTTATAAGCGGGCCACTGAATTGTGCCCTGGCGGCAGGTTCTGAGCAGATTGAAGATGTTGCATCGCAGCAGTTTAATAGAGTGTTTATTCCTGTGTGGGAGAAACACTCCATTATCTAGTTTATTAATTGTTAGTTAAGTAATGGGAAGGTGCCCAGAGCAGGAGACGAGCCCTCATCAGTTGTTATTAGCTTAGAAACCAACAGAAATAACATAAAATGGAGATAAATTATCACAAGGGCTGCCCCAAGTGCCACAAACTGACACGTCGGCTCAGAGGGGAATTCACGGGGGAAGCAGAGTTGATGGCAGCAGTCAGCCCAAGTTTATGTAATGAACGGATTTCGTCATCTTTGAGTCTCAACGTCACTTTTCCAGGCTGCGGTCGCACGGCTGGGATCATACGGATCTCCAGGGTCGAGAGGGAATCCTCAGCCCTGCAGGGAAACCCACTGTGTTGGAAAACCGGCGTTTCTGGGTGGAGTGCACCTTCATTCCTTACAAACTCCCAACCCAGCACCTCTCTGCTCAGAGACCCTCAGCTTTTGCACCCTCAGTTTACCAAATCTCAAAGTAAAACCAACAACTTTTTGGGGATCCACAGAGACCCCCCCCAGAAGGCATCTCCCTGTTGTGGGCACACGTTCTCAAGCCTGCTGCTTCCCATTGCCCAGGCATGTTCTTGAGAAGACTGACAACCCAAGTAGAATAGTCCCCCTCCTGCAGGACTACAGGTAGGAAAAGAAGGCTCCTTTCAATGTAAAGGAACATATGGATTCAGGAGGCCAGAGGATGCCCACAGGCAGCTGGACAAGCAAGCCCACTTTAAAAGCATATCAGTCTTTGCTACTGTAAAGAAGTTTCTGCTTCAATGCAAAACAGACTAAAAGGGTCCAGCACTGCTCATTACACAAACTGATGGCATTACTGCCCTTACATGTCATTACACCAAATAAATTTAAATAGCCTAATCAGTTTTGGACTATAAATCAGAAGAGCTTGTGTGAAAAATAAAAGAAAGAAAAGAAAAAGAAAACAGAGAGCCCTTCTCCTCTACAGCTGTTGCCTCGAAGTGCAGTCCAAGTTATGTTTTTGCAGAGCCCAGAAGACCTGCTGATGAGATGTACATAAAGGGAAGAAGATTAGCCCAGGAGATTGAGTCAACACCAACGTCATGGTTAATACACAGGCAGCTCCACGTTACTCCTTCCTTGGTAGCTTACAGCAGTTTAAGAAAAATGAAGGGAGTTATCACATGCTTCAGTTTGTGACCAACACAGCCAAAGAGCAGCCTCTGAAATAAGTTTTAGAAGCTCTAACAGAGAAAACACTGGAAGAAAATAAGCCCCCATAGTAAAAGTCTTCTGGAGAACCTCACTTCTGCTTTTGTAAGCTCACTAAGCTGCTAACTGCTCACAAACAGGCTAACTATGGCAGCCCAATCACACCTGCCTACCACCATCCTTTTATTTAAGTGGATCCAGGTGTGGGATTCCTGAAGGCCAGTGGTCATGCTGTGAGCAAGCCAGATAAGGGCAGAAGGGCGCCAGACCTAGATGAAAGGGCAGAAGGGCGCCAGGCCTAGCTGAAAGGGTGGAAGGACTGCTGACTAAGAGATAAGGAGATCTTGCGGAGAGTCAGATAAGGAGGCAAAGAGTTGACGCAAATAAGAGCTAACCTATCCTGAGCTCAAGCTTTGCAATATGCATGAACCTAATTAAGTTGTGTATAAGAGTGCACACTGAATGTTCAATAAACGAGTCTTGTCGATGACCATATGGTGTCGCAGTCTCCCTTTCTCCTACAAATGGTGACCCCGACGTGATACAACGAAGGGCAATCCTCTCTCGGACAGAAAAGAAATCGGGAGAAGGACGCACCACGGTGGAGAAAGTAGGAGTTGGGTCCTCTGCAGCCAGGACGGTGCAAATCCGCCGAGCAAACGCTGGAAGGACGGCACCCCCGAAGATCATATAGATGGTTTCGGGCCATACGCGCCACCGGAGCCTGGAGAGCTGCAACAGCGCGCTGACGTCAGGAATGGATAGGCAAGTGGCGTATGAATTATTTACCCGTACCTTACAACAATGTAACGTACAGGGAATTGACTTAAAGAAAGAATTACCGGGATTGTGGAAGTTCTATGGAAATTTGGTGAATAGGCTCGTGCAATCCCTGGAGCAAGCTACTGATGAACAGGCCCTCTGCAAGCTTTTGATCTGGTGCAGAGAGAATGGGTTCAAAGCCGAGCCCCACCTAGTATTCAAATCCGATGTGAAAGCAAAAAGCAAAGTGGCCGCCGGAGTCACGGCAGCCTTTGCGAGCACTTCAGGACCGGGACCGCCACGCCACCGACAACGGCTGGTGTTTGGAGATCCATCGCCAAAACCCCCCGACCTGCACCTGCAGCACCTGCACCATCTGCGCCCCCACTTCCGGACCCCCTGTCGAGCCTGAGGAACAGCCCGGCTGGGTCCAGGACTCGTTGAATCGCCTTGAAAAATTAGAGAAGGGGGCCGGGGAAGAGAAGGCGAATGAGATCAAGGAGACTGATGTTGCTGAGGGCTTGACAACAGCCAGGGGGGAGGTGCAAGGGAATTTGATCTGTCTTTTAAAGTGGGGGTTGAAGAATTGTAATGCTTTAAGTAAGGGCAGAAACTGTTATTAGGGCTATTATTTCTGTTTGCTATGTTCGTCTTTATTATGTGTTGTGTCCTTTGTATAATGATGCTGACACGAGGTATGGTTGAAAGGAGGAAATTTGTATGATCTGTAGAGTCATAATGGGATCTTGAGAAAGAAGATGTTTGCCTGCCCGGGAACTGCAAACATCCTCTAAACTAGTTTGAAGGTCAAACACCTGAGAGGGAGGAAGATGAGGAAGGCAGGAGCCTCAGACTGACAGCTGGGACCACTTACTGGTATGCGCATTTGCGCACCCAGGAGGGAAGGTTATGTGACTGAAGGCGGAGTTTGTCCGCCCCCCGGTCTGCCTGCTGGCACGTACTGGCCCTACGTGGCAGGATGCACCGGGCTTAAACAGAGTGCAGAGAGAGGGGGGGTGAGACTCCTAATACTGAGATCCACGTTGTCTCCGCGGGGACGCCCGCCGAGTTAGGAGCCTGTCAGCAACCCTCTAATCTGCCAACTCAAGATGTTCAGTCTCAGTATCCTGCCGACAAGTATTACCTCAAGAGTAGTTATTCATACATTGCTTATTAAAGATGCTTTCACCTGAATAGAGGCTCGCAGTAGCCACATTGTTTTGGGTGATTATTGCCAAATCCCAAGCCCATTCGCACCTAATTGGCGACAAGGATGGGCTTTGGCAATTGAGACAGTGGAACTCACTAGTGAAGTGCACAGCTACGTGAGGTCGTGCCACTAGATAGAAACTATGTTTTTGCTGTTTGTATGTGTAGTCTTTAGATCTTTATTGTATAATATATATCAGCAGAGAGGACTGACTAAGTCCTATTATTAGCACACGGTCATGGTTGCGAGGAACTAGAGGGAATGTGCTGTATGAACCTTTCTGATCATTCAAATTCCATACATAAGCAATTGGAACAATTGCATGAATTGACTACACATTTACAGCACGATACAGGATTCGGCCTTGACAACTGGATAAAAGGTCTCGGTTTGGGCCCATGGCTAACATCAATTGTGCAACACTTAATTACCATAGGGATTGTGTTTATTGCAATTTTGCTTCTTGTACCATGTATCTTTAAATGCTTGCAAAACATGCTTACGCGAATAGTTAATCAAGAGTGGAATACAAGCTTAGTAGCCCAAAAAGAAAACGGGGGAAGTGTAGAAAGCATTGTTCAAACCTGGTTAATGGAAAAAGGACATAGCCAGGCAGAGCTGATACGGAGGGCTTAAGTAAGACAAAGGACAGAGTTTCCTTGAGATAAAGAAGTTGATGCAGCTGCACAAAACAAAGGCAAACAGGAACCGGTTTGATACCGGAAGAATGAAGAACCAAAAGCTGAAATACTGGCTACAAAACAAAACAAAAACAAAAACAAAAACAAAAAAAAACAAAAAAAAAAGAGGGGGAGAATTGGGAATTTTTTAAATTTTTTGATTTATAGATATTGGAACCAGATGGGTGCCAGCGAAATGGGTGAGACCTTGGCTGGAAGCAAACTCGCCTAGATCAGATGCAGCAGGCAAGCAACCAGTACCCTAGCTGTGGAAAGTGTGAGCCTGCAGAAGGAAAACATGGGAGGAAGAAGTGTTACTGTTGTTATTAGCTGTATGTTGTAGCTTTTAGGAGGTAGTATTGCTTTTAACGCTATTATAGGGGTTAATGCTGCTTTTAGTGCTAATGGATATGTTATGCTTTTTAGGCAGATTGTTAATTATAACCAAATCAAGAGTTGTTGGCTTTGTGGAACAGCAGATCAACTCGATGCACCGGTGTTAGCTATTAAGTGTTGGGATGGTGTTGTTGATCCTATGTTGCATTCTACTAGTTGTGCCTTGCTTATTGAAATGTGTATCAAATATGATTGAGAATGCTGTAAAGAAGGTTTGACTGGCTACAATCACTGAGCAAAACGGGTTTGATGATTCCACTAATCTTGTGCATTTTGGTGGTCGTTCCCTGCCTGATTAAGTGTCTGAGACAGACGGTAGACAAGGCGATCAAAGACATATTTTGGGTGAACCATCAAGAATCCTGGCTTGCTCAAAAACAAGAAGGGGGAATTGTGGGATTCCTGAAGGCCAGTGGTCATGCTGTGAGCAAGCCAGATAAGGGCAGAAGGGCGCCAGACCTAGATGAAAGGGCAGAAGGGCGCCAGGCCTAGCTGAAAGGGTGGAAGGACTGCTGACTAAGAGATAAGGAGATCTTGCGGAGAGTCAGATAAGGAGGCAAAGAGTTGACGCAAATAAGAGCTAACCTATCCTGAGCTCAAGCTTTGCAATATGCATGAACCTAATTAAGTTGTGTATAAGAGTGCACACTGAATGTTCAATAAACGAGTCTTGTCGATGACCATATGGTGTCGCAGTCTCCCTTTCTCCTACATCCAGGTGCACCTTTCAACTTTTTAAGTTGCTTCCTTTGCTGCATCTTCCTGGATAGGGTATTTTACTGCTAAATTGCTTATCCGTTGAAGAATGCTCCGTAAACGCTGCATTCGCCTGTTTACCTCGTAACTGTGAGTGCGTACACCTTGCTGAGAACACCAGCACTTTAAAAGGAGGTAGACGAGTCCTGGGTGAGATGACAGGAGATAGAAGCACCAGAGGGAAGCAGTTCCTCGTATTACTTCTGTATGTTTAAAAGCTGCACAGTTATTTCACCATAGACCCCATTTTTATGGATAAATTACAAAATCTATGCATAGAAAACATAGCAATGGACATTGATAAAAGCATCATTTTCTCCTACCCATAGGCTGCTGCTCCACGTCCCAGAGATCTCTACAAGGGGAACATCTTCAATCAGCCTCACCTCCTCTCTGGAAGAGCACTCCCATCTCACCAACTCTTTTCCTTCTCAGGCTGCCTCTCTCTGAACTTAAATCACTTGTGCTTAATGCCAACGTGATTTTCAGCAATCACAGGCACCTGCGCTCCATCTATTTGCACGTCACCCCATCCTGCGTCCCGACGGGTGCATGGCCTTGTAGGCAGCCGTTGAAGATATAGGGAGGACAGGAACACTGGGGTCCCAGCTCTTCATCTCATCAATGCAAAATATTGCTCCTCCTCAGGCGCGTTTTGTCTTGGAGGAAACTTTCAGGTACAGCATTTTTTGGCAAGAGGCAGGGACCAGAAAGGAAGGCAGGATGAAAATCAACTGAGGTTCGTCAAACACAGAAGAACTCATTTTTACAAGTGCCTTTGAATTAAGTATTAGTAGACACCTAAGTTATTCAGCCTGCTTACTGGCAAAGGATGCGTCGCTCTCTCTTGGACCCAGCTCTGATTTTATGGAGTTCCTGGTAGCACGCAAACAGCAGGATGCATCTGGGCAAGTCTAGGGTACCGGACAAGCAGTTGTCCAGAGCATCCTGTTGGCTATTGGGCAGAGAGGGAAGGAAAGAGAGGGGGAAAAGGCTAAAAACGTGTCTGCTGATGCCCTAGACTTCTCCTCTCTCATCCTAAAAAAAGATAGGGATTTGAAAAATTGGGTGGAGATAATCAGCAGTAAACATCTGAAAGTCTAGGTTTTTGACTTGTGTTTATCTTTCCTTCTCAGTTTCTACATCAGAGAAAGCAAAAGGCTTTTGAATGCTTTATATACTGTCATTTTTACACTCTTTTTTTTCCCCTCTTTCTTGGCAATGAATAAAGGCTTGGCTCCTACATCAAACCTCCGGAGTCCAGTCAGTAAACCTCCTGCCAAGGTTATTTCATGACTTACGTGTTAGAGGAGAAACGGATTGCTGCATGGCAGAAATCACAAAAGAAAAACGTCTCACTCGTGGGTGGCAGGGCCAGGGCATGTGGGATCTTCTGGCTCCCTCTAGCTTCAGCAGGGCACAAGCCAAGGCCACCAAAGTCTTGTTATTGGGCATGGACACTCTGTGGGAAGAGCAGGAAAAGGAACATTGTCACCTCCCGTCCCCTCAAGGCAAGGTCGAAGCAAGACCATCCCAGGCCAAAGAAGGGCAGAAGAGAAAGGAATAGCGTTAAATCCCCAGCAAATTATCCAGAACAAAGCGGGAACAGAGGAAAAAAAAATAAAAACTTGAGATACAAGTATTTATGTGCAGGTGCTAAACGATTTCTTGATTAATTCTGCAACCTGCTGCTTACTTGTCTGCATCCCCTGCCTGGCATTTAGCGGTGAACGTATCAGCCCTGCTCGACAAAGAGAAATCTCAGGCTGAAATTTGCCTGATGTGGGCAGCAGGGCAGTAATTGGTTTGAAAAACAAAACATTTGGGGAAAAAAAATAACCGCGAAGCCAATCTGAAACCTTTTTAGCTTAGATAAAGGCTTTGGTTTGCCATTATCGTGTGTCTCGACTTTGCCAGGCCTTATAAAAGAACCTTATCGATACAGCAGATGTTAACTGCAAGCATTACTTAAAAGAAAAAGAGGGAGAAAGAAAAAACCTGCATATAAATATAGATGGAGATAGATAGGTGTGACGGTGAGCTCTCAAATTGCAGGCTTTTGCATCCCTCTATTTTACAGCGAGATATCATCAAAATTAACATGACAATATCTCATTTCAGGAAAGCAACGGCTATCACACCCTTCTCCCCACAGCCCAAACACTCCGGCGGGATTTTATTACAGTATCCTCCAACAAATCCTCTTCCAAAGTCATTAGAGCTGCCATTTGCTCCGGAGAAGGCGCAGAGAAACCCGTGGAGGAGCGACTGGGAAGTCCTTGGGCAACGGGAGCCGGCTTAGACGGGACGAGCTTGCAGATCCCTGCGTTCAAATTGATTAATAACGACACGTTTAAATGGATAACATAAATTAATTTTGGAATTGCACCATTAGTAAGTAATTAATTTCTTTGCTCTGTGAAACTAAGATATCACTGCTATCTAAATCTATAGAGAGAAGAAATGCTGAACAAGGACTCCATTAATGTAAAAATTGATTTTTCCATTTACCCTCTTCTGAGGCCTTTTTTTTTTTCTTTCTCCTCCCTTCCCCTCTCTCCAACGCATTTATTTTTCAAGTGGCTGGAGGTGGGGAGAGTTACCCCGTTCCTACTTCCAGCGGTAATCAAAAGATCATGCATGCTCATTTCAACCAAATGATGTCATTAGGAAGGCTGTTAAAGCCCGAGTTGCCTTGGAAACACAAAATACTGATAGTCAAGGTTGGGCATCCGAGTTCTCGGTGGGCAGAGGGACGAGGAGACCCTGCCGGACCTCGTCACGCTGGGAAGATCACCTCAAGTTGCTCCAGTGGTCCCTTTTTCTTAGCACGGTGCCCATTTTTCTTATTCCTCCCACTGGCTGCCTATAACTTGCACAGAGCCAGAAGCTGTGAATTTGGTGAAAAGAGAAGCAAAGTGAGGAAGGTATGAGCGGAAGGACACGCGAGCCAAAAGCCACCTGCTTCTTGCCATTAGTGGTCTCCGTTTTGGCAGTTCAGGCTAAAAAGGGCACCTGAGTGTCCTGCTGCCCCACAGACTCCTATAGGGCTCAGCACCGATAATGTGAGTCCAGTTTGCCTCCCTCATCCCCCCCAAACAGCTGCTTTTTGCCCCAGTTTTGCATTAGAGAAACGTAGCATCCACACCTGGTGCAGAGGGCAAGGCAGCGCTACCATCCCCACCGGAGTTTGTGTTCCGAGCCTTTCCAGCTCTTTACTTCCCTTTTTTCCTTCTCCTGTCCCAAGAACAACGCGATGTCACCTCCGATCACAGCAGGCCGAGCTGAAGAGACGTTCAAGGGACACAAGCTGAAAACATTTCTTCCAATGCAGGCACTGAAACCCTTGCTGTGCTTAAGAGAAAGGATGGAGCGAGCTGAATTATTTACTGTGTTTTGGCTCTTTCTCTTTTCTTTTCCTTCCTGCTCTCATTAAAGAGGGCAGAGCAAAACACACATACACACAAGCCAATGGGATGAAACATTTACTATCTGTGCAAGGAGCGTTAAATGAACTCATTTTGGCTCCTCTACTGATTAATATGTGGACACAGCCCCTAGTCACTCTTAGGTGTTTTGACTTTGGAAGGGAGGTACCGACATTAATAACATCGCATGATCTTCCTGTCACCTTAGTGAATCACCTTCCCCTTAGAGGCAGCCGTTTCTTTTAAGACTCGTCAATGGAAATTGTTTCAATGCACCAGGAAAATAATAAAAAGAACATTTCATAACATTGGCAGAAGCGTTGCGGGCACGAGCACCTTGAATATTTATTTGCCCTTTGTGCAAGCAGTCTGAGGAAGAAAAAGGCAGCGTGAATAAAACGGAATTGCAAATAACTGCCGAGTAGCTCCATGGTTTTCATTCATGGGAATATTTGCACTGGTTCCTGGGAGCATCGCCAGGGAGGCGACGCTAAACTCCTTGCGGCATCAAAGCAGTGGAGATGGTGCAAGCCCTTCAACTCTCCACCTTTTCCTAAGAGATGAAGCCGTTATTTCCTGCCTGGGAGAGCTTGGAAGAACAGGGAAAAAAGTTGGAGCCTCCTGCCCCACCAGCCAGAGTTGCTTCTTTGCCCCCTTTCTACTTCAGAGTGTTACATTTTCCAGTTTACTCACAATTAGCCTTTACGGAGGGGAAAAATTCCTAATGAGATTCATTCTGGCCGTAGAATTTTATTGAGGAGTTCAGCAACCTATAGAAAGGAGATTGTTTCCCATTATCGTGCCCAGCTTTTTAGAGCGTTTCTCTAGAACCCCGTTGGTTTCAGCCCTGCTAAATTCAATAACTTCCCCGAGGGAGTGCTTTAAGTGTCAGGCTTGATTCAGTTACATAAAGCGATAAGGGAATAATCGTTAGATAGCGCACGGGGAGGGGAGAAGTGGTTCAGGGTGGCACCAGTCTTATTTAAGGACAGCCTGAATTTATAGACGAGGCTGATGAGAAAGTTGGGAGCAAGGAGCCTACGAGTAGGAAACAAAGCCCTGGCAATGCTGTTACAGTCAGATGTGATTAACTGGGATACCAGGGAGACACAGGAATGGTTTCAGAAGGGTAGTTTAAGTGTTTGTAGATGTTTTGCTTAGTTTCATCAAAACGATATCCCGTGCATGCTGCTTGCTATGCATAATGTAAGCTGTGTGCTCTGCAGTTTATACAGGGGCCCGTATTGCTTGCTTTGCAATTAACATATCAAGCAATTAGTAAATCAAAAACTCTAATGCCTTTAAATATTTCTCCTTCCTGGTTATACGAAGGACTTTCCGTGTGCTTTACTTCTAATGGGTTCTCTCGGCGCCTCAATTTTATTATGGCACCCTGAACCGTGACTAATCCCCCCTTCTGATTACAGAGCACAGGCGCAGCCCAAAATCCCAAATCCGGATCCCTCCTTCCTGCTGCCCATCCAGCAACCTCAGTGGCAAAGAGGGAGAGGGGGACTCATTGCTGCAGTGGATGACTTTGGACCCGCTCAGGAGGCACCTGCAACTTGAGGAGGAGGAAGGGGATTACGTTAGTTTTACGTCCCATTGCATCGCAGCAGGGGAAGGGCAATTCCAGCCTCTCCCAGCTCCCTGCCTACCCGGGCATCCATCATGCCCGGGAGCTTGGAGATCAATAACTCCCATTTCTGCACAAGTCAGGACAACCGCAGAGCCTCTTTCCTAACTGCATAAATGCCTAATTTCTCCCTGAAGTGACGGTACTGTTCTCAGCCCTGCCATGGGAGCAGATTTCCCGGTCTGGAATTACAATACCACCCCCACCTTTTTTTTTTTTTTTTTTTTTTTTTTAATGGCTTCTCTGGGTTTATCCCTGGCCTAAGCACGAGACGCTCCATTTGTTTTGGCAAGAACGTCCCCGAGATTTATACCTGTAATTATACAGGTAACCTTTCCGACGGGGATTTTTTTAAATGATCAAGGCAAGAGCAACCTGCGCATTAGACAAGATTAATAAGACGCCAAGCGGCCACGAGCCCGTGCCTCCCTGCTTGTTAATGTTAGCCCTGCTGATCATCCCCAGCTGATCTCACCACCGGGAGACATCACGGCAGGTCCGAAACTGCTGCAAGAGCTCCCAGCTCCTGTCCGATGGCCGCATCCGTGTCCTCGGGATGGGTACGGTGCTCGGGAGCACAAACGACGATGCTCATCTTTGGGGTCTCGCTTGCATTGCTTGCTAGCATGTGCTGGTGCTCCTCGTGCTCACTCCTCCTTCCCTGTTGTTCCCCTTGGAGCTCGCAGGATGATGAAGAGGTGACAGCGGGATCCGAAGTGACAGGAGACAGATGAGGCCGAGCCTCCCTGGGAGGCAGATTAAGCTGCCATCCCCGGGGGCCTCTAACGGAGCCTCTTTACCTGCTCACTGAGCAGGAACCGGCTTCACCTGCTACCAGCGCATCCTCTCCCCGCGCTGCCGGTGGATATCCATTGGTCCCGGCACACGCGGCGCGCTCGGCACGCTGCACGACGCTCTCCGTTGCGGCCTCCATTGAGCCGCGGTTTTACCGAGCTTGCAACAGTAAAACTCAGTCACAGTCAAGCTCACGTGGACCTTTGGTCAATGGCTACGGCACAACGAAATTGCAGCAGCTCTGATGGCCCCTTTGCAGAGTTAGCCCGTGTAAATCGGGTACGGGCTAGAGGTAGGATCCATCTCCCTCTGCAGGCCCGAGCCCACGGTGCTCCTGCCGGGAAAGCAGGCGGCTCGGCCAGCGCTGGAAAGGCAGAATCCGTGGAAAAGATGGAGATTCCCATGGCTCAGCTGGTTAACTTCCCCACAAATGATTTCCCTGGGCAGCTTAGCCCTCCTTGTGCAGCCTGCTTCCAAAAGACCTTCAGTTCTCCACCTATGCATGGATTGGAAGTGCTAAGTCACCCGGTCCGTCCTGCAAACCGGCACCTAAGGGGAACCCAAGCCCCTGAGAGCCCCAGGGATCACCAGGTGACACTTCTCCTGCGCAGCCAAGAGGGACAGGCAGGATGCCAAGCCCCAAACCTGAGAAGAGGCCGGAGCAGAGCAGCAATTACTCATCTTGCAGGAGCTCCGAGAGGCTTAATTGGTTAATATTTGCAAACCATGATGAGCTCAGGAGATGAAGGATGTAAAATATCCAAGAGGAGGGATACTGGTAACAAAACCCAACGCAGCTCAGCTCCCCAGCAAGCCCATCCAGGGCGAACACTGTGTCCCTAAAGCCGCAAGGCCCCTGCGGGAGCGTTCCCCGGCACCCAGCACGAGTGTGACGCTAATGACATCTTCCAGGGACATAATTAGCCCTCATTTACAGCAAGGTGCGTTAGGGAGAATCCAGGGGCTCAGCGAAGCAACCTCCAGCGGCTGAGAACAGAGGCTCGTGCTTTGAAAGCCACATTAGAAAAGAAGAGGAGAATGTTCTAATATTACTTAATTACCCCGAGACGTCCTCCAATGTAATCGAGCTTGGAGGGCTAAATGAGGGCTGCGCGTGCGAGACTGGCAGAGGCTGCTGTGTTTATAATGAGAGCACTTCGCAAGGCAAACTCGGTCTCCAAGAGGCAGAGGAGGGTGAAGAGGAAGGCTCCCTAACCCCGAGTTTTGGCCCAACTCCGGAGAACTAGGCCAACAAAAAATAAAAAATTTTTAAAATCAAGTTTTTATCCGCACCACCGGAGGACCGTTCCAGCCCTGATTTACATACTGTGCAGAAGGAGACATTAAAACCCGAATGGTTTATGGTAATTAACGCTCATTTGAATATTATACTGGTAACCATCACTTCCATTTCTTCTCTGCCTTGAAGGGGCTCAGTGGGCACGGACGTCCGTAGAGGGAGATTTTAGAGGGCTCCTGTGTCTTCTCCTCTGATTGCTGCTTTCCTGGGAAAGGGATGTTTAGCGGTCACTAATTTTTCACTTTTAGAAATTACTGCAAAAAGGCACCGCAGGAGAGGAGGATATTTCCTTTCCGGCGAAGCGAGCGGCAATAGTGGGAAGCCTGGGTTGTTACCCAGATTAATCTTCTTCCTTGTTGCTCATCAGGAAGGACAAAAGCAGGAGGAGCTGGGCAGGAAGGGAGCTTTGCCTTGCTGAAGAGCAGGATGAAGAGCGTAGGAGTTAGTCTCTCATTCTAGCACCCATGAGAAGGTCCAAGAGCCAATCCAAGAGAATCACCCAACCTGCAGACATTCTCTGGGAATACCTGCTGCACAGGACAGCTCCCTGCATGGAAAAGGGCCTTCCACACTGTTCACCTCATCTTCTCAAGGTAGCAGAACTCAGATCTGTCCCTTGACCACAGCTCCCGCCTCAACCACGCAAGGTTTTCTTGGGGAGGGGGACCACCAAGCGACACTGCGATACGTACGCAGGAGACGGTCCGTGCCCGCTCCGATCGCTCGACAAGGGCTCGCAAGATCCATGTTTGCATTAAAAAGGAATTAAAAGGTTTTCCACTCCACTAGCTTGCCCGAAGCCTGCATACTAAGTAGAACGCTACCTATGAGGTTGAATAAAATCTTCATTAAAAAAAACACCTAGCAGTCATTGAATACATCTCAAACAATGACATTGGGGAGGCATTGTTCTTCCTCTGCCTGATGGACCATGCGGAAACACCTGTTTCTTATCTTGAAACCGTTAATAACTGTCACAACCGAAATCGGTGCCGGGAATGTGTCATTAAGTCAAGTTATTCCAATCACCATCTAAGTGAGAAAGAAAACAGCCACGGAGAACAGAGGCAAAACTAGATCTTTTGGATAACCCCCTACACATGTCAAAATCATACTTGTCCATTTGTCCACTGGAAAAAAAAGCACTTGCCACTGGGGAGAAAAACCACCAAACACGTCCAGACTACTGAGCAGACAGCTCCTGCCTCACGGATGTATTCCAGCTGACAGGAAAGACACAGCTGGATAACTATGGGCAATTTTAACTGATTAACGACAGACATTGACCCTTTCAATTAATTCATAGGGGATTTGTTTCATCCCAATCATCTCCTCAAGCTACAGCCTCCCCACAGAGCCAGCAGAAAACCAATTTCTGGTGCTGCGTTTCTCCCGCGCCAACTGTGAGCAGGTAACAGGTCCGCTTTGTTCAAGGGCATTTTATGGTAATCCCAACTCAAACAGGAATTTTGCACTTATCAGGGTGGACATTTGCAGAACAACAACCCACAAGGGGCCATAAGGTCTGTTTCTTCTCAGAGAAGCTTAGAGCAATGTGCAAATTAAGCCCTCAAACACTTCTCTCCCAGGAGACACTTCTCCTAGGATGGTGGAAGACCTTCACTTTGCTAAAGTTAAATTGGTTGTTTCTACCCACACTGGTGAACAGGAGCCTCTTTCCTTAGTCTGTCCTTTATCTGATCTTGCTCTTTGGTTCCTTCTTTCACCATTTTCACTCATCAGAGGCAGCAGCACCACCAAAGCCAGACTCACTTTTGAGGTCTTCTGCACCAGCAAAGTAGGCACGGATGTGACGGCTGGTTGTCCATGGGATCTACTGCTCTCGTTAGTCACCATTTCTTTCCCATTTTCTGCTCTTGAGGACCGACCCTATCATAGCACTGATGGGGCACTCCGCTTCTTACAGAGGAGCGCCAACTAGAGCAGAAAGTGGTGCTGCCTTCTCAGCCCAGCACCAGATTTGGAAGGTGGGGAGCACAGGGACAAATCCAGACAGTGACAGACCTCTCAGGCTGATCTTAATAGCATGTCGGCTTTAGAAGAAACTCATAAAGGCAAAACTAGGAAAATGGATAAAATGCAGAATGGATTTAACACAGATGGATTCTGCCAGGCAAGCCTGGTAAATATATATATTTTTTTGTAAAATAACGTCTTTTTTTTAGACAAAAATTAATCTTTTTCTTTTGTGGGAGAGCTTGACCATCTGGACTTCAGAAAAACATTGGTATTATGCCACACGGGCAAAAGATTAGTCAAGCTGTAGGAGGGGAATATTACAAGAATTATGAATCAAAGCAAAGCTTTGCCTGAAAAAAAAAATGAGATTACAATAGATAATACCAAAAAAAGGAGGCAGTCTGCAGGAGTTTTGCAGATGGGGCTGCTCAGCGACTACTCGCACTCGATGGTTGCTTAATGACTGAGGGCCAGCGCTCATCAACACGCCGGTGACCTTTGCTGCTGAAGGGAAGTGAGGAGGCAAAATAATCCAAAACGACAAGTTGTGGCTTCATTTGGAAGGAAGCGATGACTTTGAGAAGCAGAGCAACAGAAGCAGGATGACACTCGGTGGTAGAAAACCCAAGGTCAGATGGGGTAGCAAGGACGGCCAGCCCAAGACAGGAGCATTTTCAGAGCTTGTGACAAATGAGGAAGTGCAACTATGGGTTTTAGGTGTCCTACAACAGATTCAGGGGCTGCTAGGATGCTATAACTATGAGAGAGTCAACTACAACCCACAGCATGTGTACGGGCATCATTTAAGGGCTTCTGGGTTTTGCTTTTTACAAAACACGCTCCAAAACAGCCTCCTGGCAGATCTACTTGCACAGCTCCAGCACATGCAGTCACCATGTGGGCTGCTCCACCTAAAAGGCCTGGGGAAGACAGCAGGAGCAGAGCTCAGATTTGGGCAGAAATTAAGCAGAATTGACCCTGGTGAGTTTTCAGCACAGGATACTTTGGAGAAACATTATTAAGCTTCCCTAGGGAATGCAATTAGGCGCTCTACCTCTTTGAGCTAGAATTTGCACACATACAAAAAAATCCATCCCTGCATTACTGTATTAAAAGGTAAAAAGGGTTTTTTCTTCTTCTTCTTAATAAAGGGCTTTTTAAAGCCTTCTCTAGGCAGGGGAACGTTTCATTAAGAAGCCTAGGCTCAGGTTTTGCATCCCCACGCTGCGACAGTTGGCTTCAGAATCCAAAGTGGTATTAGAGGCCTTGCTTTGCCATCCCTGTAACAGCATTACTCAGGCTCACCCACCAAGGGCTGGGTTTACAGGCAGCACCCACTCGTTTCTGCAGAAAGATGCTCAGGCATTTAGACCAAATGAGCTTTAGTCAGGGCATGTCAGTGTGCCAAACGCCCCAAAAAACCCACTGGGAAAGGCGACGAGAGCCTATTTCGCATGATACATCTATTTAGCAGGCCAGGGAAATTCTTTTCCCCCCACCAAAGACTGCATGGAGTTGCCAGTGGTTAAATGAATAAAAGAGCTTCATAAAGTGCAAATAACCTGGTGTGTCATGGTTTTAAGATTCCTCAAAACTCCCATTCCCTGGAAACACCCCAAATAAAAGAGCAAATGGTTATTAACAGAACGAGTCCTTCATTGAGACATCCCTCTCCTAAAGGGTGGAAGCTTGTGGGGCTGAAATGGCCATGTGTTTGTGCCCAGCCGAGCCTCCTTTTAACAACCTGCCTCCCCCTTTGACAGAGAAATCTCAAATTATTCCATGGCTGGAAGTTCAATGAGAATAAACGGCTGGCCAGAAGAGCTGGTAACACTACAACCTGCTCAACCTCGTTAGCAGACATCAGAGAAGCCACACTCGGCAAAGCCAGGGGAAATTACGCTTTGCACCTTCCCCTGCTAGCAAAAACGCTGGATTTCAGGAAGAAAAAAAAAGGGCGGGGGGGATATATTCATAATATGGGGGCAAAAGAGCCTTTTCTTTCCCAGCCGGCGCGTGCCCGGGCGAGCTGCGAGCAGACGGCGCCGGTGCGCCCGGGAGAGCTCCCGTAATGAGAGGCCTCTCCCCAAAATTAGCTTTTAATTAAAGAGCGGGCGCTCCACACGGGCGCTGGGCCGGCCGCCCGGCTCGCCGGCGCGGAAGTCGCGGGGACGTCTCGCCCAGGCGCTCGCGGCGCCTTCCAGCAGCTCCGACAAGGGGGGTTCAAAACTGATTAAGGGGAGGATGGTGGGAGGAAAAGCACTGACAGACAGTACAATCGCATAAGCCTCTTTTCCCTGGGAAACCAGGCTAAAAATAATACCCTGCAATTTGACAGCTTCAGCTGGGGAGATGTGCAAGCGCGCGTGAGCGCGCGCGGAGCCAGGCGGCCACGGGCTCCGGCGCGGAGGCGGGAAATAAATAAATAAAACACAAATAAAACCCCATGTCGCCCCGGGGAAGTCTCACCCCGAGGCCGGCACTGCCGGAGAAAACCCTGCGGTCGCAATTGCTGTGTGAGGGGGGAAGTGATTCTCTAGCCCTTATTACCAGGGTATGCAGACGTAAAACGCAGACCCGGAGTATTTATACGAGTCCGTGTGCATAATACGCGGCCCGATTCGCCAAAAGGAGACGGGTTCTGAGGTGGTCCCTTACCCCGTGCTGGATGAGGATGGAGACGGCGGCGCCGCGTTGGGCAGCTTTCCACAAGGAAGCTCCCGCGCGGCCCCGCACGGCTCCTTTCCACCCACTCGGCATTAGGTGGCAGCAATGAACTGAGCTGCCCGTGCTCTGCGGGGCCGCAAGGCCGGCGTCTTGGTGGCTTTTTCATATATAAATATGGAAATATGCAAAAGGCCTCACATTTATAGGATGCGACACGGTGGCTTAAGCGAATTCCCCATGATCTCGTCTCCGGCTCCCACCTCCTCCATCGGCAGCCCTTTCCCTTCAGGCTCCAGCGTCCCTGCTCGGCGTGCGGTGGAGAAGAAGGTCCACATCGCGCTGGAAAAGTTTGGTCTTGGCAGCTCAGAAAGGCAACCACACGGACACAACCGCGGTAGCGGACACCAGAGAATCCACAGAGCAGGGGAGCAAAGTGGGGAGTATGTGTGGGTAGGTTTGTGTGAACCTAACAGGGTAGCTGAAACCACTTCTCCTGCTCCTCAATGAAATCTGCACTGGGAAGTCTCCAGTTCACCGGTCTCTTCGCTTGCTCCGAACTGGTGTAACAGGGACGTATCATTCACGCAGGCCCGGAGAAAACCCAAATTGCTCCCTCCTCCTCCTCCGAGCACAAGAAAGTAAATGTTCCTTCCTAATCCTGCAGTTCCACGAAACTAATTTTATGCATGAGATGAGATTGCATCTTTCCTTAAAATAATAATAATAATAATGAATACATTTTTCTCCTGTGACAGCATCAGCAATGGGGTTATGCTTTTCTACACAGTATGCATTTCAGGAGATCCTCATCCAGCTGGTGCTTCGTTAAAAATACATGGTGAACAGCCAGGATTAGCAGCTGGAGGAATTCATGAGGTTCTCGAAGTTATTGGGGAGTAGGGAGGTTCAGCAAGCAAGCAAGGCCTGGGGAAGATGCACAAACGGGTTTCCAAAGCCCAAAGGAGGTGAAAGTAGAGATTCCCAAAGGCTTGGTGAAGCCATGCCATGGAGAGCGTGCAGGAAGGACTGCCCACAGTCCTTCTCCCATGCCCCAAACTCAGTCGCAAGGAAAGGTAAGGAAGGGAGACCAAGAAGTCTCCAGTATTTAACCAGTCCTTGAACCTCATCCGCACCACTGTGAAACTTGGCGCCTCCAGTCAGAGAGCTACGTTTTCCTCCCTCCAAAGGGAAGGTTAGTGAGTTTACCCCACGATGAGGTACCAGGGACCTACCCACAAGCTGTTGAGATCCCACTGGACAAGCAAGGATCCAACCAGCAGATCCACCATCATTCCCACCCCATCCACTTCCCTCTACCCCTTTTCCCTCCAAGTTCCCCCATCTCCATCGCAGTCCACTTGCCTCTAAGGACACCCAGCCACACAGGCAGCTCAGGAAAGTGCCCGTGGTCCTCATCAAGCCACACGCACTGCTGTCAAGCCCACCACCTCTGCGGGTTGGCCGCGACCGGCAGGATCTCTACGGAAAGTAGCTCAAGAAAGCCCAAGAGCAGCATCACTGTGCGCCTTGGGAGTGGGAACGGCCCCGTGTCAAGCAGAGTCACTCAGTGGTTGCTGCAACGGGGGACAGCGGATTGTCATCGCGTCTCAAGCAGGATGGGCAAAAACCTCATGCGGTGCCGTCCAGCTCCTGACGGATGTCAGCGCCTTGCGGCTGGAAATCCATGTCGTTGTCCATCACCTGCACAGCCTAGAGGGGCACGGACTCCTCTCACTCACCGTGGGTTTGACAGAGGCCTGCATCCTCGGAACATCTTCCTCCGTGCAAGACCAGCAGATGGACAGAAGGATCAAGCACGGAGAAAAATTTACAACTCCTCAGGCCCGCATGCAGGTCACCTTGGGTCCCAGCCAGCCTCCCTTTATAAAACTTCAGTCATTTTTCACAAGGAGGCAGGATCACTGAGCAGAGAGCCTGAAAATGCGATAATCAAGAAAGCATCCAGAATACTGTGGTCTCCACAAGAAAAAAAAAATACTTATTTAGAAGAAAGGCACTTGTGTCAGAAGGGAATGAAGCCAGCAACCGAGATACACATCAGGGGACAGGCAGGAGAGTGCGACGTGATGAGAATTGTCATATACACGAGGCCGAGGCAGAAATGACAGGGAAATAAGGAAAGGGGAAGGTGTGTAGGACGAGCTGGTGTCCCCCATTCATCGGCTCCAGCCCTGCGCTATTGCAAGCTCTGGTTGAGAGCAGGAGGAGCCTTCTCCTCCCCGCTCCCCCTGGGAGCTTGGGCCAGACTCTGATCGCTCTCTAATTGTCAGAAACGATCTCCCAATTTCCCGGCTACGTTTATTCTGGGCCAGTTTACGTACATTTGTTCCCGTGCCAGCGCTGTCCTCGGGCATAAATAGTTTTCCTTCGCCAACGCTCTGCCCTCCCCGTCTTCAGCCAATGTATTTATAGGCAGCAATCTTCCCCAGCTTCCCTTTGGTTAATTTAATTAAAGCAGGCCTTCTTCCCTTCCAAACACACGAGCTCCATCCCTCTTAGCCCACCAGGAGCCTTTCCCAGCCTTTGCATCCCCTCGAGGGGCAACGCGAGCCGTAAAAATACCCACGGGCACCTCTCCTCCGAAACAGGGGCCAAGGAACCGAGTGCCTAGTCACAAAATAATACAGACAGGCTCACATTTTAGCCTGTTAGCCCTTTTGAATCATTTATAGATCATAAATGGCGTTCTGGAGCACAAGTAGGCCTTGCAATGCCTTGCAATGCATCCAGCTTCCATTTTGGCTAAGTTCTCGCTCCACAATCCTAAACTGTTCTTTTTTTCCCCCAATTACACCATGCCACTTTGCAAAACTGTACGATGCACGTTAGATTAAACATTACCCTAGTTGGGATGGGACAGCGGTGCATGTTGCAAAACAAGAAAGCAATGCCCTGCAGAGGCGAGGACAACATCAGCTTTCCTTCCTGCTATTACTCTGGAAAGACAGCAGACTAGATGGGAATGTAAATTCCCATTCCCTTTGCATTTAAGGATTTTTTTTAAAAATGCATTTCACAGCAACTAAAGATGATGCAAAAACAACCAAGACGACTGTTACATGGCACCTACTGAAGCACAATGTGTCTCAAGTGTTCAAGGTTCAGACTTCAAATAGCCGGCCAAGGAGTAGGCTGGACCACTTAATGTTTGTGTTCAGTAAGAACCAGAATGCTGGAAAAAACTAATGGCACCTAAATATATGTAAATGGGGTAGATTTAAGGGAAAAAAAGAAAGTCCTGGCAACTTCCAGTGCAGGTAAAACAGGACACTGGTCAGCATGAAACACTAAAAAAAGAGCAAATCAATAGAGCTTTAAGGAAACTAGACTTTGTACTATTTGGCTTCAATATTTGGTTAGGAAAGGTAAGAGTGTTGCTGGAGCAACATTTTGATTTTGTTGCTTCAGATGTGTCAATGCACATTTTTTTTTCCTCTCCAAAGAAACCAAGACACCCCAAAATTGGCCAGGACAAATGTTTAAAGAAAGATGCAAAATCTCCCCAGATCTCCCTGTTTGTTGGGGGCCTTGCAAAAGGATGGAAACCAAACCTTGATCCTAAGGATTGCAGCTTGTTTTGCAAAGGCATCAGGTCTACCCCCGGTCCCAGTGTCCATGGGGGGCTGATAATTGGGAGGTTTTGAGGGGGTCGACAGGTTGACCAGGGTCTTTGCACAGACCCTTTGCAGCCAAGCACATTCAAGGCCATGAAAATAAAGCTCCACAGACAGGTTGAGAGCCTCGTTTCCTCCCCTCCAGTTCAGTTCTTTCTGGGAAGCAACCACATCTCAGAGGCAACCAATTCCCAAACATGACATCCTCGGGAAAGCAGAGGCACCGGCGCTCCATGTCTCTGCAGCCTGTATCAGGCTGACATTTAAGACAACACTGTCAAAGCACAGCTCCAGCTTTCAACCCATCCAAAATTGCACACCGGTCTGGTAGAAATCATCCTCTTGCTTCTCTACCCATGCTTCCCACCCACGACCAGGACAGCTCGGTGGCTCAACAGCCCTGTTCCTCATGCAGGACCATATCGCTTCCACGTGCCACCCCATCACTGCTGAGCAAGGCATTATTTCTTCCCCCCGTTGGGCTGTTGCAGGACTCGGTAATGTTTCACGGGAGGTTTTTTGATCACCCGGCGAGTAAGACGGGCTCCCACCAGTCAGACTGGAGGAGAAAAGGTGCAGCGGGAGACCAATTTGCTGCAGCACGGCTGCCAAAAATAGCAGAGAAGGACGGAGATATCCTCGAAGAATCCCTTAGCCCTTCAATAAATAAGGAAAGCTGTTGTCAAGATGTAAAATAGTAAGGTGTTACTCAGAGGAGACCGGATAGCAGCGGGGTGCAATAGATCCAGAGGAACCGTTATCTCCAGCCGCTCGCTCTCATTTCTTTGTGAAAATCACATTTGAGGCTGCCTCAAAAGACACAAAAGCCACGATAATTTCCAGCACTAGAAACACAACCAACACATCAACAATTTGTCAAAATGACAAAACTAGGAGGAAAAAAAATAAGAGAAGGTGAAAAAAATGTTGTTTTCAAGCACCTCAGCAGGGGATTTTGCAGAGATCAGGTGTTAAAAATAAAGCAAACGGTCAGAGTTCTTCTGTACAGCTCGTTCCACCTATGATTTTTATGCTTCTGGTTGCAGAGGTCTTTCCAAGCCAACTATTTCCACCAAGGGAGACCAGTATGCACTATAGAAACTTGAGACCACCTTGCCATGGGGTTCTTATGGCTAGCAATGAGAAGACCTAGCAGAGGTGCCTCCTACCCAATGGAAAATTATCAAGAAAAAGACTGGAAAGCCTCTTGGGCTGCTGAAATATTAGCTTTTAATTGCAACCCACGCTTGCCCACGTCATCTCCAACACAGCCAGGAGCCATCTCATGGTGCAATCTCACAAACACAGGAAAAGCAGCCTCTCTCCACATCTGTCCCAATTTTACAAGATGCATTAAAAAGGTTTCAAGCAAGGATTCCTTGTGAATAAAGCGCATCCTCAAGCCCCAGCGCTCAAGAGCCCTTGTTGAAGCTCTCCCAAAGCAGAATGGCCAAGATGAAGGGGTGCAGCCCGGACGCGTCAGCACGCGACCTCACACCACCAGAACATGCCCGAAACACAAGGCACTGTGTGGAGTCACCTTTTCCAGCTGTCCTGCACTCCAACAAGTCTCCCAGGGTATGGGAACGGGATGTTCATGCACGAGGGCTTGGCTGGATTCCCGCTCTCAGCAAAGTCTTTGTCCCTCTTGGCCACTGAGCATCTCCTGGAGGCCGTCCAAAGCTTTCCAGGAGCGCGAGCGTCTCGAGCGTGCGTGCCTTGCAACTTGTGCATGCCTTGCAGCTTTTCCCGTCCTCTCAGCATCGTAAACCTGTCTTGTGAGAGCAAAATTAAAGGCCTGAGAGCTGGCCACAAAGTCCTTACTGCGGACGTGATTTTTTTTGTTGCATGCAACTCCAAGCCGGAGGTGGAGAGCCAAGGGGGAGAAGAGAGCTATCAGCATTAAACTCCTTTATAAATCTATCGAAGGCATTTTATCACTTCCCGACATGCCTCTATAAAAACATTCGGCTACGTTTTACAAATTATAAAAATTAGGTTTATGGGCAGGGTCCTGCTAATGGCCCAGCTAAATCTAGGCAGCGGGGAGATGAGACGCTTCTCCCTTGCTCGCGGTAGGATTTATCATCGCGATGCAGGGTAGAAGCTTTTTCCCTCCTGGATCAAAGCCTTCGGAAGCCAACAGGGAGCCAATGGCTAACCGAGGAGTTTGGGAAGAGGGAACCAAGCTAGGCTACTCAGGACAGCATTTGGGCTTCAATATATTGCAAAGGTAGGAAAGAGGCTTGTTTACTAAAGAACCACCTCAAAAAAAAGCAAACCAGAAGTCCCAAATAGCAGCAGATCAAACAGGGTCCATATCTCTCCTCTCAAAGGCAACCAGACTGCAGAGCTCACCCTAAGCAATGTTTGGAACATTAACTACACTCCTAAAAGCATTTTCTATGCAGAAACAACACGCATAGGAGTTTATTTATGTTATAACTTTAATCTCTTCAATAACAGGTCTTTAAAGTGTATTTCAAGCTGAATAATAATAATAATAATCCCGAGTAATGAATCGAGGCCTTAAGAGGCTGATAAGCAGCAGGGAGCCATTGCAGAGAGCATCTTCCTGATTTAATTAAAGTCTACAAGACACTTCGAGAAACAAAATCCATTCACCCATCAATATGATAAAAAAGACAAACTGACTCAAACTCACCTGCCTGCCTCGCCTGGGAAGGCAAGGCAAAACGGGGTCTATAATATCCAAATATATAGACATATGCGTACATATACACATATATACACACACACACGGTGACCATTCTGCATTGCATCTCCAAGGACTTCTGCTAAACCATATCCTCCTTAAGACCATGCACTTAAGGGGACATCCTGAACAAGTCCTTTGGGCCCCCTAGTTTAAGGGAAGAAATGCCCAAAACGGTTGCAACATTAAGCATGTGAGCAATGTTTTTTCCTCCCTGAATCAGCACTTGAGCAACTAAATGAAAAAAAGGGGAAAAAAAAAGCAAATATTTACCAGGATGAAAATGTCAACTGCTTGGCAGCTCTCATTTTGCCTTGTGCTTCTATTCACAGCGGTTGCAACCAGTTAATAACCGCACAAATCCCAGGCTTTTTTTTAGAGGGGGAGCCTCCTGAGGCAATTTGAGACAAAGTTTTATTTACATGTTTCTAAGCAAAATTAAAAGCAAGGAGAAAAGGAAAAAAACTAAAAAGGTTCACCATGGGGTGTTGATCTTTTTTCCCCCCCAAGGTTAGCATTAGATTCTTAAAGACTCAAAATATCACCCCAAAAAGCAGAAGCCAAAGCATCTCATTTCAAAACTGCTCAGATAAAAAAGAAATCATTTATTATTGCTACTTTCTCTTGTAATTATTTAGAGTTCAACACAAATAATTTCAGCTGACTTGAAAATGTATTTTTCAGGAAATGCACTTACGTACATGAAAAAAAATGGAGAAAAGAGGGGGGAAAAGTAATTTTCACCCAAACTGTACAAAACCACTAATTTAGTTGCTGGGTTCCAGCTTGAGAGAAATGGATGGAACAAACAGCTCAGTAAAGGAGCCAGGATATCAGAAAAGGAAAAAAATACAAAGGCTAAATAGATACCAACCACTAGAAATGCCCATGGGCATTGGTGCTAGTGGGATACCCTCCTGAGATGAGGTTGCACCTCCTAGCCCTAAGAGAGCCTAAAGCAAAGTTGCTGATTAAATAAATAAACCGACCATCTCCACTGCATATTTTCTTCTGATAAAGCAAAGTTAAGGTGCATGACTACTTTTTAAACCCTCCCTGTCTTCTCCATGCTCATTGAAGATCTCAGTTGAGTCTTCTTCCTCGTGGCCTTTTCTCCAAACAAACCCAACTCCCACTACGCGCACCGGCCCCCAACCATCTTGAAGACCCAAATTACCTGCTTGTAGACACACAAAGATCCCAAGATCAAACAAAAACCTACCTTTTTCTTCCCCATAGAGCTCCTACTGGGTCAACTCTTCATTTTGTACAGCTTTCTTCCACTTTTCATGCATGTAATTAATGATTCACATTATTAATATCTTTCTGGAGCAGGAATCCTTCCCGTCTCCAAAGCAGCCGTGCCAAATTTCAGCCTTAATTTCAAACAACATAATTTTCTCTCAGCTTTCCACATAGAAAACAGCTTGAGACCAAAGGTTTTCCTGCCTTTCCACAGGAGAATTGTTCAGATTTGCTATCAGAAAAATCTTAACACACCTTCATCTGTGAGCAGGCGTTTTTCCAGCCCTGCCACACAGCGCATCCACCTATAGATGTGCCCAGGAACACAATCAATACATGTTAATTAAGCTGTAAGCCCACTCCAATTAAAATTATGGGATCTGAAGGATAGACATTTATTTTTGTCAGGAAATTCATTTAAGCATTCATTAATTTTAAGTTTAATTTTCAAATTATATATCACTTTCACAATAAATAATTCCCCTCATTACGGAAAAAAACATATGGAGTCGAAAGATAAACCGAGAAAGACTTAGACCCAGGCAGGAATATATTTCTCAGGCACTTCCCCCTCTTTCGGCACATCAGCAACCCCATTTATGTCAGCAAACTGGGCTCTTTTGAGTATTTTGAGTATTTTTTGAGTATTTCAGCCACGCTGAAATAAGAACAGAGAACCTCTGAAAATCTCACCTCCTTCTTCGCTGGGAACATGAACGCGTGGCTGTGAAATCGCAGCATTTTAGAAGAGTTGCAGCTCTAAAATAAACACTTCTCCCCAAAAAACAAAAATATTACTGCGCTAACAGGTTTTCTAATTTCTATAACATGGGTCAGCGTGATTTTGGCTTTGTTTGTATACAGCTTAACCCTTTCTGTGCGTAACCCCAGCAGCCCACACTGATTTTTAGGCTGAGTTTTGTGCAGAGCTCATTGTGCTCAGCATTAGAGCATCCCTGGCTTGGGTAATTAATTAATTAAATGCTTAATAATTAAACAGGGAGCACGGCAGTGCTTTGCAACTATGCAGAGCAATAGCAACTGCTATGACAGTCCAGTGCCACTGGGCTATACCTGCCAGCAGAAGCATCCTGCGGATATTTTCATTGCCGGAATAAAAAGGATTCCTCCCGCAAGCAAAAACAGGATTTCCAAGTGTTGGTCCAGAAGCAACCAATAGATAACCTTGTGCTTTAAACAGCTGGAAAGATGGCATTACTACTTGGAAAAAAATACCTTTGCATGGGAATCCATTGGACCTACGTAATGCAGAAGATTCAGTTGACACCATGCTAATAGCAGAGGTCAAAAAATCCATGCAAAACAGCTTACTTCCTAGGAATCTTTGCTTCTTTAGCTATTGTAGATATCCAAGCATTTAAAAACGCTCAAGTGATTGCTCCATCCAGCTGTGCTGCCGAATTCCCATATTTATGGTAGTGGTGTGCATGTTGCTATAGAGATTATTAATTAATGCAACCTAATAAATTCCGGAGTTTTATTACTTTGCAGGTTAACACAGGAGTGGAAATGGAGAGGGGAGGGGAAGAAACCTTACTTCCAAAAAGTAATATCTTTAATGATCCTCCGAGCACAGGCAGAGTTGGGCCCAAAAATCATTTCCATGGTATGTGAAATGTGCTGCACAGCCATTAGGAACCCAGGGGAGAATTAGAAAAATAGAAATAAAGATGAATGAAGGATCAGCTCAACAACTGAAGGTTGGGGAAAAAGTTACTTGAACTGCCAAAGTCTTCCTCTTACCTTAGCAAAAATGGGCCAGGGAACCAGTGAGGTGGAATGTCCCAGTGCTGTGTCCCAAGAGTCCTCAGATGCCATGTCACAAAAAACAAGTTCTCCAGGGGTGTCCACTGGCTGTGGAAGAGCTGCTGAAGGAGAAGTACAGGTCCCTCTGTGGTCCTCCTGGCCAAAGCAGTGATAAGAAAGGCAGTTGAGACAAGCTGTTGGTAAGACAACTCTAATTCTCTGAAGACAGAAATAACTCTATGGCAGAGCTTGCCTTTTTCACATACGAGTCCAAAAAAAGATTCTGTTGAGCATTCAGGTAAGTGCTGCCTCTTCAGTTCAATCCAACTCACTTTTTTAAAGAAAAAAAATTAGAAAATTAAAATCCTTTCTCTGCAAGTCAGGCCTTATTATTTGACCTGTGCTAATGAGTCCTTCTGTGTTCCTGTGGGTTCAGGTCTCTCACAGCCAGCTGCATCATCACGCCAGGAGTGAAGACATCTGCCATCCTTTCTGCTTTTTGGAACTGCCCAGACAAGAAAAAAGACAAAAATCAAAACCAAAAAATAATAACCAGGGCCCTTTACCAGAAGAGTCAGAAGCCCAGCATACCTCTGCTCATAAGCCATTTCCACATCATATTATTTCAATAAAAACATGGAAATGTGTACTGCAATATAAAAGCTTTTATGAAAAGTGTGTACTGCTTTTATATTGCATTTCTATTGCACTCATGCTCAACACCGTTGAGGAAAAAAAAAGCAGCACAAAAGATGTCCAAGTATTAAATTCATTATGATCTGCTTGGAGACTTTGGGATCAGCTACCAATTCTGGAGAGGCTCAGCTACTTTGAATAGGATAAATTGCATGGAGTCATTAAAACCCAGAGCTTACTGCACACCATCTGCAAGCAGAGAGGGTTTTCCCTAGCCCCGAAGCGTAGCTGCTGCTCTGACCTATTGCAAGGTCTCCGAGGAGATGGGTCCCACCTTTAGGAGTCAGTCTGGCTGCAAAAACAGAGCAGTATAAGTCAATCGGGCAATTTTCTTGTGAAAAATAGAGTGGCAAAACCCAAGCCCCCAAAATATTGCCTTGATCTGCACAAAAACAGAGAGCAAACCCTGCCCCGAGCAGCTGCTGCAGAGGTTTGCAGCTGGAATGAAGGGGGAACACATTTAGCTTGATTATATCCTTGCAGATCCTTTTTGGAACAGCTTGCATTATTTTGAACACAGACTGTCGTTTTTTCTTTTTTTTCCCTCCCTGAGCAACGGCTCTTGTAACCAAAAAGTGGGAATACTGGGCCAGATTCCTGCAAAGGAAAAGCAGGAAGAACGAAATCAATGAGCAAACACAGGGCCCACGTGTCCGGAGATCCGGGTCCCGGGAGCGCACAACCCGCGGGCACAACCCACCACGAATTAAACAAGGTTTGCTGGCGAGAGCCTGACCTTTTCCATCTTCCCCCCAGCAGAAATCGAGCTCCATCGGGGCCCAAGAAGCAGGCTAGAAATAGCAAAGAGAAGGTCAGTCGACAGAAGCGAAGATGACTGAAAGGCAGAGGCAGACAGGTGAGCGGGGGACATCAGGAAAGTCCCGAATTCGAGTTTGGGCTGGCACTGCACTATCCTCGGAGGAGCCTGGGGCCAGGAAAAAGCCTTTTAAAATGGATCCAGCTGCATCTCGCATGGCTTCCGAGGCCGCATCCCAGCGGCGCTTTGGTTCTTGGACCACAGAGGATAAAGGGGGTGAAAACACCCTGCAACTCATCATCCGGCCCCCTCAACCTGCCCATTTTTCCTCTTGCAAGAGCAGGACCAAGGCTGGATGCAGCTTCCCCAGGACTGGGAGCTTGCATTAATTCCCTACCCCAACTCATACTCACTCTGCATTCAGGACACTGAAACATCATTTTATAACTATATCGGAGAATGTTTTAAAATGAGACCGAGTTGATACATGGGGACATTCATAATGCAGAAGCATCCAAATTAGCTGGCTCTCCCTGCTCGCTCGGAGCCACCTTCCCAAAGGAAGGGGAAAACAAATTGGAAGCCATCACCTAGCAGGACTGGCGATCCTATGGGAGACACGTATGGCACCAAAGCAGCGTGCAGCTCCTGGAGAAGCAAGTTTCCATGACAGAGCTGCACATTTCTATCTTCGGAGCTCCCGTGAGGAGCCCGCGAGCAGAGCCAAAACCCAAAAGAGGGAAGCGCAGGAGAGAAACAACCCCCTATCCTATTAGTTTCTCCCCTGAAAAAACTGCACAATTTGAAAATGAAAAAACACTACCCACATAGCATCAACAGCAACAAGGAGAAGCATTGGCGCGTTATTACAGCTCGCATGAGAAATCCCTATGGACGCAGCGCAGCCAAGGAGGATCCGAGGAGCCGGAGAGGCAGCAGGGATCAGCAGTCCCAAAGCCCGGCTGTGGCACGGGGAGAGCCAGCAAACAAGCCCCATGCAAGGAACGAGGACCACGGCGACCTTGAGCTGAGAGCACGTTTGTAATAGATCTATAAAGATGCCAATCTCCTATTTATATCGCAGATAAATACCTAGCGCGGCTACATCGGAAGCCATGCATAAAAATTCTGCACCAAGCTCCCGAGAAAACTCCACGCCAGCGACTTCTGCTCCTCTGCCGGCATCAATCTGCTGCAAAGCTCTGCTACAGGCCGCTTCTCCTCCCCGCAGATAACCCCGCAACACCCAAACGTGGTGCATTTTATCTGAATTATCGGCATCTCCTAAGCCTGCCTTGAACCACGCAGACAGCAAGCGTGGAAGGAAAATAAAGGGAAGGAAAAAAAAAAATCAGCCCTGCTTATTCAAAGGCTGGAAACGTTTCCCAGCCCTGGCTGCTACAGGGTGATTTTCTTGCATCTCTCTTCAAATGGAAAAGCAGCACGGAGAAAACTAGAGCTCTAAAGTGGCAGCTGGAGTGCCAAAACAAAACACTGGGGGAAAAGTAAGAAAGGCAGCATCGGACAGACATCCCCAAAGGTCCTTGGAGAGCCCATTGGGGACACCAGGGTGGTCACAGGTCCAGTTTCCCTCATTTTGCATCCACACGACTGCCAGGCACAGAGCCCAGTACTGCAGAGATGAACATCGCGTAGTAACACGGGCTTAAATAATCTCTTTATTGCATGCTCTGACTGTAACTTTAACAAGGCACAAGCTTTACAGCCAATATTTCGGAAAAGCGCAACTTTTCTTTTATGGCAAGCCAAGAATTTGTCGGAGAGAATGAGTCTCACCTAAGTTTATTTCCTCCATCAGGGGCCTAAAGAGATTTTTCACGTAAAATTACTTATCGCATGGTGCCTATAAAAAGATGCAGCTGTAAATGTCCCAATTTCATCCCTGCATCTGAAGAGTTAGCACCGCCACGAGCGGGAATTCACACAGCAGAACAGTGAGCTGCAAGGGATTTTACACCTGTCTGGAAAGCTCTTCCTTTGATGTCGTGGAACTGCAGGTGATGCTCGCAATGCCAGGGATCATTTAAAGTCATTTTCCTTTGTTTTCCTCCTGTTTTTAATCAAAGCAGCAGCCTTCTCCAAAGAAAAACACACATGGACCAGCACAGACATGACAACTTGCTCCAGGCAGCACTAAAAACTCCAAATCAGACCTGCAGGACGTCTCCCTTTTGGGGAAATCCATTATCAATGACGGCAAGTCTCCCAGAACCTGTTCTTCATTGCTTTTTCCTTTTAAAATGTCAATGCGTGTTGTCAGGGTGCAATTGTTTTCCTTAATCATCCGCAGCAGTGGAGTAGAGCGAGCTCATCACTGCATCCACATCACTCGGATCCAACGGGATGCTTCCCACGCTGGTTTTGCCCTCGGGAAGGGAGGCACAAGCACTAGGAGATGTCAGAGATGCCTCTGAGAAAAGCCATCTAGAAGAAAACCCATAGGAAATACATGGGGTATCCTCCTAAGGCTGGGAAGCAGAGAAAGACTTTGGGTATCATCATCTTCAGGCTCCTCAACACAGCAGAACATCAGCCCGCTCCATTAGCGGTTCTCAAGAGTTGCTCCTCAGCGCAACAACAATCTTTTCACTTCAGTAATTGTTGTTTTTCCTCCCAATAATCACAAAGAAAAACTGCTGAAAGGTCTAGGCAATAGGTTTCTTAAAGAGCTGTTGACAACACCCAGGAAACTTTCACATTTAGAATGCATTCTGCCTACATTTCATATATATTTTTTTATCTGTGCTTCTTAAGTTCCTCAATTTAGCACACAAAGCTATTTGCATGAAAATAGCATCTTGAGAGTTTCTTATGGAAGACTAACAGTACCTTTCTTTTTAAAAGAGAAAGAAACACATAATTGTAGAATTGCGTGTTGAACATCTCGGTAGCTGGGGTAAGGGGAGAAAGCAGCACAAATCTGATTGCAAACATTTTTCTTTCATTTTAGATCCCATCAAGTTCTCATTCTCAGCTGCCGCTCACAACAGTACTCCTGGATACATTAATCTAGTGCCATTATGATTCTCTAAAGACAAGAAGTGGTTTTAAGCCAAAGACAAATGAACAGAACGGTCTGACTATCTGTGCTTCTAAAAATACACATAGACTTCCCCTTGACCCGCAGGTAGTAAATTCTATATTGATATATTCCTGAACTACGGTCTCTCCCAGGGAAAGATAGAGCAGCCCATTTGGTAAGCACCCCTTTCTCCAAGTCCTAGAAAAATGATTACAACCTACGATGCATCTGACAGCTCAGCAAGAGTGTTAGCAGGGAGAAGACAACGATTTCCAAATAAGATGGTCCTACATAAACCCAGAGAACTGTACGTCCTGTACCAAGGCTGCAATTTGCAGGGGTGAAGCGTTACGCAAGCAAGAAGCTCTCTCTTGGGTAGCCAGAAACCACATCTCACAGGGCTTTGTACTTCCAGTCAACATCTTAAATTGCACCAGACAATAAACAAGCAGGCGGCATTGCGACATGCATTCCCAGCTGGGAAACGTGCCAGAGCGACACATTTGCCAAGTTCCATGCTTGTGGGAGCTTCCAAGCACGTTCCAGTCTCCCAAGGAGCTCGCTCCCATCGCAGAACACCAGGATAACCAAGACAGAGGTCATGGCTTGCAGTTCTCCTAGTCCTCAGCCCGCAGCCCAAACTCCAAACCCTTCAAAATTAGCACCAAGTACAGTTCCCAAAGGCAACTCCTACACGTGGCTCCATCACTGTCAAGCTACTCAAGGGACATCAGAGGTGTTCCAAGAGGCGAGAAGAGGAAATGGAGAGTGATGTAATTACTGTCGCTGCCGTCTACCTACGTTTTACCAGCTATTAAGCACACTACTTTGCTATTTCGGTTGGCCATGACTCACAGTTACAACATCAGTTTTCCACAAAAAGTCCAAGGAAGGGACAAGGCAGCTGCCATGTAGGCAGGCCACGTTTTGGAGAACGCTGGAGACACCACATTGTTTCTTTTTTTTCCTTTCCTTTTATATCTCAGATAGTTCACAAGTTTATCCCATGTTTACCTGGACTTGGGTCCTGGAGGGGTCATGTCCCACGGGAGATGCTGCTGCTATGGCATTTTCCTTGCCAAAGTTCTAAATCAAGCTTCACATTTCCGCTTCACCGTCCTTAGCAGAGGAGACACTTCTCAGATAGAAATCGTGGGCTCCAATGGGAAAAGTTACCACAGAAAGCCAAGACTTTTCAAAAACAACAACACTATTTACCCACTTGACCAGATGCTCCCAGAAATTAGCATCACACTTCAGATGCCCCCAGGCCCATGGGAATGTGACCTGCCACTGGCAGGGGCTGGAGCAGTCTCTGCACAAGGATGTCAATTAAGACGATCAATATTCTCGCTCTCGTAAGGCGGTCATCACCCTCAAGATCATTAGAAAGTCACACATATGAATCACTCCTGCCGCCTCGGAGGGAAGATCACAGCAACCGAGTACCACTTCGACAGGAGTACAGAAGAAAAAAAGAAGTCAAAGAAGCTGCAAGAAGGAAGGGTGGATAATATTTATCCAAAAACTGGAATTGCAACAAGCCCGGGGTTTCTTGAAGGAGTAATCCTTGAAGGACTTCAAGACCTGGCCATGTTGTCCTTTCATCTATAAAGGATTTCTGCTGCACACACGCCTCCAAACATGACCTTGGAGCTTATTCTAAAAAGATGCCAAAGGTTAAGTGCTCAGATCCTCTGTTTCGTGCTTTATCCAAAAGTAACACAGACACATTAATCATGAGAAGTCATCATATCAGAACCTGGAAGAAAAAAAAAAATCAAATTACCAATATAAACCCAAGTAGCACCTGGGCTTTCCTCTGCAGACATCCCAGCTTTGATGCTGCTCATCTCAGGATCAAGATCATCTCCTAAAACAGCACATGGCAGAGGGGTCTCTTTTTGCTTTGTTTTCACACAAACAAATGCCCAATGAGGTTTGTGGCTGGCAGCATTCAGTACATCATCACACAAATGCATAAAAAATATATACAAGGTCACCTCCAAGCAACTCTTAAGTAGCTATTTTCATGCAAATTTTGTGGGTGTGCAAAATGTAAGAAAAACACAGAGAAATAGATTGCGAAGTAGAAAAAGGTGTCACTAAGTAGAGGAGCTCTCTCATGAGCAGGCAGGAGACCTTTTTCAAGCACTTCGGTTATTGCAAATGGAGGAAGAAAAGACAAATCAGAAAGATGAGAAGCTGACAAACCACAAGGTCAGCAATAAGGTATTATTGAATTCAGTCAAGGAAGCCAAGTTTTCACCTTGGTGCCTTCGCCAGGTACCTAAAAAATGATGTGAGCATCCAGCACAAGAACCATTAGATTCTTCCATTTCGGCCTCACAAAGTAGTATTTGCAAGACCCTGGTTAATTAAACCAATAAAGCACAAGTGAAAGCCTGGCCTCGTGCCACGTTTTCCTAACATGTTGTGTAGGACTGTTGCATTAACAGCTGTTAGCCGAGCTTCGAGGGGGATGGGGGAGACTGGGGCGGGAGAAGGAACAGCACAAAAAGCAGCCAATTTTCAATTAAGAGTCGAAATAAAAACGAAGTGCTTTTAGCACTTGGCCTTCAAAGCGCCAGTACTCTTAAATAACACACATACCTGGCTGTTCTATAGCCTTATTAAATCAGCTTCGTTTGTTTGAAGCAAAGCTTAGCAGCGCTCGATTACCAAGCTGTTCTTCAAGCATGACTCAACACGCAGGGAGGAAGCCTTGCAGGGCAGAGGAAACCATCTCCAAGGGATGCCAAGAGAAGGAGCATCACTTTGGGCTAGAAATCACCTGCCACAACAGCTCCTGGCCAGTGCGGGGGAACGTGCGGATGAGCACAGGAACATCTATCTCTTCATTGCCAGGTTGGGCTACAACCTTCTTTGCCTATGAGGGTAGGGTTGTGTCCATGGGCACTGAGCCCTCAGTCAAGGGGTGAAGCTCAGACCTCCCTGCAAGGGCTAGCAGGGACAGCCATGACGTCTAGCAAGCCTCCCTCCTCCCTCAAAACCTCCCTTATTGGCCTTTTGAGGCTGCAGGAAGGTCCTGAAGCTTCTTCATCAGGATTTAAGCTCTTCAGAGACTCAAATTTCAGTAGCACTTGCTCTTGCCCATCATCATCTTTTATCCCAGCCTCCATACCCTGGTCTTGGTGCGCAATTAACAGCGAGACTCACCTTGGGTTGTGAGACCTTGTTTTTGATACAACACAGAACCATTTCTTAATCTGAGCCTCTCCTGCCAAATTGCTCCCCAAGGAGCAGCTTTCCACTGCAGCCAAATTAATTCAAGGCCCCTTCATCTACTTAACCCGAGATTCCTTCTCAGTTGGCTGCAGGTGCTCCATGGCCAAGTAACTCTTGTCCACATGTGGCCGAGGCTCTCGCGCGTAACTCTTGTCCACATGTGGCCGAGGCTCTCGCGCGTTCAGCACGAAGCGCCTCGAGGCATTCGAAACGCTGCTGACGAACCAAGGCGCGTTAACCTCACGTCTTGAAAACGTGAGATCAGAGAACAGCAGCTATCCAGAGAGGCCTAATTACGAGCTGAGAGCGCGAGGCTTGGCTAAGCCACACAGAGAGCTCAAGGCCCTTCCTGGGTTGGGTTAAGAGGGACATAATCGCAGGAGAAGTATTTTGAAAAAGTCCATCATCTCTGCTAAAACCTGCCAAGAATCAGCAGCTGATTTTTGCTGTCCTGGTAGAGCTCGTTGCACTTCTCAAGAAATTAATATCTGTCCTTAAAGTTAGGCTGATTTTCAAATGGCTCTACTGCGGGGTGGCTAAAAGAGCAAAATTATTACTGCTTAATGGTACCATTAGTTAAAGCAGAAGTTTCAGTATCTCAAGTAAAATTTAATACCAGAATACTGTCTGTGACCCAGGCAGAAACAGCACACCTCTTCTAGACATGGGGATACTATTATTTTAATTTAATGCAGTTGGAAACATGGATTAAGCTTCAAATGAGAGAAGAGATGGCTGCCCTTCTGCTCCAAGACTTCTACTCTACAGATCCACCCTTGCTTCAGGAAAACGCATTGGAAAAAGCATCGAATCCACCCAATCTCTCTCGCCCTGGGGTGGCAGGGCCACCACAGCAGTGCCATCTTCCCATCCTCTCCGCGCTGTCCCAGAAGCCACGAGCAGAAATTGGACGAGGCTGCGCCGATTATTCCGGGTTTCAAAACCAGGAGGGACGGGGGGAGGCTAGGAAATGTCAGAGGCTTCTTGCGGACGTGACACGGGCTGGCTTGGGGGCAAATTAACACGAGCGGGAGAATTCGCTCCGGCTCATCAGGGTAATGAAATGTGATATCCACCGGAGAAAGCGGCAGCGGGGACGCGCTCCGCTCTGCTGCAGCGGCGATGCCCTTTAGACAAAAGACTCCCTGGTGAAATGCAAAACAACTCCGGGACGGAGTGTATTCAAACAGGATCCAAGGACGGCAGACCTACAACTAATAACCAGATACTCACCACTTATTCTTGAACTGCGCCGGAACAGGCCAAAGTGCTTTTGGGGAGGGGAGTTCAGAAAACACCGTTATTTTCCCCGTTTTCTGACATCTACAATATAATAGTCCTATTGTTTCAGGTCTAAATAAAAAGCTCATGCAATACTGTGGGCTTGCAAGTGAAGACTTGCCTGTCGACCTCTCGTTATCAGCCTGCAAATCAGCTTCATTTCAAGGCCCTCTGCCTTGTCTCTGCTTGTACCCGTCCTTCTGGCTTCGCTAAGGTCAGCTTGATTTTTGCATGGGGATGGCTCCTGGAGAGTTCTGCTTCTCTCGAGGGGAACTTGGAGATCTTGGCAATTGTAGAAGTAGCTATTCCTGTCCTAATGTCATCGGGCACTGTACATACGTTTTTAAGCACACGTATTGAGTAGGAAAATACCCATTACCAGGTGAAAAAAGGAAAGTCCAGTGCTAAAAGCAGAGATCGTGGTTACGCTTTACTTTCCAACCTATCCCTCTTGGAGCAGAAACCACAATAAGAAGTTGAGTGAAGCATAACACATTCCACGCTCCCCATCTTCCTCCAAGGTACGTCGCCCTTCACTGCAGAATTCCAAGTTGTTGGGCTCAGGCATGTCAAAATGGAGAAATGCCTTTTTTTTTTTTTTTTTAATCACTTCTTTGGTATTACAGGACTTGAATAAATTGTGATGGTACAAACCTGAGGATGCCAACACTTGTCCTACAGGTTGTCCTTCACCATCATGTGGGCTCACTCTGGCAAGGTGGACTTCAGAACCACCTGGAACCTGTTGATACCAGCAACACACAGACACTTATTTCTCCATACAGGTTTTTTCAAGGACTTTTTAAAAACACAGTTAGAAAAACACTGACTTTACAAACAAAGCTGCTACTTGGAGCAGCCTGATACATACCACCCTGTTTCAGATATGCATTTTAAGGCTTCTCTGGCCAGCCAGCAGCTGGCTTGGAAAAGTTACATAAATCAGTGCATTTGCATCTGCACGAGCTAACAAGAAACGAACGCTTCTTTCCCTTCCAGTTAGCATTTGCGCATGTCACAGATGCGACTCCGTCCCCACTTTTCCCCCTGTCTCCGGGATATGACCACAGCAATTGTCATATTGAATTACCCTGATAACCCATCTGATTTAATACCCTCGCCGCAGTAATACCCCACGCCAGCTGCTGCAGAGGAACATTTAACACTCCTCCTAATTGACAGTGATGGAACAGCTCCACCACGAGGAACACGTCTCCTCCGTGCCCGTTGCAGAGCTGCCCCTTCCCCAAAGCGCTCCGTCATTTATATTTTTATCCGCGCCAACACACCTGCAAATGCTTCAATTTGCAGAAATCTGCTACGCGTGAAGACCTGGTGGTATCTGCGGGCAATGAGTTTTGCAAGTTAACTAGTTAATTGAGTATGCCACACACTGCCTCTTAATAGAAATATCACAGGAAAGGCTATGTAGGGGCATGGGTTCCCTTGCCCGGGTCATCATGCTTGCCTTGAGTGCCTCCTTCATGTCCTTTTTCATGCCTCTGTGAAAGGAAACAGGCCTGGCAAGTGAGACAACCCAAAAAAAGGCAGTTTAAAAGAAAACCATGACACCTGCCATAGCACAGGAGTCTTCCCTTGCCTCTAATTGCTGCCAGCTCAGCCCAAACCTGTTGTCTGCGCTAGCTTGCCCTTGCTGCAGAGATGCCAGGTGAGCTGGACCATCTCCCCCATCCCAACGGGATGCTGCAGGGATGCCACGGCAGGGAGCAGGGCTGGGCTGGCTCTAGAGTTCAGCCTTTCCTTCGCCGCAGGGAAATTTGCGGCGCAATTAAAATGAAATGTTGACGTCCACGCTCCACGTTGAAATATCGATGGAAGGAGGCATAAAGCATTTTAGGAACGCAGGGCTCCGTTTTGTAATTTACAGCCCCCAAACACCAATTGCACAGAAGCGGCGCGGGAAGAAAGGGGTAGAGATGAGAGAGTGATAGTGTTTTTATCACCGCAGAACAAGGGAACAGAATTGGATGGAGTTAAATACAGTATATTGAAAGGCAGCCTCTCGCACTGAACTTTATATATAGCCAGGGCATCTTCACACCTGGAAAGCACCCACTCAGGTCTACGGATCCCTCTCCCTTTCCTAGTGCCAGCCACATAACGCCAGAGATGGCTGCAATACCCAGCAGCGGTGAAAGAGAGGGCAAATCCCCTCCTTTGAGGAGTCTTGGAGTAAAAAACTCACAGCTGCCATAAGGAAGAGGAACCTGGTTGAGTCGAGCACTTGCATTGACCTGCTGCTGTGCTTTTGTGAGCCCCACCAGGCATCGTTTGGCCAAATGAGAGCCTTCCTCCATTCTTATTTCGAGACAGGGTGAAGAGGAAATACTCAGAGAGCTCTTTAATTAATGGTCTAATTATGGCACAGGCCTTTGCCATGGTTGCAGCAAACCCGCCCGAAGCCCGTTTGCCGCAGGACACGGCCTCCAGAAGGAGCAAAATCCCCATTGCGAGCTCCTTCCAGCCAGAGAGGAGACTTCAACATCTACCAAGCCTTGGGCAAGGGGAACGGGGACAGCAACAGCTCCAAGGAGGGGGAGGGAAACGTCGCCAGGATCCAACACGAGCATCTCAAGAATAGCTTTGCTTCCTCGTTGCTGCTTTCCCTTTTGCTTCGTCAAATCAATTAATGAGCTGCGATGGCGACCCAACCATCTGTGCTGCCACCCAATGGGGCTCCCTCCTTCCCCTCTTCCACCGCACTTGCTTTCCTCCTGGGCCATTTTCCCCTGGTCATCACGATCACGGACATGAGGAGTCCTCCCAGAAGGGGAGAGGACCGTGCTGTCCCATAAGCATACAATAAAGTGAGGCAAAAGCAGCAAAGAACAGAAGCAAACCCAACAAAATTCAATATTTAAAAGCCAGCTGGTTGGAAGAGTTCTTAATAGCTACATATGCTCCACGAAAACAAAAATAGGTTTGATTCTATTTTAGCATAGGCATGTGGGATTTATACAAGAGCAACTTTTTTTTCTGCAAGATGAATTTTTATATTCTATGTTCTCTTTGCAAATAATTCACTCATTGCGATGCAACAAAAATATTTCCTGAAGTCTCTCAATTTACTATTTAGTCAGCAGAATATAACAGTTGGAGAGATCTGTAGAAAATTAAACATATGCACACGCTAAGAAAAACAGTAAGTGATAGATAACACTCAATGAAATTTTATGTGACCGATAGCTGTTTCTGGATATGTGATTTAAAGGTTGCATTAAATATCTGAAGCTTTAGCTAATCACTCTATAAATAACTTACTGGTGGTTTCAAGCAGGCTCCTTGTGTAAGGCATCTCAGCAGATATAGACATGCATCAACAGGGGTGACTCTTGAGTGAGTGCTACAAGAGAAAAAATTCCTAGAAACATAATTGGAAAAGCTGAGAAAGAAGGAAAAAAAAATACCCTCAAAGCCTGCTTTGCATTTTTGCATTATTTACCAAAAATAGACCCAAAAGCTCTCCCTGTTTCAAGGAGCACCACGGTTTGCAAGGTCTACGCATTGCTGAACTGCCCTGGCTTCCCAAGGGACGGGATTTGACATGGAAAGAGCCTGGAGGGCCCCTGGGCAGGGTTTACACGAACCGGGAGGGCAAACCCAGCGTTGGGCAGCTCGAAAGCTTTGGGGTCACTTTCCTCTCGAAGGTGATTTTGAAATCACGTCAGGAGGACACGGTCTCTATGGAAACAAGGGCTTTTTGGGCAGCACGGAGCGTACCTCAGCACAGCGCACGACAGCCGACGGGAGCAAGGAGCTGGCAGAGCTGCTCAGACAGCCGAGGCCTTCAAAGCTTGGCCTTTTTCTTCCTTTTTTCCCCTCCAGCGGACAAAAAAAGATACGTTTCTGTAGAAAGAAGAGGTTGACAGGCCCAAACCCACCTCTTCTCATGATGCTTGTGGAGCAGAGGGCCACATCACCTCCAAGCAGGGGAGACCAACCTCAGCATCTCAGGAGATCGCTGAGACATGCTGCGCCTTTTAGCTCCTTACTCAAAATAATATTAATCTGACAAAAGGAGGGATTACTTTAATTGTAACAGAAACCAACTCCGACAATGTAATAAAGAAATCAGAGCCCTTCCCACTCACTGAAGCCTCACGTGCACGTCAAGGATTGGAAGAGCACAATGTTGGTTTACTTTGGCTTTCAGAGAGGTCCCTTGAAAGACGAGATAACCCTGCAGATGAGCACGGACCGTGATGCCCTCCCAGCCCGCGCAGCGACGGCTCGGCACCGCTTCCAGGAAAACACCAGATGTTCAGCAAGGTCGGGAGCAAAGCAGTTATCGAGCTCTTGCAAGCAGCCTAAAGCCTTCCTGGTTTGAGCTTGTGCATAAGATTTTGGCCAGCACAGAGCTGCCTTGGGGGGCCCGCGGCCACACAGCTGGCTATGTTATTTAAGCACAGGGGAAGGTAATTCAGACATCGATAAGTATTGATCTTCACTTTCTTCCTTCTTGACCTGAGAGGCATTCTCGGATTACTTACAAAATGAGCATAATTATAGGTTATCTATTCGCCTTTAAAGAGGATCCTGTGTTTTGTTTTTCCCTCACTAAGGATAATCCCTTGGGACAGGGAGAGGAGCTGAAGTTCCTGCCCATCTTCTCCTTCAGCCCACGTGCAACAAGGAATAAAAAGAGATCGGAAAGGTCAGTTTTCAGCAAGATGATAAAGGGACTAGACAAGAAACTGTCCTTTTACTGTCACTCAGGGCTGCTCTTCATGGCATCGAAATCCAAGAGCTAATGAAGATAGATGGGTCCGTCCATGCAGTCGGGCCTTGGATACTAATGAAAGTTATTTAATGGTCAAGAGCTGTCAGTGAGAGCACTGATTAATTAGCAGAGTTAGGAGGAGAGTGACTGATGAGAGGTCCACTCGGTCAGCAAGCGTGTCTGGAAAGAAGGTGGTGCCACCATAGGCTCCACGCTCACCTGCATTGCGGGTGGCAAAGGCAGCAACTCTTCCCCAAGGGTTCATCGGCATCTCCACCTCCTGCCAGGGATGATGCAGGATGAGCTGCTACGGAGCCCGGGAGTGCTCAGGGAGAAGCTTTCCCTGAAAAACTGGTGCTCTACCACCCCTGAGGAGCCAGGTTCTCTGTTTCCCTCTGCCTCAGTTTCCTACCTGCATAAATAAGACTTTCCTCTCTCTCCCAGCAGCCCCCTTTCAAGCATAAGCTGCTTGGAGCAGGAAATCTCTCCGCGTGCTGAAAAAACTAACAAGCTTGTTCTGAGGCTTGTCTACACTGCCATAAAACAAACGCAGGAAAAAAGAGAATTAGCAAAACTGACCCCCGGGAAAGGAGAGCTGCACTTAAGATAAGCTTCCTGGGTGCCTGGAGAAGTGCAGAGAATTATGATGAAATAGCTGTATCATATATACACACATTTGTTAGAGCAAATACTGACACAGCTGGGAGACATTGACAGCTCCGCAGAATAAGACTAATTTCCAAGCACTGAAAATCATCTTGGTGGAAGGCTTAGGAGTAAAAATTATCCAGCCAATCTGACAGAGCGGTCATAATTTCGGTGTCTAATGCCTCGGTAATGCCTCAGCCACAAATTATTGTTCTGCATCAGCAGAAAGCAGAGGTCTTAATGCTTTTTGTTGACACGGCAGGCTTAATCACCGGCTATAGTGATCTGGAAAATAAAGACAGCCCCTTTGCACCATCTTTACTGCCAGGGAAGACACAGGCACAAGGCAAAGAAGAAAGGTCCTTGCCTGCTTTCCAGTTGGTTAAAGTTTCCCCCAAGCTCTAAAACACCTACTCTGCAGCTCTATAAAAGATTTTCTGAGCTCTAAAACAGGGCTAAATCCTCTAGCAGTGCAAATGAAAATGAATAAAAGAATAGAAAGTGGTATACTATTTCTTACTCTTAGGCTAGACACAGAGCAGATATCAGGTTGCCCCTTAAATGTCATCAGAGATGGTAATGCAACGAAAGGAAAAATCTTGCACCAAAATCATTCCTGACGGTTGGTTATTTTCCGCCAGTGAATTGCATGCAAAACGTGACCCAGAACCACCTCAGCTCTACGAGATCTGTTTTTTTTCCAGTTCATAGGCCCTGTGGAAAGAGTTTTTATTGAATGATTTTGTAAAATAAAGTGCCACCACTAGAAACAGGAGCCTTAAGTTCCAGTCCGCAACCTCGAGCAGAAATCCAGGAAGAGTCCACACGGGAGCCAAGCTCACCCAACACAGCTGGGACCTAGAGCTTCTAATATCAGCTGATTCCTAGAGAGATACACTCCCTGTTCCTCCTTCCTGGGCAATCAGCAAGTCTTTTTCCCAGGAATATGCTCCTTCCTGGCGTTGCTATTTGCAACACTGTCATCCAAATCACCACGATGTAGCAGGTAGCTCGCCCTGTGGGCTGCTCCTGGCTATCTCACCATGGGACATTAGGTCTGAGATACCAGCACAGGGCATCAAGTGCCATGAAGCAACACCCCACAAGAGCTCACTTGGCTCCCTTGGATGGTCCCAGACCACCCAGGAGCCTCTGGCATATGCAGAAGGACCACCCTGGTCCAGGGGACCAGGCAAGCCACTACCATTAACCATCCTCCTGCCCCAAATCTCTCCGCAGACAGAGCTGTCCAAGAGGGAACAGAGGCAGCTGGAATTCAAGCGCAGCTCCCTTTCCACCTAGCACATTGAATTCTAGCCTGGATTTGCAGTCCAGGCTGCAAATCAGTGGCAATTTGCAGCATTTCATCTCTTCCCTTCCTACCCGGCCTGCCCAAGAAACACTTTATCCTTGCACTTTGAAATGAGCTGCTGGGTTATTTAATTTGCTACCCCCAACGGGGGAAGCACGGTGGTATTTCAGTTCCTTAAGATGCTGTGTACACTGTTTTCCCATTAATTTTTATCCTGCTTCAAACAAACGGCGCAGGCAGCATGGTCCAGTGGTCGTTCCCACTAACGGTGCGAACAAGCAAAGCAGATGAATTCAGTTTGCAAAAAGCAGCACAAACTCATTAGGCCAGGCAGAAATAGAGGTGGCAATATAAATAAGAGAGTAACCTCATCAAAAGGATGTGCTTAATGCTAACAGGGAAGAGGGGAGAAAATAAAAACAGTACTCTACACGACATGAATTTCACACATTAATTTCTTCCATGACAGACCAGACTTGAGCAAAAACATGTAAAACTTGCCAATATATCCCCAGTAGGTACACCACACTCCATCTCTGGATTTTGCACCGGTGCTTCCATCAATATTATGCTCACCCTTCTGGGAGGGACAGAAATGAAGCTAAGGAGCCACTGCATGTCCCAGTGAACTCCCACAGACAATCTGTGAGGGACAAGCACACCAAGCAACCAGCAGACTGTTTATCACACAAAGTAGTAATTAAAAAAAAAAAAAAAAAAAGTATCGCTCCATCTCTGCTCTCTCAGCTCTGATATGGAAGAAAAAAAATCTATAAAACTACTCCCAAAAACAGATGTGGAAAATATAAGTCACAGGTCAGCTCTTCTGGAGAGCAAAAATCGTGGGCCTGAGCATCATTCCTCTCCAGCAATCTCACCCCAATCCCCCACCATACCCTACCTGCCTCTGTCTCACAGGTATCTCCATCTCCCTAGCTCAGCACCTCCTTTTCCCCCTTCCTCTATCGTCATTGCCTTTATCTTATAACAATTAACTCCTCTTTCTTTCTCTTCCTTCCTTTCTTCCTTAGAAGTCAAGGCAGTCAGGTGAGCAGGGGCTTCAAGCCTAGTCTAACTGAGGACAAGAGAAAGGAGCCAAACTGAAACCGATGCTCCCAAGACGTGAAATGAGAAAGCTGAAGATAAGCTCAAAGACTTCCAGGACTTAAGAATACAAATAGTAGCCAAAGGCCTGTAGTAACATGGCTCAGGAGACACCCTACCTGCCACCCTACCTCTTACCTACCTATAAGGAGCATACGCCTTGGGAGTCACGATAAGATCCCCACACAAACACACCAAGCAAGTTCACAAGCCACCAGGGCAATTCTGGTTTGCTAGGCTGGAAAATCAAGGAGCCTTCCCCTTCCACCTTCTCTGTTTGGCCACACACCCTGAGCAGAACAACAGCTCAAGAGGTTGCTTATTCCCATGTCAAATACAGCTTCACCATGATCCACCACGTTGTTTCCCGTGTGCTGCATGGTTTTTACACAACAATGACTGGGAGAACAAGCTTTCGAGGAGAGGGCAGACATGACTCAGACGGCGCCCAGTCATCAGGTCCAGGCAGGAGCAGAGGATACCTTTGAGGATAATGCCAGCAACATCTTCTCATGGTCGATGGGTTTCTGAGGCCCCAGCTCTACACCCTCAATGCAAGAGGCTGCAATCCAGGGAGATCACCAGTTTCTTAGCATTTTCCTGACCTCTAGTGACAAGAAGTAGCTGTTACAGCAGCCACATCTTAATGCGCAGCGCCCAAATCCAACCTGTTCAGCAAAGAACCTCAAATTAGGACTGCAATTAAGGAAACGAGTTAATACAGGAGGGCTCCCTCGCAGCAGGCTCCAGCCTTCCCCAAGCTTCCCTGGTTACATGATTGATCCATTCCCAGAACGGACGATGGGAAGGGTGGGGAGAAGGTATTTTTGATACCTTCCCTTGGACAAACACAATCTATGGCCTTAGCACGATCTCACCCAGCATCTCTCTCAGATCACAGAGCAAAATCCCATGGACGTGGAGAATTACGCTCATGACACAAGCAGCTGGCAGTCATCACATCACTCAGTCATGTCACGGCACTTGATTTCAAGGACAAACCAAGAGCAATGTTACCCCAGTCTAACTCTTTCCTAGAGGATTTCAAACCTGTGTTTCTCAAAACCTGTTTCTCCACACACAGGCTGCCTCTTCCACACTCAGCTGCTCCAGACCAGACACGAGCTTTGAAAACACGTCTCCAACAAATCCCCAAGGCCCTGGAGCTGGTGGCCAAGCAGTCATTCCCCACCAGCCACAACACACAAGCATCGGTCCCACCACAGGAGAGACCTCCAAGCAAGCTCCTAGGATGCAGGGCCTGCATCCAAAGCCTCATCCTGGGGACGGCTCTGAGCGCAGGAGGCCAAGGGGTGGCCCGGGGGTGGACCTAGCCTCCTCGCCACGCCTCCCACGGCCACAACCACCACCGTCACCACCGCCGCGCTCCGCGGGCACCGCCGGCACCGTGGGGGACCCGCCGCGCCATGGTAAGCGGAGCGCGCAGGGAGGCGGGAGAGCGGAGGCATGCGGGGCGCCGCGGTTAATGGGTAACGCCGGGATCCAATGTCCGGGCTGCGGAAAGGCGGAAAGAAAAACAGTAATTGCACGGCCATGACGACGTTTTCATGAGCTTTCATGGAGCGGGCAGACCGCTGCAGGGCTCAAACTGGGCCTGCGAGCAACAAGGGGGCCACCAGCAGCCGTGCCCACGTTGTGCCCGTTGCTAGGGGACCCGGAGGCGGCTTATCGGGCCATGGCAGCAGGGCAAGGGCCGTGGGTTTATTGCACGGAGCTGTGTTTGCTGTTCAGCCTCCCCGCACTCCTCGTTAGGGGCCTTCCGCCAACACTGCTCTGGAAATAAAAACCCTCCTGTTCAGGATGGGTGGCTCTGCAACCTCTAAAAGCAAAGCAGCTTAGATGCACATATGTATTATATATATATATATATCTTTACATATATTTATGTATTTGCACACACACACACTCCATAGTAGCCCAGGAGGCTCTGCTTGGGCAAATAACCCAGAGGATGCCTCCATCACTTGAGCACTCTCTCCATGTTACCTCCGATCCCCTTTCCAACCCCATCCACAGGCAGGGAAAGCCCACCGACTGAGCACGGAGGAGAGGGAGCAGCTGCTCCCCAACCTGCGCGCCGTGGGCTGGAACGAGGTGGAAGGGCGAGACGCCATCTACAAGGAGTTCCACTTCAAGGACTTCAATCGGGTACAAGCGGCATTGCCGAGTTCAGTGGTGGCAGGCAGTGGGGAAAACATGGCATGAGGGGGTTCCCTTTGCATGGCTCGGGCACAGAAACCCTGCTCTGCTTCTCTTGAAAGCAGATGACTGAGCAAGGTAACACCACCGGGACACCAAAGGACACAACCAGCACATGGGTTGGTTTGAGTGGGGTTTCTTCTCTTGGGGTTTTCTTCTCAAAGAAATCCTCCAAAAACACAGCACAAACCAAGCCTTGGAGCTGCTTCACTTGCTAGCAATACAGGGAGGAAAATCATTGATAACGGGCCACAAAGGGAAAAAAATAATCCCAGGATAAGTTGTTCAAGACTAACTTTGCTTCTTAACACCCTGGACAGGCCTTCGGCTTCATGACCCGCGTGGCTCTGCAGGCAGAGAAGCTGGACCACCACCCCGAGTGGTTCAACGTGTACAATAAGGTAAGAAACATGGATGCAGGGATCACTGGGAGGGTTCTCCCGTCGCAGCTCCCATTTAGCAGGAACAGAAGAGCCTCAAGAGCAGCAGTAGCTTTTCCTCCCATGGATACCCTTCCATCTGCATATTACAGGTGGCTAGTGGCTATTGCACACAGGTCCTCTCCTCCCGTCCTGGCCAGCTCAGCTGGCAGGGCTGCCACCAGGCCATTTTTCTAAATCACTACCAGACAGGGCTGGGGAAGCTCTGGTTTGGATATAGGGGGTGCAAGTGGGGCAGAGTGAAATAACGGAAGAGTCATTACCCCCACCAGGCTCCAGATGCCACCAGGCATTGCTCCCACCCCCAGAGATGCCACCAACAAGCCTGCAGAAAGTGACAGGGCTACCTGCTCCATGGTGTGACAACTGCCTGGGACACAGAGGTAGGGGACCCACTCTCTCCCTTCCTGCCAACACTTGGTCTCTGTCTGCTTTAGGTTCACATCACCTTGAGCACCCATGAATGCGCTGGCTTGTCTGAGCGAGACATCAATTTGGCCAGTTTCATAGAGCAGGTCGCAGCATCTCTATCCTGACCGGAGAGGAACACATAAAGGCCCAATCAACCCAAACTGACATCCCACATCTCACCTAGAGCCCCTCACCATGTGCTCCAAGCTGCTTCTAGACCAGGATAGCATGGGCCATCCAACATCCCACTGCAGCCCACCGCTTCACCCCATGGAGACCCTTCTCCTGCAGTGGGAAGGCAGCCTCGACTGCTTCGCACACCTCCACGCCTGACCTTGTCCCACGCAACGTGCAATGTGTTTATTGCTGTAACCTTCTTCGAGCAGTATTAAAAGCAGGTATTGGGAGCTCACCCCCTACTGTGGCCTTTTGGTAAAGAACCAGGAAAAAGTGTTTACAATAAAGTTCCTGGTTAACCTGACATCAGCTTGGAAGGAGGCTCCTTTTTTTCAAAGTTACAGCAGCTGGTTTTTCCAAGCCAGGCACTGGCCTGGGTCTTCTCTCCTGCAGGAAAGTGGGGCCTAAAAGAAAATGAGATTATTAAAGCACTGCCTAAAAAGCCAGAGCAGATAGGGCAGAAAATGTTCATGCTAAACAAGCATAATTTCCATACTTAAGGTTAAAAACAGGCAAAGGACAGCCAGAAGGCATGAAAACAGTCCAGGTTTGGGTCAGAAGCTGATTACAGTGGGATAACATCAGCACAGAGGTTCTGGGTGGATTTGGGGCCACCAGGCCTTCACTCCAGGTGCACAGTAACTTGGCAATAACGTGCAGGTGCACTCAAAGCACACAACACACTGCTTGTGATGGGTCCCCATCCAGTCCCCAGGCATTCAATCAGAAAAAGGTTCAACAAGCCTATGTAGCTAAATGTACCATTTTTTAATGCAAACTAGGCCCTCTGTCATCATCTCTTCAGTTACTTCAGCCTACAATTTACACAGTGGCAAACCAGAGCGACACAAAATACTGCCATCAGGTGAACTCTTGTGCCAGAAGTTCATTAAAAACAGTCAGTGCCTGCCCCCTTCCCAGAAATCAGCAGAAAAGTGCAGGTGAAATCCACGGCATGAAGGAGGATATCTCTTCTTGGTCCATCCCACTGGATATTCTTCAGTCTGATACCCTGGAGCATCCAGCTCCCTTGGGAGTGCTTTGTACAGGTAACGACTTCAATGGGCTGCTTGCTAAACCAAACCAGCCAGAAATCTTGCAGGATTCTACAGCCAGGAAGTTCCCTCCAAGCCTAAAGTACCATCCAGTTTCGGAGCATAATCCAGTCCACAAAACTCTTTTTAAGCAACTGTACAGCCTCTTAGTCTCATCATTTTCCTTAGACCACGTGGCATGGTAAAGGAGATGCCAATTACATATTGAATGGCAAGGATGAACAAAACTATGCAGTGAAGTACAGTGGTCTCCTCCTGACCACAGGAAGATTACATTTACAGTAGAGAACAAATGCACATAAAACAATTCAACCCACAAATATTACTAGTAGTCGAAGCCCAGAATGGAGCACATTGACTTACAAATAACATCTTCAAACACATCCAAAAACATGAAATGGAGCACTGATCCATTAGGTCCATCTACTTCCTTGGAGGACACAAGCAGGGAAGGGTAGGGTATCTCCCCCATCCCTATCCCAACTGTTCCCCCTCCATCCCTCCCTCCCCAGCCCTTCTTTTAAAGCAGAAACAGAGCATTTCCCTCGTTTTTCAAATCTCAGCTCAAAGAATGATTGCGGCAGCCAGACCCAGCAGAATCCCTCTCCAAAGCACAGCACTAAGTCGTGTTGGCAAGATGTTAACAGAATAAATCGTTCCAGCGCTAGTGCTGGCCACCCAAGCTGGTAGCACCAGCGAGAGAGCATCTGCTTTCAGGAGGGCTCCAAGACATAAATAGTGCCAGCAGTTGAATGACAGGGGATAGCCAAAAATACAATGGCACTGAAGAACAATCCTGTTAAAAAGCAAATATTTCTCCCTGCAGGCTTGGGGCCCCAAGGTTGCCCTTGGTTAAGCAACCCTCCCATACAGAGTAAGTATTGTGCAAGCGTGTGCTCCGGCTGTGCCAAGTCAATAAGGGTCAGCTGAGGGCTTGCCGAAGCTGGGAAGAAAGGCACAGGGAAGCCCTGGAGGAATAAGCCACCGCTATTACCCAACTCGATGGACTCCAGTTGGTCCTTAAGGCCACAATGGCCTCACAAGTTGTGCTGTTAAAACTCTCACATAGCAAAAATATTGGAGAAAAATAGGAAGGGTGGACACCCAAGGCTCACTCTCAAACTTGCTTCCTACCATCCATCTTCCAGCATCTCTGCAATACTGAAGGGGCTTGGCTCAATACACCTACTATCCTACCTTATGGGCAAGCATGCTTTACCTGAGGCCAGTTTGCCTTGGAGGTTATTTTCAGCCTAGTACCGTAAGGGAAGGACTGCAAACATCACAGTCTGAACCCTCCAGCTCCCCCGGCGTCCCATGGAAAGCCAAGGGAGTCTCAAGGCACAGTGGTGAATGCCCTCTTGAGAATGTGCCTTAAAAGAATCAGTGCAAAGAGCAGGCAGCAATTGCTACTTTCTATTACAAAAGTCACCTTTTCATACCAAAAGATTACGTTAGGAAAAAAGTCAACTTTGGTGCCATACATTTGTGTATGAAGTCCGTAGCCATGAGGTGCACCAGGGCTCAACTGACTCCACTACAGCATTGAGACAGTGCAAAACCTTCACGTTATGAACAGCAGAATTGCTCTTTTGCACATCCCTCCGGACCTGGAGAGCAGCAATCCAGGTGGCAAACACACATGTTCTAGGAGGGGCAGGAAAGCAAAGCAGATGCCAAGTACCTACTGCTTGGAGTACCACTGAGTACCTCCTCCTGCACCACCTGCTTGCTTCCTTTTCCTGCTGCTATTCAAGGGATTCCAGAAGAGGATTTTGCATTGTTGTTTGTTCTCTTCCCTCCAACAGATGTGAGATCGCCTGGGGGGATTTTTAGAGACTCCCTGATCACCTTTCTTTTGCCAATTCATCAACCCTGCATAACACAGATATAAGGCTCCTAGCACAGTCCATTCAATGCAGTAGCTTGGAGGAATACTCAGAAAACAAAACATACAATTTATTTTCTATCTTCTGGGAAGATCAACGCTTTGGGACACAGTGTCAGAACTAGAATCTACCCCTTGGCCAGACATCAGCTAAAATCAAGGTCTGAAGAGAAGAACGGCAAGGAACCAAGTAACATGTAGAAGAACTGAGGAATTTGGAGGTGTGGAATGACCATTCAGCTCACCATCCATAATCCTGATGCAAACAGGCAGATAGAAGAGGAGCCCTAAAATTGAAGTTGGGCATGAAAACAACACAGAGTTCCGAGCAGACACAGGTGGGGAAGGAAGGTTCCAAGCTGCCATCAGACCTGCACTTGTGGGAACTAAGACCTACTGCAATCTCGGCCCCCCGAAAAAACATTGGAGCCGCCTGGGCGCCAGCTGGAAAGGCCCCAATCATGGCACTATGGTCAGCGGTGGCTGGGAGAGCCGTTCATGTGCTTGTCACTGCAAGGAGCATCCGTGCTGTAGAGACCATCCAGGAATGCCAGGGAAATCTCCGCTACCAAGCTCCGGTCTGGGATGGACTGGGCCATGCCGTAGATAGCTCCCTACGGAGAGGGGAAGAGCGCGTTACCACCACGAAAGAAACCCACATCGCTCTATGCAACCCTCTTGGCCCAAACACGCCCTTACCATGCCCGTGGTCTTGGCGTGGACGTCCTTCATGATCTCCTCGATGCTGTCTTTGACATCTTTCAAGAAGCGGTCGGCAACCCCCGGCCGCGTGTGCAGCTGCGTAATGCAGAGGTGGATGCTGGGCAGGCCAGAGAGAAGGCAGAGGGGTTAGCCATGCCAGGCACGCACCACGCTTGCCCTTATTTCCCTGCCCTTCCTCTCCAGCCAAGGCTGTCCAAGAGTGTCCACAACTTCCACCCATGCAAGGAGTATCCTTGACAAACACTCATTTTACATCAGGCTGGAGAGATCACTGAAAATGGAGAGCTACATGGTCCAAAGAGGACCATCTTGTAGATCTGGGCTACACACATCACTCCACTGGTCTGCAACAGCTCCCACCGTGACCACAAACTCACCTTGGTGGGAACTGCAGGATGTTCAGGTTCCAGCCTTTTGCTGCCAACAAATTGGATAATCGATAAATGTCAAAGGTGTCTGAGCCGATGGAGAGGACAGACACCTCAGGCTTCCCAAAAATGAAGATGCTGTCAATTTTTCTCAACCTTGAAACAGTATTAAAGAGGCAAAAAAAAAAAAAAAAAAAAAAAGGATCAGAGTTACAGGGATGGGAGCAGGGGTCCAGAATGGGGTCAAAGAGCGTGATCAAAAGCTGAGCCACAGACATACTCGGATTCAAGGTAGCGAGCCGTTCTGATGATCCTCTTGGTTGCCTCCACGTAGCCAGATTCACCAATGTGCATCAGGGTGGCCCAGCACGCGGCAATGATGCCGCCCGCCCGCGAGCCCGCTATGGTGGGGGAGGCGTAGATGCCCCCCTGCCAGTCGGGCGCCACAAAGTACTGGTAGCTCCTGTATGTCTTGTTGCTGTACAGCACCACGGAGGAGCCCTTGGGAGCGTAGCCGTACTGCAAGAGGAGGGCAGAGCATCACAATGCAGCAGGAGACACGTGGACTGCAACAGTCCCCGAGATCCCCTAAAATCTTGATGCTGCAGCATGTCACGGAGTTGGGAATCGCTCCCCCTAAACAAAAGCACTGCAAGAGGTTCCTCTCCCCTCCTCACCTTGTGGGTGTCTGCGGAAATGCTGGTGACACCTTTCACGCGGAAGTCAAAACGGTGCTTCAGAGGGAACCCGGCCTTCTCCATGAAGGCGATGAGAAAGCCGCCCAGGCAGGCGTCCACATGGAAGGGGATCTTGTACTCCACTGCCAGCTGTGGGCAAGCAGGAGGTTCAGGCGAGTCACACGCAACCAGGGAGAGAAATGAGCAACAGAGCCAGGCTCTAGCTCATGCATACGTACAGCTTCAGAAGCAGCTCATGACAGTTTAAGACACATCCATGCCATCTTGCATGGAGAGACCCAAGTTTTACAACAGAATAAGCCACCCCACCCTCTCACTGCATTGGGATATACCCCTTTTACCGTTATAGCTCCCAGAAGCCATGGGGTGTCCTACCTTGGCCACTTCTTCGATGGGGTCCATAATGCCATGGGGGAACTGGGGAGCAGAGCAGACCAGCATGGCTGTGTTCTTCGAAATAGCTCTCCTCATCGCCTGAAGGTTTGAAGAGAGAAGATGCTCACGCTCTGCTTACCAAGTCCCATCAAAAAAAGAGATAATCAAAAACAAGCAACTTCTTAAAAACAAGCCAACACTAAAGTGCCCATAGAAACCAAGGCCATGAGCTGCAAGCATCAGCAGACATTGACCAAATCATTTAACTCCTCCACTTGGAAATGCTGATCACTCAGAAGACGGGAGATAGAGGGATGACTTACATCCATACCATAAGACTTTATATGCAGCAATGGACACTTATTCTTACAGCTTTTCCGTAGTTCCAGGAAAAGTAGTTTATTTCCTCTTGCCTCCTGCCAACTTAACAGCAGGCGTCTGTCTGAGTATTTCCTGTATGCCGCTTGTTCCTCCCCAAAAGCCATACCTGAACATCTACTTCCATGCTCTTGGTCAAGGGGATTTGGACAATCTTGAGCCCAAAGTAGTGCGCTGCCTTGTCAAACGCCGCATGGGCGCTCATCGGCACCAACCTAGGGAAGGAGCAGAGTCCAAGCTGCAGAAGACACAGGAATTGAGCAGTGTTTCATCTCCCATGTTGTCCCCTCAGAAGCAATTAACCAGAGAAGCAAATTTGAGGCACCACTTAAGAGATGCACATCAGGGGGAGCAAATCCCACACCAGTAGGGTAATGATGAGCACAAATTCCCATCACAGCCCCAGTCAGCCCCAGCTTTGGTCCCAGAGTTTTCAGCCTTTGAACAGAATAAATTAAAAGCCTTTGGCACTTCAAAAGTGCCTCCAAAGTGCTTCACGAGTGTCCTCCTAAAGCAGCATGCAGCTATTGCTAAAACATCTACACAGCAGAGCCGTGCTCCCCTCCTGCGCTCAGTCCTTCCAACACAGAAGAAATGCGAAGGAGCTATGAGATGAAGGAAAGCTGGGGTCTCAGCCGTCACCTCTACTCAAACTAAGCCACAAGAGCCTCCAAAGTGGAAGCATCACATACATTTCTGGACGTTTGATACCCTTCTCGTATGCCAGGTCTCGGTACGCCTTGCAGGCCATCAGGATGCTCTCTGTGCCCCCAGATGTCACCTGCGGGGAAGGAGCAAGAAAGGAAAAAGGGAGTCACCTACACGGATGTTACAGAAAAGGGAAGAAAAAATACGCTGCCACAGCGCTGCTGCTCAGAGACACTGAGAAGTTGCACAGGTTTGTGAGGACAGCAGAGGCCATCGAACAGCCCAAGGTAGACTTCTAACATTCAGTTTGAAAGGGTGTATTAAATTAAAGGGAAAAATCATCCCAAAGTGAGGAATAGCCGGCAGCGCGGCAGGCTGGCAGGGAGGACGGCCCTTGGTGACCAGGAGCACGCGCTTAGCGCGCGCACCTGACCGTGGCTCACCCGGCTCGCAGGCTGCCTGCGCCACGTACACGGAAGTAACGCGGCTGATTCAGTGCCGAGGCACCTCGGTATGGGAACAGCGAGCCCTGGAGCACTGCCAGGACGAGGCACAGAGCCAGCAAGATGCAAGCGCGCGGCCCGTGCTCGCTGCTAGGCTGAAGTTTGCTCTTCCGCCCGCTGCGATGCCCCACACAAGTGCAAAAAGGGCACAACAGTGACAAACACAAGTACAGAGATGAGGAACAACAACTAGGTGGAAACCACACGCTGCGTTTGTCCCTATCACAAGCCAGGCTGGAGTCATGTGCAAACGACTATCGCCACAGCCAAACCAGTCCTGCTTTTTCTGTGCTTTGGGAATCAACAGCTGTTGCAGGAGAAAAATAATGCTGGGGATGGTAAGTAGATGGCAGCAGGAACACAGTTTCCCCAAGTATCTTGGGTGCAACACAGGCAGAAAGGCAGACAAACACCGTCATCTGCTCCTGGTTTATCTGCTTTCACAAAGGAAGAGCAAGCACAGGGCAAAAGAAATGCTCCTAAAGCCCATTTATCCATCGCCATCCCATTGCTCGCTCCCTGCAACCCTGATAATGCTGAGGGTGCAGAGTAACAGAGCAATACAAGGTACGGTCCCAGTTCCAATTTCCTTGGCAAGGCCACCTTGGTGTCCCTGCCCATGGCACACACCTTGCAGTTAGCAAAGCACATGGCTTTTTTCCACCCAGCACAGCTGCAGATAAACTCTTCAGAAACACCAGCAAGCAACATCTGCCTTCAGGGACCATCATAGGACACTGAGTTGGACAGGAAGTGCCAGGGACAGTAAAGCCAGGGGGCAAGGAGGTGACAACACACACACACCCACACCCATCACTTCTCAGACACAGCTGCAATGAAATTCAGGGGAAAAAGTTCGTTTCAATTTGCAACACTGAAAGTGGAATGAACAGCAGACCCCATGCTTCCTCCCACGTGTCTCCATGAAGCACAGGCTCCTCTGGTCACCCCCGAGCCAGGAAGGGCTGCGTGAGAGGAAGGTGCAGTGGAGAGGCTTGTTTGGACATGATAATTACAGGGCTACAATTAATGTGGTGCTTCCGGCCCGCCAACTTTTCACCCCTCCCTCTGACCACTTCCCCTTTTGCTCAGCTTCTGCTCAGTCTTTCAGCTCTTCCGTACGGCAGGAAGGAGGAAGGGGCAGAGGAAAAGTGGAAGCGCCCAGAGAGCTCGTGCCAAGCTTCCCATCCTGGCCGTGACCACCATGGTCTCGTGGAGCAGCTTTTCTCTTCTTATGCAATTTGATTCAGATCTCAGCCAAAGATAACGCTTTTACAACACACGCTTTGCACAACAAGACCTGTACATGTCTCACAGGCTCCAGCGGGCAAAGGTCCCTGCACAGGTGACAGGCGTCATGCAACCACCATCACAGCAGCCCACATCTCTACGTTAGCTTGAGATGAGCTTCAACAGCCTCTGCCCTCCCCACAAATGATTTAACCTGCCCTCAGCAGGGCAAGTCAACAGGGGTGAGAGACACGTCGAAATACTTTCCAGATGCAGTCAAACACGTTCGGTCTCCAAACTGGAGGGTGCTCACAGGGTGTCACCTCCTGCCACATCCATGGAGTCACATCCTATATTCCCAGTCAGACACCAGCTGAGTTGAGTCTTTGATTCAGTGGCAGTTTGGTCCAAATTGCCCCATTAAACAGCCCTTCTGGCACCTCCCTACTTAACACAACCGAGCTCCCGGCCCTCAGGATAAGCCCATTCAAGGCCAGCTCACCTACCAACTCTTGGATCAACAGTGTCCTCCTGTATTGTCTGAGGCCTTTCTCGGCTTTCTCCCTCCCTAACACATTTAGGGAAGAGTCACTTCACACCCAATCTCCAAAAAGTCCCTTCTGAGCTCTTCTTGCAAAGGAAAGTACTTCTCAGCAAGTTATTGAGCAACCAGCATGTCAGCAATAGCTCTTGAGGACCACAGCAGCAGACAACGGCCTCGCTGTCCCATGTGCCACAAAAAAGGGGAAGGGAGAGGACTTGGCCTGAAGAACCTGATAAACCTTATCAGAGAGATAAAGCAAGAGCGCAGGCACCCATGGGACACTAGAATATGGGCTACTCACAGCACCACAGGAGTTGGGGCCCCCGTTGAAGAGCGTACAGGCAATCCTCACGACCTCCGCTTCCATCTTCCTCAAACCTGGGAATATATCCGGATGGAGAGGGTTACTCCAGGCAAACTCCTCGTACACCTTCAAGAGAGAGAAAGGAAGTTAGCCTTGTTGGGGAAGCCTCTGGGTTATCAGGAAAGAGGTCCAGATTTGGGAATTCACCATGGCCATCCAAAAAAGCAGCCCCAAAAAATTGGATTGGGCCACAGCAAGTCCGAGGAGATGTGCACTGCTTATCCTACTAAAAGGAAATAGTAGCTGGGAAGCTACAGCTAGAGAAAATACAATATATTTGTTTTTGTAGGGCATTCGAGGCTCTGCAATTATTATATAACAAAGCAATATCGCTTGTTGTACAGACGGGTTTAATGGCTTAGCTAGTTAAAAAAAGATTGTCATATCAGATATATATACACACGCTATTGTTGTTTTACACAGAGCAGGTTGGTATGCAACTCCCAGTAAGTTACTTTGCAGAACCAGTTTTCAAGGAAGACCACAGGCAGGAGAATAAAAAACAGCAGCAACCACCAAAGCAAACTCGCTACAACTGTTATAAATCTTACTTCCAAGATTTATAGGATCAAGAAAGTTAGTTTTCCCTTTCCAGCAGGGAAGTTTTTGAAGTAAGCATGTTTAAAAGCAGACCTTGGGGCTGCTGAGATTGTTCTTGCCTATCTCAAAGGGAAAAATTCCCAGCTAGGTAAACAGACCTAACAAAGACTTCACCACATAGTGATGCCAAAACACGTCACAAACTTCCTTTTGTTTTTATTTTTGCTCAAGTCAAAAGAAACTCAGTTTTGCTAAGGAAAAAGCTGCCCAAATCCCAAGCTCCAGAGCATCGCTGCAATGAGATAACTGGATATACAGTCACAGCAAACTGCTGCTAGGTCACATTTATCGGAGGGTCCTGCTGAATGTGACCTACAGCAATTTTATGCCCCCTTTTGAGAGGCTTTTGGTCACTCTGAGGACCCTTAAGGTATCTGCAGGTCCCACATTGGACCGCTTGACTTCCTTACCCTCACGAGCAGATGGGTGAGCTTCTCCTCGCCGCTGTACACGGTCCCCGAGACCTTGCCGTCCTCCCAGCGGATGTCACCTGAAAGAGGAGCGACAAAAGCACGTGGCTTGCAACCGCAGCCCTTCCCAGAGAGCTCCTAATCCCCCTTCAAGCTGCTGCCCACGCAGCCGGGATCGCATCGCAACGGGTCCATCAAGCAAAGCAGAATCAACTTTGGAGCAGGAGTGAGAAGGGGGCAATAAAAAAAGAAAGAAGGAAATTATGAGGGGAAAAAAACCCACACAGATGGAAGACAAACCCCCCAAAACACCATTTTCCATACCAGAAGTAAGAGGTATATGGGTTGGGGGTGTTTGCATCAGTGCAGCACTTTAAGTTTTGGACACTGCTTGTGTGGACTCGAGCCAGGGGAACATCATGGCTTTGTCATCCTTAAAGGGAGTTTTTGAAGGCCAAACCAGTAGGATGTTAATGAAATGAGCCAGTCCTTGGAAATTCCCTAAAATACTGTTTGGGAGTTTTTTGTTAGAAAAGATTTGGGAGTTTTATAGCAAACTCATTTTTGGTAAAAGCCAGCCATCCACGTAATTGCTCAGAAACACTCACAAACTTGCATGTAGTCTATTTCCTCCAGCATTTCCCTTCTCCTCAGCTCTCTCATTATCCACCTTAATCTCTTGGGGAAAGGAGGGAATTTCAATGTTAATACTCAAATGTAGTATTAAAATCCATGCATACCCTCCTTGGTCACTTCCAAAAGGAAACCAGGCATCTGATTGCAGGTGAGGGACACCAAGAAAGAAGTGGTTACGGTGATACCATGAGCAGGAGCGGCTGAAGCTCATTTAAGTGTCACATGTGGTGCAGGAAGCGGCAGCACCGGCTTGTGGGCCTACCTTTCGAGCTGTACTCTTTCATCTTCTCAAGCACTTCAGCCTGGCTCATGCCTTGCTCCGGCAGTGCTTTGATATAGTCCTTCTCATCTCTGAGGAAGGACAAGCTGGAGGTGATATCAACCAGGGCTTCATCAATCTTCTTTTGAATCTACAAACAAAAGGGAAGCCCTATCAGCAATGGGGTTGGCTGCCTCTCACATACCCTGTGCAGGTCCTACAAGGCCAGGAGGCCTGGATTTCTCCTCAAATCACCTTCCTACACAGACAGTCTTCTTCCAGAGCCACAAGACAACCCGGCTGGGAGGATATTATCAGCTCAGAGGACTTTTGGACATTGGAATGCCTCAAAGTCAAGGCCTCCTGGAGGCACAGTTGCCTGGCCCTGGCCCTCCTCTAAGACAGCACTTAAAGTTATCTACACATCAAGCAGAAGGACAGTCATCAGGTGTAATACAATCATTTACCAGGAAAAATAAACCAAGAAGCATGTTAGCAACTTAAGGATCAGGAAATAGGTGCGAAAAAACGCTGACATTTGTAGGTCTAAGCTTTCACATAGAGATCATCTCCCAGACCCTGAAGCCTGCCTCACTTTAATGATTACACCAGCACCTGATATGTCTATAATGCTAACTGGGCTATAATGCTAACTGTTGCTCCCAGAGAGCTGAGCTCCGGGCTCGTCGCGGCCAGTCATCAGATCAAAATAAATTGTCCTTCCAGGTTGCACAAGAGGCCCCGCTCTTTCATCGCTCAAGAAAGAGACATTGTTTCAGCAGAACAGCCCAAGTCCCGTCCCACTCTCCAATGAATCGAGTTATTTTCCTAAAACCCAACAAGACATCAGAGTCTCATGACGGCACTCGCTGATTAAGGGCTACAAAGCAGCAGCGTTCCCATTTTCTGAGCGACAATATTCAAAGATGAAGGAAAAAAATTATCTTTTCATCAAACCGTGTTGCAGCAGAAGATGCTCCAGACACATGTTCTTGGATCGCTCTCCAAGACAGAGCTATGCAGACCGAGGCAAGGATAATATTAAGAAAAGCAGTTAAAACACTTACAACTGTCCCAACAAAAGGTGCTTTCCGCAAGAGCTTGAAGAACTTTTTTTTCATTCGGGATTTTAAACCTGGAAGAGAAAGGTCATCAGTTGAAGTAGCACCAAAGCAGACCCCAGAGCTCAGCATTTCTGTGGGAAATTTCTGCAACAGGAGTCAGATATGCTGAACACCAGAAAACTCCTGGGGTAACTTTAAAAGCAGAAATGAAAACAGGATGACAGAGTTTGTTTTCTTTTTTTGTCACCAAAATACTTTTGCAAGTCCTCTGGGCATTTCAGCCCACCAGAGAAATCACCCCAAGCAGGGACAGGGGCTGAAAAAAAATGCAATTATCTCAAACATCCCAAGCATGAAGTGTCCTTCCAGCACCAAACCAGAAACAGTCTCCTCCTTGGGAGGAGGAATGACAGAGCCGGAGCTACCCCTATGTTTTGACCTAGCTACTTGTTCAGGAGACCCCAGCTCCTGGGTCTTTTTCTCCAGGTTGTGAGCCAGAAGAGAGCTTTATGGCAGGGAAATTGCTTAGCCAGGAGCTCAAGGGAGACAAAAAGCAGGGGAAGAGATGGAGGAACATTCCTGGCAAGCCCACCACACCCTTGGGAGGAATTGAGAAGCCGGTTGCCCAAACAAGCCTTAACCCTAATTTGGAAAAGGTGTCATTAATACTAACCAGCTGACAACAGAAGGCCTGTTTTGGTCTCCTTGCTCCCTCTTTCCCACCCCATGATAAAACCATATGAAAATCTCCCATTTCGGATACTTACTCTCGGCCTGGAAGAGGAAACCGTGCAACCAGAGCGCGGCGAGAGTGGACGCGACCGTCAGCGCAATCAGCTGCCAGGGCTCCAGCCCCTCGCACCAGGCATTCACGAAGCTCTTTGCTCTCTCCCAGCACATCTGGAGGATTTCCTTGTAGGGGGTAATGCCATCCTAGACCAAGAAAAATGCGGTGAATGATACTGAGGAAACAGTTGCGCTCAAATGACACAGACAGGGCATTGGAAACTCTTGAAAACTGCCTCCCACATGTCTACTGTCTATTAAAAAAGTGATTTTCAGCATGCAGACCACCCACTCGGCTTGATTCCTGAGCACAAGGGGCAGGAGATAGCTCTCCATTTCCAGCACAGCTCAAGAGACTAAATACTCACAGAGAAGAGCAAGGAGTGCAAGAGAGGTGTCCCCATTCACCAGGTGGCACCAAACAGGTCCATCTAGGCACCCCTTGACTAGATTTTTGAACAAGATGCAAGTAGCTTTGCAAGTTCAAGACCTAATTGTAAGATCCCAAGTAAAGGGAGGGCTGCAGAGACTAAGGCCACTAGAAGAGAAGGGGTTAAAAAAGCCCAGCAAAATCATGGTGTAACCATGAGGCTAAAGCAGAGATTAGTGTAGGGCAGGGCCAAGGACTATCAAGAGCATCAAAGCGTGTTCTCTTCAAGGCTTTAGGAAGAACAGGGTGAGGGGAAACTGGGGGGACATATGGATGAAGGCCATTTCCCTCAAGAAAAGGTCTTCAGCAATGTCAATACCCTGGAAGAAGGTTCCCTCTGGAGCTGAGAAGAGTGCAGGTAGGCACATGTTGCATGGAGTTGTATGGAATAAATATTTGGGGGTCCTGCTTTGTTACAGACAAATGCTCCCAAGTTTTATTCCATTCTTAAGCTCCTTCAGGCTCTTCCCAACCCTTCTCCCCTTTTAACATCCTGCCAAACCTGGAAGCCCAAAACATCCAAAACGGCAGAAATAAGGGTAAAAATATCAACCCGTTATAAAAGACCATGGATGAAGAAAATGCCCCAAAATTAGGCAAGAACATTTCTGCTCCTCAGGAGCAGCAACACGCAGCTCTGAGGCAGCAAATTAGCACCCGTTTCCTTGGCATGGGGCAATTTAAAGAGACGCCAGCTATTTTGCCCGCATAAACCACCGCAATTAGGAAATGTCAGAGCCCATGCCCAGTCCCACAACCCAGTGGCCACGAGGTTGATTTAAGTTTTGGATCTGGAGCGAGACCTGCCAGCTCCGGCTAACCCAAAGCACTTATTGAGTTTCATTGCATTTGCTCAGTTTTCTTAAGAGGGGGAAAACCAAGGAGGGAATGTTTAATGTGCAGAAACCAGCAGCAATGACTTCAGCTTACGGGAGCTAGAGCCTGGCCATCATCCAGTTCCAAAACTGCACTTAAGAGGATGTAAGCAGGGCCATTAATGCATTGGTTTCTTCTTTCCTGTTCTCAGCTGATGACAAGAAAATGCTGCGGTATCCAGAATAGAGCAGTGCATTTAATATTCCTTCCCACTCCCATCCCAAAAAGAAAAAAATAAAAATAAAAAAAAAGATAGTGTAAGCTGTAGGCCTCAAACCAACACATTATATCTTAGGCCTAAATCACATGAGGCCAGTAATAAACCTGGCAACGAGCTCATCACACTCATGGATGCAGACAGAAGCCCCCAACCAGTTCCACATCTTGCTATAAAATTGCACATTCCTCCCCCCAGAATCACTCCATTTCCCAGAGAGGGAGGGAAAAGAAAATAAAACCACTTATCTGTGTAGTGCCCACAGCAAGTCTTGCATGCTGTAATAGGAGGCATCAGCACAGCCCCGGACCCTTCCACTGCCTGCTCCTGGGCTAAATATTCTGTGTTTTTATAGCACTTTTCCCCAAAGTATTCAGTAAGATAAGGGGGACCTCAGCTTTCTGAATCACTAAGCCCTGGAGGATCTAGTGGTTGCATTTAAGTGCAGTCTATTTTTACAACATCCATCAAGTCAGGCTAAAGGTGATGACTGGGCCCGATTACGACACCGTATTTAGGATGTAACTCCATGCAAGACCCCAAACGCAACCCCGCATTTAGGATGCAATTCCACACAATATCCCAATTGCAACGCCGCATTTAGTACACAATTCCATGGCCTGCATCTCTGTGAAGGCATTGCAAAGATAAAGCTCCCCAAAAAGCTTCCCCTTCCCCTTGCAGCAGAGGGGATAATGCTTTTTCTTTCCCCTAAAAGGACCTTCCCGCAGCAAAAAAAACACCCAACTTCACAAGTCGCAGCAAGAAGGAGCATGTTTAGGAGTACATTAAAGAAATACAGGAGAAATACCTCCACTAAAGGATTTTCCCTTAATTCCCAGAGCACCAAGGCAGACTCGGTTATTAGAGGAAGGGCTAACTGCTATGATTAGGCCATGCAATATTCACTTGTGCCGATACTAACGCGATCGGCAAGCCAAGGAGTCAGCCGCACGGATTGGGGACACATCCCGGGGACTTTATTCCTGACGGCCGCCGGCTAGCGGAGCCGCTTGAGGGAGAGCGTCTGCAGAGGAGGAGAGGAGGGAAAAAAGAGGAGGAAAAGGGGGGAAAAGGGAGGGAAAGGCGCTCACCATCGCTGCCGTTCCGCTCCCGGCTGCGCCGCGCTCCGCCCTGCGCCGAGATTGCGCCCGCGCAGCGCCCGCCCCGCGGACCGCGCACCGCCCCACGGAGCGCGCACCGCCCCGCGGACCGCCCCGCTGCGAAAAAAGCTGCTTCTGCCCCCAAAACCCGCGTTTCGGCAGGAAACGGAGGTCAGTCGGCAACACGCGGCTGTTGCGAGAAGCTCCTCGAGTGGAGCCCAAGGTCAGGCGCTTCCATGGGAGCGCAGGGTGGTCCCAAACGGGGTGAGGTGGGTTGGAGCAGAATTTATAGACGTCTTTTGAACGGGGTCTTCCATTTCTCTCCAGACCAGCAGGACTAGCTTGGTGAAGGGTTGATGCGAAGAGCCCAGCTTGAAAGCAGTCAAGAATGAAGGGGAAAAAAAGCACCCTTTCGCCACCCGGATTGCCGGGATCCCACCCAGCTTGGAGCAATTCCACTGATTACCACATCCTGCTGCTTTTGGCCAGGCCAGTCGAGCAGCATGGGGTTTTTACGGCATCGAGTGACATCCCCAGGAGCTGCAGAGGAAGCCTGGAGAGTAAACAAAACCTGCACAATCCATAGGGCACTAATTCCCAAGTGCAACAGAAACAGAGTGCATTTGCCCAATGACTATTTTTAAAAACTGGGATTAATCTGTATGTGTTGCAAGTTGCTTTCCACTGGCAGCAGGATACGTTCAGCCCAGCCTCAAGAGCAGCGCTGCTCCCAGACAGCTAAACCACAACCGAGACAGCCTCTAGCTCCTTCCCAGGAGCAGCTGTTTGCATTAAAATAATAATAAAAATCCCTCTCAGCTGCCCTGTACACACACAGTTCCCATATTTTTCTGCACATACACTAATCCCACGCTGGAAAACATCCTTCATGTCCTCCCCCTCTTCAATCACCCAGAGAGTTTAGAGGTTTCCATCTGACAAGCTCCCAAATCGTATCTTACTTGTCAATCTTATCCACCACCTACTTAATTGTAAAAAATGTAAATAAAATGCAAAGAGTTGGCAAAATGCCTCACAACCCACACGCATCTCCCAGGGGTTATGGGCAATGGAAAGATGATCCCAACGCTGGCTTCTCTGGCCTTTTTTCTTTTCCCCTAATGGATCAAGCTATCATATCCAGCCAGCGTCACCTCCTCAGGAGGTCTCTGGAATGGTAGCACGTGGTTTCTCGAGTGCTTAAACAAAAAGCTCCCATATAGCAGAAAAACTCCCCAAACTGTTTGAGTCTGATCTGTTCTCCCAGCAGGTTTTGGAGCAAAACCCAGGGACCTTCACCCATGGCTCCCAGAAGGGGGGAAAAAAAGCAAATAACTGGTCCCTGAAAAGCTGCATAGTTCACCAGAAGATGGGCACTGATTTCCAGAAGTTTAAAGCACCAGCGGCATCAGCACACAGCTCTTTTTCCGGGGATTTTCCCAGCAGGCTCCTTTTTCAGTGGTTCAGCGTGTTCCTGGCGTCGGCACGGAGTCACCGGCCGCTTCTCCTGGTGGGAAGCATCACTTGGCCCAGAGGTGACAACACCAGCTCCCTATAAATCCCAAGCGAGCCGCTTGCTGCCGCTGGGTGTCACGAGCCTGGTCGGTGCTCTGGGAACCAAGAGCTTGCAACAGCTGGCACAGAGGGTGAGCAACTGGCTTTTCTTTTGCTTTTCTTCCCCATTTCTTTCCCTTGCAGAACCAAGTGAGCTCATGTAGCAGAGGCCCTGAGGATGCTTGGGAGCCCCAACACCAGAGTGGCCAGAGGAGGAGGCACCCATTGCTCACCATACATCCATGCCATACCTCTATTTCCCACCCCTCAGATCCCATTTGGTGCATTAGGACATTCCCAGAGGAATAATTCTCATGCAAAAAAAAAAAAACCCACTCTTATTTTTATCATTTAAAAATCCTGCCCAAACAGGGGGGCCATCCCACAGTGCCAGCACCTAAAGATTCCTGACCCTGGCAGGACCTAATGGAAAACACCAGGATTTACGTGGATTCTTCCCTGATGGTTGTCCTTCCCCTTTTCCGCAGGCCGGACCGACATGCCCACCTGCACAGTGAAGGATGAAGGGCCGGCCCTGAGCCCGCTCCCGCCTCACTACCAGCTTATGGAGCAGCTTCCCATGTCCCTGCCGGGCAGGCAGATGCCAATCGGGGACCCCCCCAGCAAGGCCATCCCATGGCTGCCAGCAGGTTAGCACCGTGTTGTCCCCTTGCCTTGAGGATAGGGATGAGCAGCTCCATCCTGCCAGGGTTTAACCCCTTCCCTCCCATCCAAATGGGAGGTGCCTGATGTCAAGCCAAGAGCTTTCTCTCCACCCTGCCTGCAGCTCTGCCAAAGTCCACTCTCTATGTCCCAACTGGGTGACAAAGGTCCCTGCTGACCCGGCAGGGTGACCCGGCCACGCTGACCAGCTCCACTCCGTGGTGGATCCAGAATGGGCTGGGTTAGTCTAGACACTCACTGAGGACCCAAAAATGCCATCCCTTGTGACTTCCCAGCTATGTGATCACTTCTCCTGCCCACTGCCACCTTATCTTCTCTGTGACACCATGCAGCAGGGCATCCAGCCCATCGCTGGATGTGGGAATGGGGCAACAGATAAATTCCCTTCCTTAGGCAATCCTTCCTTTGCTCTCCTGAACATTTCAAAAAGCCAAAGAGTTACATTCCTTGACATTCAGCAGGACTTGAATCCACCCCAAATGTTTTCTCAGAGCACACCAGCACCACGGAGGCCCAGCAGCTCCATCCACTCCAGGAAGAGAAGCCAAGGCAGCCAGGTGCCATCCACGCAACGCTCTGCAGTGCAACTCTAGCTGCTTTCTGAATAAAGATCCTGTTGGGAACCAGATCTGCAGGCTGCTCAATGGTCTTTGGGTTGGCTTGTCACAACTCCCCTTGCATGAAGAGCAGTAAATAACACAGCCAAAGCTATTTCCCACCCCCCAAATCCTGATCCTAAAGCATTTACCAACCCCAGTCTCCTCCACTTGACCCAAACTTCCACTTCTAGGGGGCTGATTAAATGAAATGCAAGGCTTTTGGATGTGGAGAGCCCATCACCAGTCTCTGAACCCTTTCCCTCAGGATTTTTTTTATTAAAAAAAAAAAAAAAAGCCCATTTGTACCTCCCGCACTTGGCCAGGTTGGAGGCTGGTTCCGGGGGGACCATAGCCCCCACTTCCAGCTGAATCTCTTGAGTAACTGGAGCCTGGAAACCCTCCCCAGAGAGGAGATGCTGCTGCTCTGCCCTTCTCCCCCTCCAACTCTCTCCTTTGGGAAAGCAGTCCCTGCTCCCGATCTCCCCTTTCCCACTCCCACAGCAGGGTGGGAAGAGATGCTCTGCTAAGGGACAGAGCAGCTTTCCAAGCACCCTGCTCCCAGCATTGCCATGAACCCAAAAGCACTCCCAGCAGCTCAGTTTGTGCAACTTCCACCCCCACCGGCCTTTGGCAGGAATCTTTGGATTTCCCAAACCCTCCGTGGCCGCTGGGGGCTGGTGCAAGGATTAATTATTTGCTTTCCCTTGGGCGTGGGGACAGGGAGGAGGCTGGGCACAGATCTCAGCTGCTTTTGTTGCGCAGTCCTTTCTCCCTCCCACCCCCTTCCTTCCCAGCTCCCGAATCCCACCATGAGTCCGCAGGCACTTTTGGGATACGCTTGCCTGCTTTGCTTGGCCTGGGGCAGAACGGCTCAAGGTAAGAGACTCCACACATGGGTTCCCAATGCTCAGCACCCTCCGCAAGGGAAGCTGCTGCTAGATGCTAAGGGAAGAGTTAGTGCTGCAACAGCTACAGGAATAGCAATTGCAGGGTAATTGCATTTTCCTCTCCAAAAATCCTCAAATGTGCATTTTTTCCCCCCTATTCCTGAAGGATGCAATAATTTCTCAGAGGGATTTTAAAGTAGCTATGCTTTCAATCCTTGCAGAAACCCAGAAAAAGGCATCAGATTAGGAGAAGCATTTGAATAGCTTTAGAAAAGGGCAAACTCCCCAAACCATGTTTGCATATGAATGAGACAAGTGACTGCAAACAAGTCTAGACGGTAGAAGAAAGGCCGAGAATGGTTTTGGTCTAAAGCTGTCCCACCAACTTCGCTTCAACATATCCCCAGTTCACTTAAACATATCCCGAGGCCCGCAATTTAATTTAAGGATGAGCACTTCTGCCAGAGCTGCTCTTCAAAGGGAGGTGAAAGATGAGGGGGGAAAGGTACAACACAGAGCAGGACAGGTTTTTCTCTTAACTAAAAGCACCAGAACTTCTCTCCATAGGCAGCTTGCAGCCGCTTTCATTCCATCCAGGGATCCTGTATCAGTACCGCTATTCCCTGGATGTGCAGCTGGATTATGTGTCCAAGCCGTCCCCACAGGGAAGCTGGATGAAGGCTGAAGCATTGGTTCAGGTGCACCGGCTCTGGAGGCATCAAGCAGGGGAAGAGCTGCTCCAGGTGCAGGTACACAGGGTGGCCCAAGGGTTGTTAGTCTGCTATGAGAAGCAACTTTTTTTTTTTTTTTTTTTTTAAAGTAGGGAATGGTGAATTCATTGCATTAGCATTGCCTTCTGCTCTCTTCCACCATTATAGATCCAAGATCTAAAAGCCCACCATGCACCAGAGCACAAGAGGAGCCAGGATGGTGCTGGAGACCCATTCGTGGAGATTATGCTGAGCCGGGAGATCCAAGCAGAGCTCCAGCAGCCAGTTTTCATCTCCTGGAACAGTGGGAAGGTGAGCTGGAAGCAGCCTGCAGCCACCATGTCACTGCAAACTGACCAAGGGGCAGGAATAAGAACAGGCTGTACCCCAGATGCCCCAATCTGGGGCCTCGATCCAGACTCGCATCATTTTCTAGCAGTGCCTAGGCCTTAATCTCCAGACAGGAGTTACTTTTCCACCTTCCTCTCTCCTAAGTTTTGGGGAGAAAGAAAAAAATGAAAGCTAGGCTTAAAGAGAGATAGAATGTTTGCAGGCATAAATCCACAAAGTCAAGCCTGGCTATTCAGGGCTGTAGAGTATCTCCTATTGCTTAGGTTGTGAGAAAACACCTTTCAGGGGAGAACCTGCTGCCACATGGCCAGACACCCATTTCATCCTTCCAGGTCAAAGCCTTGTATGGAAATGAAGCAGAGAGTCCCCTGGTCTCAAACCTGAAGCGAGGCCTTGTCAGTCTGCTCCAGGTCCAGCCCCATCCTGGCACAGCAGTGGAGGTAGGCATGGAGCTGGGCATAGATTAGATCACTTTCTTCAGGCTCTCAAGTTGCAGTGGCATCTGCTCACCATGATTTCTTACATCCAACTTCCAGGAGGACGTTTCTGGCAGCTGTCAAGTCACATATGCCATTTCCAACAATTCAGCCACAAAGACAAAAGATCTCCTCAGCTGCACAAAGCCAAAGTTTGGATTTGCCACCGCAAACAAGGCAAGTCCTTTGCTCTCAGTGATGGTGGTGGGAAGGCTCCACTGGTGGATTAGTTAAGTCTTCCTCAAACCGCACTACAGATGGTCTTTGAGCCCCTAGCCCCAAGAGATGAAGCAGAGGCAAGGGGTGAAGTCTGGCACATGCATCACTTCTTTTGGGAGGAAAATAAAGCAGACAGCCTCCCCAAGGACACTGCACAGCACAGCCAAGAAGCCAGTCTGTATTGACAGAAGTTCACCGGTGATTATTTTTGCTTAGCTTTCTCTTCCGTTCAGAGAAGGCCCTTGTAGATGTTTATTGGGACAAGGCAGGTGTTCTGTGCCAGTGCTGCCTCCTTCCACACAGGACACTTGTTGGGGATGCTGTAGAGCCAGTGTTGGCAAATATAAGTGTAATAAGAGAGACCGTCCACACGGTGTCACCAGCCTTCCTATCATGTCAGCCAGAGTATCCGCACACTGTGGTCCTCACCAGGGGCTACCATCTCCCAGGCCTGCAAGGAGACGGGCTCCTTACCTGCTTTGCTTCCTACAGTTAAGGAGGAGACAGAATGTGAGAAAGACTGACTTTTTCTTCCTTTGGTCTTCCTTTTCTTAAGATTTTTGGAGTCCAGTGGCAACCCATGAGCAAGAGCCTCTGCTTGGTGAGGGACAACCTCATCCAGTCAGTGCTAGTAGAGGAGAGCCACATGGTGTCCCTGAGCCTGAGATCCACCACTGGTGTCAAGATCAACTCAAGGTGAGGGAAGACCCTGTGTCCATGTTGGACAGCACAGGATGACCATCCAGCTGTTGAAGATGATGCTTTCCTTTTGCTTCAGCCTCCACAAAAATCTCACATCTTCTGCATCTCCCTTCTCCAAACCTGCATAAAACCAACCAGTCTCTAAGCCAAGGAGGGTCTAAACCATGTTTCCCACTGCTTCTCCCTCGACAGGCAACAACTTGAGCTAGTGTCTTCTTCCACACTTGGCCCTGCAGAGGTACCAGGACAAAGCCTGGAAGATGTGCTGGCCAGCACCAAGGGAAAACACCAGCCCCTGGGCACAGCCAGCCTGCATTACCGGAGGGTCTGCACCCACTGCCCTTCTGTCAGTGCCACTGTTTCAGGATGTTTCTGGATCTGGGGAAATGGGGAGAAATGGCACTTGACAATGGTAGTAAAGCAAACCTTGTCTTTGCAGCTCCGGACGTACCTGAAGGTTTCTGACCACCGGCAAATGAAGATGGACACAGCCAAGGTGGCAACGACATGGCGCTTCCAGAGATTCATCCAGATGCTTCGCACAGCCAAGAAAAGGGATATCCTGCAGCTGCTGAGCAAAGCTCGAGAAGAGATGGTGTAAGCCCCCCTTGGGACTCTCCACACCTGTGGTGGGACCCTGGGGTCACTTCTGGACATGCTGCTCCATAACCCATGCCTAGTGCAGGAGCTTTCCCAGCTTTTCCTCCACAGTGCAGACCCCCTCCTGGCTTTCCTTAGTGCTCAGGGCTGAGGCAAGGTGGCTGATCCCACCGGGCACCTCGGACCGCTCTGACAGCCCTCTCCTCTCACTCCAGCCCCTTCTTTGTGGAGGCAGCAGTGGCCGCGCACTCCACAGCATCCTTGGCAGCTCTCTCCGACTACCTGGATTTTGACAAGGCCCCCAAGTCCCTGCTGGAGACGTTCCTCTACGCAGCAGCTTTCTCCCCCCGGCCTTCCAAAGAGCTTCTCACCTTGGTGTTAGTAAGTAGAGGACTTTCCTTTAGGGTCCAAGCCGGACACCAGAAATGGGCATAAATGCATTTGGCAGACTACCTGCTGTGAAAAAATCCTCCCCCCAGGACAAGCTCCAAGGGAAGCAGCTGGCACCAGAGATCTGGGAGACAGGGATTGTTGTCATAGGTTCCCTTGTTGGCAAACTGTGTCAGCAGGAGCTGTGCGGATCACAGGTGGGTTCCCCAGTGGATGCCCATTGGGTTTTCCAGCCTGGCCACCCTTCCCCTTCCTCCACAGTCACACAAAATGCATCCCCCACTTCCTCATCCTCCTCGACCCTCTTGTAAAACCCATGCAGGAGGTGTCACGCGGAGTGGAGACCCTCCTGCGGGGCCTGGGAAGCACCGAGGAGGAGCCGGAGGTGCTCGTGTACCTGGTGGCGCTGAGGAACGCCGCGCTGCCCGAGGCCATCCCCATGCTCCTGCATCATGCCGAGGACGGCCCTGCAGCGGTGGCAGCTGCAGCGGTGGCTGCTCTGCGGAGCTTCCCTGCACAGCACATCTCCAGCGAGGTACGAAGGCACTTGGGGGTGCCAAGCAGAGCCCACAAGGCTTGGCCACCGCTCTTGGCACATTGCTGGTCAGTATTTCCATCAGTTTTGTGTTCTCACAGCAGGTGAAGAGAGCTATGAGGAGGATTTTCCATGAGACAAGGAAGAGCTACGAGAAGACGTGCCGCCTGGCTGCTGCTGACATCCTCTTGGACAATGAGCCTTTGCTCATGGATGTCATCAACATCCTACTGGCCACCAAGGAGCTGGAGGCCGAAATGGCCACGCTCCTGCAGATAAAGGTCCAGAACAGCTTGCACACAGAGCACCACCCAGCAAGGTGGGTCAAGAAGGGAAAGTTAGAGGGTTTTTTTTTTACCCCTCTACCATCAGTCTACCATGTTTTTATTCCTTCTCTGCACCCCAGCTGTGGCTTTTGAACTCTGCACCCAAGCCGCTTGCTGAGTTCAGCAGAAGCCCAACAGCAGAGTCCTTGGAGGCCAAAGCTCCAGCTTGCAGCTCCGTGCACAGCTTGTAACAGGCTTAATCTTTCTATGGGCACAAAACAACCCAAAAAGCACAAAAATTTCCAAGCTAGGCAAAAGTTGCACACAAACATTTGAGTGGCCAACTCTGATAAACCCTGAGCACTCTTTTGGGGATCATTGCCTTGTAAAACAGAAACGGGCACTCCTCTACACAGCACTTGCTCCAGAAAGGGTTGGGAGGTTGCACTTTTTTTTCCTGCAGTTTTAAAATTCTTATTTCATTCTTTCCTGTGCTTTAAGGCCCACTAACATTTTCCCAGAGATGAATGTGGCTTCTATTGAACCATAACTGCAAATTCCCCTTCCTTCCTTTCCAGTTCTCACGCACCTTTTCCTTCTTCTTTCCAGAAAGATAGTGAAGGATGTCATGAGAGACCCCCGGATAAACAACTACAACTACTTCTCCAAAGTCAGCATGTCCTCTGCCTTCACAGGACCCCTGGCAGGTAACACCACAGACCACACTTCTCCCCCCACCACCTCAAAAGGCCCAATGGGTGGCTCCAATCTGCAGAAACTCCCCCCAAACTAGCCTGAGATTTCCAAGCATCTCCTCCAAGCATCTTGCAGAGCCCAAAAGCAGGTGTTACCCCCATATAATCACATCCTCTCCTCATACATACACAGCTTCCTCTGGCTTCTTCTCAACTACCCACTTCTACCTATTTTCCCCTGCTCATTTGAGAGAGGAATTTCATCTGAAGGTGGCAGAGCGTGGGAGGGAGTCTCTGGGCTCTGCCTGATAAGGCAGTTCCTTAGGTATTTTTAATAAGCATTTCAAAGCAGAGAATCCTTGGGCTGGGATAAAGAAAGCCATCAAACTTCAGAGACACAGAAATTAATGCCTGCTAGATATCTGCTTAAACCCCCACCTGCCAGCAATCACTTCTAGCCCTCTTCAAGCCATCTCCTTCTAGCCTTGCACTTACAACGCTCTAGTTAGGGGAGTGTGGAAGCAAAATAATAATAATCAGATGGGCTTTTTATAAGGACCCACCTGCACAGCTGAGCACCAGCACCATTGCACCAGGCATGGGAAAATGGACCTTCTTGTCATCCAAGTTGCCTGCTCCTCAGCAGGGACTGCAACTCCTTAGTGGGCTCTTTTATAGGCTCCTCAGCGCTGATCCCCTCCAGCTGTTATTGGACCCCTTGTGATCTGTTTTTATCCCATGACTCATTGCCCCAAATCAGTGAGTCACCTGCTGCTACCATCTTGCTGCTCCGGCTGCTCATAGGCACCTCTCTGTCTTTCAGTCACCCAGGATCTGCTTTCCACTTTCGGGCTGGAACTTCTGTTTGTGGAGGGTGGATTCCTGAGAAAGAGCATCTCCAACTTCTCGCTGTTCAGCCGTGGCCTTTGGCTTCACGTGGCTGAGGTGGGCAACCTATAGAGCGACCCACCAACGCAACTGTGATATTTCAAGTAGCATCACAAGGCATCAAACCCCCTCACTAGCTTTACACGGCTCTATCTCTGCACCTTAGGTCACTCTTGAAGCCCAAGGGATGGAGTCTATGCTGGGAGAAAACACCTCGGAAGGCGAAGAGGAGCCAGAGCTCATGGCTGGGATGTCTGCCGCTTTCTTCAATGTTCACTTGCGGCCAGTTGTGTTCTTCAAGGGATATGCAGACTTGATGGCCAAGGTCCTGCTAAGCAGCGGAGAACCCACGAGTGTGGTCAGAGGGAATCTGCTGCTGATGGACCATTACCAGGTAATGGATGGAGCCTCTGCCCCCACAGACTGGGCCACAGATGTCAAAGTATAGTGAGTGCCTGTACCTGATGAGTCATATTATTCATTGGGGACCCAAATCAAAAAGTGAAATGGCACTACTGAAGGCCTTCTAGGGTTGGTAATGGCTGTCCTACATGGCTGTCCTCTGCTGTGGGACACCCATAGCTCTAGTTCCTACCATGCAAATCCAGCCAGGGGAGTTAGGCTAGACTGTCCCTGTAGTCTCACATCATTGCCCACATCAGCGTCTTGACCAAAAGTTCCATGCCCGGTCTCAGAGCAAGTACTGCCTTTTCCATCCCACAGGTCATTCCACTCCAGTCTGGTCTACAAGTAGTGGTCAAACTCCAGGGTGGGCTTGGGCTTGACATCTCAGCCAACATGGACGTGAGCATATGGGAGCAGGACCTGAACACCAGCATCAACACAAGGTCAGCGGATGGGAGATGGCTCTGGGAATGCAGGCAACCCAGAAGGGTCTTACGGCCCAGCGCGAGGGCTGCCCATGCTTAGACTGCCTGGCAACTGTCTCTGTGCCCTTCTCGCGGTGTGTCCAGCCCTGCCTCTGCCCGGGAAGAGTGGAGATGTGGGTAGGGGGCTCATGGGCACTGACAACACTTTCTTTCCAGAGGTAGACTTAAAATTGGGGTGCTTGCAGTGTGCTCAGGCGCAGCACCAGGCCTGATGACCAGACCTGTGCTCTTTGCTCTTGCAGGGCCAGCCTAGCCATCGATTTCCAGGCAGAACTAGATGCCCCTTTCTTCCAAACTACCGTGAGAAGCCAGACCGAGGTGGAGACCTCGATCCACTTTGACACAGCCCTGCGGTTTTCTGAGAGCCCTGTGCTCATGTGTCTGCAGCTCAGAGAGGACCAGGTCCCATACAGGTGAGTCCTGAAGCTGCGGTGAAGGACATAGCCAGCAGCCCAGGCCCAAGGAGCGGGGACGTCGCCTCTCTGCTCAGTGGCTCAGCATCCGTGAGAATTTAATCCAAGCAAGCACAGGTTGGTCCTCCTAACAGGGGGCGTGAGGAGAAGGCCAACGGGAGCCTCAGAGAGCCCCAGGGAAAGAGCTGAGCTAAAGGGCATCTATATCCTCTCCCCAGAAAACCTCTAGGTAGTTTTCTATGGTATTAAGACAATAAACTGCTTTGTGCAGTTTTTATGCTTTATTTATCTCTCTGTTAATATGTAAGATTAAGAGCTCTGCTTTCTTACACTCGTCCGGATATGTCTTTCAGAGGGGCCGATAAAATATATCAGTCTTGGTCAGGCTTTAGGTGTCCGAGGCACAAAGCTCAAATAGAGAGCACGGGTACCATGGACTGACAGGTACCAATCCTTCTCGTATATTCTTCCCAAATAAAAACTCCTCCATTTCAGCCTATGGCTATGAGGAGCACGATGACACCCAAAAAAAACCTCCCTTTTGCTTTCCTCCCCACCCAAAGGACAGTGTGGAAACCCCATGGGACTCAAGCCCTGTTGCGCGGGGTGGGCCAAAACCAGAAGGGAGACTAGGGAAGGGCTCCACAAATTCATGGCGACATGGGTGGAAAGACCACGCCCAAACATTAAGTCTTCTGGAAATACAAAGTCCCAGGTGGGGGTATGTTGGTACGGGAGATGGATGGGTCAACCTTCTGACCAACCCGCTCTGCTCCCACAGAGAGATCTTCACCGTGTCCAAATCCACTGGGAGCCAGAGCAGCACCGTGCGGAAAGGCCGGCAGGGCGCCCTGGCCGGGCGGGAGTTCGCCTTGCACAGGGCCAACTCCAAGATGTGCAACCTGCTGCTGGCGGCAAGCGAAGATTAGGAGAACCAGGGCGCTCCCCTCCCGCCACGTGCCCCCCTTCTTGTACCTACACACGTAGAAGTCATGTGTGGTGGGGTGGCTCCCGCCCGGAGCCTCCTCTTCTCTCTGTGATGCCAAGTTTACATAGTAGAGGAGAAGCCTCCGGCCTCTCTTATCGCCTGAGCAGCAGCTCCCCTGCTCTTTCAAAGGAGACGGGCGCTGCAGAGAAGGTCGCCCCGAGCCTCCACGCGGAAGGCCCTGTTCCCAGGAGAGATAGGGCAGCTCCGCGTGGATTTGGGGGCTTGGGGTGACAGCTCAGGAAAATCGCAGCTGGACTCGGGCAACCATCGCTCTGCTGTTTGGAATTCCCCTCTCGAGTCACCCTGCTCTCCTCCACAAAAGCTGGGCTCCGAAGGAAGAGCTGCGTTTCTTCAGCCCGTTCTCATAGCCCCTCCTTTTTTTTTTTTTTGTACTAGAAAACATGCTTTTTTAGGAAAACGAGGGACATTGAATATTGCCCAAATGGTGACAGTGATGCAAAAGTAGCACAGGATCTGCACTTCCAAGGAAATTTGGTTGATTTTTGACCTGGAGATGCTAATTCCGAGCGTTTTGATTACGAGCGGAAATAAAGGAGATGTGTTTTTCTATCTTTGCTGGTCCTTAGCTTTTCCTGGACACAGGGAAATGGGTCCACCCTTAGGGCGCTGCAGAGACATGTGGCTACCAGCACGTTGTCCCCAAAACCTGGTGCGCTCTGGCAGGGATGCCCTGGCGCGCGCTGCCGTGAGCTTATCCTCCCCTTGCGATCGCCACGAGGGTGTTGGAGACCGGCCAAAGCGTTGCTGAAAACCAGGGCTTCCCCCGCACCAAGGCTCTGCCGGTTACGGGGCGATCCCGTCCGGAGCGGCCCTCAAGGACGCCCCATAATTTCCCTGGGCGCTTGCCCTCAGCTCCGAACAGGAGGATCCCTGCGTGCCCGCGCGAGCAGTGCCCCTATCTCCTGTTTGACCCAAAACCTCCCCAAATCAGGTGCAAGACAGCCTCGGCGCCTCGCTCAGAGCCAGGGGAAGGGGGGTCCCTTTCAAGAAACCTCCCCCAGGCCTCGTTTTCCTTTGCGCTCCCGACGGCCCCTCCTCGGGCTCGCAATGTCCTTGAGCGCGCGCTCGGCCCGGCTGCTATAAAGGGCGCCAGGGCGGGCGGCTCGGCGGGCGGCCCCACTCATGGCCATGCTGCAAGCCACCGGCAAGCTGTGCTGTGGCATCGTGCACGACCACCTGCGCCGGCTGCCCGGTGAGCGCGGCCGCCCGGGGCGCGGGGCCTTGCGACCGCTCGCGTGACCGCCGCGCGCGCCTCTCCTCCCCAGGCCTGACGGCGGCGGCGATGCAGACGGACGTGCGAGGGATGCTGCTACGGGGCGCTCGGCGGCAGCCCTCGAAGGTGCCGTGTTGTGTCCAGCAGCTTGCAGGGAAGGATGCTGGTGAGCGTCCCCGTCCTCCAGCGGGCTCTCCGCTCCGGAGTGAGCAGGCGTGGAGGATGCAATGACCACGCTGCCCGGCTTGCTCCTACAGACACGGATCCGGAGGCGAAAGGTGCCACGAGCTTCGGCCGGCTCACTAGCATGGACCCCAGCGCCAGCGAGGCCCTGCAGAGCGCGCTGGGCATCCTGCAGCAGCAGCACGGCTGGCGCATGGAAAGCACGCGGGTAACGGAGCGGCGGCACGGGGCACGCGGGGCAGCACACGGGGCGGCACGCTGAGGGTAACGCCACGTTCTCGCAGGCGGCGGGCACCGCCGTGGCCAGCGCGGCCCTGCCGGGGCTGGGCAGGGTGTTCCGTGCCGAGGCGGTGCTGAACGCGCCGCTGGCGCGGCTGCACCGGGAGCTCTTCGAGGACATCGAGCGCATGCCCGAGTGGTACCCGGCGCTCGGCCGCGTCAAGGTAGGCACCAGCGGGACGAAACGGGGGGAAATGCGGGGCTGCCGAGCTCACGGGGAGCCCATGCCCACACAGGTGCTGCGGTGCGCGGGGCCCGACACGCTGCTCACGCACGAGGTGACCGCCCGGAGCCCCGGGGACCTCGTGGGAGCCCGGGACTTCGTGAGCGTGCGGCGCCGGCACCGCGCCGGCAGCGTCGTCTACCTGGTGGGCACGGCCGCCCCCGCCAGCGAGCGGCCCCCACCGCCGCCCCCGGGGTGCATCAGGTAAACACGCTCCCCACGAGCTCCCCGCGAGCGCCCCACGAGCCCCCCGGTGCTGACGCGCTCCCCGCTGCCAGGGCCGAGGCCCAGCTGAGCTGCATGGTCCTGCAGCCGCTGGCAGGGGATCCGGGCCGGACCCACCTCACTTGGCTCCTCTGCATGGACCTGAAGGCAAGGCGCCCACCCAGCGCTCGTTTTATTCATTTATTTGCCATTTTGCCATTTATTTGCCATTTCAGCATTTCCTTTCCCCCTCCCCAAGGGCTGGATCCCCGCCTCAGTGCTGCAGCGCGTGGTGCCGCAGAGCCAGGCCGACTTCATCGGCCGCCTCCGCCAGCGCCTGGCCGCCCCGGCACGGCCCTGAGCGCGGCAGCTCCGTGTGCAGCAGAAGCTTTGGAACAGCCAAGCTATATATTTGTGCACGCCTCTTTATATATATTTAAGTGTATATACCTACCTATACATTCCTTCCACGCCTAGCGCGGCACACGGGCTAAACACGTACCCACCCCGTGGCACAAACGCGGAAGACTGAAAGCAGTCGGTGTGGATTTTAGTTTATTTTTTTATATTGTTAGAGTTCAGGAAAAAAAAAAAAAAAGAACCCAACAAAAATATTAATAAATATTAAAAATTAAAAAGCTCTGAATCTCGTATGTACAAAACTTTATACAGCGGCCCAGCGGACAGGGTTACAGCACCTGGATGAGCGGATGCGCCCGGCCGGCCCCAGCGTGGCGTGCAAGGCGGCCTCCCTTCCGCCACCATGCGCCTTGTCCCCTCGTTTGGGAGAGCTCCAGGGTTTCGTCGCTGCCTCCAGCGCAGCGGCTGCAGCGCGGCTCTTTGGTTCAATAAATAGAGGGTGCAAAGGCCAACGGCGTGCGGGAAGCGCGCTCGTCCGCGCCCAGCGTTCCTCATCCCCACGCCAAGCCACGGAGCCGCGCGCGGAGACTGGCGAGCTCCCTGGGGCAGGGAATGCAGCCCCTTTTCCAGGTTCCCCTGGGGACAGCGTGGTGCAGCCCCGGCCCCATGTTCTCGGCGTCCGGAGTGAGCCAGCCCTGGCATCGCGTTTCGGGGTATCGTGGTGGGCGAGGAGCCGCCACAACCCTGCCACGACGGGTAGCACCTCAAGGGAAAAATCAGGGACCTGTCGCTTCAAGGCACCCACGGAGGTAAGAGGCCGGCCCCGCCGGCGGGTCACTCGCAGCCAAGCGAGCTGACACGTTTTGCTCTTTTGTGACCTTTTTCCACGTCACCGTTCGGAACTAAAAGTGTCGCAGCTGGGAAGGGCAGGGAGAGACAATAAAATCCCAAGAAGGAAGCGGCTTCCCTGGGAAATCTCAGGGCGAGGCAGTCCGTCTCCAAGCATCCCGGCTTTGCCGAGGGCGCCCAGGAATGGCGGCAGGTGGCCGGGAGGAGAGAGGGAGGCAACGCAGAGGAGGGAGGCGGCGGGAGGGAGGCCGGGGCTGGCCGAGGGCCTCACGTGGCGGGCGGCGCGGCGGTCCTGAGCACGGTGCCGGGCTGTGCGGCGCCCACGCGCCGGCTCGGCGGAGGGGACGTGTCCACGGTGGCATCCTGAGGTGCCGGGGAGCCGGTGGCCTCTGGTCCCCTTGGCGCAGTGGGGCTGGCTTCCTCGGGCGCGCTCGGTGAGCCGGTGGCTGGGGTTTTCTTGCTGCAGGACTCGCAGCAGAGCTTGTTGTAGCCGGGGATGGAGCAGTAGCGGGCCAGCACTTCCATCTGGCAGAAGATGGACTTGTCCCCGAGGCAGGGCTCCTCTGAGGAGGGACAGCACCCAAGTACACCATGTCAGCGGCGCCGCTGCCACCACGATGCCCCCCAAAGACTCCTTTTTGGAGCCCGCAGGGACTGGGGAGGAGGTGAGGGGCAGACTTACTGGAGGAGACCTTGCTGACGGGGTTCGGGGGCCCCTCTGGCGGCGCCCACTGCACCTGGGGCGTCACGGGCTCGCTGGCGCCGGCGCTGGCCGTGACGCCAGGGAGCTGCCCTGCGGCGAGCGAGCGGCATCGGGAGAGCGCCCGCAGGCTGCCACGGAGCGCGTTCCCCCCCGGGGAGCCCCCCTGAAGGCCCTGTGCCCCGCAGCCCCCGCTCACCTGGGCAGCCGGGCGCGTGGCACACCTGGACGGCGTCCGGCTTGCCGCCGGGGCAGCGCGCGGCTGCGCTGCCATCGCTGCCCTTACATACTACCTGCCGCTGCTGCATGCCCTCGCCGCAGCTCGCCGAGCACTGCAGAGCGAGAAGGCGGCCGTGGGCACGGGCGCCGGCGCCGGCAGCGGCGCGGAGCGGCGGCGCCGCCCTCTCACCTGCGACCAGGCGCCCGTGCGCCACTGGGCCGGGCAGGGCGGGCGCGCGCAGGGCCGTCGGCTCTCGGGGCGCTCGCCGCCGCAGTACTTGGCGTGCACGGCGCGGCTCGTGCCGTTGGGCAGCCGTTGCACGCACGGCACGGCCCGCGCCTGCAGCCCCAGCTTGCCGCACGTCCTGCTGCAGGCGCCCCACTCCTCGGGCGCCCACCTGCCAGGGAGGGACACGTTAGGACGGGGCAGGGAGAGGGGGAGCTCGGTGGCCGAGGGGCACTTACGCCAGCTGGGAGCACTCGTGCACGTTGCAGCGGCGTCGGATGGGCTTCGGCTTCTTGCCGTGCTCGCACAGGTTCCTGGGCACCATGCGGTTGTCGCTGCGCCGGCGGCAGCCGTACTTGGTGTACTGGATGCCTGCGGGAGGCAGGGGGAGGCGCGCGCTGCCTAGTGAACCCCGGCAACCTCCCAAGCGTGCCCCGAAGACGGGGCGATACCTCCTCCGCACGCCTTGGAGCACGGCGACCAGCTCTTGAGGGCCCACTCGTAGGAATCCATCTCTTCGAGCAGGACGTTGTTGCTCCCGATCATGGGCAGCAGGTCCTCGTGGATGATGTACCTGTAGATGAGGCTGCTCTTCGCCTCCTCCTCCTCCTCAGGGACGACCTGGAGGAAGAGGGAGGACCATCGGCGCGGAGCAAACAGGGAAGGAAAACCACGGCAGGAGGTGATGGAGATGGGAGGAATCGGAGACAAAGCAGTGGGCAACGCCAACGTGGCACTGAATATGCGGCATAAAAAGAGCAAAAGAAACTAAAGAAGGGGAGAATTTCACAGGATTTAGTTATTTTGTGAAATCTAGCCCAAACCCTGCTGGCAGGACTCACTAGGACGCTGATGGCTTCGTGCAGGGGGCCGCTGGTTTTCAAGGTCTCCTTGCCATTTTCCACAGTGTACTCCCACTCCAGGCCCATCCCAATGAACACGTGGCTTTTGGCTTCCTTGCCCTTGGCATTAAGGATGAAGTCCCCCGTGGCTTGATTCTTAACGGCTGGAGAAGAAAGCAGGTATTTACAAGGTCACTTCTTCTGGCCGCCAGCTTTGAAGGACATCAAGGTGAGGACGATCCTGGTGGAGCACAAGCCCTCGAAGCTCCTCTAAGCAGATGGTCTCAACCGAGGCGTCCACTGCATCAACCCTGGACATGTCCCATCACACCTCCCACCTATGCCCCCTGCTATCGCCGCCCTGAGCATGAAACGACGGTTGGAGCAGTCAGAGGGTTTCATTAGCCACAACAGTGTTGACTTTGCCCAGGGCCACTCATCTCACCCAAACAGGACCCGGGCACCCAATCAACCTTTTGCTCCCGCTTCCCGCTCCGTGGGCGCCAGCTCACGACTCACCGATGCCATGGGGCGCTGGCTCCATCTCTTCAATCTGCACATGCCTCGCCCCAGCAGGGATCTCAAACATCTTCACAATGCCCACTGAAAGAGAGTGAGGAAGAGGAGGAGGAGGAAGGGAGGACGGAGGAAAAAGCGAGCCATCAGGACCACAACCTCTGGAGCAAGCCGGCGCGTGCCACCGCTGCCTTCTCACCCAACTGCTTCGGCGCCTTGGCCAAGGTGCCCTTCACCGTGCGGCAGTGAGAGTTGTCGCCGCCGCACACGCCGCACTTGTCGTCCTGCTTGAGCGAGCCCACCTCCTTGTCGCAGCCGACGTGCTGCCGCGGCGCAGCGGGAGGCAAGCGCACCGTCAGCTCTCTGCCACACGTGCCCGTGGGTCCCCTGCCCTCCTCCTCCTCCAGCAGGAGCAGATGGCGGGGATGGGGAGCCCCTTACCACACACTCGCCCCGGACGCAGACGCTGTATGGGTCCCTGTAGCTGCAGCGGGTGCCGTCGTGAACCACCTGCTCCATGAACACCACATCCCCCGTGCCTGCTGACTGGCAGATGAGCTCGCACTTCTGCGCGTCTGCGGCGAGGAGAAGAGACGAGACAAGGGTCACCCAAAGGTTGGTCAGCGGAAGCAAAGAGATGCTTTAGGAAAGACAAGGGCCGCTCACCGTTGTGGTGCTCGTAGGGGAGCCAGGCGTGCTTGGCGCCCTGGTGGGTGTAGTAGGAGTTGCGCTTGGCGCACTGCTGCGCGCGGAAGTCCTCGTAGGGCCCCGGGCACTCCTCGGGATTGCACACTTGGTACTCGTAGGTGGCCCCAGGACAGTGACGCCCGCCGTACGCCGGACTGGAAGACACGGTGAGTCGGCTGAGCTCCGCTCAGTTCTCCGACCCAACGGAGCCCCTCGAGCTCCCTCTCGGCCTGTTCCCGCATCCCGACGTACGTCGGGTCGCTGCAGCTGCGGCTGCGAGAGCGCACGCCTCCCCCACACGTCCGGGAGCACGAGCCAAACTTGGACCAGGAGCTCCAGCTGCCGTCCTGGCTGTAGGGCTGCTCTGAGGTCTTCCAGATGCAGTGACCCTTGAAGCACCACTGCAAGAGAGCGGAGACGGCGTTGCCTGCACGCTTGCCTCTTCCCAAGGGAAGAGGGCAACTGTGGCTGTGACACATCGGAAATTCTGATCTCAAATTTGCAACAGGGAGACAGGAAGGGGAGATCCACCCCAAAACTTTCTCCAGCTTGCCCAACACATGAGCTTGCCCAACAGATGAGCTTTTCTCAAAACAGTTGCATTGGATAACTGGAGGGGAAAATATGCACAAGGCGACTTCTTCAAGGGAGTTGCTGCTGGCCACGGTAAAGAGAAGGGCTGATTTGGAGCATTCCTTAGTGCCAAGACCTACCCCAAAGGCTGGTCTAAAAGCCCAGCACCTAGGCTTGATGCCCATCCGCGGGCGCAGTGGTGTTGGCGCCAATACCTTGCCCGATGAGCACTCGGTCCCATCCAGTGGCGGCCCCTTCTTGGTCTTGCAGAAGTAGGGGTTGTCCGGGTGACTGCACCACAGCTGCTTGCAGGGGTCAAAGGTCCGGAACTGCAAAGGAGGCAGCAGTGCAGCTCTCACGTCCGCAGGGGACACCCTCCCGAGACCCTTCCCCGAGGGCAGGGAAGGCTGGGGGAGCCCACGATGGTGCGACACAACCCCGTCGCATGGGGAGCATCGGCAGGATACTCAATACAGGGGCCGTACTCACCGCCGTGCACGTTTTGTAGCCTACGCCGAAATCGAAGCGGCACTGCTCATCCATGGAGTAATTGATGCCTGGGAGCTCGGGGAGCTTGGGCCACTGGTGCTCGAAGGGATCGTCCAGCAGGCAGTCATAGGAGCTGCACAGACACCACGCGGGGGCAAGGGAAGCTGAGGAGCAACCTCCCGCAACTCCTTCCATTACCTTCACCCCTCTCCCTGAGATTAAGGGGTCTGAATTTCCTCAGCCCTGATGCAAATCAAGTGGCCAAAGGGCCTTCAGGCCCGACCTACTGTATGTAGCGGTTCAGCTCCTGCTTGCTGCAGCGGGACCAGTGGTAGCGGTGGAAGGCGGCCTGCACCAGCGGCGCCATGATGCTCCCCATGCTGGTCTCGTCCGCACAGCGGTTGCCCTGGCCATCATGCTCCATCCCCAACCTGTTGGAAAAGCCCGTGAGCCACTTTTGGCCTCACATCAGCCCATAAGATCTCTTAAAGGTGGCGTTTAGGCTGGGCTTCTTGCTCCCCGTTAGACTGGGAGGCACGAGCGGTGCTAGCTGCTCCCTGGGTGACTTACACGTGGCCGGTCTCGTGGGCGACAACGAAAGCCGAGGAGAAGCCGTCTTCGTGGTTGAGGGTGCAGCTGCGGAGCGGGTGGCACATCCCCGTCACCGGCGCGTACCCTGCCCAAAGAGAGAGGAGGGAGAGAGGAAAAAGAGAGAGAAAGAACTTTGGGCCACAGGGATTAACCCAGCCCGCTCGCTGCCTCTTGAGGCCACCGATAGTCTAAAAAGAGACATGTCACCATGGGCCTTGGCCAGGCACCCGTGCATGCACGTGCCTCCGTTCCAAAAACCCGGGCCATCCCCATGCACCACAGAGCAAGGAGGACCATGAACCTCCCCAGCATGACCCTTCGATCAAGTGCAGTGCAGTGGGGCAGCAGGTGCCTCCTCTCCCACGAGCAGCATCACCTCGTTGCCCGTTTTCTTCTTCTTTTTCTCCACACATTACTTCTGCCCAGTTCGGTCACCTTCTAAAATGAACTTTACAATGAATCTCTCCTTTTCTTTCTTTTCTTCTTTCTCTTTTTCTCCCCTCCTTCCAAAGAAAAGACCTTTTTTGGCATCACAGGAAGGAAGCTGGGGAGAGAAGTCCTTACAAATTCGCAGGAGCTTTGGCGAAAGCAGGGCAGGACCATGCTGGATATCTCCACAGTTTGCGATAGGAAAGCTCTAAGAGTCAAGCTTGGTGAGTCAAGAGGGCAGCTCAGCTGCAGCTGGAGAGGGGACTTTGATGATCAAACATCTCCGAGCCCCATCTGGACATTAGGGAGGCTAATGTCAACCATAGCTGTCTTTATGGCCATACTGAGAAGACCTGATGTCCAAAGAGGACAAGAGACATGTTGCCACCGCATAGCTGGACGCCTGGAAAATGCCGTCAGCCAAGACACAGGAAGAAAGAAAAGGGTAGGAAAAAGAGGCAGGAGATCTCTGGATTTTGGGCTGAACAAGCCACACCAAGAGCTCTCTCAAGCTGGGCTCAGCACTTTCAATCCTTCCTACCCATGTGTGTAACCTCTAAGCAACAGAGACATGGAGGAAGCTACTTGTTTGAGAGGACCAGGGTGGCGTTTCCCTTGACACGGGTGTTTATCGGCAGAGAGAAGATTTTCCAGGGTGTCGTCCTGCATCGGAACTTTCAAAGGAAATCTCTCCTGTCACAACAATTCCATTTTTCATAACAAGCCCAGACACTAACCCTTGCAGGGCACATCCACAGGGCGTCTTGTGGGAAGAAAGAGATTCTTTTTTCCCTGAGCATAACTCAAAGCAGAAGCTGGCTGAATGTGATTTCCAGAGCAAAAGCCTAAGGTGAACTGCAAAATACACTTCTGCCCGCAAAATGCCAGGTAACTTCCAAGAAAAACCACCATGGCAAGGATCTTTTCAACGCAGGCCAAATTAAGAGCTTGAGAGAGAGATTCTGGTGATTGGACTTGACTATAAAATAATGCATCAAAAAATAGGCTTCGTCTGTAGTCCGCGTGCGAGGGCTCTGCCTTGTGGTCCTTCCGCTTCACGCCGTCCAACTTCTCTTTAATTCAAAAAAGCAGTAATTACCTCAGCTCTCCAAAATTACTCAGTCTTGGCCGGGCCCGCTCCCGTGCACAGAGAGATGCACACAGGAGAAGGCTTCTCGAGCCTCGAAGGCTCGGCCTGGACCTGCACCAGAGAGCTCTCCTACAGGACCGCAATGTCTCGCAATCACACGCCAAGACCCATGTCAAGCTTCATCAGTCACTTGTCATCTCTTCTGCTGGCCAAGGTGAGGCAGCTCCATATGGAGAAAGCCACCGGCCGTGTGCAAGGGTGACGTGGTGTTGGAGCAAGCACCATAAGCTGGGGAGATCACTTCAGAGCCAGCTTGAGAGGACTTCACTGGTTTAAGACCCAAATTTTAACCCCATCTCTGTTACTCACAAGGTACACAACTGGTAACAGGACCTTCTGGCACCTTCCCAGAGGCAGCTCAGACACCACCAGCAGACAAACTCCATCAGCAAGTGTTGTGAATGTGGAGGCACCACAGCCTGACTCTTGGTTGCTTGTAACTCTGAGCCAAGAAGAGGGTAAGGAGGGGAAAGGACATCATTTGGAGAAGAGGAAGCAAGAGGAAGCCGAATGTTACAATTCCAGCAGCCCAAAGGGAGGGTAGTTCCTGGTGGGCAAACATCAACCATGCGTTGGACCATGCAACACAGCCAGACAAGAACATGACAGCCACAAGTTCTGCCAAAAGCAAACAGGCACCCGGAGACACAAGTAGAGGCCAGATCCATGGGGAACAAGGCAAGGAGCTGGAATGAGCATTCCTAGAGCAGGGCTATTCCATTAATTTTATCAACACCTTCTGATGTGAGCTCATCATTGCCACTTAGCAGGGCCAACCACCTGTGAGCCTGGAAGCATGGTGAGAAAAATCAGATTTCCTGGATCATGGGAGCCAACACAACTCCAGGTCCCTGCAGTCCAAGCCCTGGTCTAGGTAGTAGAGGGGCTGGAACCTTCTGCATGCGATTTACCTGCAGCTCTGGGAAGGAAAGGAGGAAGCAGCAAGAAAGGAGCCTCGGCCCCCTCTCCGATAACCCAGCCTGTTCCTCAAGGCATGTATCCACCATGCGGGAATGTTCCCAAGCAAATCCCAATTTTCAAGGCTCCTTCCCAACGTAAGGGAGTGCAGCGAGGCACGTCCTTGAGCCCGCATGCCAAAAAAGGTCCTTTCACCAAGGCCTTGGGACACAGTCGCTCCGCCAGGAAGGGTCTAGAAAAACGAAATAAAAACTAGTATTTCACCCATGCTGATTTTTCCTTGGGCTCCTCAGTATGTTGACCCCGTGTTTGGGCATTGCTATTGCCCCAAGCTTCCTTTTCAGTCCCAAATTTAGCACGAACACTCCAGTGTTGGGCCCCAAGATGGCCACGAAACCGACCCATGTAAAATCAGGCTTTAATGGTCATCTGCCTAAGCGGTTTAAAAAGCAAAAGGTTTACTGAACGTAAAAAAAGGCATTTCTCTTGTTGATGTCCTGGACTAATTCCTTCCTCTGTTGCACATTAAAAAGAAAATCCTGATTTTTATCATTTTTTTCTAGACCCGCTGGCCAGCGCCGTCAGCACCACGTCGGAAGAGAAGTCCTCTCCCTGGGCTGGCTCTCCCCCAGCGACCTGCACGTACCTGATTGAGACAAATACAGTACCTTGCATACCTGCGGGACCAAAATCTTGCCTGGTGAGGAACACGGCGTGGTCGTGGTGCTCGGCGTGCTCCGGGTCGGAGTGCTGCTGCGAATGCGCCCAGCGACAGACCTGCTCCAGGCTCCGCGACGGGTTCCCTCGCTCGATCAGGCTCACCGACTGCAGAAGGAGGCAAAGAAAGGCGGGTGATCCTATGGAAAAGGCTTTAAAATTCAAGGCAGAAAGCGTGGGCTTCCCCCCCGCCGCCTCCTGTTTTCTCACTGCTCAAATTCCCTGCCGGTTTCTAGACGCCTTCCGCGCTGCGAGACCCGGCACTCCTGACAAAACCTCCTTTCTTCCGAGATGCCCCAGGAGCCGTGCGGGAAAGTGAGTGGATTTAGTTTCCCTGCTCCTACCCCGGCTCCTCGGGGAGGAGTTACGGGATGGATTTGCTGCAAAGCAGCCTGCCCCATAAAAACAATGCAAGTAAAAACCCTTCCAAAGGTTTTTGCTCCGTTTACCTGCCGGTACCCGACCAGGATCATCCGGACCAGCACGATGTTGATGTGGACGCCCAGGGATTCATCGTGATAAATCTCATCTACCTGAGGAGGAGAAAAAAAAATATGTATACATATATATATATATATACAGAAGAGAATAATAAATGGGAATAAGCAGGAGTAAATGCTGTTGAATTTGCAGCCACTCTTTCTTACCCCTACCATGCTTCCCACCAGGTCAGGTGCAAGGATTGCATCCTCATCTTCCTCCCCAGCCTTTTCCCTTTGTTCGGGGCCGGGGGGGATTAAAAGCCACAAAACAAAGCAGCCCAAGCCCGAAAAAGCCAAAACTGCCAAGGAGGCCGTCTCGGATGTGCGATGACCTCATCGCTGGTGCCGGGAAAGACGGAGCCAGCCAGGTTTCCCACGGCTTCCAATGGGGCCACGGAGCATCTCCCCCCTGCGGAGCCCGAATTCGCGGAATGGAAGGCAAGCGGCCCCAAAAGGGTTGCACAGGGAGAGGAGAGCAATCCCGCCAACCCCGGGGGATCCATTAGTCCTGATGGTGACCCAAAGCTGACCTCCCATTTTTAAAAACATAGGGTCATACGCAAGAACACTCTCCATGTGCTTTGGACAAAAATCCCAAGGAAAACTCGGAGATTTATGACCTTGCAATGGCCAGGACATTGTCTGGGGCAATTCTGCAATACCTGAGAGCTACCAGCCCCCTTTATTTAAAAAAAAAAAAAAAAACTTTTTCAGTCATCCAAGGGAGAAATAATTTTCCTCAACTACATCAGAATTTTCCAGACCACATGAATATTATGAATACATAAGCCAGATTTATGGGGCTTTTCTCTCTTTTCTTTTCCCTTCTCTCTTTTTCTTAAAAAAAAAATACAAAAAAAAAACCCCACTTCTGTTCTTCTGTTTGAAACAGCGGATTCTGTGACAATTCCTGCAGACGTTGCCCGGCTCCGAGGCTCCAGCTTTCCAGACTACATGAGGGCTTTATGAGACTCTCAATTTATTGACTGGACTTCTGTTTGAAAACTGGGGGGAATTCAGGGCTCCTCCTCAATCAGCTCAAAGTGACCAAAATGTCCTTTTCTAGTCCTGTGCTGAGGAACAGACTTGCCCCTGCTAAGCAAACCCCAATTAACCCACTTAAGATCCCACCTACAACCCAAGAAGTTCAAGATGGGCCACCATAGGCAACCCAGCGCGCCCTCCCTGTCTGTAACATTCTAAAACATCAGGGAAAAAAAGCCTTACTATGTTCATGAGGGTGAGCACGTAGTTCTGGACATGCTCCTTGCCGTGGAAGCGCACCACCGAGTCGTCCACGGCAAGCAGGACCTCGATGTTGTAGTCATCCCTTTTGGCATGACGCCGCTTCCGCTCGGCCTCGGCGAGCTGCTCGGCCACCAGCTCCAGCGAGTTGGGCAGCTCTCCCAGCGGCGAGCGGGGCGCTACCCGTGACGGGAGAATCCCTTAGGAAGCATTCCCTGCTCCCACCCCATTTCCAGCCCCCAAAACAAGTTACGGAGGCAACAGGAGGCCACAAAGATATCCCCTGTCAGCTCAAGGGCCCAACACTTCCTCCCACCACCTCCTAGACCCAACGCATCCCAACCCTACACCTCACCCTGGATCTGGAGGGCACTGTTGGCATGATAAGGAATGGCTGCGTCTCAAGCCTACCTGTGATGGGGACGTGCTGGAGAGGCCGCGGGCCACTGTGCCAGGCGGCCGACCTGCGATACACGACGTGGGCCCGGCCGCGCACCTCCGTCTCCTGCCGCCCGCGCTCCAGGGGCTCGATGAAAAACTCGTCACGCTCAGTGCGAATCAGGCCCGCCTGGAACGCGCGGAGATCACACGGGGAAAAAGGGGGCATGCGGGTGGGCGTAAGTGAATAAATACATATAGATATATATGCATTTCTGTAGGGATGTGCTCCGTTTCGGGGCAAAACGGGTCGGTTCAACCACGGTGATGTGCAGGAGACCCGCCACCGTACCTCCACCTTGCCCTTGCATCAACCACACGTCAACCGTTGAGCTCGTCACCACGGTCGTGTGTAACGACCCTTATTTTCTCCTGTAGCTGGGGAGAAAAAGAAGGGAAAACCCAACCAACCAGGCCACATTTGAAGCTACGTCTTTATACAGCCACTAAGTGCCAAGGGTGGCTTTGGCCAACCCTCCAAGGAGTTGCCCTCCCAGATCTCCATCTCCACCCCAAAACTGCAGCTGTATGTGCTGGCAGGCCAACCAGTCACCTGCCCAACAATATTAACAGCAAAGGAAGGACCAAAATGGCCATCTTGGCCCGTAGGGCGCTTGGACGTCGAAGCAGGGGAATCCCTGGAGGTGCTGGGAAGTGTCACGATTCCGAATACCTCCCTGACAAGGGGAAGATGAATGAGACAGCAAAGCTTCACCGCCAAGGAATGCTGAGCTCCCAAAAAAACCTGCCTGGAAGCAACCCAAGCTGTTATGCCTACGACCTGGGGCAAGCTAAAGACACCGGGTGATGGGAAATAACCATGCAAAAAAATCATGCTGTCCCCTTTTGACCCCAAGCCGACAGCTCCCTCGTGGCTCCGATAGCATCCAGCAGCTACGGATGGACTGTGGGGAGCAGCGCGAGCGCTTCCCGGCAGCACCGAGGCCCAGCTGGACTTTGTAAACAGCCGCCGCGAGCTGGGGCTCTTCCAAGCCCGCCTGTGTCACTTGATCCCCTCCGCATTCATGCGGGGCCTGCATTCACTGCGGCCATCCGGTGCTTCATCGCGTTCCCGGCTCCTCTTCCTCGCGCTCAGGTCCCTGTTCTTCTTCCCCTTCCTGAGCTTCCCTCTTCCTCCCCGCATTCCCACTCATCTTCTCCTTCCTCCAACTCGCTGAGTGGCGGGTCTCAGAGTGAGGACGTGCCCCACAAGTCAGGGTGAGCATGGTTAAGGACTTGGGTGCATGCAGCATCCGCCAGGTACCTTTTCCCCACCAGCATTTCCAAAGGTGGGAGCAGAACTTAAAATCGAGCAAAATCCTGGCTGCTTTGGCAAGCATTAGCATTAGTGAGATTCCTGATCCGAGATGCTGCCTGCTTGCAATCCCGGTGATTAGCACACCAGAAAACAGCCCTTTGAAGCAAATTCCACTGAAAAGGGAAAAAAAGAAAAAGAAAAACACGCACCACGTATTTTTTCAGCCCCCAGGCTCGTTGCTGCTGGGGCTCTTTTCCAGCTCCTCGCCGCCTCTGCAGGCTGCGGCGGGGTGGAATTCCCCACCACGGAGAAGCTGCAGAGGAGAGCGAATTCCCAGGGGAATTCGGGAAGCGCCGGCGCTGCGGCTAGAATGTGGAAAAATGAATAAACGCACTCGCTGCAGGCAGCCGGGGCAGCGCGGCGCGGGGACGCAGGCGTGCGTGCCGAGTGTGTGTTTTTCCTCTGTGTTTCACACTTCATTTGGACAAACCGTCCCGGAAAGCGGGGCCGGGTGGCAGAGATGCTGCAAACAGGACGAGCGAACAGGACCCGGGAACGACGGACGATGCAGGCACTGAAGGATACAGCGGAAGTTTCATCCTTTTTCACCCAAATTCAAGCCAGAGAATAGATTTTCTGGCTCCTTTGCTCATCCCGATGCTCCCAGCAAACGAGTTCTGCGAGCAGCAAAACACCCGGGAGGCCAGGAAGGGTAGAGGGGGACAGTGACTGAATAGGGATTTGAGGAAGATTTAAAAGTAAGCGAGCGCTTGGGAAAAAAAAAAAGGGATTGCAAATTATTTATAAAGCCAGCCTGGGTTTATACACAGCAGCATCACTTTGCATACACAGTCCCCATCTGCAACAGCCCACAAGGCTTCATCCAGTAGCCAGGAGATCCGGCAGCTCCCACACACGCCGGAGACGTATAAGCCCTAATCCCTTCACCAAGTCCATGCATAACCTCTGGAAAAGTCAACGGCAATCACGGCGTGCCAATGGGAAATCCCACTCCCTGCCTGCGCTGGCTCAACCAACGGTATTCCCAGCGTCCCCATCCAAATGTCCCTCCCACCGGGAGGGAGCAGAGCCTCATCCTTGGAGCTCTTTCCCAGCCCGCAATCTCCACGCACGCTTGGCCAGCCCGTGGGATATCGATGCTGGAGACCAGCGCGCCCATTTGCCACCGCAAAAGAAGCGCTGCCGAAAAGAAGGGCTAGGCCAGCAGACCTCCCGCTGCTTCAATTTGAGAAGAAAAATGCCCAAAAAAAGGTACTTCAAAAATTATTTTGGGTTACTTGGTAAAGTTGCCGGCAAAAATAAACCACATGTAGGTGAAATATGTATATTTTGGTGGGTATCGCTCTGTCATTTCTGCCCGTATAGCACCACTCCGCATTATATAAAAAGAAAGGAATGCCAATCCATTTACGCCAGCGGCCCCAAATAGCTAAGGATCTCCCAAAATAAAGCAACAACAAAAGAGACGCAAGAAAAGAAAAGAAAGCGCAGGGAGAAGTTTGCTCCACCTAACAACAGAGACCGCATGGGCCCAAAGGGAGTCCGAAGGGCAACGAGTAATCCAAGTGGGACTTCTCCGAGCACATCCAAAGTGGGGTAGGAGGACAGAGAGGTGATGGAGAAAGGCTCCTTGGAGAGGACGCCAGCTTGGCAAGACTCTTTGCGCATGCCAGGCAATCGTAGGGAAGAGCAAAGAGTCCCACACGCTTCACCCAGCAGGATGGAACACGGGATATATGGGGGTTTTTGAGAGTCGGAAAGAGCCATAGGCAAAGGGACATCCAAAAACCAGCCCGGCGCCTCCCCAGAGCCACCCAAGCAGATCCCTTAGGATTGAGCACCCAACAGGAAACACGCGTGTCGCAGCGGGTGGCCGCGCGCTTACCAGCCCGTCGCAGTTGCTGATGGCCACAGCGGCGTTGGGCATGCCGGAGATGCCGCCCGTGTAGAGGCAGCGCTGGCGCAGCGGCCACCGGGAGCGCACGGCGAAGTCCTCGTGCCACTCAGCGGCGGCGCCCGGCGGCACGAGGCGCCCGTTGGGCCGCACGCGCAGGTGCAGCTCCTCGCCGAAGGCCGTCACGTTGAAGTAGAGCCAGCGGGTGCTGCGGTGGGCGCCAGCGCTGCGGGCGACGCGGGGGCCACCGGCTGCCGTCGCCGCCGCCGTCACACCGGTCAGGGCGTGCGAGACGAAGCGGCCGCGGCGGTCGGCGCGGAAGGGCACGCTCACGCCATACTCGCTCGCCTCGCCGCGCGGCGGCTCTGCGGGGGCGACACGAGGCCACGGTGATGGGCGCCGCGCGGGCGCTCACTCCCCGCGAGCCAAAAGGAGGGGGAAGCGCGGAGAGGAGAGCGAGGGGTGGCCGCGGGGCGCCTACCTGGGCCGCGGGCGAGGCAGCCGTGCAGGGGCAGGAGGCAGGAGAGCAGCAGCAGCCGCGGATAATCCATTTGGGGCCGGCGGCTGCGGCGCGGCGGCTGCGGGGCGGGCGGCGGGGCGGGCAGCGGGGCGGGCGGCGCGCGGCGACCGCCTCCCCCCGACGGCGCCGCCGCCGCCACCAGGGCCGCCGCCGCCACCGGGGCCGCCGCGCGCGGGGCGGGCCCGGGCCCGGGCCCGGCTCCGCGCGAAGGGGGTGGGCGGGAAGCGGGCGGAAAGTAAAGAAAATAAAGAAAAGCCAACCCGCCCCCCGGCCTCCAATTTTTTTTTTTTTTTTTTTTTGCAATTTTAAAATTTACTTTATTTTCCCCCTTTTTCGGTGTTTTTCTTTCTTTTTAAAATTTTTAAGTAGGAAAAGAAAAATAAAAAAAAAGTTGCGCGGGCCCGGCCCGGAACAAAGGCGAGGGGGCCGCAAGGAAGGAGGAGCCTTCCTCCCTCTCCTCCTCCTCTGTGCCCCTTCCCCCTGGCCCAGCGCCCTCCTTGCTCAGCCTCGCGCTTCACCCTGGCGCTTCACCCTTCTTATTCTGTCCCCCTCTCTTTCCTTCCTCCCTCCCCACTTACTATTGCTATTATTATTAATATTATTTAATAGACGTGTGCGCAAGGCACTCGGCTTCAAAGCAAAAAGCACCATGTGGGGCACTAACGCTTGGACCACGTAGGGAAGGAGCAGGCGGCAAGCGGGGCCGAGTGTCCCATCACGCGGGCGCTTCCACAAAATTTGCCCCGGGACTTGAGACATGGAAGATTCCTTGGGCTAATTTTAGGGAAGAAAAGAAGAAAAGTAGAGTTTATGCGTGCTGAGCGTTTTCGGTAACGTAGGCGTTCGTTAGGGCCTTCAGACTGGAGTGGATCTGTGATGAGCAGCGTAACGAAGAGCGCGTCTTGCTTGTGAAGAACACTCCCCAAGCGCTGCTTAATTAGCCTTTGCAGAGGCCAAAACTGCCACCTTTAGGCACAGTATCCATGAAGTCACCCGGTCCCCACAGGCCCAGTCCCCTGGTATCCCAGCTGGAGCAAGGTTGAGGCTGTGGAAAGGAAGACACCGCCAAGGAAGAAGAAAAGGAGGAAGTGCTCAAATAAGCCCATTTCCCTGCAACTTTAGGCTTCACCTTCCCGGCCGCGAGCTAAGAACGCGCTTGGAAGAGAACTAAGAAAGAGCCGTGGGGGCCGCTCGCTTGGTGCCTGGGTGGCCGAGGGGGGACGCAGGGAGATCCCACCCCCGCTCCCCAAGGGCAAGCGGCGGCGCGCGGCCGCCGGCAGCGCACGAACGAGCGAGCGAGCGTGACCTCATCCCTCAGGCACGCGGCGCCGCGATTAGGTTAAACCAGCAAATATTTACGGCCGCGGCCGGGGCCGGGGCGCCTCGCTCCCGCCCACGGGGCGCTACCTGCTGCCCCCCACCCTGAAAAACACCCCGTTTATAACAGCCGCGTGGTCGCTGCAGCCCCGCGAGCTTGGAGAAGCCCTCGGAGAGCGGCATCCGGAAGCCCATCTGGAGCCGCGCTGCCCCCGGGCACGACCATTCCTGGCGGATCGCTCTCTAATCCGCGCTTATAGACCTCCAGAGATGCCCCCCCGGGACATTTTTGGGGCCAACTTTTGCTATTCTCGTCTTGCAAATTGTTTCCTTCACCGCGAATAATATTTTTTTCTTTCTTTCTTTCTTTCTTTTTTAAAATTTTTGCACCTGCCTCAAAATGCTGGAAAAAAATATATAAAAGCAGCTGCAAACACAAGTGCCAGGGAGCACCTTGAGTCTACATCAACAGCCCCTCAGTCCCCCGAGAAGTCCTTTCCAAGCAAGGGAAACACCTTGCCCAAGGAAGAGGTGTCTCCAGCCTGCATTTCGCACTGATGCATTAGAAAATAAATAGGGTTTTTTTGGAAAAAAGGGGGAAAAAACGTTATTTAACTCTGTCCGCCGCGGGTTTCCCGGAGCGGCTCCGCATGCCAGCGGAATATTGGCTCCTGGTTGCATTTTCCCTTTCTATCTACGCAAAGACGCAGACACACGTGAATTCAGGATTCCACGAATTTCTGTAAGAAAAATAATAATAATAATAAAGCCACAAACCGAGCCCATCTGAGACCTTCCACATGGGACTTCCCCACCTCTGCAATGAGACACCCTGCGCTTGCGAGCGCACCTTTAACTTACAGTCTTTTATTGCATCTAAAAGGCAGTTTTTTGGGGAGGGGGTTCTGCAAACAGAGTCTTTCCTCAAGGCCAACATCCCACGGAATATTCCTAGAGGAATTCCCCGCGGAAGGACCACGGGGCGCCGCTCCGCTCCCGCCAGCGGTGCCGCAGCTGGCGCAGCGCCGGCCCCTCCGCGCGCTCCAGCTCGCCGAAGCCCAGCTGGTTCAGCACCTCGTAGACACCGGCCCCGGCTGCCACCTGGAAGCACAACAGGGAGAAAACTCCAGTCAAACAGCTTAAAATGGCGGGGAAAAGGGGGGAAAAATAACACGGAAACGCGGAGTGCCAACGCGCGCTTGCAGGGGAGGAAGGATGCTAAGAAACTGCAAGGCTCGCGGCAGCATGCGGGGAAGAGGGTTTTCATGCTCCCGCTGCAAAACGCCAGCGCAAAAAAAGGAGGAAAGGAGAAGAGAAGCACCAACGTCCCTCCGTGTGCCGCTCCAGCGCTTTGCAAGCCACTTCTGCACTGTTTGCCTTAGCGTTCGCGGAGTTTGTTAGCTTTGGCCGGGCTCGGGGAGAGCCACAATGCGCCCTTGTTTCTGGCTGCGTGCCTTGCAAAAAATGTATAAATTAAGGGAAAGCATCATTGCAGAGCTTGCAAAAAAAGAAATGAAAGAAAATGGAAGGCATCATTGCAGAGCTTGCAAAAATATATAAGTAAATAAAAAGCACCATTACGTACCTTGCAAAAACAAATGGAAAGCATCATTGCATTCCTCGCAAAAAAAAGAAATAAATGAAAAGCAACATTGCAGAGTTTGCAAAAAAAAAGAAAAGAAAAAAGGCTAAAAGTGAAGCACGAGAGGCCCCAGGCAGGAGGGCAGGCACGCGGGCCGCGCAGCGCTGCGGAGGATGCTCGACGGCAGCAATGCAAACAAGGACATAACCGGGATGCCAGGGGCCGGGGCCGGGCTCGGCGCGAGGCGGGCCGGGCGCTGACGCTGAGCCGAGCTGGCAGCGGCCGCTTTCATCTCTCGCGGCGCAGATCAAACATGCCAGCGCGAATTAGCGGCGCCCGCGCGGGACGCCAGCGCGGCCGGGCCTTTCCCACCGCCCCGCGAGATAAAGGGGGAAGATGCAGGGAAAAACGGGGGCGAAGGGGCAGCAGCGGCTTTGGCGAAGCAGGAGGTGCCCTCGCGGCGTGCGGGCAGCCGAGCTCGCGCTGCTCAGAGCAAGCAGATTCCTCCTCCTCTTCCAGGGAATCCTGCTCGTGCAAAGAGCCTTTGGGCTCCAGCACTGTTGGGCCATTGGAAAAGCAACCCCTGGAGACTTTTTGGTGCTGGTATGGGAGAAACCCGCGGCTCACCTGGCGCATCCAGGCGCTGAAGGGCCGCTGCCATGAGTCCTTCTTCTCCAGGTGCAGGTAGGCGTTGAAGAGGATCAGGTAAATGTACCGCTCCAGGTACTGCAGGCTCCTCAGCTGCAAGATCTGCCTCTCCCGCTCCTCCTTGGCCGCTTTTCCCTGCAACGGAGCGCGAAGATGCCGTGGAGCGCCCCGTGGCCAGCAAGCTGCGGGAGGCGCCCATCGCAGACATCCGTGCGAGCTATTTCCGTTGGGAAGCAAAGGGAATCTACTGCTATGGAAAAGCCAAGGTGAGCCTACATAGCTCTCCATCCTCGTGGCCTACTCAAATGATAACTTTGGTGGGAGGACTTTTTGTGCCAGGAAGCATCATTTCTACGGTAATAAGCCAGCCCTCTTCATCGTCATCCTGCCATACAGCCAAGCCAACCTCACGGGTTGAGTCTCTCTTGCAAGCCCAAGAGCAGGAGGCATCTCCCATGGGTTACAGAGAGGTTTTGCATGCCTGCAACACGCCAACAGAGGCAACCAGCTTGAATCAATGTCAAGAAGATGGTAGAGCCAAGTCCACCCTTTGCCAACTCTACAAAAGGTGCTCACGCAGTGGGTTTCTAAGCTGCTGGGACCACTCATGGTGCCTCTCCCCCTTAGCACCCCTTGCCCAGTTGCACCCACAACATCCTTGGGGCTCCCCAAAGCCACCCTGCTTGGCTTTTCCGCTGGGGACAGCAATCAGTGCCTGCTTCCAGCTCGCTCCCGCGGTGGCTTGGCAGCTCAAGCTCTCATTAGCTCGTGGCTTCCAGCAAGCAAGAACTTCCCCTCCACCGTGCGGACCTCAAAAATAGACCAGGTGCTGCCATGTGCACAGCGTGGGCTGGTGCCCCTCACTGGGACAAGCCAGGAATAGCCCTTGGGCACTTCCCCAGGCCACAATTGCTGCTATTTTTGAAGAGGTCCTAAGGGTCAGCATCCCGCTGATGCTGACCTGAACCTGAACCTGAACTCAGTCTGGGTGCAGCATCTCTGGGAGAAAAGAGGGCAAAAAAAAAAAAAAAAGAAAAAATATATAAACACTATAAACACTCTAAAATCCCAAGTCTCATCCAACTACCGGTCCAGCTCATGCTCAGGATCTGAAAGCCGCCAGCATCCCGCAGCTCTGGAGAAGCAAGCTTTGATATCTGCTATCCAAAGCAGCTCCTATGGTCTCTTGACGTCGAAAAAACAGCAATAATGGGCAAAGCAGAGCTGTCGAGTGTGCTGGCAAGTATGAGACCAATGGATTCGAGGCTACGAGGCAACTTTTCCATCAACACCCAACATATGCAGTCCTGCTCGGGACCTATGGCTACAACGATGGTTCAAGGTGGCCCTCCAAAAGCCATGGCCTGGGAGCGTTTTATAAATATATAAATACGCTTCCAGGAAAAATAAAAAGAAAACACACAAAAGGAGGGAAGCACTAAAAACAGCGTATACCACTCTGGAAATATTCTTAGACCGACCGTGGCAAACCGACCGCTGCTTTTTATACCGAATTACCCTCTTGTTGGCACCCCCTGGCTGAGCACCATCCTCCCGAGGAGCTGGTATGTGCAATTAAGGAAAAGGGAGACGCTCAAAAATGCTGCAGGACTCCAGGTTTCAAGCAAAAGTCCCCGTCACAACAGACAAGCCGTGATGGGTGAAAATCCCCAGAACAAGCAAGTCTGCAAAATTCAGCACCTGAACGTAGCGCTAATTACCACGCAGGCAAACCCCGCGCTCCCCACCTGCATCGACTCCGGGTCGACGGCTCCCAGGTCTTTGGCGAGACGGATGCAATTCCCCCCAAATCCTGGGGGAGCGGCAGAGCCGGAGCCGTGCGGACTGGCTCTGCCCTCTGCCGGCAACGCGGCGCTGGAGCCAGCACCGTCCGTCTGTCCGTCTGTCCATCCACCCGTGGGGATGGAGCAGGATGGCAGCGCATCCCCACACCGAGGTGGAAGTTTTCCCAAAAGGGGGGATTTTCCGTCGCTTTCCTCACCTGGCGGTAGGTGCATATGATGATCTCACGGAGGTGGTAGTGCATGGGCGTCATGGTCTCGCTCACAGTGTCCAGGGCCATGTCCACCTCCTTCTTCATGCGGTGGCCATCGGGCAGGAGCTGCACCACTTCCATCACCACCTGCAGGGCGGGCGGAGGTGGCCCATGGCGTCAGGTCACCCCATGCCACGCGTGGGCACCCCATGCCAAGCATGGGCACCCTGCACTTGGAAGCGTCATGAGAAACCAATACGACGCCCTGGGTACCAGGGCCCGGGGCTCTCACCTCAAACTCTCCCTTGGTGTACTTGGCATCGGGCACGCTCACAATTTCGTCCTCGCTCATCTCGGGGATGCCCTGCAGCAAGCAGAGAGGGTCAGGTGGACCCAGGCAAGGTCCAGGGGCACCTCCTGCAAGACCAGCCTTCCCCACGCGCCCTCTGCGCTGCCTGCTCCTAGATGGAGCTCAGCTCAGAAAGCGGAGCTTGAGGACAGCTTCCACTCTGGGTCCTGCTGCTACCTACGTTGAAATGCCACAGCGTGAGGACAGCGATGACCATGGCGGTGGTTGTCCTCCCCCGGCCGCTGTGGCAGTGGAAAACGAAGGCTGCCTGGGAGTCCTCAGCCAGGCTGCTCTTCATGGCCTCCAGCAGCCGGTCGAAGTCCTGCCGAGAGGAAATGTGGGCAGGTGGGACGAGGGGCCTCCAGGACTGCCTGTATCTCCAGGGCTATCATGGGTGGACCTGCTTTCCGGAGCACTTTCCCATGTCACCCAGGAGCCACCACGTGAAGATTCAAGAGAGGCACAGCAGCAGCCTGCTGGCAGATCACCCGCCAGGCCCTGCTCTGCCATCCCTCCATCACCTGCTCCTTGGGAGCGCAGAAGTCGGGGATGGGGATTCGCCGGTACGTCAGGCCCTGGCACGTGGTCTTCTGCTGGTTGAAGACCTCCTGCGTGGTCGAGCAGCTCTTGAACAGCTTCATCTGCTTCTCCGCCTCCAGGTAAACCTCCAGCCACTTCTGGCACTTCAGCAGGTCATTCTTCAGGGTGGACTCTAGTTTCTGCAAAGGACAGGGACGCCATCACCGTAACACTCGCCCCTAACGTCACCATTTCCCATATTTAAGAAATAGAGCCCGCAGACACGCACACTTTCTGCCTCAAAGGCACCTTTAATCCCAAAGCTGATGTGAACATGGGCTCTCAGAAAGCAGAGGGGACACGGTAAGGCCACTCCATAAATACTCTTTACGCACAGCACCCAACATTTTTTTTTCCTGCCAACAACTCCTGCGTTGCCATTCTCCAAATGGATGCTTCCATCATCCATTTCTCGCCACCACCCCAGCACCCTGCAGCCAACACAGAAGCAGAGCCCCAGGGACTGGCCACCACTTCTTCTGCTCGGGACACAGGTCCACGTTGGTGCCGGTCCTCAGGCAGCTCCACCAGACTGGGAAACCTCCCTGGAGAGATGTGAGCCTCCGGAGGAGGCTCCCTCCGGGCCACCGGAGCAAGGCTGTGGCGTTCCCCACGTGGCTGTGAAGTTCTTGGCAGAGGAACCGCCTTCACTCACTATCTCCTTTCAAAGCCCAGCTGGGAACATCTGTTCTCCTTTGCCCGGGTGCCTTTCACAGCCCCATCCAAGGCACTATAAATTCCTCGTGGCAGGAGCTCCGCTCCGCGCTGACACTGGGTAAACTATTACACAGTTACAATAAAGCTACGAGGAGTCATTTATTTACGCTGCATCGCAAAGAGCAGGTTGGCCGCTTGGTTTCCCATCGGCCAGGGTGTCCTGAGCTTCCAGCAGATACGGAGCCAAGCACAACATGCGATAGGATTGCTTCCCCTGGCCGCTAAAGCGAAAAGAAACCAAAACAAGGAGCTCCGTGGGGTAGGGAGCATCAAAGCCTGGTTTCCTGTGGACATCTCCCATGGGTACTCCTTGAAGGGGGAGGTTAGCCTTTCCCTCGGGGAGGACATGACCTACGCCTCTGTCCCACATCCAGTAATTTATCTGCATGAAGCTTGCAGGAACTTCATATGAGAGCTCTTTCCCTCTGTCAAATTTGGTTGGATTAAGTCCTTAGAGGGAGAAAGGGAGGAGGAGCACGAGGGAGGCCCAGGCAAGGAGGACAAGGTTTTGGACACGAGTGAACGGCCAAGCCGAGGTGTTTATACAGGTGGTGTCTTCCAAGAAGTCCCAGATTCGTGAGTGTAAGGCTCCGTTGGCCCATGGCCAACGCTTCTCCTGGCTGGGATTAGGGCGACAGATCTGTGGCCCTCCCGGCAAGCAGGGCTCACCTCCAGCTGCTCGGGTGAGGATGCAGGCACCGTGATGAGCTGCTCGAGGCTCCCCGGTTCCCTGAGCGTGTAGATCTGTTCGTTCCCTTCCAGGACCACCTCCTCCCGGAGGTTTATCCACAAGATGTGCGAGTGCTTCCTCTTGCCATCGGTCAAGTACCGCAGGACATTCCCAAGAGCCTAGTGGAAGCAGTAGCAGAACTGAAACCCCGGCACCTCCTCCTGGCACAAAGCCCATGGGTGGCCCGGCAAGCAGCCCCTCACCTTGGAGCTGGGCTGTGCCGTGCCGTAGACGGACATCTTGGGCACCCGCCGGAAGTTGGCCACGTTCATCTCCTTGACGGTGCTCAGCATATCCGGGGAGAAGCGCTCGTCCGCCACCTGCAACGGGACAAACCCAGTGCTGAGGCAACCCGCAAGCAGCTCTGCACCTCCTCATCCCACACCGAAAGACCCACAAGTGGAGCACCAAGAAATGTGGAGGCCCATCTACATGAGCATCCAAGGTTCTCCACACGGGTGCTGGTAGATCAGCTGTGGTCCCTAGGTGCACAGGGAGTCTCTGCCCACCCATCCAGCTTTCTAAGGGCAGAGGTAGCAGACCGCGACCTCTAGGGAAAGCATCTGCCCAGCAATGATGGAACATCTTGCTCCTTCCACCCAATCCAACCTCAATGCTGAGGGTGCTGCAGGCAAGGGCTTCCAGGGCAAGCATCTAAGGTGCCAAGCCATTGCCAGCAGATAACGGGCAGGAGCAAGCCCTGACCCAACAGAGGAGCAGCACGTGTACTCACCAGCACCCGCGTCCCCTTGGTTAGGAGCTCCGCCGTCACGCTGAGCTCCGAGACGTTCATGTTGGCCAGCAGCCGGTAGAGCTCGGGGTGCCGGCACATCCACCTGCTGAAGCTGAGGGCAAAGCCCAGGGGGTACTGCCGCCGGGGGCAAAGCGGGGACGCCACTGTCAGCAGGGTGCCCATGGCCAGCCCCACAGTCGGCCACCGCGCTATCCATCATTCCTTCCACCCATGGCAACCCAGGAGCCGAGACGCTTCCTCCCTCCTCAACGTCCCATCGCCCAAGCAGTGGGCAATGCATCCCCTTGGTTATGTAAAGCAAGAGGGGAAGGCAGTTTTCACCTGCTCGTGAAGGTAGTAGTCGAAGGCGATCAAGTAGAAGTAGCGCTCAAGGCTCTGCAAAGTCCTCTGGAGGAAATACTCTTTGGTGCTGTTACCCTGAAAGCAAAGACAACGCAGGTGGCACATGGGACATGCAACATCACTTCAAGCGGGACAACCTAATGCCACCAACACCCCAAGCAGGCTTGCAACATCACAAACCCTAAGTGGTGGGACAGCACGAAGCTCCTTTAAAGTCCCTGGAGACCACAGCTTGTCCAAAGGAGGCTTACATGGCACCTGTGAAGACTGGTCAGTTGGCCATGCCAATGAGGCCATTCTATGCTCCAGATGAAAATCCTCCTCCAAGATGCTATGGAAAAAAAAGCTCTCCCAAGGCAGCAAGAAGGAGCCTTGGCCATGCAGCAGGAGGATACAGCCTTGGCAGGCATCCCCGGGAAGTCGCTGACATTATGTAATTGAGTCATGAATATTTACTCGTTGCCGCAAGGCAAATCCGGCCCATGGTCATTCATCGTGGGGCAGGGAAACATGCTCGTTAGGGAAAGGCGAAACGAAGCCTGGAGCCATGGAAGCAGTCCAGGCCTTTGGCATCACCAACGGAGAAGGGCACAACCAAAAGGGATGGACAACGGGGTCCTGCAGGGTCTCCTGGTGCGCACCAAGATCTGGCTCAGCAACCATCTCTCACCCATTGCCATCACTGAAGGCCTACTCAACACCAGGCAGAGAGACCATCGCAACATGAGATACCCCCTGTGCGCCCAGCAAGGCTTCCCCTGACCCAGGCAGGACCTCGGGCTACGCACGCAACCTTGGGAGGCCCCGCCAGCCCTACGGCGTCCACGCCGCTTCCCGACGCCGCGAGAAGCGCCGCTTCCCTCTCCCCTCGCACGCGGCCCGCGTCCAGCGAGCACATTTTCCTGGCCCCTCGCCACTGTTTAAAAAGTGCTAGTGCCGCAGCCGAGCTTCAAATAAACACTCCTCAACGCTAATTTACGGCAGTCCCCGGCCATTTATTTCCCAGCGGCAGGGGCGACGCACACCAGCAGACCCAAAAACCCGGCGTCTCCCGTGAAAGACCAAGCGAGCGCCCCTCGGCCTCGCAAACCCGGCCCGGCACCGCTTGCGCTCCGGCTGTGTGTTCAGCCCTCCAAGGGAAAAATTAATCTCCAGCAAGGCTGGGAGCAAAGGGGAAGGATGAGACAAGTGCATCTGGGGTCTCTTCGGACAGCCAGGACAACATTGGTCAGGAGGGGGAAAAAATAAAAGGCCAGAGCACCAGGGCCTCCCAGGTTTTCCTGGCCTTGGGAAGCTTCCGGATCGCAGGAAGTTTTGGATTTCCATAATTTACATTCTTATTATTTGCTCATGCAAACATTTCCATAAATTAGAGCGGGGCTCTGAAGCTGCCACCGCGCCGCCTTGGCTCACAGAGCCGGTCGCAGACATAAATCCCACACCGGACATTTTATCGGGGTCACTGAAGGCAGCATCACAGAGCCCGAAGCCTCCCTAGGAGCCCTGAGTGCTGCATAAAAATGTGCACTTTCCTCCAGGCCGGTTGGCTGCTAATCCTCCGCGAAGAGCCCAGTCCGTACCTGGATCTGGTAGTCTTCCCCGATGCCTTCCAGCTTCTTCTTGTATTCGTAGATGGCTTCCTTCATGTCGTGCATCTCCGAGCAGCAGGCGATAGCACCGTCCACCTTGCAAGGACCAAGAGGATATGGGGCGACGTGACACAGGGCAGCCACCTGCACCCTCTGCCCATCTCCTGCCCCATAGTGGGGGCTCACGCGGAGCGATTCAGCAGCTTCATCACCCACAACTCACCTTTACAGACCACCACTTACCTCCTCGACCATCTGTTGACCTTTTGGTACCATCTCAATGAAGGCCTGAATGACCCGAAACCTTTCCCTTGTCGGCATTTTAGCTGCTTGGGGGAGGCTGGAGAAGAAACAGAAGATCATCAAGGTGTGAGCAACAAGACCAGAGTCCTCACCTCATCCCCCTTCCACCTTCCTTGCACGTTCGGGTCAGCCCAGGCCACCAGAAGGTGACAGAGCATAAGGGAAGCCCTGGAGGTAAGCCCTTACTCAGGCTTCGGCGTTGCTCCCTTGTGCTGGAGGAGGACGAGGGTGCCCATGGCCATGGCCAAGTTGGTCCTGCCGACACCGGTCTGACAGCTGAAGAGCAGGGCCGGTGGGGGCCTGCCAGGCTCGCGGAGCAGCAGCACGTTGGGGCTCTCCTAAGGAGAGGAGACACCAGTGCGCGGAGGCGGCAAATGTGGGCACAGTGGCTCCCGAAACACTCCTTGACCGCTACACAGGGCGCCTGGGAGCTGCAAGCCCTCCGGGGGCCCTCCCTCGCAGACCTTACCCTGAGGAACTGGATGAAAGCATCAAACTGGGCCTCGAGAGGAGCACCATCCACAGGCAAGGGCAGCCGATGGTACCTGCCAGCACAGGGAAGAGCCGCTCGTTATGGGGAACGGGCCGAGAGGACCTCTGGAGGACCTCCCCTCTGCATGGCACGGTCAGAGGTCCACCTCCCAGGGGCACCTGTAGGACGGCTGCGTGAAGATGGGCCTCCTGTAGACCTCCTCTGTCACATGGACGTCCTCCTCGCCCCGGATCCTCACGGCATGCGGCTCGTCCTTGAAGTGCTCGATGTCGTTGTAGACATAGTAGGTGCCCTCGCTCAGCTGCGCAAAGTCGTGGAGCTTCGAGAGACGAGCGCGGCCGTCACAACCCACGGCCGTCACAGCCACCGCCGCCTGGACGCGTGGGGACGTCCCCCTTGGTCACCTCTTTGCGAATGGTGAGCTCCAGGTTTTCCACCTTAACCCCCCTCTGGAGGCTGTGCAGGTTTTCGTGCAAGTTCTCCTTGCCGCGTGGCGTGTAGGGCATGAAGTCACTCTCCACGCGCAGGAAGACCACGGGCTCCTCGCGGACGCAGAAGAAGACACATTCCTGCAACAACCCCAGCACGCACCAGCCGTCAGCCTTCCCAGGGGCTACACCAAGAGTGGCGGGCTGGTTGCACAGAGGGTTTCCAAAGCCCGTCCCATCCTTGTAACAGGTTGGCCAAGAGCTCTGGGATGGAGTGTCTTGGCCACTCTGCCCAGAGTTGCTCATCTCTTGGAGCACCTCGAGACACGATGACACTGGGAGATGCCTCAAGGCAACTACACGTTGCCCCTCCAGAAGATGCAACGCAAGACGGGATGTCCCCATCCCACACCCACCTTGTGTCCCTCCTTCTGGATCTTCTGCAGCATCTGCCTGAAGCCGTTGAGGCTGGGCTGCCCCATGCCAAACACGGCGTGGCCGCCTTTGGCTTGCCGGAAATTCGGAGCGCCGCAGCTGCCGGTGGTGTTCAAGACGTCCAACTTACTGTACACATCGCTAACCAGAAAATATTTGCCCTGCAAGGGAAGGGGTGGAGAGAAGAAAGGGAAAAGCTGGAGCGGGACGCAAGTGCCGCATGTAGCAACCGCGAGCGATCTTCGGTGCACTGGGGAGCGAGCAGTGAGATTGGTTGAAGGAAGATCTTCCAACGATCAGTCCAATGTCTCGCAACACATCCCAGCAAGGTCTCCCCAGGCAACCAGGACATCCCGGGCACCGTTGAGGGCATCCCCATGGGCACCCACCTGCACGAGGTAGTGCTCCGGCGTGCTGTCCGAGATGCGGCCCACCGCGTAGTTGGCCTTCAGCAGCTCATCGTGGATCTGGAACTCCTCCCTGCAGTTGTACCTGCAACGGCACCGCTCGGAAAGTGCCCGTGGTGGCCGGGGGCACATCCCCGCGGGAGGAGGAGCAGCAGCGGGCACTTACGTGATGACCACGGGTGCCACCTTGTTGGTGATGATGGACTTGGCCTTGCTGTTGTGCAGCCCCGCGGCCTGGAAGGAGGGGATGCTCGAGCAGCGCTGGTCCTCCATGGCGCTGGCGCCGCGCGCGGCCTCGAAGGCAGCCGCCGACACCGTCTGCTGGGCCGTGCTGGCCGTTGTCCCCATAACCACGGGCAGCTTCATGGGGGGAGAACAAGGGAGAGAGGACGGCGCGCTCAGCGGGCACCACCGCCTCCCACCTTCAAAAGCTCCATATTTTGCTCAATATTTTGTGCGCGTCTCTGTGTGATTTGCCCCTAAGCCTCCCAACGCATTCCCGTCTCTGTTCCTTATTGCAGGACGCAACCAGGCCCTCCAGGACGTCTCGCGCCGGGCTGGAGCACTGTGAGCGTGCACACGTGTGTGTGCATGTCCATGTACACGTGCCAGGTGCCCACATGCCGAGATTCGGGGGAAAAACAGCAGAAAATGGTTCAAACGGCAGCAGCACCTTCCCACGAGCGCCGGGGCCGGGTTCCCGGGGCAGAGCCGCGAACTGGCGGGGCTGCCGCTTTCGCGGCGTGCCGGAGCCCGGCAGCTTGGCCGGGATTCAAAGCCGGAGCGAACAATAGCCTAAATATAGAGCCGGGGCGGGCGCCGGGGGCCGCAGCTGCAGGATGCATCTGCCGCGAGGAAGCGGCGCTCGCCCCGCGGCCTCTTCACCGGCGGGAGGAACCGGCACCGAGAAACCTGCCCGTTTCCCCCCCGCAATCCCTATTTTGGCACTTTTTTTTTTTTTTTTTTTTTGCAAGAGGCAGCTCGGTGAGGCCAGGTCCAAACTTTTCCCTTGGGAAATGCCAGCGCTGCCGTTCAGTCCAGCTTGGAAAACAGGAACCGCGAGGTGCCGAACTCGGGGCTCCGCGGGTGACCTTTTTTATGAGGCTTTTCCCAGCGGGATGGCCGGTCGGCATGGAAGGATGTGACTTCAGCCCGCGTCCGTCCATCCATCCGCCCGGCCCCGGCCGCATCCTGATCCACCGCAAGCAAAAAAACCTCCTATATGACATTAAAAAAACATTTGCTAGTACACAGGGAGCAGGTGAGCGGCGCCGCCTCTTGCTTGCGGCGCTGGAGCAACTCGACGGCCGGTGTTTTCCCAGAGTTTTCCGGCGTGGCAGAGCGAGGGAGCGCGGCACCACGGGCGCCGAGCGCAGCCTGTGATTTGCTTCTATTCCTAGCAAACCGCGGCGGGCGCCGGCTCAGCTTACAGGGCCCTCTCGGGCTGCTTTTCCAAGCGGACCACACCTTTAGCCGCACAAGAGCGGCCTTATGCGCGTGTGCGCTTCCCCCGCGCGCGCTCCCGGGCAAACAGAGCGCAGCCCCCGGGGCGGCTGCTCCGAGCGGAGACCTGCCGGCTATTTTTAGGCTCCGCGGAGCCCTCGGCACTTCCTGCCTCGCAGGAAGGAAACATCCCCCCGGGAAATGTCCCACCGGGAGCCGGCCGGGCCGCCGCGTGCTCCCGCGCTCTTGGGCGCGGATGGGGCAGGAGGGATGCAAGGAGGAAAGGCCCCATGGAGCGTCCAGGCAGAAGGAAAAGTCCCTTCCCAGCGGGAACCGCGATGGCAAAGCCGGGCCCGAAACGCCAGCATCGCGGTTGCCGCCTCTCCGTCCATCCATCCATCCATCCATCCTGCCAGCCGGCTGCGGGATGCGCTCGGCGCACTGTGGAGCCACGCTGGGCCAGGGAGGCTCCATCCGTGTCGGCAAAGCAAGGGGCGAAGCCGCCGCGCAGCGTTCCCGAGCCAGCAGCACCGGCGCACAGAGCAGACGCGTCCCACGGGCGAGTGGCGCTCACTCAGGGCCGAATCCCCAGGCATTTGGGCGCTCGAAGCGCTCACAAAGCCAAGCGCGGCCGGCCGGGACACCACGGTGACGGGCGGGACCCCTTTCCCGCCCCACTCCCCGCGTGTCCCCGTGTCGCGCGTGGGTCCCGGTCCCCCCCCACACACACGCACACCCCGCGTACCTGCACCGCAGCTGCCGCTGGGGCCGCGCGGCTACAACCGCACGCGGCTACAACCGCACGCGGCTACAGCCCGCGGCTACAGCCCGCGCGGCCACGCGGCGCCCACGCGCGGCGCCCCATGGGGGCGGCGGCGGCCGCGCGCCCCTCGCTCCCTCCGCGGCTCCCGCGGGTCCCTCCGGCCGCCGCTCCGTCCTCGCCGCCGCCGGGAGGGCGCGTGGGGCGGCCGAGGGGCAGGGTCCGCGCTGCGACCGCCCCCCTGCCCGCCCCCTCGGGGGGGACGGACCTGCCGCCACCCCCGCCCCGAGCCCCGGCCCGGGGAGCCCCTGCCCGTGGGGACAACCGAGCGCCCCCATCCCCGGGGGGCTTCGCAGCGAGATGTTTTTCAAAAATCCCCCCCCAAAATCCAATACTTGAAATTAAATATTTAAAAGTCGGCGAAATTTGTATCGTGTCCCATCGACGCCTGGGTGTTCGCGGCCTTCCGCGGGAGCCTCCGCTGGGGATGCCGCCGGTGCCCCAAGTGCCTCCCGAGGCCTCAACGGCGCTGCCGAAGGCGCCCTCCGTGCCCCAGCGGATAAATATTTGGAGAATCCCAATGGGCCCGTGAAAAAGGGTGGGAAAAAAAAAAAAAAAGAAAGAAAATAAGAAGAAAATCCCGGAGTATTCACACGTCCGCTCACTGTCACCGGGGCGGCGGGAGAGGAATGTAAACGGAGCCCAAAGGCAGGCCAAAAATGGTCAGGGAAACAGGGCGCATCCCACCGGGAAGAGCCAGCATACCGCGATTAAAAGGAGACTTTGCTCTTGCTTTTTTCCCCCTGTCCCAAATTTGTAATGCAAATATCCCAAAGGGGTTTTTTTCCATGTTTTTTTCCCTCCGCGGTTGATCGCTGCAGCAGCAAACACCCCTCGCAAGCGGCTACTGAGGAGACTCCGGCACCAAAGTTAATAGAATCAAGATTTTTATTGATCTCACTGTAACAGCAACCCTTGCCGAGAGCTTTTGTTTCCTCCCAAACACCTGTTTGGGAAGACAAATGAAAAAAGAAACAACCAAAACCCACCCTGAACAGCAGAGAAGCCGCCCCAAGACACGCCGGGCGCCCCTCACTTTGCGGCCAGGATCCTGGTTCAAAAAGAAATTTGTTGAAAGGCAGAAATGGGGACGGGAAGAGGCCAGGAAGGGAGAAAAGGTGGAGGGAAAAAAAAAAAAGTGGTTTTGCTTCTTTTTGCTTTGTTTTTGAACCCAAGTGTGCAACGGGCAGTCCCATGGGTCTTGGAGGGCAGATCCGGTCAATGACAATGATGATGATGGTCCACATACGAGCGAGCTCCTTTGGGGCTCAAAGGCGTAACGTTCCCCCCATGCCCTGCTGCTCCCTCCATCCCGGGAGCTAATAAACTTCGTAGGTCCCTCGCTTTAAGGCAAATAGATTTATTTTTCTATATAATATATATATTTGTGTCCTAAACACACACCGCACACGCGTTTTTAGTGACTTCCCCGACGGCCGCGCGCCGAGCCGATCCCTGAGACAGCAAACACCCCCGAGGGATTTTCACTCCTCTGTTATTCACATTTCGAAGGGGACGGGGCGGGGGGGGAGGATTTAAAAAAGGGAAAAACAAAGCAATGGGGAGAGCACTTGGTGGCTCGTGTTTGCTCCCCCCCGGAAGGAAGTTGCTGGTAAAGTGCCCCTTTTTGGTACCGAGAATAAAAACACGGGATCCGCGCTGTGTGAGGCTCCCACGCGCTCTGGTTGCGCTGCCCAATGCCGCAGGGTTCCTGGGAGCACCGAAGGGCCGGGCTAGGAGTCCTCGTCCAGCCCAAACCCAGGGAACCGCTTTGGCAGTGGAGCGGGAAGCAGGGAAGGAAGTGGAGCGGAGGCGCCGCAGGAGAGGGTGCCGAGTCCTTAAAACGGGTTTCGGGATGGGGATCGGCACCGCGTGGCCCTTCCTCCGGGCGAAGGGTCCCGCCGCGCGTGCGGGTGCCGTCTGCTCACATGTCCATCTCAAACTGCGCCTCGTCCCCTGCAGGAAGAGGGAAAGGGGTGTCAGGAAGGGCGGCGGGAAGACCTCGGAGAGGGCCGGGATGCTCCAGCGCATCCACGCTCGCCTCGAGGTGCTCTTACCCATGGGAGGCTTCCCGTCGTGGTTGGCGAGCTCGTCCTTGGCCTCCTCGGCGCCGGAGCCGGGGCTCGTGACACCCGGGATGTCGGGGAGGTGGCCCGGCGGCGTCTGCGCCATGGGCGAGTTGCGGCGCTCCAGCAGGAACTTGCGGTCGTAGATGATGCGCGTACCTGGCGGCGCCGAGGCCGGGACGGGCGGGAAAAGCAAAAAACCAAAACAAAACAAACCGAAACAAAAACACACATAACTTTATCGAGCAGAGCGCCTCTCATTCCGAGATAAGGCTCGCGCGAGGCTATTCTTGGCGGAGCGGCAGGAAAACATCGCCCTGCGGTGCCGGCGTGGGCCGCGCGCGCATCCGCGCTCTTCCCTTGGGAAACCGCGCGCTCGGGATGGGGGGCGAGGGCGGGAATCCCGTTTTACCGCCCGAGCCCAACGGGACGGGCGCGTCTCGCCCGCGGAGCAGCGCGGGGCGCCGCGGGCCGCATCTCCCCGCGCCGAGGGGGCGGTTTCCCGCAGGGGCAGCAGCGGAGGGGCCGGGGGAGCCCCGGCGGGGAGGCCTCACCTCCGGGGGTGGTGGAGAACAGGGTGCCGCCGGGGGTGCTGCAGCAGCCGGGGGGCAGCGCGGCGGCAGCGTCGCGCGCGGGCGCGGGGATGGCGCGGCTGGGCGCGCGGCCGCCGCCCGACGACATGGCCCCCCGCGCCTTTGTCCCGCGGCTCCCTCCTCCCGGATCCCGCCCCGGGATCCCGCCCCCGGGATCCCGCCCCCGGGATCCCGCCCCCCGGATCCCGCCCCTCGGATCCCGCCCCGTGGCGCGGCGCCGCGGGGAGCCGCCGGGCGCGCTCCCACGTGGTCTAGCGGTGAGGATTCCTGGCTTTCACCCAGGCGGCCCGGGTTCGACTCCCGGCGTGGGAAGGGACAGCGAGCGGCCGCTCCCTTTTCTTTCTTTCTCCCGGGATTCACGTGGGTATGGAGAGGGGCGGGCGAGCGGGCTGCGCAATCCACCGGGGATCGGGAGGGATATGCGGGCTGGATCCCCTCGGTTCGACGTGCCTGGCCCCATGAAGGGCCCCAGAGCACTGCATGTGCCCCCCTGCTCCGTGCAATGACCCCAGAGCGCTGCATGTGCCCCCTGCTCCATGTAAAGCCCTGCGCAGATCCCGTGGTGCCCGCGGCACCTTGGATTCGCTCCGATCTGCCTGGAGCTCGGCCTGGTGCCGCACCAGCGCGGAGCTGGTGCCAGGCAAGAGGCAGCGGAGGCCGGAGCGGCCCCGCGAGCTCCACGCGCCTCGTCCCACCGCTCGTTTTCAGCCACCGCGGACGCCCCGTCGGAGCTTCCCGCATGCACAAGATGGGGGAGGCCGTGGCCAGGGTGGCTCGGCGCGTCAACGACACCGTGGAGAACCAGCGCGACAGCCTGGGTGAGCGCGGCCGCTGCGCCGGCACACGGCGGGATCGGGTGTCCCGGCGCTGCTAAATAAAGCTCCGCGCTCCGGCCGCGGCCTCGCGAGCTGGGGGGGCTCCGCGCTCCCCCGCAGCCCCTCTTGGGCTCCGGCTGCGCCGCGCGGAGCGTTTTCCGTGGTGGATGTAGCCGGCTTGGCCGATGCTCACGTCTCTGTGGCCTCCGCGCTCTCCACGGGATATCTGGGAAGGGCTGGGAGCAGCGCGGGGCCCTCTGCTTCCCGCGCAGACCTGGCCGAGTGCAAGCTGGTCGCCTTCCCCGTGGGCATCTACAAGGCGGTGCGGAGCGTCGCGCACGGCATCCGCCGCGTCTCGCTGGCCAACAACGAGCTCCGGGCGCTCGCCGGCAGCTTCGCCGCCGCCTTCAGCCAGCTGCGAGGTGAGGCCGGGCGAAAACCTCCCTCCTCGGGAGCGGGGGGCATCCCCGCGGCCGCGGCGCGAGGCTGCTTCTCGTGGGCGCTCCGCAGAGCTGAACCTGGAGGGGAACCAGCTGCAGCGGCTGCCCAAGGAGCTGCGGGCGCTGCAGCAGCTCCGCGCCATCAACCTCTCCCGCAACCGCTTCCGGCGCTTCCCGGAGCCGCTGGCCGCTCTCAGCGCCCTCGAGAGCGTGGAGCTGGCGCACAACGAGATCGCGGGTGAGCGCGGGCAGCGCCGCGGGGTCCCCGCGCGCCCGGGGGCGCCGCGGGCGCCGCTGACGCGCGGCCTCCCTGCCCCGCAGAGCTGCCCGCGGAACTGCTGGCCGCCATGCGCGCGCTGCGGCGCCTTGACCTGCGTGGCAACCCGCTGCGCGCGCCGGGCGCCCTCGCCGGGCGCCTCGAGCTCCTCGTGTCGCCCGAGGGGGCCCCCGCGGTGCCCGAGTAAAGCGTTTGCGGCGTTCACGGTGTCTGCGTGTGTGATGGTGCCTCCATGCCCCAATCCCAGCTGCGCTTCTGCCCTCCGCGTGAATGCGGGATAACACCTCGGGGCGGGGGGGGGGCGGGTTGCACCTCATGGCAATCCCGGGCGGCATCGCTCCTCCCGGCGCCTGCATCCCGATCCAGGCATCCCGGTCTCCATGGTGACGGGAGGAGCTGCCGGCGCCGCCGGCCCCGTGTCCGTCCGTCCTTCCCGCGGGAGCACCGCAGTGCCGGGAGCCAAGGGGGAGAGGGGGGCGGACGAGGCGGGGAGGAGGGGGGTGCTTCGCGCCGTGACTCATCCGGCGGCTCCGGCGCCGCGGATGGGCTGCGGGTGGATGCGGATGCGGATGCGGCGCCGCTTCCCAGCGGCTGCCGGAGACCCCCGGCTCGCATGCCGGCACCGCGGGCGGACTTGGGCCAACCCGAGGAAGGTGAGCACCCCCCCCAGCCTTCCTCCCTGCCTCCTCCTCCTCCCACCGCTCACCTGCGCCCGGGGGGGAATTGGCTGTGCAAAGGGGAGTGGGGGCGGGGGGGAAAATCCCACCGTTTTGTGCCTGCAGGAGTGAAGTCCCACAAAGTTTATTCCTGCCTGAAGCGCGGGGAGCAAGACAGGGGCGGGGAACTCACAAATGAGCCCAAAAGCGGGTGGAGGAGAAGAATTCCTTTCGGTTTTCCACCTTCCCCTCCCCAGGCCCTTCCAACGGCAGCTGGTGGGAGCCGGGCGCGCGGCTCCGGGAGAACTACACCTTCTCGGCCTACTACCAGCACTCGTGCGCCGTGGCGGCCGCCTTCATCGCCGCCTACGTCTTCATCTTCCTCATGTGCATGGTGGGCAACGCGCTGGTGTGCCTCACGGTGCTGCGGAACCGCCAGATGCGCACGGTCACCAACATGTTCATCCTCAACCTGGCCGTGAGCGACCTGCTCGTGGGCATCTTCTGCATGCCCACCACGCTCGTGGACAACCTCATCACGGGTGAGCGGCGGGGGGCCTCGGCGCTTGGGGGCATAGCAAGAATACGGTCAAAAAGGATCAAGCAGAGGGAAAAAACGGGGAGGAAAAGGCAAGGTTCATGTCTGCATCGTCCCAAGGGCACAAGGACCTGAGAGCTCCTGAGCTTTGGCACTGCCGCGGGTGCTCCTGGAGATGCAGAGGAGACCAGCTGACGGAGAGCAGCTGGATGAGCCTTCATCCCGCTCACGGATCGCGGAGCCGGGGACCGGACTGCAGATCCCACCCGGAGAGACTCCCACTGCTCATGCCTCACCTGCAGCGCCGGTTATACCACGCCAAAACGGGCCCTCCGTCACCTATTTTTAACATTTCCGTCAATTCTGAATAATTCCCATCGCCTCTTACTCTACCGGGGCTTTTAAGCAGAGTTGTTGTTCATAACAACAGACATTAGGCTAAAGTCCCCTCTGTCCTTGCCAGCTGTTTTATCCAAGTAGCTCTAATAGGAGAGGAAAAATAAAAGCAATAAAAATAATTTGTTTGAGGGGAAAGGTTATCATTTTCTTTATAGCTATTATTCATGCGGGTAAATAAGTCTGTGTGGGTTTTTTTTGATATTTTTTGACACTTAGCGGCCAAGTAAACGTGACCTTCGCGCTGCATTGACATGTTTCTATATCTGCAGTCAAGATACAGGACTAAAGCCCTCGTGAACACAGATCCCAAGGTCAGTCCTTGTGATAACGGGTACAGTCCGATGAATGGGAGAGAGACGAGCAGGGGAAGGTGTACGGTGATGGTTTGCTCTTAAAGCTTCCAAAAATTGTAACGTCTTTACTTTTTCCGAGCGACCCTATCACTGGAGGCCATCCCTGCACGACAGCAAGCCTTGATCATCCCTCCTTAGGCTTTAGCATCAGAAATAGGCTGGAAATCACACAGCGCGTGGGGACACCTAGAGGAAGGTGCCGACGGATCCAGGCGGAGCGCCCAGCCGGGCAGGCCGGGCTCAGCGTTCCGGGAGCTGCCTGACGCTCTCCCCGTCATTCCAGGTTGGCCCTTTGACAACGCCATGTGCAAGATGAGCGGCCTGGTGCAGGGCATGTCCGTCTCGGCATCTGTTTTCACGCTGGTGGCCATTGCCGTGGAAAGGTACGTTGGCCAACGGGATCTTCCAAGCCTTGGCACCTCGCAGGGTGCAAGAGGCATGGGTTAGGTCCTCCTGGTGCAAGAGCTAACCCGTTGGGTCTTTAGGAGAGCGGGACCGCGTTGGGTCAAGGCAGGGTATTCCCAAGGCAACCAGCACACATTGCTGGTGGGTCAGGGCTCCCCGGAGCCATCATCCATCACCTCCTTCTCTCCCTCCCTTAGGTTTCGCTGCATTGTCCACCCGTTCCGCCAGAAGCTGACGCTGCGGAAAGCCCTGGTGACCATCGCGGTCATCTGGGTGTTGGCGCTGATCATCATGTGCCCATCGGCCATCACGCTGACGGTGACGAGGGAGGAGCACCACTTCATGGTGGACACCCACAACAACTCCTACCCGCTGTACTCCTGCTGGGAGGCCTGGCCGGACCTGGGCATGAGGCGCATCTACACCACCGTGCTCTTCACCCACATCTACGTGGCGCCCCTGGCCCTCATCGTGGTCATGTACGCCCGCATCGCCCTCAAGCTCTTCAAGTCGGCGGCGCCCGCGCGCGGCTCCACAGCGGACGAGCCCGAGGTGCGGCGCGTCTCCCGGCGCAAGGCGCGCGTCATCAACATGCTCGTCATGGTGGCCCTCTTCTTCACGCTCTCCTGGCTGCCCCTGTGGACGCTGATGCTGCTGACGGACTATGGGCAGCTGAGCGAGCGCCAGCTGCGCCTCGTGGCCGTCTACGTCTTCCCCTTCGCGCACTGGCTCGCCTTCTTCAATAGCAGCATCAACCCCATCATCTACGGCTACTTCAATGAGAACTTCCGACGGGGCTTCCAGGAGGCGTTCCGGGCGCCCTTCCGCTTGCCGCGCCGCCCGCACACCGGCGCCTACTCGCCGCCCAGCCACAGCCGCGGGCCACTCTTCGGCACCCGCAACCGCGTCTTTGCTGCCGCCGCGCAGCCCAGCGACTCCGAGCCACCGCCACTGCCACCACCGCCCCGCGCGGCCATCAGCGTCCCCGCGTGGGGCCTCTGAGCACGCCCGGGGGCCGAGCGACGACGCCAATAAACGTTTTCCAGGCGCCAACATCCCCGCTACCATTTTGTGCGCCCCGGGCGGGACTCGAACCCGTATCCCCGCGGGGTGGCCGGGGGCGGGGGGAGAAGGAGGAGGGCGGCGTGCGCCTGCGCAGTGGCGTGGCCGGGGGCGCGGCCGTTGGCGCGCGCGCACGGCGGCCGTTGGGGCGCGTGCGCGGAGGCGGCAGCATGGCCGGGTACAGCGTGGAGGAGCGCGCGGCGCCGCACAGCCTCGAGTACCGGCTCTTCTTCAGTGAGTGGCCCCGTCCCCATCCCCGACCCCAGCCCCGTCTCCTCTCCCTCCGCCGCGGGTAGTAACGGCCGCCGTTGCCTTGCAGAGGACGCCCGGGGCCGCTACATCTCGCCCTTTCACGACATCCCCATCTACGCGGATGGCACTGAGGTAAAGCGGGGGCGGGGATGAGGGTGGGAGGCGTTAAAAAAATGATAATGGAAAAAAACAAATGAAATAATTTTTTTAAAAAGCGTCCTCGCTGCTGCCTCGGGGCATGCGGTTAATGCTGGGCTCGCGTCGCTGAAATATTGTGTCCCTGCGCCGCCTCCCGCAGCCGCTGCCAGCCGCGGGTACGAGGAAACGCAAGGAGAGCCTTAAGGGAGAGGATCCCCCTCCTTAGGGTGCCCTTTCCCTGGTGGAAGAAGCAAGCCAGCATCCCTGAGCTTATATAAAAATGCTTTGGGTTAAAAAAAGGAGCATTTTTTGCAGCTAAGGGGATGCTGCACTCTTCCCTCTGGAGCTTTGGGCCGCTCTGTGCCGCTGCGCAGCTTTGGGCAGCTGAACAGGGGGCGAGAAGGTGAAATCCTCCTCGGGGCATCTGCTGGACACCTCCGGCCCTGCAAACAGAGCAGCAGGGGCACCTGCCGTGACGCAGAGGTTTTGTGTCTTTCAGGCAGGCAGCGTTTTATCAATTTGGGCAGGTCTAAGGCACCACCCAAAATCCAAATCCGATGCCGAGGAAGCCGCCGCGGCTCGTCTTGGCTTCCCACTTCCCGCTTCTTCAGCGATTGCTTGGGCTCTTTGGCACCCGGTTTTCCCCTTTATCACCTGCCTTCTGTTTGAGCAGCAGCGCAGAGGGCACAGAGCTGAGGAGGGTGATAAGCTGAACGCTTTTTGAACCTCTAATGAGCTCTGAGTCATTGCCCAGCACTAACCGGGCACCTGTGGGAGCGCTGGGTGCAAGCTCAGCTGCAGCTGGGTGAGTCACGGCAGGATGCCGAGTCTCAGCGTGAGCCCGTCATTGCTGTTACGTTACCAAGGGAGAGCCCCGCGGGTCGCGGAGGGCTCTGTGGGTCAGGAACTGTGAACGAAGGGACCGGCACTCCTGGTGTCCCCGCGGGTGCTTTGTGCTGCTTGCCAGGGCCTCCGTGCCAAGGCAGTCGGCGTCACCGGTGTCCCAAAGGTCACCGGCGCCAAAGTTGCACAACAGGACTGAGCGTCGAGGCCTCTCCGGCTGCGGTGCCTCTCTGGGGAGACCCTTGTTAGTGTGTTAGAAGCTGTGATACTAGCAGCGTAGTTCAGGAGATTGCTCTGCCTGAGCTCCTGCAGAGTCTTCAGTGCCCACTCTAACCACCCCCAATCTGCCTCGTTCCTTAAGTTACATAAAAAAAAAAAATGTATGCACACATCCACGCAACCCCCCTTCCGCTCTAAGGTGGGAATCAGCACTTACGGGATCCAGTAAACCCCTGTCAGGGGAGGGTGAGAGCAAAGTCAATGACATAACAGCGCTGACTGCACGACCGCAATCCAATTACGATGCAAGGGGTTTAGCGTGCCCTGAATTACCTTTCGCAGAGCTCAGACTGCTTAAGCTGGAGCTTAGAAAACTGGCTGATGGCAGGCAGCAAGGCTTGACTTTTTGCTAAAAGCATAAATCTCTTCAAATGGCCAACGCTGAGATTCCAGGGTGAAGGACCTTGTTTTCTTGTGAAAGTTGCAGCTGACAGAAAATGTGTTGATCACCTAGAAAGTGTGTGGCGTTCTGCGTGGACTAAAAGTAGTCTGCGTGGTGCCACGTGGCTAATTGGACTCTGGGGCTTCTATCATGTGCATCCAAACTGGGACCCAAAGAAGCAGAAAGTTACAGCTTTCATGCAACGTCCTTACGCCTGTGTCCCAGGTCTTGAAATTCCTTCCTGTTAACTGGTGGTTTGCGTTTTTCAGAACGTGTTCAACATGGTTGTGGAAGTACCTCGGTGGACAAATGCTAAAATGGAGGTAACTGTGCTAAAAATCCCACCCTCAGTATTCAAACTGACCAGTTGTAGCCATTGCTGAGTCTCTCCTCCTTGTCTTAAGGGCCTAACACGGAGGCTGAGGCTTGCAGAAGTCAGAATATGATTTTCCTGCTATGGCTTCTGATTAAAACAGTGTCTTAGCGTCTTAGCCCCATCTCTCATTCTGACATGGATGAGTCTGCTGAAAACTGGCAGTGCAACACAAACTGCTCAGTATTTCCTTTTGGCTTGGGTGGTTACTGTCGGCTTCTGGGCTTGTTAATTGGCAGCCGACTCCATAAAAAGGACTTCTGCCTTTACTCTGCTTGCTAAGAAAACCTCTGTTTGCAATTTTTCTTCCAGATTGCAACGAAGGATCCCTTGAACCCAATTAAGCAAGATGTGAAGAAAGGAAAGCTGCGCTACGTAGCCAACGTGTTCCCCCACAAGGGTTACATCTGGAATTACGGAGCCATCCCCCAGGTACTGTCGTGGGTTTCTGGGGCTCGTTTTGTGGGGAGGGGAGCAGGGCTGGCTACTGGCCGTGGAGGCCGCCTTGATGAGCTCACGTGTGCCTCGGGTTGCCACCCGAGCTGAAAGTTTGAGGTGTAAATGAAACATCTGCTGGACAGATGCCCAGTTCTGCGTGTTGGAACGAGGTGGCGGGGCATACTCAGAGGTCCAGGTAACCGCGTGATGCAACTGCAGTTGCGCTGCCAGGTTTTTCCTTGGAATAGCCGCTGGGGGCAGTGGTGGCCGCTCTGCAGACAGTGCTCTTAACAGGCCCATGTCTGCTGGGGGCGCAGGAGCTTTGTGCACGGGTGTTTGCCTCGGGTGCTCCTCAAAGCTCGAGGCTCCTTTTGGAAAATAAACCCCACCAGTGACAGCAGAAACGCTGTGAATTTTCTAGCTGTGGTTTTGCTAGCAGTACATGTGAAGTGTTTTCCTGAAGACTTCTTCCAGAACACGCCTGCTGCTTCTGGGAGCACTCGAACTTTCTTGTGACTGTGGAAAAGCCTAAAGGCTAAAATGGAGCAGCTTCTCCAAGAATGTTTTTCTCAGTGTGACTTTACTGTTCTTTAGCCTTACGGTGTTCCGAAGGTTGGCTTGATGAGCAGATGTCGCTGCAGAGGGAGGATAAACGAGGGCTGATTTGTTTGTCCTCTGTGCTGTGGGGAGAGCAAGTAACAGGCTTAACCTGGAAATCCTCTGCTCCACTTGACACCGTGGAGAAAATCTCTTCCGTGGCCAGAGTGACAAAGTACCAGAATTGATTGTCTGGGAATGATTACCTAGAGCTGGAGGGATGAGCCAAACATCTCAAGGTCTCTTCCAACTCTTCGCTGTGATTTGAAGTTTTACATGACAAAACACCTTGGCTTGTGGAACAATAATTTCCAGGTCCAATATAAAGAGTTCCCCGCTGAGTCTCGGATCTCCTGTCAAGTCCAGGAGACTTTTTGAGCTACTGTGGAGTCAGTCTCACTGTGGGGCGGGTGACATTATTGTTAGTGCTCTGGTGTCACCGCGTGTCTTTCAGTGTTTAACTAGCAGGAAACGATACCCGGTCTCTCTCTTTCCCATCTCTCCGGAACAGCAATCTGGAATTCAGGAAACTTCTGTTAAGAAATGAATAGGGAGAGGAGCAGGCAGGCAGCCAAATCAATGAATGTTCTTGCTAGATGTGAACTTCACCTTTGTGCAGCCGTTCAACTGAAGAGGAAGTCTGGGAAGATGTTTTGTCTGGAGAGAAGGTTTGTCCGTGGGAGGGAGCAGTTTACCCATGGCAAAATGAGAACTTTTAACTCGGATTAAACCTGCATTTGCAGGTGCGTGTAGAATAGTAGTCCAAACATCAGAATCGAAAGCAAGGGTACAGTGGGGCCATCACCTGTGTCCTCGGTGCAGTCGCTTGCAAGAAATAACCCTCCTTTTTGTTTCCTCTTGAAACACAGGAGTTCTTATGAGGTTTGTGTGGTGTTTTTTTGATTTTTTTTCCCCCCACAGACTTGGGAAGACCCGGGTCATAAAGATGAAAATACTGGCTGCTGTGGAGATAACGATCCGATTGACGTGTGCGAAATTGGAAGCAAGGTAGTGCGCTCTAAAGGGCAGCTGTCTCTTGGAACATGTAATTAATACCTCTCAAAGTCGAATCACTTGCCTAATTCCCCCCTCCTGCTTCTTACTGTGGTGTTTGCCCTCAGCGGTGCCTCTGAAGGCAACGGTGCAGCCACCAAAACCCTCTCCTTGCAGGTCTGCTCTCGAGGAGAGGTGATCAAGGTGAAGGTGCTGGGCACGCTGGCGCTGATTGACGAGGGGGAGACGGACTGGAAGATAATTGCTATCAACACTGAGGACCCCGAGGCAGGCAGCTATAATGGTGAGCAGCAGGAGGATGCGCCCCAGGATTCCCATCTCTCAGCTGGAAACTTCCAGGTCCGGAATACGGGCTTGTCACGGAATCAGTCACTCCTCTGGTGTGACGCTGGCCCGGACAGCAGAATTGGAGGTGTCACCCTCCACCAAAACCGTACCCTGCTGTTTATCACCGATTCCCCTGTCCCTTTACACTCACTCTGTGATTTTAGTGTAGCCCCAGGGGCAACTCACAGCTAAGTAACCCCTGCAACCGCAGTCTGCCTAACAGCCCTTTTGTCCTGACCAGATATCAGTGACGTCAGGAGGCTGAAACCTGGGTACTTGGAGGCTACCGTGGACTGGTTCAGAAGGTACAAAGTCCCGGATGGAAAGCCCGAAAACCAGTTTGCTTTTAATGGTGAATTTAAGGGCAAGGTAAGGACGGCATCTTCACGCAGCGCTGAGAGCGTTGCTGGACCGCAGGGAAGGCTGCATGTGGGTCAAGATGGACCTAGCTGATTTAGACGAACTTGGCGGGAGGAGCAGGAGGCTGTTTTTGGAGCACAGTCCTTATCTGAGACTGGAATATCTGCAGTTGGTTTCTCTTGGCTGGAGGCTTCCTTGGTACATCCTCGCATCTTGAAGTTTTAAAACAATTCAGGTTATAAAATCTCATTGTTTCGGCGGGTGCTCATAGAGACCTCACAAAAAGAGGTCTCTTGAGGCACCTGCCTGAGTTGGACACTGTCAGAAATCACCCTGTAAATGCCAGCCTCTCATGCCATGTAACCAATAGCCTGGGGCCAGCGATCCAGTATTTACACATAACGTGATGTTTGTCCTCATTTCAACCTTAGGATTTTGCACTGAGCGTTATCAAAAGCACTCATGAGCACTGGAAAGCTTTAATAGCTAAAAAAACAGATGGAGGGGAGATCAACTGGTAGGTAAACACGTTACGATACTTACTCCTTTCCCCTACACAAATAAGGCTGAAACTTGCTTTCCCAACCATAGACCTGCTTCCTGTTAGGGGCTCGCTCTCCGTCTTCCCCTTAAATCTGGCCACGCCGAGAGTTTAGTTTCTTTGTGTTCTGCTGTTGAACGCTGTTGGGGAAACTTGGCTTTCCCGTTCTCACAGACAACTTCTCTCTTGCAGCACAAACCTGACGGTGTCAGACAGCCCTTTCTGCTGTAGTCAGGAGTGCGCGAAAGCTACTGTGGATGCGGTGAGTGCAAATCAGCCCGGGCTTCCGGGTCAGGCACCCATCGTGGTGCCAAAAACCGTCCTCTGTTTCACCGGCGTCTTCAATACTCAGAGTATTTTGCATGACCGGGCTTGGCACCTGCCTCTGGTCGAACACAAAGGTGGATGCAGACAAAATCAGGCCTTCTTCCAGCCTTCCTTGCCCTCGGAGTCCCCTGGGAGACGGACCCTTGTGCGGGGCTGTCCCTTGTGTGCTGCCGGCATCTCGTGCATTGGTGGCTTTTTTTATTGCTTTTAAGAGGAGGCTACAGACAAGCGTTTCAAAACGCCTGGCGTTACAGTAAGAGGGGAGTGGTTGTTTGTGCTCAGAGCACCTCAGGCATGAGGGACGTGCCCAGGATGAGGAGCGGTGATGACTCCTGTTGCACATGCACTTATCTGCTCATAGCAAGCATCCCTGTCTGAGTGGTGCTTAGGGAGCTGCAGGGGTGAAGTTAGCCTCAATGGCACTGACATCTGCTCGCATTGCAACCTCTCTTGCTGCCTGCTAACACTCGTGTTGTTCCAGGCGCCGCCCTGCAAAGCTGCCAACGCGATCCCACCCGAAGGTAAGTCCCCAAATCCACGTTTTCTCTCGCAGAACTGCGATGGTGGGACAAATCCTGGCTGCCTCTCGGCCCCCTCCATCCCCGCGGGGTCGGGGTGGGCATCTCGTGCGGGGAATGAGCACACGGGGCACAGCTGGGGCGGGTAGGGCGGCTTCCTGGGGACCATGCGAGGGCCTTTATCCCTCCTGTGCCCTAGGGTCGTTTGTGGGGGGATACTGCAGCTGTGGAGCTCCGACCGAGGGCGGTTTTGGGGTGTTGGGGCTCGCCGCGGCGGAGGTCGCCCTGGCCACTCCTCCTCTCGTTGCAGTCGACAAGTGGTTCTACTACCAGCAGAACTGAGGGTGGCACCGCGTGCAGCAGCAGCCGCCCACGCCCCGGCTTCCCCGTCCCCCGCAGAGCCTGCCCCTAACTTATTGTGTGGAGAAGCGCGGCCCCCGCCGCCGGCGACAGAAGGACCTAATTTGTAATAAAGAAATAAAGAAATGATCGAGCATGGGGGCGGCGCGGCCCCCCGCGGTACGAGTTGAGTGCGGTAGAAATAAACCCCCTGCGCCCGCTCCAGCCTCGGCTCCTTCCGTGGGTCAAACGGGCGCGTTGGGGCGCGGGGCGGCCGCGAACCCGCGACCCCGCGGGGTCGGCGACGTCACGCGCGACGCGGGAGCCAGCGCGGCGGGAAGGGGCCGGGCGCGCGCGCGCGCCGTGACGCACTTCCGGCGGGGCAGCTGGAGGCGGCCGAGACGTTGGCGCCGCGGCGCGAGGTGAGGGGGGAGCGGGACGGGGCCGGGGGCGGCCGGGAGCCGCGGAGGGGGCGCAGAGCCCGGGCTGTCCCCGCGCTGTCCCCGCAGGCCATCGTGGTGCGCCATGTCCTTCCTCTTCGAGTGGCTCTACAGCGGCTTCAGCAGCGTCCTGCAGTTCCTGGGTGAGGCGGCGCCACCCCGCGCGGTTGGGGCGAAAAGGGACCGAAACGGGCAAAAAGGGCAGCGGCTTTCGCTGCTGCGCTTGGTCCCCTGGGGGTGGGTCTCGTTGTTCCCTGCTGGAAGCCCCGTGCCGGGATCGCTGTGGGAGAGGGATTCGCGCCCGTGGAGGTGCCTCCCGCATGCACGAGCCCCCGGGACGTCTCCCCTTCCAGGTCTGTACAAGAAGTCTGGAAAACTCGTGTTCCTGGGCCTGGACAATGCGGGCAAGACCACGCTGCTGCACATGCTCAAGGACGACAGGCTGGGCCAGCACGTCCCCACGCTGCACCCCAGTAAGAGCGGGGGCCCGCGGGAGCGCCCCGGGGGCGCCCACCGCTTTGGACACGTCGGCCTGGCACCTTCTTCCCAAACACAGGGCCAGGAGCCCGAGGAGCGGCCCCTTTGGTGGAGGGAACGTGCTTCCCATGGAAGTAACGCCGTAAGCGCGTTAATAAGCACGTGCTTGAGCGAGGAGGTCAGAGGAGCTGTTTCCTCCCTCCCCGTTTCGGCATAAAGCACAGATACCCACTGTGTACCGTGTGTGACATTAATATATGTCTTCACATACACACACGGAGCAATTCCGGCCACGACAGCGTCTTTGTTTTCCTGGAGTGTCTCTGTTTTCTTCTGCAATGCAGCCTGTGTCTCTCTTTTGTAGCGTCGGAGGAGCTGACGATTGCTGGGATGACTTTCACGACCTTCGATCTGGGTGGACACGAGCAAGGTAACGGATGGATCCATAGGTGGGTCCATCTCGTGATTTCCACGATGTTCTCCAGCCGCTTTAAGTTCACCTGGTGAAGAGGTCTCATTTCTGTCGCTTGAAGCGGTTTATGGACTTGCTTCAACTCGTGTTTTTCTCACCCGGGTGGGTATTTCTCGCCTCTGTTGCAGCTCGCCGGGTCTGGAAGAACTACCTGCCGGCCATCAACGGCATTGTCTTCCTGGTGGACTGCGCCGATCACTCGCGGCTCATGGAATCCAAAGTGGAGCTTAACGTAAGCTCCCCGTTCCTTCCTCCGCCGCCACCTCCGAGCAGCTGAAGCGCCCGCTCCCGTCACGGGGGCTGGAGCAGCAGGATCTGTGGGTCTCCTGCCTCAGGCTTTCAGTATCCCCCTTACGGTGCGGGGTGCATGTGTGGGAATTTGCACGTTACCCCAGCGCTGAGATCAGCGTAGGTCTCTATTCTAAAACCTGCCCTGGAAAGAGCCCTCTTCCAAAGGGCACCAAAGATAAACGTAGTGTTTCACGGAGCTTAGGGAGAGAAACGCAAGGTTTCTTCAGAAACACAGGGTTTCTGCAGGTGGGGAGTGCTCGCTTGGCCTTTGCTTCACTCGGCCGTCTCGCACGCAGGCGCTCATGACAGACGAAACAGTATCCAACGTGCCAATCCTTATCCTGGGCAACAAGATCGACAGACCCGAGGCCATCAGCGAGGAGAAGCTGCGGGAGATCTTTGGGCTGTATGGACAGACCACGGGGAAGGTAGGGAGAGCCTGTGCTTACGCCGACGCGCTTAACCACGCGCTTGAGCTCCCTCTGGAAGCGGCCCTTTGCTGTGGATTGGGACGGGCGTTTTAAGGCATCTCCTCTCATTTTCCCCCGTTTCTCCCGGGCTTTTCCAGGGCAACGTGCCGCTGAAGGAGCTGAACGCGCGCCCCATGGAGGTGTTCATGTGCAGCGTGCTCAAGCGGCAAGGCTACGGCGAGGGCTTCCGCTGGCTATCGCAGTACATTGACTGATCCTGGGGTGGGCGCGGAGCTCTGCCCCTCCGGACTGATCCCGTTCGCAGCTTCCGATGGACTTTCCCATGAGGACACGGAAGGCTTTCCGACCGCGTACCGGCATTGACCAAGAGACTCCTGGTTTTCTGCTCCTCCGTCGCACAGTGGTGACACAGCTCTTTTCCGCAGGACGCGGAGATCCTGCCCGGGGCTGCCAGCCGTCCCGCTCCGCTGCCGCGGTTTCCCATGGAAGCTGGGCCTTTTCCTTACCCCGGGGCTGGGGTGGTGGCAGGGGGCGGGGGTCAAACTCGGCACCCTGCACGGAGGCAGCTGAAGAGGAGAGCACGTCTCACCACTGTGGTTGATGGACTTCGAAGGAGAAAAAAAAAAAAAAAAGGCAATTATATTTTTTAAAGAAAGTGTCAATGTAAACAGCATCCCTTCTAACTTTTTAGTTTAACACTCATCTTCTTTAGTCCAGAGTCTGTTTAGGGTTGTTTTTTTTTTATATATATATATTATATATATATATATATATATATTTAATGGTATTTAGGTATTTCGCAAATGACTGAACAAAGTATCATGGTAGTAGATGGCCTCAATAAACATAGATTTGGCAGGAATGGAGCTGTAGGGTGGTAGTGCGGTGTCCCGCTGGCGTGGAGAGCCCCCGTGCCCTTCCATGCAGGGAGCTCGTGGCTGTTGCCGCACGGTTTTCCGGACACGGAGGCAGGCATCGCTCAGCAGCAGGACGAGCCCGGAAGGCCACAGAGCCGCTGGGGGCAGTTGTAGCACGGAGGTGTCTGGCGTTTGCATCTCACACGGTTATTCGCTAGGACCAAACCGGTCTCTTTTATACTCGGCAAGTTTTTGTCTGGCGTTTCCTTGCTGTCGCGCACTCGTTTTCGGTTAAATCAATAAAGACATGAGTTTCTCCTCAAAAAAGCCTCCCTTTGAACACAACCTTTACCCCGCACGCAGGGCTGCAACACCGGCACCGAGCCCCCCCCCACCCCCACCAGGGGAGGAATCCGGGTTCCCACAGCATTCCAGCCGAGATTCCCCTCTCCAACGGGGTCGCCGGGGCGGGAGGCTGCAGGGCTCCTGGCCGGAGCCGCCAGCGCTGGCGCAGAGGCCGCCACGTCAGCGCGCGCCCGCGGCGCTGCCAATAGGGGCGGCGCAAGCGGCGTGGGGCGGCGCTCACCGTCACGCGGGGACGCGGCGCCCTTTGCCCCGTGCGCGCTGGAACTTGCGGCGCTGCGTGGAGCTCGTGGCGCTGCGCGGAGCTCCCGGCGTCGCTGCACGGCCCGCGCGCCCCATGGCCATCTCGCCGGGCTGCTGCCGGCTGGCGGAGCGCAGCGGCTGCGCGGTCAGCGTGCACGTGCCGCCGGCGGCGGGCGATGGCGAGGCTGGCGCGGCGGAGCCGTGGAGCTGCAGCGGGGTGGTGCTGAGCTGGGCGCCCGCCGTGGTGCTGTGCCACGGCGGCGTCTTCTCCGCCGCGCTGCGGCACGGGGTCCCGGCCGCGTGGCCACCCGCCGAGGCGCTGGGCCCCGACGCGCTGCGGGCGGGCACGCGCGTGCGGGTTCTGGCAGCGGTGCGGGGGCGCCGGCGCCGTGTGGCCGCGCGGCTGCTGGCGCTCGTGCCCTGCACGGCGTTCGCAACGGCGCTCGCGGAGCTGGCGGGAGGGCCGTGGCACGCGGGCGACGGTGACGAGCCCGGTGCGCTCGCGTGGTTCGCGCTGCTGCGGGCGCCAGCGCTCGACGGCGCCGTGGAGGGCGCGTGGACACCGCGGGGCTCGGCGGCGGCGCTGCGCAAGGGGCAGGTGCTGGTGGCATGCGGCTCGGCCTTCGGCGCACTGCAGCCCGCGCTCTTCCTCAACGCGCTGAGCGCCGGCGTGCTGAGCAACGCGGCGGGCGCCCTGCTGATCACCGACGCGCGCTGCCTGCCCGGCACCGAGGGCGCCGGCGTCTTTGCCGACGGTACCCGGCCCCGGCTCGTGGCCGCCGTGGTGGCGCCGCTCTGCGGGGACGGCGGCGACAGCCTCGGCCTCACGCTGCTCTGCTCCCTCGATGCCATCTTGGAGGCCGCTGGTGCCATCTTGGAGCGCAACGGGGTCCCGCGGCCGTCGCCGGTGGAGGAGGAGGAGGAGGAGGAGGCACCGCCACCACCGCGCGTGGCCCTGGTGCAGTGCGGCCCAGCCTGGGGCTCGGGTGTCCTGCTGGGCCCCCGGCTGCTGCTCACGTGTCGCCACGTGCTGCGGCCCGGCGCCGCCATCACCGTGCGCACCGGGGATGTGCGGTGAGCGCGGCGGCCCCCGCGGTGGCCGGGTGCTGTGCGGGAGCTTGCTGCCAGCCCACGTGCTGTCCGCAGGGGCGCTGCCACACTCGGCGGGCGTGCGGTCTTCGTCACCGACGAGGAGTCGCCCTTCGACGTGGCCGTGGTGGAGCTGGAGCGTGACGTGCCCGGCTTCGTCCCGCCGCGCCTGGCCTCGCACTTCTGCCCGGGTGAGTGACGGCGCCGGGCGAGGGAGGGGACGCTCACGGCTGCCGTGGGGTCAGGGTGGTGGTGGGAACCCATCCCACGTCAGTCCCCTTGTCCCATCTCCAGCCAGGGTGGGACCCCATCCAGCATCATCATCCTTCTCCCAGCTCCAGCCGTGGCGATGGTGGGATCCCATCCCACATGACCCCAGCTCCAGAGGTGGTGGTGGACCCCATCCCACGTCTGTCCCTGCTCCAGCCATGGTGGTGGGACCCCCATCCCATGTCAGTCCCCTTGTCCCAGCTCCAGCCGTGGGGGTGGTGGGACCCCATGCCATGTTAGCCCCCGTGCCCCAGTTCCAGCCTTGGTGGTGGTAGTGGCACCACACGTGTGTCACCCCGTGCGCGCTGTGCTTTGAGCAGGGGAGGACGTGCATGTGGAGAGCTACGGGCTGCTGGGCAGCGCCTGCGGGCCCTCGGTGACGGCGGGCGTGCTCTCGGCGGTGCTCGCCGTGGCGGGCCGGCCCGTGATGCTGCAGACCACGTGCGCCGTGCACAGCGGCTCCAGCGGCGGGCCTGTCTTCTCCACGCGCACGGGGCAGCTCCTCGGTGAGACACCCGCCGCAAACCCGCCCCGGGCGGCCTCCGCTCGTGGCAGGCGCGACGCCCGCGAGCCGCTGCTGCCGTCCCTGCAGGCATCGTGGCCAGCAACACCCGGGACACCAGCGTGGGAGCCACGTACCCGCACCTCAACTTCAGCGTGCCCATCACCGTGCTGCAGCCCGCCGTAGCGCGCTACGTGCGCACGGGCGACGCGGCCGCGCTGGCCGCGCTCAACGGGGCCGGCGTGGGTGTGCGCGAGCTCTGGCGCCTGCAGCAGCCGCCGCCGGAGGTGCCGCTCAGCAAGCTCTGAGCCCAGCACCACAGGAAGGGCCCGGCGCGCTCCACACAGCAAGGGGTGTTTATTGCACAGCCGCTACACAACGTGGCCCCCGGCGCGGCGGGGGCAGCAAGGGGAGGACACAGCAGGGGACGGGGGCGAGGGGGGCAGCTGCTTCTGCTCCGTTTCCATCACGGTTTCTAACCCTTGCGAGGACGCAGATGTCTGGTTATTTGAGGACGCGTGGGCGCGCGCTGGCCCGTGGGGCTCTGCCCCGGGCTGGGGGGTGCCGTCCCCTCGCCGCTGCAGGCTCGCCGGTGCCCGCCGCGCTGCCCGCCCGCCCGCCGCCGGCCCCGCCGCCGCCGCTACCAGATGTAGCCGCCGTCGTCCGCCTCGGCCTCCTCCTCCTCCTCGGCCTCCTCGGTGGCCTCCTCGGGCTCCTTCTCCTCCTCGTCCTCCCAGCCCACACTGCTGCCGAAGTCGCCCGAAAACCCCGCTACGTCCTCTGCCGGGGGACAGGGCGGGTAGCGAGGGGCGCTCTCCAGCCTGCCCGCCGCCGTGCTCGAGCGCAGCGCTCTTACCGCAGTCGGGGCGCCCGTGTCCCCGCGTGCCCGTGAGCTCCTGGCCCAACTGGTCCACGCACCAGCACTCGCCGCCGCCCTGCTCACACTGCAGCCGCCGGTAGTAGCCGTCCTCGTCGCAGCTGGGGATGAAGACACCTGCGGGGAGGGTTGGCGGCGTGCCGCGCGGTGCCGGAAATGTCCCCGCGCCGCCCGCCACTCACCCGGCTTCTTCTTGGCCGCCTCCAGCACCTGGATCTTCTCCAGCTCCCGCAGACAGGGCGGCTCTGTGCGCGCGAGCACAGCGCGGGTGAGGGCGCACGTCCCCCCGCGCCGGCCCGCGCCCGCCCGCCCCACACGCACTCTCCCTCCAGAAGCAGAGGCACCACTCGGCGGCAGAGACGCGCCCGTCGGCGTGCGTGTCGCAGGAGTTGAAGAAGGCGCGCACGCACGCCTCGTACTTGTCCAGGTTGATGGCGGCCAGCTCGGGCGCCTCCAGGAAGCCGTCGCCGCTCGTGTCGAGCCGCGCGAACATCCAGCCTGTGGCGTCCTTGCAGCCCGCCGCCGCGCTGCGCTCCGGCGCTGGGGGAGCCGGGGGCGCGTGGGGACGGCCGCGTGCGGCTCTGTCCCCCCACCCCGGCGCCCCCCGCGCCACGGTTGTTGCCGTCCTACCGGGGCTGCCGGTGGAGCCGTTGAGCTTGGCGTTCTCGCGCAGCAGCTGGAACCAGTCGTGCAGGCGGTCGCCCAGGTCGGCCAGGTCCTGTCCGGTGCAGGTGTCTGCGGAGGCAGCGGTGTCCGTTGGGGTCCCGCCGGCCGCCCCGGTGCCCCCCGGTCCCCGCTCACCTCGCGTGGTGGCGGCCGTGGGGCCGTGCTCGGTGGGACAGGGACACGGGCCCTGGCACTTGACGGTGAGCTGCTTGCTGGCCAGGCACGCCTGCTGCTCCAGCTTGCACTGTGGGGGAAAGCCAGTAACAAGCGCGCGTGGGCCGGGGTGCTGTGCCGCGGGGCGCCACGCAAGGCAAGCGGGCGGGCGGCCTTACCGCCGAGCTGTACGTGTGGCCGTCGGAGCCGCAGACGGCGGCAAGCGGGGCGGCGTGGCAGGCCCTGCAGGTGCCCTCCTTGGCATCGCGCACCTTCCAGCTCGTGGGCGGCTTGATCCTGCCCGTGATGGGGAAAGGGGGACGTGGCGGCGGCAACAGCGCCATGCGCCGCGGCCCCGGCCGTGCGGTGCCCGCCACGCGCTCACCTGTGCTCCAGCTTCTTGCGGCTGATGCACATGGCGCGCTGGTAGCCCTGCGACACGCATACCTTGTGCCGGCTGCACTTCACCTTCTGGCACGGGTCCTTGGTGGTGTCCAGCGCTGCGGGGACGGGGGGACACAAGCTGCACGCGGGGACCCCCGGCCTCCGGGGGGCGGCGGCTGCGGGGGTGCCGGTGCGCAGACCCTACCTTCATCGAGGGGCTGCGTGTCCTCCCAGCTCTTGATGTAGTCGTCCTGGGGGAGGCAGAGCGGAGAGGGGAGCACGCGGCAATGGCCCGAGCGGGGAGGGGGACGAGCGCGGCACTGGGGACACTCACCTCCACCTCCTGGTGCCGCGGTGGCCGGGCAGGACCCCGAAGGAGAGAGGAGGAGGGTGGTGAGCAGCGCCGTGAGCGGCTCCACAGGGGCAGCTTTCGGGAGGCAGCCCCGGCCGCGCGGTGACACAGCTAATCGCGTCCCCCCTCGTCGGCACACCCGTGCATGAAGCCGTGGGCGCCGCGAGCCGCCAACCCCGCGGGGACAGGGAGGCTCCGCATCCCGCGGCACCAGAGCCGGGGCGGGGGGGAGCGCTGCGGACGTCCCCGTCGCGGTGCCATTGGGGTGGCATTGAGGCCGCATGCAGGGGGCACTACACGTGCAGGGTGATGTGGCGTAGGCGCTGGGATGCAGGGGGATGCAATACAGGCACTGGGATGCAGGCACTGGGATGCAGGGGGATGCAATACGGGTGCTGGGAAGCAGAGGGATGCAATATAGGCGCTGGGATGCAGGGGGATGGGATGCGGGCGCTGGGAAGCAGAGGGATGCGATACGGGCGCTGGGATGCGGGCGCTGGGATGCAGGGGGATGGGATGCGAGCGCTGGGATGTAGGGGGTGCGATACGGGCGCTGGGATGCAGGGGGATGGGATGCGGGCGCTGCGGTGCAGCGCGGGGGGCCGCGGCGGCGCCAGCTGCGGCATCCGCAGCGGCGCATCTGCCCCCTCCCTGCCCATGCCTCCCCGCCAGGCCGCCGCGGACTCACGTCTCGAAAGCGGTTCCAGTGCTTGATCCTGCCGCTGTACTGGGCGATGGAGGAGAGCCATTGTTCGTCCTCCATGAAATTGCCGGCGCTCTCGCCCGCCTGGCCCGTGCCGGCGCCGCTGGCGACGGGCAGCAGGAGGGCGAGCAGCGCCAGGGCAGCGCGGTGACCACCGGAGCCCCCCATCCTGCTGCTGCTGCTGCTGCTGCGGCGGCGGCGGCCGCGGGGCGGCACCGGGAGGCAGGCGGGGCTCTCCGCGTCCCCGCGGCTCCCCCCGCACCTGCGCGTCGCCGCCGTGTCGCGACACGCCGCGGGGAGGGGGGCGGAGGGACCCCCGCCGCAGCCCACGGGGGACACACGAGGCACAGGGAGCTCTGGGCACGGGGGCAGGACCGCACCAAATTGCTGCCTTTTCACCCCGCTGCACACAGGAGCCAGGGTTTCACGCAGCACCCGCAGCTGCTGCGCTCGGGTGCTGGGAGGACTCCGCAGGCTCTGCGGCGCGCGTTATACAAGGGGATTAAGGGCTGGGCAAGTTTAAGTACACACACAGCAGCCTGCTGAAGCAAAGGCTAAAGCAGGACACAGGCGAGGGGGGCACACGTGAGGACCCTGAATTCTGCGGCCAAGGGAAGCTGCTCCTTTGGGCGGCTGAGATTTTCCAAGCACTGCTCCAGGCTGGAGCATGTGTTGGAGGCTGAACGAAGCCCCAGGATCCCGGGCTTCTCCCAGCACTCGCCCAAGGCTGGGGCCGCTCTTGTTGGATCAAAGAACTCGGCTCTTCTAAATGCAGAAACCTCCTACCAGGCACGGCTGCTTTTTTTGACACGCTCTGAAACAGTCCCTGGAAGCGGCTCTTGCCATAAACGCTTTCTTATTAACACAGTTATGCGCTGGAAGTTTAATTACAGCAGCTATCAACGCAACAGGAGATAAACACGCCGCTTTTGAAGGGAATTAATTTGTTTGGAGATCACCATCACACTGCTGGAGATCCAAGCAACGCCTGGCCCTGACACTGTGAAATCCCCTTTGGGAATAAAGCCACTTTGGAGCAGTGGTGATGCCCCGAAAGCCGCCTGCACCAGCTTTCCCAGGGGAAAAAAACACCATGGAGAAAGGGCAAAGCCTGGTCCTGGGTGCAACACGTGTGAAATGAGGCATCCTCGTGGGGAGCTCTCAAATGAGCCCCTCATTGGGGCTTCTGGCCAAAACACCCGTCCTGTTAAAATGTACTTCCTCGATGGATCCCTGTGACTCCGGGCACGGATGGGAGCGTTCCCGCTTCAGGAAAACGTCAGCTGCCCGGACGTCGCATAGTAGCCCGAGGGGTCCGAGGAGAAGCGCTGAGAAAGACGGACCGAATCCAGCTGCACCTCGCCGAAGGAGAAGTTCTCAAAGAGCTGAAAAAGAGGGAGAAAATGTCCCAGGAACGCCTGGAGAAACACAACTCGCGGCTGCTTCGCACACCTCCTCCGCGAAACAGCCCTGTAAGCAGCCTCAAAGACTTGTTGTGCCTCTAATGAAGCTATTCCTAAAAAAAAGATGCCCCTGTCCTTGTCATGAGGCTGCTCTGTCAGATTACATCGTGATAATTCCCCTGCTCCAAAGCGCGGAGGATGCTCTGACAGGGAAAGGGAGAAAAGAGAGGAAGAGGAATGACTCCAGCCGCACAAACTCCATTTTACGCAACTAAAGATTGATACAATCAAAGACGAATTACGTCTCCCAAAGCCCGCGTGGTTCGCAGTGAGAGGACTTAGGCTAAAATGCCTCATTAATAAGGAATGATGGGAAGGGCTCATCGGAGAAAGGAGGAAGATGTCGCCAAGGTGGCTGGATCTCCGGCTTTTCCAGCTTTCCTGCAAAACGCATTGCCCCAGGATGAGGAAGGAAGCCGCCAGAAGGCACAGCCCGGATCACGGCCACGAGGAAAGCACAACCCTCATACTCTGTATTGCCTGGGCTTCTTCAAGCTCTGCCACCTCCCGCGCGCCCGAGCGCGCACGGTTCCCGGGGAGAACACAGCTAGGACTATTGATTTTTGGTAACGCAGCTGTACTTTCTGCGAGAAAACATGCCAGGAGATTTAAGGGACAAGCACAGCCATTCCTCCTGCTTTCGCTGCCAGACAACTTTTCACAGATGCCTCCTGGCTCCTGGGGGCTTGCAGTGAGGGCAGGCGTGACACGGAGCGATCGCAGTCGAGGCGCCGTAAAGGCCCAGAGCTGCCGCAGGCGTCAGCTGCATCCCTGAAACATCAGGAGTCCCCCCTGCCATCCAAGAAGGGGTATTGGAGCCCCTGGGGCTTGGAAACGGATCTGGGGAAGCCAGGCGCCTGCTTTGGACCTTCGACGCTGTCTGTCTTGGGGAGAAGCCAAGCAGAGCTGAGAAAGATATTTATATCTCCCCAGCCACCGAAGAATCCTCCGGTTCTGGAGGATGGGCTCCAGAACCGCCTATAAATGCAGCCGGTGGAAGCACCTTGGTCCCCCTCTCCCAGGAAAACGCACAGCAAGAGGGAGCATTTAGCAAGGAAGGCGGGGGAAGGAGAAAGCCAGGGATCCGCGGGGCTGCTAAAAGCCGTGTCATTTGATTGGAGCGGGATGTAGGGCTCAGCAAAAGCACAGTAATTCCGTAAATCCAAACACATTGAAGGATTTATGGCCTCGCCGCCTGAAGAATAAGTAAGAGGCTGGGGGCTGGGTTTTTTCTTTTTTTTTTCTTCTCTGATATTATAAATGAAAACGAACCTGTTAGAGGCAAGGAGCAATTCCAAAAGTCAAGGACCTAACTCCCACCAGGGGACCAAACTCACTTGATGGAGTGCCCTCTGCTTCTCCATGGTAAATCAGACTCAAGGAAGGAAAAGGCATCGTTAACTTGTAACCCGCAGCCCTGCGCCTACACGGGAAGGTGCCTGGGAAGCTCCACCTGCTTCCCTGTTCCGCTCCAGGGCCGCACAAGGACCCCGATGGGATCACATCTTTCCCAGACGCGGATCCAAGCGGCAGCCCATGCGAGTCAACGCTCGGGGCTTTGGATCCCCCTGCAGCTCCATGGAAATTTGTGTGCCGGCAGAAATCAAGCCCTGGTTGCTATGGTGAAAGGCACTCTGCAAACTAAGAGACAAATACGAGTGGGACATTTGGAGGTTACTGGAGTTTTGCACATCTTTTTTGATGAGAATAAAAAAAAAGAAAAAGCAGTGCCTTTCAGGCTCTGCTGCCTCCTGCTCTGCTTCGCAGGACAGCTCATTTAAGGAAATTAATACCCAGCCGTTGCCTTTCCCAAAAGAAGACTCGGGGCTCCTGGCAGTCCGTATTCCGGCATTTGGGAGAGGAGGCTCCATGGATCCAGATACCAGGACAAGGAGCTTCCACCAGCAGCTCTTCTCTCCAAAGGGAACCATGAAGTTAAGGTATCTGGTACTTCCATGGGAGGCACCTTTTTCATGGATGGGCCCCAGCATGGAAGGAATTCCAGCTCCCAAACACAACTCATCCTACAGGATCTATTTTCTGAGCAGTGGGAAGGGGAGCGGCCTGCGTAACCGCCCAGCAGCAGAAACGGGAGGGTGTGTTTAACTCCACGGAACGGGCAGGACAAAGGATTATTAAATAAAATCCTGACGAGTTCTGCTGAGAGCAAAATACCAGCTGGAGTCTCGGGTGCCATCGGCAAACACGAGCTGCCGGCACATCTGTGGCACAGCCGTGGCACTCCGGTGCCACACGCTGGAATTGCGGGTTGACCACTTTGCCTTAAATTTGCCATGGTCTTAGTCGGACAACGGCAACGAAAGTGGCTAAACCTCCAGTTTTGGGACACAAGGGGCTCCTAGCAGTAGCCGAAGCTGTGCGCAGGGAATGCAAAGCTGCCTAATGCAGGCACTAACGTTCCGGCACCGCTCGGCTCCTCCTGCGGAACATAACAGAACCGCTTCATGAGAGGGCAACCTCCTGGAGCAGGGGGAGGTCAATACCATCCAGCAAAGGGGGCAAGGAGAAGCAGCGCCTCCTCGCAAGGTCATGCTGGAATGCGCCAGTTGGGCTCCTCCGCTCAGGAGCCCGGAGCTATTTATGACTCATGTAATTAATTAATGCCAACGGGCGCTCTGCTGCAGGCACGTGGGAGACCAAGGGGAAATATGAAGCGAGCAGGTTAGGAAGCGTAGTGGAGGGGGGGAGGCAGGATGATATTTCTGGCAGCAGGCCGCGCTTCAAAGCTATTACCAGCAGCCCAAACAGCCTTTGGGCTCTTTGGGCTCCATCAGTGCAAAAAAAGAAATCAATTAGGAGTGTTCAAAATGCATCGGCTCGTGTTTCAGGGAGCAGCGGAATAAGAAAGAGCCCGTGGAGACAGAGCAGTTGCATTTTACAGCTTCCAAGCGCCGGCTCCGCTGGCACGACCGGCAGAGGGAGTATCCTTGTGCCGTTGGAAGCGCTCCTGCTTGCGGATGACGAGCATTAAGGATGAAGGGCTGTTTGATTTTCTCCCTCTCTCCAGTCTGAGGACAAATTTAACAAACATGGAAAGAGCAAAGAGCTAAGTGAAATGTGGATGTATGCCTAGAAAGCTGAGTGCCTGCAGACACTCTGGCTTTCTCGCACACATCTTCCAGAACCTGTGTTCTCTTCCAGCTTCGTTTGCTTCCTGCGTTTTTATTTTCTCTCTGAGCCTCGGTCTGACATTGCCATGTGCCCTCAGATCCTGCCTACCTGCTACTCCTCTGGAGCAAAACCAAGCAAAAATCAACAGCAAAGGTTTAAAAACAAAACAAAAACAAACAAAAAAAAAACTCGTGAAGTTGCAGGTTTTAGTGACATAAATACACACAGGAGCAAGTAGAGCAAGAGGAACCAAGCTCTCCTTTTGGGTGGGCTGAGGAACAACAGGACCTGAGTCTCCAGGGTAAACCAGGAGGGAAGCAACCAACAACACCAGTACCCACTGCATTGGTGCTGCCGCCTGCTCCAAGCCTCGCCAGCTTTAGGAGGGCTCCTGTTCCACATCGGAATGCTCCTAATTTTGAAGGATCCACATTGTCTACCTTCCAAAGGGATCCCCTCTGGTGGCACCCATAAGCTTAGGACAAAGGCAGTTTTAAAGAGGTGTTTCAAGCTGCACTGCACCCAGAGCTGCCTCCAATACCCTAATTATTTCATACTGACCTTGAGGATGTTCCGGCCATTAAAGGACTCCCGTTCCTTGCAAGGTGATTTACCAGCTGCCGAACTGCTCCGCTCTTCAGCTGTAAAGAGAAAAGCCACCAACACAGGGAGCTTCAGTCGGGAGAACTACATGCACCATCCTCCATCCCTCCTCGCTCTTGCTGCCACCTTTGCCCAATTCCTCATGCAGAAACATTCCCGCTTGGCCTCTGCAGGGAACACGAGTGCAGCGATGCTGCAGCCTGCTGCAGCAGACAGCCTTTGGGCAGAGGGTTTTTAACCTTTTTAAACAGAGAGGAAAAAAGAAAAAACACATAAAAACCAAGAGCTGCTGAGCAAAGCTCCTCCTGTCCAGTCTGCTGCTTTGAGTGCATTTAGTGGAAGGGAGCGGGGGTACCCACCACTGGGGTCTTTCCTGAAGAGAGTGTTCATGACAGTAGCGTGCAGTTTCACCCGATCCCACTCCTTCAGCATCAGGCCGGAGGCCACGAAGCGCTCCACCAGCTTATCCGCGATCACCTGCAGCCTGCAAAGGCCAAGGGAGAGAGGTCGGAGCACGGCAGCGTGGGCAGCGTTTCGCCAGGAGGCACATGTGAAGTGAAGGCTCCTTGTGCGCTCGGGAATGCCGAGCAGGCCCTGAATGGAAAGGCAACAACCTCCCCTGAATTCTGCCAGGCAAAGCAGTCCTCGAGCACGAGGTTCTGGCCGAGAAGCTTTCGCAGAGGTTCAAGGGCAGAGAGTTCGTTCATGGCAAGGAGCGCGATGCTCTTGGCACTTGAAGGACACATCTTTCTACTGCCATGCAATGTAATAAAAGCCTCCTTACAAGGGCTAAAACCAGAGCCCCACAGAGAGAGCTTGACTCTAGAGGGATCCACTCTCATTTACGGAGCGCACCTTAAGTATTACCCATCTATAAAGCAGGATTTGGGCTCCTCTCCCACCTCCCAGCAGTCAGACAGCGCTCTCATTCCCCTAGGAACCACCACTTTGGTTTCTCAGCTATAACAGGACACGGTGCTCCAGCATCACGGCGCTCCCTGGGCTTCGTGCTGCCCATCGTGGGCTTCCAGCAGCCACGCGACGATTTCAAGACTTGCAGACTACCAATTCTCATGGATTTCTACCACTTTCTGGCTTTACATGGGTGATTTTTAAAATTAGCAGTGACAAATATTGAATGAATATCATTACAGACAACACTAAAACAAATTAACAGAGAATAGCTCGAGTGAAAACGGTGCTTTATCGTGCTATAAAGTTAATCAAGGAAATAAAAAAATTAGAATGAATTATAACGGAAATTATTTGCCATGTGGGAGGCACAAGAGCATGATCACTCTCTGGGTCTGAGCCATTCTATGTGCGGAAGGGCTTCCAAGCCTCAGTGCTGTCTGTGGTTAGGCAAGCTAAGTCAGGGTAAATCAAACCGCCTGCTTTATAGCTTAAGCTGAGGGAGATCATGGGAAGATCAGGAAGGGTCTCCATCCCTCAGCCACACCAGGAACCACCTGGAATAGCTGGCCATACATCTCGCATGGGATGGGAAGCCACAAAACTCGCCAGCGTTAGCAGCAAACATCTGACCTAGCACAGCAAAGCACGTGGCCTCCGCTTGCTTCTAGTTCTGAGCAAGAAACTGTGATTTCTACCCGCTTTGCCCGTTTCCCCGAGCAAAGTGCTACTTAGCAGGCAAGAAGCGTGTGGAGTTGCTCAGCAGTGATCCGTGCAGCAGACTGGAAAGCAAAGCAGGTTTTCACGGAGGAATCTCCGTGCCTCTCTTCTTTGTGATCACTCCTTGGTCAATACATTGTCTCCCGGAGCCTCAGCAAAAGCAAAAGAAACTTATTGTGCTCTAAATGAGCATAAAAATGTCTCCTTTCCCCTCTGCAAAGCTGAACGTTTGCTGAACTCTCACTACCAGCTCAGGGACTATATTAGGACAGAAGTGCCGGTTCATCCTGCTGTGAGAGATGAATTAATTGACAGGAAAGGGCAGGACCCGCCTGGATGAAGAGTTACAACCACACAACGCTCTCTGACCGCGCCGAAAGCAAAAGACGTGCTGCAAAACACAGCTCTGGAGGTCTTTAGGTGCCAAGATCCAGGTCTGGCCCTAATCTGCTTCCTTCAAGAATTCCCGCTTCCTCAGTGCTCTCCACACGTGAAGGGGAGTCGCAAGGAGGGAACACGAGGAACTCACCTGTCCGAGCCGTCCTTCATGTGGACTTTTGCATAGAGGACATCTGTCATGGCAGGGTCATCGTTCATGTACTCCACCCCTGCCACCTCCACGGTCAAGGGGCTGCCTCCGGTAATTTGGCTGCAATGCAAGAAAACCCTTAATTTAAAACCCTTAAAGCACAAAACAGCCCACCCGCTTTTGAGATACGACCCAGAGTGCTCTTCACGCACACACTAAATGTTTGGGTTTGCTAGCAAATTATATATATATATATATAGCTATAGGTAAATACAGTATTTTTTACCATACACTAAATGCTGAAAACTCCCTGAAACACAAAAGCCTCCCCAGTTTCTAAAGCTTGAAAACTGCTCATTTTCTCCAGAAATATCATTAAATTCTCCACATTTTTGCTGTTTTGGACATACATTAAGTCAACCTGATGGCATTCACAGGCCATCTCAAGGCAGAAATCTCCATCTAGTTTATATAAAAGCCCATCAGCAATAATAGAGGATAATTTCTCATTCCAAGGAAGCTCCCATTTTCCTGCAAAGGGACCGATTGTGCCACGAAGTCTCCAGTTCCCTCACTCCTCTGCAAAAAGCACCCAACACCAAGTGCAGTTTTAAGTACATTTGAACACGCCAGAAGCAAAATGAGCCATTTTATAATTTTTTCCAGCTGCTCCTGCAGGAAGGCAGAGCTTACAACACATGATTCAATAGGCACTCCCACACCTGTATCCTATAAAATGCCATGTATCCTATGAAAAGGGGCAGCAAGGGCACGTATCTTCCTTCAGAAGGCACTGCCTGCATGCAGAAAAGCAAACGCACACTGACGAAGGTCTCTGTGCAATGAGGGGAGCCTAAACCAATTTTTAAAAGTGTGTTTATTTGGCAACGCCAAGAAAAATAACTGTGTTCCAAAGGTGATTCCTCCTCCACCCAAGGAAACAGTGGCTAAGGATTTCCTCTCGGTTCAATCCACTCATAAGGAAGGCAGCAGCTACTGATGGAAACTGGCTTGCGTTTTTGTTTAACAGGTGGGAAAAAAATCAAAATGAAGCCTTAATTTTGGAGGAAGAGGTGTAAATTTTGGCCTTGCATCAGTTCTCACAGATATTAACAAGGCTAGCATGGCTAAACCCTCGCGGGCCAATGTGAAAATGAAGCAGGCATTCTGCATGCTAAAGCTTTGCAAGCAATAAATAAATAACCAGCCCCTCAGGCCACTCAGCAGTGCAGGGATAAGCTAATTGCGGTGCCATTCGACTACGTTTACAGTTAACAGCAGAAATTCTTCACACAAGAAATAACTGGGACTGCTGTGAGAAAAGGAAACAAGTAGAGAAGGTTTCCGGGCAGTGCCGGGGGCTGGCGCAGAACTACAAGTTACAGTTGCTGCTACTGCTCCTTGATGTAGGATATTTCTAGTCAAAACGCTTTGGGTTTTGCTGAGCTCCCAGGCTGTAGGGCTGCAATCTGCTCCCCTTTGGTGGCACTCACTCCACAAAGTCCTCTTTGCAGCGCTGCAGGAGCTCGCACGCCTTGCGGATCTCCTGCTCGCTCAGGAGCACCAAGGTCCCCAGCGTCAGGTGCAGCTTCGCAGGGTTCTGGAACAGGCTGCTGCTCACCCCGGGATCCTACAAATCGATCCATAAAGCACAGGTTTATTGAGGCCTCTCATGCACAGACACCCCTTCCTCAGAGAGGAAAATATGACAGAGAAGAGGCACCCGGTCGCATTTCTCTCAATTGGCCAAGCTGAAACGAGAGACAAACTTTTCGGGGGGGGGGGGGGTTGGTGAGCAGGGGAATCCAGCCCAGTAGGAAAGTCACATTTTTTGTACAATAGCCGGAACCAGCTGTAGCGACAAGCTCCAAATGATCTCTAAATCCTGTCCAAACACGGGTTGTACCTCCCAGCACAAGCTAATCCCAACTCTGATAACTACATTTCGCCTGTTCCCAGGCGCTCCATAGCTCGCTGGGATGAATCGCGATTTAATTCCCTTTACAGCAAGAGCTACGTGTTGTTGCTGGGGAAGAACTGCTCCCAGGTGGAGCAGTGGTTACATTGAGCTTTAAGAAACAGGCTTTTTTGTTCTGGGACATTTATAAAAATACCTCAAGGTTGATTATCACACCCATATTAAAACAATCATTTCTACTTAGCAGCCACTTCCCATGGGCGCATTAAATAACCTCTGATTTTAACTCCCAACACCACAGAAACGTTTCTCCGCCTGCAAAAAGGTAGAGTGAGTTTAGGAGAATATTCCCTGTGTGCATCATCCATGCGTGACAATGGCCATTTTAGCCTGTGCTTCTCTCCCAGACACTGCCCTCTCACGGCCAGAAAACACCCTCAGATCTGCCATGAGACATCAGGAAGCTTAGAGCATGCAAGGATCTAAACCGAGGGGTTTAGAGCAAGCCAGGAGACACAGGAACAAGAAGGCTGCTCCCCTTCTCGTGATAAAGCTGTATCACCTCTGTGCGCGATGCACGGTCCATCCCAGGCTTCCTGAACAGATCTCTTGTGGGGAAGACAGAAACAAAAGCCCTCAGCAGGTTGCCCAACAGCGAGTTTCCCTTCCCTGGAACTGCCAGTTAGTCATTTCCTACATGGAAAGGGACTCACTGCAGAAGCGAAGGGCCTGATTTTTAATGTTCTAATTCCAGATTAAAAGGGCAACTCACTCCCACTCAGGTGGCCTTAAAAAGTAGCTCTTTCCTCTCTCACGCTGCTTGGACTTCTACCATTGCTCCCCTCCTAGGTGGAGCATGGAAAAGGTTTTTGTTGGAGCCCTAACCCCTCTTTTTCAAAGCCTGGGCACATCGTCTCCACAAAGCTAAAACACCAGAGCAGGGAAACCACAGTCCAGAGCATAATTCAGGCCTTGCACGCAACTCAAGAAAGAAACAGACTCATCTGCGCTTTCCCCTTGGTTGCATCCTTCATATTGGCTTGAGAGCTTCCAGTGCCTGCAGACAACCTTGTGATTTTTTCCCTTGACAGCAGGATACTATGTGTCCTCTGCTCGATAATCATATTTCTTTGCCATGCTACATCTGCTAAGACTGCAAGTGCTGCACAACCAGAGCCACTTTCCTTTTCCACCTGCATATTCTGATGAATCTTTCAGTCTTCCTCAGACTGACAACTAAATGACTGTGCTAGGAGACTTCCAAGGTCATCCAGTCACCCGGCTCTCCCTCTGCACTGTGTCAGTACTGACCTTGTTCAGGTGAGCCACATCTCAGTATTTGTATTAAATCCGCCCTGAAAAAGCCTCTCCTCAATCCTGGGTCACTGTCTGGCTGCACTGACCGTGGAACACCTTGAACAACACTGGCAGTGCTCCCTATCTCCACATAAAGTTCACCTTATAAAAGGTCTTAAGGACAAAAAAAAATAGTTAGACAGCATATACCCACCAAGACAACACTGTGTTATTAAATATGGATGAATGGTCGGCATGGTAACTGCTCCGGAGAGCTAGAATCCCCCCCAAATGTTCAATGGCCAGAAGAAACCGTCACTCACACACCTGGTCTTCTCCCTTCCTTACCACTATTGATGAACCTCGTTCGAAGCCTGGAATCTACCTAATTCTGCACCATTTTGCCTCAGCTAATTGCAGAGGGAAACAGAGTGTGCCACTTCTCTCACTGCAGCCCATCCAGATTTCTTTGGGCACCCTGAGAAATCCCGTTGCTCAAGCTACTCCTTGAGCTAACAGGCAGCAGATCTGGAAGCCCTTTTGCTAGTGCCAGAAGGAGGAAGGGTAGAAAAATAAAGCACTGTAACAAAGTGTTTTCCTTGTGCTCGTGGGGACTGCAGCCCCAGCCTGTCTGCCTCTGCCCATGGCGACACGTCCTGCTATGGGAAATAGGCCCAAATATAATAAAGGATTTCCAAAAAGTCCTTGCTGCAGTGAAAGGCAATCTGCACCCTATCACGGAGACTGCTGTGCTGTTATTAGGAAGACTCGGGTGCTGGTCTGGAACTTCTATATGTCTATATAATATCCCTGGTCAGACACAGGGAAGCAAGAAAAAATCCCAAAAGGATCCACAGGACATGCTGGCAGACAGCTAGGGAGAGGAAGAGGATCTGACAGGGGGGTAACTGCATCAACAGCCCCTTGCGAGACACCCAAGTCCCCGTCCCCTGCAAGCACTGGGAATAGCGACCAACAGAGGGAGCCAGGCAACTACTGTCACCTCCGCCACCCGCTGCCGAATTCCCAGCCCTCCGAGCTGGCCATGCAGCTCCCTTCCTCCTCCTGCCACTGTGGGGACTCATCTCTTACCAAGAGGCATCTCCTCGACATCCGCAGTGGACAGAGGAGTTTCATACCTTCCTGCCTCAGAGTCTGGCCCTGCGCACAGAGTCAGCCCTTCTGCACGGCTAGAAGCGTGTTGGGATATCCGAAGCGCTCACCTTGGAGCATTTCTCCAGCACCTGCTCCTTGAACTGCAGGAACCTCTCCTGCACGACGGGCTGGTTGAGGGCAAAGGAGAGGAAGTGCGTGAAGGGCTGCTTCTTCCGCACGCTCTCGAGGAGGACGTCGATGCGCGTGCGGGCCGAGACGACCCCGCCGCGCTGCTCGCCCGTGATCACTGCAAGGAAGCAGAGCGGGATCCATGTGCCTTTCCCAAGGCTACGGGGTAACTGGTGGTACTTTGCTCCATGTGCGGGCAAAATGAAAAGTAATTAAGCAGACTAGGGGTTTTCTTGTTCCAAAACACAGTTTTCCTTTAAATGACTAGAGAACAGAAAGATACAGAGAGGCCAGGAGGGAATTATAATAACCTGCACAGCAGCACCTCTCAACTATCAGCCCAGGGCTCATGAAAGAGGATAGAGGAACTAAAACCCCCAGCTGTGCAGCGAGAAATCTTGCCTAACTCCCTGCCCGACTTAAAACACCTGACAGGGCTGTGCTTCCCTGTGCAAAGGCAGCAAAAGGTACCCCTGCATTCTCAAGAAAGCCAGCCCAGCATGGGTAAAAAAAAAAAAAAAAAAAAAAAAAAAAAAAAAAAAAAAAAAAAAAAAAAGCTAAGAGTCTATCACTTCAGTGGCTCTTTGGGTTTAGAGAGCACTATTTTAAGTTTTCATAAAGGCACTTTCAGTCAAAGTGAAAAAGAAAATCTCTCAAGATGGCCTAGATGGTTTGTGCTCGCACTTCAAGGCCCCAGACAGAGAGCCCTCGAGTTAAAAAGGGAAGAACTGCAAGGAGAATATTGTCTTT